>NC_084927.1:5010000-5635000 GCF_958298935.1 Phragmites australis
TCGGTCGGCCCAGCCGAACAAAGCGCGCGCCGGCAGCGTCCGCGCCCCGCCCGCGCAACCTTCTTCCTCCAACGCGATGCCGCACGTGGCCGGCGCAGAGCGCCCACGCAGGCGAACCACCTGCCCCCTTTCCCATCCGCCTTCCTCCTCGTTTTGCTCCCCCCCTCTCTACTGTCTCTTCCCCACAGCCCGATGGGGATGACTTCGCACGACTTTTGCGCCCCTCCCGTGCTCTCTCTTCTGCTATAAATAGCACCGGCCTAGCCCTTTTTCCCTTCCCTTCCCCCACACTCTCGCACCTCGCCACCGGCGAACTTTCGACCACGTGCTGCCAGGAAGCTTCAGAGCCCTTCCGCCGTCCCTAGGCCATCATCCGTTTGCTAGAAGCTCGACGGGAGCCCGCTCGCGCCAGCAGCCGATCAGCACCACCGTCACCTCATCGACGAATCGCCGGCTGCCGTCCCGCTCCTCGCCGTCCTTGAGCTCGGTGAGCATCCCAAGCCCTTGAGACCCCCACCTAGATAGCATGTATGCGCCCCCAAGCTTCCTCTCGGCTGGTCGCCATGCGCCGCCATAGGTGTGATTTCCGCCATCGTGCATGTGTGTTGATACCCCATTCACATCACCTGTTGTCCTACCATGATGACTAGAAGTCGTAGAACCCACTTTCGAGACGAATTGGCGCCTCCCAGTATGGGGAGCGCTGTCCGATCCCTGGCCACCTCGATGCCCCCCCTTCAGCCACCGATTGGTACTGAATTCATCGTCGGCTGCCGTCGATGTGCCCTACATCGCGTTCACTGTTTCGCAAAGGAGCTCGGCGTTGATTTCCCCTCGTGAAACCCCGTCGGAATCCCACGCTGGCGAGCTGCCCCGAAGCATGCCGTCGCGAGATTTCTTGCCGCTGGCTACTCCTGCCCATCCCCTCCGTCGTTCGCGCTGCGCCGGCTGTCGCCACAGTCCACGCACGCGTGTGGGCCGGCCAATGGCCGCGACGTGGCCTGGCCGACTGGGCCACGACCTGGCCCGAGCACCGTCGGCTTGTTAGGCCGGCCCAGCCATTTATGGGTCGCACTCCAACGGGCCAGCCCAACACTATGCAGCCCACTACTATGCAGCCCGACCCGGACCCAGCCCAATCTGGGCCCATCCTGGCCCAACTAGTACTGTTCATGTGGGCCCATGCACTGTTCATTGGGTCCCACTCCGATTTAAATTGGATTAAAACTTTTGGAGCCATAACTTCTCCGTTCTGGCTCCAATTTCAGCGATTCTTTCACCGAAATTCATCTAAAATCGAGATCTACTCATCCATGCCCTACATGTCATCCTCCAGAATACATATCACCCTAGGAATACCTATTGTTAAATATATTAACGATGGACGACACCTTGATATCTAGCATGCTTTGGATGGAATACGTCTCCTCAGAGACGTCGCTTTTAAAACACTTCTCCTCGAAGATAAGATTTACCGTTACCAATGTTAACTCATATACCATGAATCCTTGATGGTTATGAATTCTGTGATGGGTGTGAAATCCTTGACATCGTGTGGGATATGGTGGGAGATATGTAAAAATGGGTGAAAACTGTTTTGGCAAGGGCAAGTGGAGTAGTACTCTAGACGAGGATGCTCCTGGGGGCTTGAGTCACCTTTGTGGTGTTCATTGCCAGAAGATACCTGCTCTGTCCGATTAAGTACTGAGTCATTGCGCCATCATGCTTAGCCACCCCCGTGCAACCATGTGTCCTAAATGGGCAGGACTTGACTCTCCTTTCACCGGACTGGGTTGGGCATAATACTAGGTGGCTGGGGAGCAGCGAGAAACCAAGTGTCCATCTGGCCCTCTGTTGAATATTTCGAGAGACGGCATAGCCAATCTGGTATTCTGAACATGGTCTCTGGTGCTTGGGGTGTCTCGTAGAAAAGCCAGGCAGGAAAGGTGTTTGGAGGATCTCGGTATGGTTCGCTCCTCCGCTTGCAACGGTTGAAGGCTGAGCATATCACATGGGTAAAGTTGTACAACCTCTGCAGAGTGTAAATCTACTTGAATAGCCAAGTCCACAGTCATGGACATGCGAAAGCAGTAACCCTGATGACTAGACTCTGGGCGCGTACGTCTTGATGAGTGAGTGTGTGGACTAGATGTCCGTGTGATAAGGTTCCTAGCTCATTCCGCCAGAAGCCGTATGATATTAGAGGTACACCAAATGCGATAATAGGGACTGCGGAGTGAGGTGTAGCCCCTCCCAGGACCGAAAAACCCCAGATAAAGCTTGTTAATCGGTTTTAAACTAAGTAATATCAATAATATGTGATACAATAGAATACTTGCATAAACCGCTTTACGCATAAAACTAAACCGTAGAGCCTTATCCTTAAATTACCCATTTATGCATCTATTACCAACTTGAAATAGTATAGGGCTTGCTGAGTGCCTTCCGTGCTCACTCTTGCTGTCATTCAGATGAAGAGGTGGATCCCACCAACGTCAGAGGTGAAGACGGAGCTGAAGAGTAGTCTCTAGAGTCGCGTTCGCACCCTAGCTGCCTGTGTTTTGGGTTCTGTTTTCCGCTGTGCTTTTTATTGGCCATTTGGCCAGGTTTGTAATATATACACTATGGTTTGCAACCTTTTGTGCTCTATAGCCTTAGTACGTATGTACGAGTTTGACTGTGATATTACAACTGTTGTATTGTGCGTATCAGCTACTTGATCCAGGGACTGATACAGGAGGCACAGGAGATCCGAGTCTCAGGGTCTTACATTGGTGGTGGCTAGGCGATGTTTGCCGTCGTTTCCGGCCTTCCTGGACCGCTTCGGCTCCTCCCGTGTTTTGGCCCCCTTCGTTCTAGTTGGGTGCGGGAGCACCGGGCGAAAGCCCTGATTGGCTTCCTGTCAACATCTCTTTTCTAGTTTAGGTAGGTAGTTGGTCAAATGATGCAGCGTTTTGAGCCTAGTTTAGCTAGGTAGTCTGTCTGTTATGTTTTAGTTTTATACTTACTTTTTCCTTAATTAACTGAGGTGGTTGTGTGCATCTTAACTATGCAGAAACTAAGAGCAAGTTTTAATGTGATTGTATCCTCTTAATGTAATGATAAAAGTCAATAAAGCTTCTATTATCGAAAAAATCAGGTGGATTCTCAAGTGATACTTCATTCAAAGAGACTGGTAGAAGGCACGATGTTGGGTATACATGGCACTAATAAGATTCACTGGGAGATGTATCGGTATCACAATAGTATGAAGAATGAAAGAATCAAACATGAATTCTGATGTACAGGCAATTTTGTCTGGAGTCTGAAACTGCTGCTTCATTAAACAATCAGAGGACCTAAGGCTTGCGATGCATGATAGTTTTAAAGAGCTGAATGATAGCATCATAGTGTACAATGGAAAACGGGACAAGGAACAAAAGGGGATCAAACCAAGGTCCACTATGTATGGCATGATAGCATCATAGTGTAGATGTCTTTGTTGTATTGTATCTATGTATGGCATGACCAGTAAAGGGGGGGGGGGGCAGTTCATACATACTGTGTACATTATTCTTCAGTAAAGGGAGGATCAGCACAAGGTTTTTTTTTTCTTCAGCACGTTAGAACAACACATGCTTGAAATCAGTTCTCTGGACAAAAAAACAAAAAACAAAGAGTTAGCTATAGCAACCAATTAACTCAAAACCACTAAGAGCCAAACAAAAAAGTAATTCTAAAATCTCTAAAAAAACGCCTCTATGGAACCGGAGATACTAACAGATAATCGCTTCAGTAGATAGTGACAACCAGCCAATCGCTTAGTGAAGAAAGCTCAAATGTGATTGAAGGGTGATAGCAATGATGAAAACCAACAATGAAATATTGGTTTTGCATAAGAAAAACATCTTAAATGATCTCCAGACACCAATGCTCCTATCCAAAACCAATATAATGTCTACAGAATCTGTTTTCTCACAAGTCAACACAGGACAAATGTAACACCCGCAAGATGTATTGACCTTAGCACATGTCACATAGCAGTTAACAAAATCGCCAAGCACAAACCAGGTAGTGAATTTTTGCCGCTACAGAATACCCAAATGAATAAAAGCCTTGCATAAATTAAGAAAAATAAATAAAGAAACATTGAAGCATCACCCGACAAATGCATATAGCAACATAAATTTAATTAACTTCTGATTAGGGTTCCACAGAGTTTCAAGTGAAGTTCAATGTGTTCATGTATAGTAGATTAATGCAGAAAATATATAAACCACACCATGGTCAACCAACCATGAAAATGAACAGTAAAGGTTTTAGATTTAAATTAAAAATGATGAATCTGTATGCAGATAGGCATTGAGACCTGCTGAAACATTTAAACATATAGCTGAAGCAATTCTATGAGCTTAACTACAAAGGTTGAGCTAAAAAAGAATCATGCATGGACAGTAGCATCTCTCTTTTGTGTCCACGTTGACAGTAGGCACCTATCCCTATTTGAGCTGCAGCAAATTCTAACTAAAGAGAAACACCATGCAGCTAAAACAACACATGTTTTTCTAAATTAGCCTTGACGGTACACCCTGCAAAGCAATCGAATCATACGGCTCATATAATCCACAAACAGGGAATCAATATGGCAAATAAGTGAAGCAAAATAATAACAATAATAGAAAGAATTTAAAATGCCTTTGGGTAGCACAAATATCAGTTTTATGAAAGGACTATTCTTGGATCAAGAGGGCTTGAACCTCTAACTAAAGTCTAAAAACACAAAATGGAGAGGGAGCTTACACATTAGATACATAGATGATGTAAATGCCTAGCAATTGTAGTTCTGTTCAGAAAACCTTGGTCAGGTTGCAATCCAGCAACAAGAGTCGATCTTCTATTTCTACTCCGCGAACTGATACTTCTGCACAGAAGAAGCTAAACCCTGAAAATTTCTCTTCTCTAGTTTAGTAAGGGAATTGCTCCAGGATGCGAAAGTATGTGAAGATCATTGCGGACTGGACCCCAAATTAGTATTTTATTTTCTGACATACAACATTCTGTGACCTCTCATATTGCTCAAGGATGATTCTTTCATGTGTCCCTGTAGGCTTTGAACTGTCAAATATTAATGCTTGGAAAGAGGAGGCACCCTCATGTAAAAATGGAACGGTCATATTAGTTATCTGTGGAACCAAAGATACACTGATTGATATGGGAAAAAAAACTATCAGGAGGCATCACTTCTCGTGCAATAGGAATATCAAATATTTTATTTGGCCGTGCATAATTACTTTACGTCAACCTCAAACAGGGTACTTACTTGGAAAGAGTAGCATACACATGTAAATCAGGCTATCCTTGTTCAATGATGAAACCGTGACCTGCTAGATAAAATAGACAAATAATTAGAACAAAATTGGGGCGGAACATCTTCTTACAAAAGTCAGAGATCTTGATTCGGCTGGTATATAATATTTTCCGTTTGGTGTAAAACTATCAGGAGGGAACAGGGATGTCACTGTTATATAATATTTTCCATTTGGTGTGAGATCAGAGATCTTGATTCGGCTCCAGAGGCGTGTAATATACGATCGATGTTTAAAATTGAATCTTACTTTTATTGAAATTTAACGTTTTTCGGTTAGTTAGGTAACAATTTTTGGTTTCATAAATAGTTTACTTTTTTTAACAGTTGAACATATTTCTACGGCATTATTTTGGAGACAGTGTTAAGCGAGTTCGTTCCATGTGCGAGCGTTCGGACTCGAACACGAGTTGACTCGAGCGTTCGCACCGTACAAACGCTGTTCTTACAAACCGAGCTAACGCTGGATACCTAGTTTGGTATTTTTTATTAGTTATACAATATCTTTCAACTAATTATATAATATTTTTCAAAAACTATGAAGTCTGAGGATCCTGATGCGGCTTGAGGGGGAGCACGAAGTAATTGCGCGGCGCCATCGAAGGGCATGACGGTGTGGGTAGTGGCGCTGTCGGAAAGCGCGACAGTTTGGCGGTCGACGGCTTGACGCGATCGAGTCCGTACGGCGGCGAGTGCAGGACAGAGGCTCGTCGGCTGTAGCAGCGACGCGAGAGAGGCAGGGAGGGAGGGGAGGTCTCCGGCTGGCTTGGACGCGATGATCGGAATGCACTAACGAGCACTAGCGGGTAATGCGTCACAGGTGTCGCACGCCGATACCCGAAACCAGCGTCAAGGCTCCTTTTAGTTTGGTGGCAGCCTCGTAAGTGTGAGCTAAATACGGGTCCTATATAGCTCTATTTATTAGGTCCTGTCTATAGCACACTCGGGGGTTTTAGGAAAAAGCCAACACTCTAATTTTTAGCCATACAAAACCGGAGATAAAAGCTCAGATTAGATCTGACTTGGTAGCAGTGGAAATTTGGATGTTTTCGAGGACTCCAACACCTGAATTTTGAATTACACCAATATTACATGGAAATTGCAAAAAAAAATATTGTAACTCCAATAGAAATAGATTGTAAATTCAAAATAAACTAGCTGTAAACTAAAATTCTGGTGTTGAGAGGCTTAAAAACACATGGAGTTTTCTTGCCTTACATACCCGTCATCCTAAAGCACAAATCTTAACATTGATCTGAAACACAAAAGATTATTGAGAGTTAGGTCACAGTGATGGTTTAGGGTTTAGGGTTAGGAATTCTCGGTCCTAATATTGGCTTTCATGGTGTTTCTCAAAGGATATGTGCAAAGATTAAAGATTATTTAACTCCAAGTGCCACAAGGAGCTAATGTTGACACGTAGGAGTAGATATGTTCGTTGTTTTTCCTTTGACCATAATATAAAGGGTTAAGGATAGTAGCTTAGCTTAGTTTGAGCTAAATAGATGTTTGTGATGCACACTAGTTGAGTATAGCACCGTATGATGCATCACATCATATGGTGAGGTATGGAAAATAAACTAGCGGTGCACCATCCCTCTGTTGTAGAGAGGTTGCAATTTAGGAAGGTCCAAAGTTAAGTCACTGTCTGATACAATGATTGAAGTCACTGCATGATGTGATGCATTGTCCTTTATTTCCAGAGAGCTCCAAGATTTGAAGTTCGATGGGAAGGCAAGTCACCACATGATGCGGTAATTGTGGTCACTGCGTGTTGCAGTGCACCGTCCATTTTTTGCAGAGATTTTGGAAAAACTTAGATCCAAGATAGACAGTCATCGCATGATATCATGCCTCACCGCATGATATGATGAGTTGTACAGAATAATAACAGCTAGTTTTTCTGACCGTTGTAGTTCCTACTTACCCACATCATGTGGTGGCCCACCGCATCATATGGTGACAAAGGATTCTATAGCTCGTAATCATAATGGCTAGTTTTTCAATGGGTCTATACATACCCTCATTGAAGCTCTCTCCACTGACTAGTTAGCTCATTTACATATTGGAGAGTCAAGAGAAGGAAGTTAGTGTTAGGAGAGTAGCTAGTGTGCATTCATCCATATCTTTGACTTAGATTAGGTCAAGTAAGGTGTTTGACTTGTTACTTTTGGTGATTGATGCCACCTAATCGACTTGGTGGTGTTTGATCTTGATCAGCTTTATGGAGATGATTTGTTGAAATCCCAAGATAATGATGTGCCGATTTGGAGTCCACCAATCTAGAGAGGGGAAGAACTACCACCAGAGAGCGCTTAGTTCTTGCATGGATTAAAAGGAAACTAGACCCTTGTGCCAATGATCCAATGAGGACTTATAGGAGTGCAAACTTCTCGATACTTCGAGAAAAATATAAGTCCTCCCTATTCCTCTCTTTACATTTGAGCATTTAATTTATGTAATTTACATTTCACATTTATATTTGTAGAATTGTCATGCTGACTAGAAATGAGACTAGGATACAAAATTTCGTGCGTTTGGATAGACTCACTACAAACCTTGACCACATATATATGTCAATGTTGCTTTAATTTTTTGCTCTTAATTTCTAATTGTTCAAAAAGTTTTTAGAACCTAATTCACACCTTGATGCTTTCACCGGTGCGCAAAACTTTTTAGATGAACCCCAGGTAATCTACTGCTTCTCCTTGGTTGCTGTGTGATACCACCGTGATAATAAAGAATGCTTAAAATATAGGCCAGCCGTAGCGCGTCGCAGCAGGCACAACGCCACCCCCTTCGCCGCCGTCGTAGCAAGAGGTTTTTGTGCTCAACCATACATTGCAACACCCGTCCTTGGCGTTTGCTTGATTCGTTCTATGTTGCAGTGTGTTCATGCCTTGATATCGATTTGTTTCCGGTTGCCGAATTCTTCTTCTTGTTGCCGAGGCTGCTCTTCCAGTTTTGCACTGCAAATTTCGTCGCTCCGTAATCTATGCTTCGTCAACGGATCTTACCGCGATTAGAAAACCAGTAGAGTACATAATTAAGGTAATTTCGTAACCTGAATTGGGCAGTATTAATCTATGCTTCGTCAACGGTTGTTGTTATGGATCTGTATTTGCAATGGGCCCCATTGAGATTTTGCTCGAGCTCCGCCAATGAAAAGCCCGGCTGTGATGCCACTCCCTAGATGCTTCTGCCGAGGCCATGACTCCTTGTCCAAATCTTTTGATCACCAGAGCTCCTTGTTTATGTTAAAAGAGTGTCAGAGAGGACCAACTAAGCATCTCTCTCTGAAAGTATCCTGCAAAGAATTTAGAAATGCATCCCACATCCTGGCATTACACTGCAGAGTAGAATAGAGCAGAGATACCAGCAGCAGACGGCAAACATTACTAATACCAGACAGACATCGAATGAGGAAATGGGAACAAATAATTTACATAGATTAATGTCGCATAATACTCTGTACAATTGCTCTTTTTTTCCTTTTTCCCTCCTCTTTTTTCTTTATGGATGGCAATCTTCCATCCACTTTCTTTCTCTGCCTCTTGCACCGAATATAATATAACCAACCGAAAAAGAACTAGAATCTAGAATCGAAAGAACAAAGGAACTCTCAAGTTTAGACGACGGCCTCCTTTCAGGCCTCCAGCATCGATCAGTTCACTACTGGAGCTTTCTTTCTGACGACGAACAGAGCTACTATAAAGGCTAGTTAAACTAGGAACGCAATGGCACCACCCCATGGGTTGCTACGACACCAGACTCGTTGCATGATCAGAGAGCCTGGAACTGGAAATGGCAATGGCCTACCCCCTGCGCTGCAGATCGATGACGACGACGCTAACGTTATCCAAGCTCCCCCTGCCAATCGCGAGCATGGCGAGGAGCCCGGCGGCGTTGTTGCAGAGAGGCTCTGGATACGGGCCTACTGCCGCTGCCGCACCCGCGCCACCGTCTTCCAGGTCTGCTGCTGCTGCTGCTCTACCCGCGCCGCCATCTTCCAGGCATTGGCGGGCGACGGAGCAGGCGGTCTCGTTCGTGATCACGTCCCACATCCCGTCGCTGGCGAGGATCAGGCACTCGTCCTCCACTGTCCTTTGGGTTATGGTGATCTCTGGCTCACAGATCACTTCAGGCCTTAGGAACCTGTCCCCTGTACAAACAGCAAAGCAGTTAGCAAAGCAAATGGGATTCAGTACTTCATTCATGTTCAGAGCAGTATACTGTACTGAATTACTCACTAGTAAGTAATTCGAATAAAATGCTTCATGTTGTGCAATCAGTTGTGGATATGAAAGTACTTCATGTTCAGAGCAATATAGTTGGCAAGGTACACTTCTACGCACCAGTCATTTCAGTTAGTATTTATTCACAAAATGATTTATTCAGATAAAGATACCGCAACATCGCTATCATCCCTAGACCACAGCCTAATCAAACCTATCCGCACCTATTTACAAAGGTCAGTTCTTTTTCTAGGTTGGGTTGCTATCAGAGGAACTTGTAGATAAATGGCGCTTCCACGATCGACGAATCGGAGATGAACTTGTGGCTTTGGTGCCTTCTTCCTTGGCATCTATGATAACGTAAGTAACTGAATAAGCTCCATCAAGGGACAGCTGAAAGTTGAACCTCAAATGGCCAAGTTAGATGAGCAGAGTACCTGTGGTCGTTTTCTTCCTAAGCCAATTAAAATGCCACAACTCAAAGGATCAGTGATGTGACAGTTTATCTACTCAACAACTACTAAGTAATATTAGAAACCTTAATTTCGTAGAACACTACGCATGGTTTATCATACTCATACCTCGTTGACACGAAACTTACAAGCCATTCTTTTCATAAAGAAAGCTTAAAGGGACGCCTTTAGTAGAATTCAGTTTAATTACTAGTTGGATTCCAAGTCACCTGGCAGTTCTTAATTGGTGCAGAGATGGTAAGATGCAAAGGAATAGTTTTCCTTTCGGTGTCTAAAGAGATGCAAAGAGACAAGCGAGATCACCCTTTCCGATATAGCATTTGTACTTCCCTTCCAACCCTAGTTTATTTCGATCCCCCCAACATTGCTCATTGCTGGGAACAAAATGATATAGTTCAAGAACAAAGGGACACGTCGATCAGTGAGAGCCAAGAGGCAAGTACATACTCCTTACCACCCTAGTGTAAGCCACATGAATCAAAGCACAAACAGAGAAGCATCTGAACACTAACTTGTACTGGAAAAAAAAAACTCTTTTATGGTGATTCATACTATCTAAAGGTAGAAGGTAGTATAAATCTAATCCGACGATCAACGTAATTGGATATTTGATAATTATGATAATTTTGTTAAAATTACCCATCATACTTTTGCTAATAGAAAGATCAACGCCGTAAACGTTGGATTGCTAACCCTAGCCGATAGGTAGCAAATGAACTCTCATATCGAATGCAGATTAAAATGTTAAAACGGCAATGAAATATTACTCTATTTAGAGACATATAACTGCAGTTAATTACTTTTATGCCACGTATTTTTCTCCCCACAATAATCTAATACTACCATACTACTCACACATACTACCTACACTACCGGTGAGAAATGAGTAGTATTCTGACTAATCTGGACCGTTGAACTCTAAAAAATAGATAACTCATATTAATTTTGGACCACAATAAAATTTCTCAAAAAAAAAAGGCGCTCAAAATGGGAACATAATATGATGTTCGAAACTGAAACTGGAACGGAAACACCGAAAACTCATTTGATCAACTAGTCAAATTCAGACAATGCAATTGCAACACACATTTTGGAGATTGATTGATGCATGGATGAATGCTGAAGGAAGCATAACCATGTAAGGATGATGCAGACATACCTAGTGCCCGCGACATGGCGAGGATCCCTCGCACGCGCGGCCCGTTGATGTAGATCACCTGACCGCCCAACGCCTCGATCCGTGCCTTCTCGTCCGGCCGATCCGGCTGCACACAGTTTGTGAATTTCGCCAGCACAGAGCAGAACACATATATTAGCACTTGCAAAACAGAAGGCAGCTACTAGATTACGTATGACACACTTGCAGACAATTATATTAGCACTGCTGATTAGTACAGAATTATTAGACTGTTCGTTCATCCATCCATCCATCCTGTCTGATGAGATCATCATCAGACACGGCACAGCGATTAAGCAAACCCTAATTCCCTGGGGTCATGATCAGCACGAATATTGGCGCACCAACCAACCTTTTCTACTGTATTAATTCCCTAGCACTTTCCCAGCCACTAAAAAGTTGCCAGTTTTTGACCACCCATCCATCGGCCATCGCAGAGAAATTAAAAGAGAGCAGCACTACTGCTGACCCAGCAACTCTCTCTCCCTCCCTCTCCCCCACAGCAGCAAGGCAAGGCAGGTGGCGCCTCCGCCCACCACGCTCTCTCCACCGGAGGGCCCCACCGCACATGCGACAGCGACGGAGGCCCGCCACGCTTTGAGCTGCTGGCCCACCCCACCGCCGACGACCACCCCCGTCGCCCCACGTGCCCCGGCGGAGACCGACACGTGTCCCCCAGACCTCCATCACGCCTCGGAATCTCCCGCAACCGCCACCACGTGTCCTCCCGGCGACAGCGACGGCGGGCCACGGCCGCTGCAAAAGTTCCGAGATGTAGTATCCACGGAACTGCCGCTGCATGGCCCGCTTTGGAACTCGTGCAGCACCTGCAACTCTGCCTCTCTGTCGAGACCCAGCAGCTCCATTTTAATGTGATTTCTTTTCTTTTTCTTTTCTTTTCTTTTCTTCTCTTTTAGATGCGGAGAAAAATCTGTGAGAATCAGTAAGAAGCTGTTGCTGACGTGAGTGCGGTAAACGTAGGCGAGCATAAGCCACGCCGGCGGCCAACCACGAGGCAGCTGCGAAGGTTCACGACGCGGGACACCTCACCGGGATACGCGGGCCCCCTGCAGGGGTCAACGGTCAACGTCGTCTGAGAGACTCGGACCACACCACAACAGGGGGTATGGAGTCAAAGACGACGAGTCGACGACGACGACGCCGACACGTACAACCCAACGCATCGTGTCGGGCTCGTACCTTGTGGTCGTCGGAGAGGGGGACGGGCGGGGAGCCGGCGGGGCCGCGGCAGAGCACGGCGCGGGAGTCGCCACAGTTGGCCACGATGAGGCGGCTGCCGACGAGGACCGCGACCACGGCGGTGGAGCCCACGATGCCGGACGGCCGGCCGGCCAGCGGGCACCGGCACCGCAGGCGCGACACGCGCCCGCACGCGCACGCCAGGGCCGCCAGCTCGTCCACGCGGCGGAAGCTGCGCGACAGCGCCGCGCGCCACGCGTGCTCCTCCTCCTCCTCCTCTTGCTCCACCCAGGCGCGGCCGCTCCCGCCGGCGGCGGCACTCGTCCCAGCTCCCGCCGCTGCCTGCTGCTGCCGCAGCTGCCGGCGGTGTACCAAGGCCGCAGCCTCCCTCGTGAGCTCCTCGGCCAGGATCACGTGCATCCGCTCCTGGCACAGCACTGACACCTGCATGTATTTGATTTGATGTAGCATATGGAGTACGTATTACCAAGAAGGATTAACAAAAAAAAAACAAACGAGAAAAACGTGGCCAGGTCGAATTTGGAATGCGCTGGAATGTGGCCAGGTGGAGACTGGGTACTACTCCAGTACTAGCAGTGACTAGTGAAATGTGGTACGAACTGAAGCTGCAGCAGCTTTTTCTTTGGCACGCATTAATGGCGTTTCTTGTTTTGTTTGTGCAGGAGAATGTAAAAATAAATCAATCAATCTGCAAATAATAAACGAAGCGGTACAAGGGTTAAACAGTTATTAATTAGGATTTAATTAGGACCATGAGATGTTTGGCGAGTAATTAATTGAAGACGGGATTAGAGGATATGATGAAGATCTGCCGGCGGCGTGGTGGTAAATGGTACGTACAAGGGATCCGCCGTGGCCGTCGAAGACGGCAAAGTAGTGCATGGGCGAGCCGTCGGCCCAGGTGCAGAAGGACGGGTGCTGCGAGACGGTGTCCTCCATCTCCCGCATCCGCCCGTACAGCGCCATCGACCCGAACGCCACCGGCCACACCTGCGCCGCCGGCTGCGCCTCAGGCAGCGGAGCCAGCCCCGCCACCGGTGCCTCAGCCGGCGCGAGCGACCGCGGTTCCCCCTCCTCCTCTTCCTCCTCATGTACCCTCTCCAGCGAGCCCTGCGACGATGATGAAGATGACAGGGAGGCCGGGCGGATCCTCTTCTCCTTGCTTAGGCCAGCGTTGGGGTCCTCGTTGGGCCCCGCGGTGACCGTGGCCATGCGCGGGGGCGCGAGGCGGCGGCGCCTGCGCAGCCGGCATTCCGGGGTGGCGGGAGACACAGCGACTGGGTTCCCGTCGCCGCCGGGCATGTTCACGCCGGCGCTAGCCATCACCATCTATCACCTCCGCGCTGCGGCGGCGTTCATGGGCAAGAAGAGGAGCACGGATCCCGGAGCAGGCAGGCTGCAGTGTCTGCGAAGCTAGCTAGGGCATCAGAGAAGAGGTGAGGGGATCGAAAGGGAAGAGGAGAGGAGAGGAGGAGAGGAGGAAGGCGAGTTGCGCTTGCGTCGGGTCTTATTCTTCTCCTCTGCCCCTCTCTCTCACGCGGTCTGGTCGCGTGGACGGAGGATGGGGGCTACGTGACGAGACGTGGAGAGCGGGCCACACGTGGCAGGGGAGGTGCAGGGGGCTCGTGGTCCCCGGTGGCCTCGCCGCGCGCAAACTGGCACCCCTGGCGGTCAGTGCGCGGCGTGGTAGGCGGTCCCGGTTGTTTCGGCTCTGCCCAGGCTTTCTGCACTCTCCGTGAAGCGTGTCAATGGGCGTGCGTGGCCAGAGCTAGAAAACGCGCTGACGCGGGCGCCGTGGCTAGACTGACCACCTCTTTCCCCGCGGAAATTCTGTTAAAGCCGCTCTTAAACGTGCCAATCCAAACTATGTCACTAATAAATAAGACAGCTTCATAATATAACACTCATAACATCTCTCCTTTTCTAATATGCCACTCTCCCTAAACGGCTTCATAATCCAAACTATGTCGTGAGGCTCCTTTCGTGGCAAAAACAAAAGCCATTGGTGTTTTCTGACTCCTAGCGGAGTAACTAGCAACACACAGTTAACACATTCCAGCTTTTATTTACATTTTGTAAGTTTTTGTCAAGTAATAGGATTAGACATTCTAATTAGTACCGATAACCTATATAGTATGTACAGAAAATATGACCAACTTGCTTCATTCGCGTTCAGGTTACAACACATATCAATTTCAACTTAAAAAATAGAAGAGTAATAGGGATAGTGACGTATTAGAAATGTGAAGAATGTTAGGAGTGCTATATCTTGTTTATAATAGCATAGTTTGAATTGTCATCTTTAGAGTGACTTCAACTGAATTTCACCCTTTTCCGTCGATGCTGGATGGGACTCAGCCTGCCCTCGATCCAACTACCCATGTTTTTCAATACGCACCCCTCCCCCCCTCTCTATATATATTAGTTTTGTCAGTACTCTTTTGACAGACCACTGGAGCTTCTTATGGTGTTACAGTGACATCTCTTCTCTCTGTCTATCATGCTGCTTTAATATCTAAGATCACCTCTAACTGATACTTTAAAAATTCATTTCTTATACTATTATTATAGCATTCTCTAACACTATTACATTACTCTATATTTTTCCATTTCCAACAACTACTTTATTTTATATATTCTATTACTCTCCTACTCCATTTAGGCCTACAATCATCTGTAAACAGTATTGAGGGATGAGAGAGGCCAGCAAATTTAGAGTACGAAGCACCTGACCACATCACTATAACAGTTGATACTGCTCTAGCAGGAGCTGTTTGCCGGCCCTCCGATCGGAATCCAGTGCTACAGTGAGCCGACCTAACTCATATCTTGACCTTTATCGTTGGCGTTGCCGATAACATAACAACTCACTACCCGTGACCAACCGCTTCCTGCTAGTAGGCAACGCTGCCAACCCTAGCTCTATAGGCAAGGTCCTGGTGAGCATTAAACCCTAACCTAGCGAGCAAAACCCTAGAATATGTCCTCAATCCTTGTGACATAGCTTGCATGGGGTCATAGAGAGCGTGACCAATAGCAACTAAATGTTTTCCCCACTTTACATGCAACATGCACGTCGTATGTGAGTTGCTGGGTATCTGTTTTAAATTGCATGCATGTACATCATTTACGTATTATGGCGGCAAACAAAAAGGCAACCGTTACACGTCCAGCTTTGTGACGAATCAAATCATAGATTCACACATGTCGACAAACCCATACGTAAATACTCATTCCATCTCAAAATAGATGACGTTTTAGATTTAAGATTAAAGTGAAAGATAAAATGACCATCTTTCATTCTTTTAATAACATCATTTATTGTATGAGAAATGAGACTTGTATTGGAAATAAAATTACTTAATAGAGGAGTAAGATTAAAAAATTTAAGATAAAGTTACCTTAAAATTATTGAACATCATGTATTTTGAACATTGTAGAAGATACTAAAATGTATTTTGAGATAGGCGGAGTAGCTTGCACCCACTAATTGAATCAGCGTGTGCATATCTTCAATGTGGCAGAGGCCATGTGTCCATGTCGGATGTGTTGTTGCAAGACAACAAAGCACCATGGCGTAGGCAACCGACATCACTATATGTTGTTGGTAGTGACACCACAATAAGGCGCACTATGTGAACCTTCTCAGGTGAAATATTTATGTCATTATAAAGAGGCGCTCTCCAATACCTTAGAGCAGCGACCAACGGCGATTACTATGGCTAGAGTTAGGGTTAGGGTCAGGGAAGGGTTCACCATGGGTCACGGGTATAGAGATAGGGAGGGACAATGTAACTGGTGCTGGTAGTGGCAGAGATGGTGTCTGTTGACACAAGTTAGTGTACCATATTTGCTATCAATTTAGTGAATATATTCTCTTTATTCTATCATGAATATCATTTGGGGTCTAAATAATAACCCTATTTTGCAATAAGTTGTGTTTTTGTGAGCGGTTATGATAAATTGCAAGAATTCAACATAATGAAGAGATGTCGAATGAAGTCACGAGACTTACATTAGAGAGGGTACTTCAAGAGGGCTAACATCGAAGTAGGAACCAATCTAGACCCAATAGGAGAAGCTAGGCCACTTCAGGCATAGCCCAACATGGTGTCGCATGGCACTAGGGTGGGTGCCAAACCGCACATTAGCTAGAAGGGCCTCCTCAGCCCATCTTGCTCCCCAAAGGTGGTTCTCCCAACATGAGCACCGTCATAGTGCATTTACAGATGATCTAGGCACAATATATGACATAAACAAGAAACCAAGCAGATCTCTTCATCTACAATGTAGTCACTGATTAATCATACTTAAGATATCTTGATATGATATTTACATGTTAGTGAACCTTAGCCTTAGGGAAGGTCGCCTCTTGTCGGGGGGGGGGGGGGTGGGGTGGGGTGATCATTGACAATAAGCTGGGGTATATCCGATGACATGTGCGTCGAGTTGTGTTTTCTATACGCGTGTATCAACCTGGACTCAAGAACATTAAGGTTTATCTATGTTCAAGTCTCCCATGGGATAATAGCCCTACACCCTGTGTATTGTGTTATGAAATGTGTGAACTTGTTACATAACGTCTTCCTCTCCTTACAAACACAATCTCCACCCCTTATATACTAGGAAGAAAGATGCAAAAACAACTAGATCATGTCAAACCCTGTGGCAGACCTGTCCATAGCGGAGCCAACTACCCCTAGCACATCATGAGTTGGATAGGCATGTCTGCCCTGCTCTGGTCATCCTGCGCGTCCCGTATTATCACCGAACACTATCACACTTACCCGTCAGACCTTCCTGTAGTATTAAATGATATGGGACGAGACACTGCAATTCCACACCGCCCATGATCATGCCACATTGAAAGCATGTGTCTGGGGAAGGGAAAAACCACTCGAGTGGGCAACATTAAATGAGACTTGGCCGGTAGGTGGATACCTACTCTGTGACCAGAGATGGCTGGTTGCAGGACCCTGCTGCACAACCAGAGGGCTGGTCACGCGGTGTGGCCATGGTCTTGATAATACATGTTGTACGCTGACACTTCGTGGTGCAGGACCCGCCATGTGGGCACCCCTTACCTATTACACACGTGGGACACTCCGTTACCTATTACACCGATAGTAGCTCTCAAGCTTCCTTGTGGATATGGTGGATTGAGTGGTTCTCTGTGGGAGGTTCGTGGTCGCTGCACACCACGCGATCATGGATGGGTCCGGTCCCTCCACCTAGGCCCCAAGTGACTGTAAATTTGCTCGGGGAGTGGTTATCGACACAAAACAAATTAATGACCCACTTAGGAAATCGTATCCCATGGTTAAACATCCGGAGAGGGACAAAATCATGAGGGGAGAGAGAAAAAATGTGGGAGAGGGAAAGAGAAAAGATGTGGGAGAGAGAAATAGTAATTTCCACCAGGCCTGAGGGAATTTAACTTCTCCACACGCGTTCTTTCAAATTTCACGCAAAACTGACCCTGTGATAGCTGAGACATCGCGACGACCCTTTAAACTAGTGCACTCATAGCTCCCCCCCAAATCTTTTCATTGTCATCCATCACCCTTAAGCCTTTCTACTCTCAGAGCTCTTTGTCTCCCCGCCATCTCTATCTATGTCCTTGCCCTCGCAGCATCGATCCTCCACCGCAATTCGATATTGTGCACCGGCAGTGATTATGCCTTTCCCTAATCCAAGTGCGATACGACAAGGCTGAAGGCACTGCACGGGGCCTACCTGCTCACCTGCCACCTTTGCACTAGGTACTGTGGTGGGGAGAGCATTCTCGCCCCATGCTAAAGGGAGATCTTATTGTTTGTCTCGTTCTTCTTAGCGAGCCTCATGCTGCCCTTCTCCGACTTCTTCAACACCATCATCTCTTTCTACAATATCTGCCACCTTCATCTCAACCCAACTCCATTCTCATGCTGAGCATTTTTTCTCCCCTATGTAAAAACTTTGTTGAGGTCGAGCTATGCCTCGACCTCTTTCGGTTCTTCTATACAGCCCGTTCTGTGACCAGACTGGCCACCAGGAGCTACGGGTTCTACTTCCGTGATGGCGCCTCGAACTCCTATATCGAGATGGGCCTCAAGTTATCATGGTTTGGTTGGAGGGAGGATTGGTTCTACCTCACAACTGATGATTTCATGGACAAACCCCGCATGTCGATAGCGCCGATGTAGGTCATAGAGAACTGGGGAAATTCGCCCGTGACCACCCCAAGCTACTAACTCTGGTCCAACGAATTGGCCAGCTTCAGAAAGCTAGGCTGATAGGGTTGGACGTCGCCCGTGACTACATCAAGTGCCGATTGTGTCCCTTGTGGAGGTGAGCACACGCAACGTTCATGTACTTTGGGCGAAATGACAAGAATTGGTCGAACTTCACAGGTTACCCTACCATCGAATCCCTAGTACCGCCCTTTCTTCCAGAAACTGTGTGACTTCTCACACCTCTTTTGTTATTCAGATCTTACTGACAACACTTTTGACTCGCGGGTTCGACTCCTAATGCCAGGCTCCCTAAGGAAAGATAGTCCTCGGGTCAGTGCCCCTCCACTATGTGATCTCACCCCTTCAGAGAGAGCATATCAGGAGGGTAAGTTTGAATGACCTGGATTTTCATATTTGAAGCCATTTGCAGGGTATTCCTAAAATCAACATACTGTACCTAGTCATTAATGAGGTCTTGGGGGCCTTCGGCCAAGCTACCCTAGGGGGTGGAATTCATCATGATCTTCACTCAGCCGCCCAACAGGGCGCAACCCTGCCTCCTACAAATCGATCTGGTCGCACCTCTGACACACATGGTCGCGGAGGCAGCTAGACCGTTCTAGGTTGGACATCGACCACAGGTGGAGATCTTGCGTGAAGCACCGATCAACAGAGGAGCGACCCGCCTCACCCTGAGCTAGCCGAGGACCAGACTACTCATAGTCAAAGGTCGACCACGAGTGGAGGTACGACGAGTGGTGCTGGCCCCCAAGGGAGAGATCAGCCAATTCTTGAGCCAACTGTGTCTGACCAGTCTAATCGTCAATTCCTTGTTCAAGGGGAAAAAATATCGATGGAGGATTCAACCTCCGCAGAAGCGTCCAAACGCCTGTGGGACGCCATCTGCCTACGACACGATGACGGATGTGGCTTCCCTGATAGGTCAACTCAGTGGTTTCATGAGGTCGAGGGTTGTGCTCACCCCTCCGCCACCTGGTAAGTCCCCCGGTTAGGTGTAGACATTTTGAGTTCTTTTCTTGACCCTGCAACTTGTTGTCACTACAGATCCTCCATTCGTCAACAACTTCGGTAGAAAACCCTCCTAGGTTGCCTCAGCCAGACATTCCAGCCCCCGTGCCAGCTGCGGTCCCAATGCCACCTGAAGTGTTCACCATGACCCATGTGCCTCCTTCGGTGCCCGCTCCGTCCTTCAATCTGCTCTCCCTGGTTGCTAGCCTCCCTACCTTTATCATCCAACTAATCACTAAGAAGGAGGAGGAAGTATGCAGATGCGCTGAGTTAGAGAGGCTGGTGGCCACAGAGAAGGAGGCGAGGTGCGTCCTTCAGTGGGACAATGCCGCCCTCCAATAGGAGAAGACTGTATTTCAAGAGGAGATGGTTGTGCTCGTTGCTTAACACTCCAAACTGATGAAGGATGAGCGAATGACCGGTAGCTTTCTTCGACACTTGATGGAGGAGTGTCGAGCTGGAAGCCAACGAGCCGAAGGAGGAGTCCATGTAGGGCTGGGCCTACTGCATCAACATCTCGGCAGAGAAGTTCACCCAGCTCCTGGGCATCTTGGCGGCAAAGACGGTGAAGGATGTGGCAAAGGCGGCCAAGACTGTAGTAGGGTATGTTATCCAGTGCTACCACTGTCTGACCCTGACTTCAACCTTGAGATTGTTCGGGAGAGGGTCATAACCACTGGTGTCAGATACCAAAAATGATAAGCCGTATTTAAGCTTAACCATTATTGTATGTGTTATCACATGTGTTGTTACGTAATTGTCCGACAAGTTTAGTTCGAATGTGTTTCAAATACCCTAGAGATGGTTTGGAGCTCCTTAGAAAAGCCCTAGATCCTTTGGAGAAGAAAGGGAAGGGAAAGCGGGAATACTTAGAAAGATTCAGCACAAAACTCCTCTCACGGTCTGACTAGTATCACCAACGGTCTGACCGCCAAGTGACAGCCACATGGGCTTGCCACATGTTCTTGTTGCGTTCTAACCGGCACCCTATGCGGTCCGACCGCTAGTACACAGAGGCTCGACTTATGGTGGTCGATTGCCTCTCTCGCTCTCTCACTCTCTCATTTGCTCTCTCTCTCTCTCTCACTCTCTCCACCCAACACTAGAAGGGAGAGGGATTCCTTTGTCATCGCGTTCGAGGGCCGGAGAACGAAGGAGGGGACTCTCACGAGCTCCCGAAGGACTTCCACAAGCGTCTCCTCTTCTTCTGCCTTACCAGAGGCCCACCGTTCAACTCAAGATCCACCACCACCCCGGGAGCCGATCCGCAAATCGAAGCCTTCCCGAAGCAAATCCATCTGCTAGAAAGCTTCAATGCACTAAGGTGAGGCTTCTCCTACCATTTTTCCATTGTTTCCAAGCTCAATTCGACCCCCCCCCCACAAGTCGTTTAAGCCCAAAACTCAATCTAGCCTAGGTCTAACACATGGGGAATTTTGAGTTTAGCTTGGTGAAGGTAGTCCAAGTCACTTTAGAAATACTCCACTAGTCCTATAGAGCATTTAGGTACCCTCCGTGGTCGAGAGTCTCACCGGAGCTCTCGCCAGCAACCCCACAAGGGTGCTGCCGGTAAGGCCTGGTAGTCTGACCGCCGCTAGGGCCGGTCTGACTGCCAGTTGGGACTGGAAGGTCTGAAGTGAGGGCTCTATACAGGGTTCAAACCATAACTAGAGCTAGTCTGCTCGTTGGTGGCTGGTTTGTCCGTCGGACCAATGTCGATTCGACCGCTAGCCCCTAAAACTCTCTCCTAGCCGCTGGTCTGACCGCCACCCTAGGGCCAGCCTGACCGCCAGCCACTGAAGGCTTGGTGCACTTTAAGTTGGCTTATCCGGGGTTTCACGCTTTTAAGCTCTAGTCCCTTAGTGGTCTTTTGTGAATGTTTTTGAATCTCGATGCTCCACTATTACATGAGCATGCATTTTATGCATCCTTTTTGCATTGTTCATTTATTTATGCATTGCACCTGTGTTTCTTTTAGAGAGCGTCAATCCGATAGTTCAGGTGAGTGAGGGCGACATCGAGGCACCCCACTTCTGTGAATCCTGTGCGGGTAGCATCAGGCAGCTGGCAGAGCAACAAGGTGAGCATCTAAGAATATTGAACCCTTATGTTGAATTGAATGAACTCAAAATTTGATAAATTATGCTAATGTATGTTTGCATGAGTAGAGAGTCGACGTCGGGCAAAAATGGGTAGAACCTATGTTGTATTGCATATCCTCTACCTTGAATTGTTGATTTCAACATCCTTGTAACCTCAATAATATTATTGATGTCATGTCTAGCCTTAGAGTTGTTCAACATGCTTAGCAATGCATAGGTCCTTGGTAGAAGTCAAGCGACGGTGATGCCGTTGTTCGTGAGCTTAGGGCTTACTTAATGTTTCAAACTATTGATTATGTTGTTAAGACGGTTGAGATATGAGAATGAGACGAGATATGGGCAATATTAGGGGTATCATCTGCCCTGGCGGAGGTTCCCAGGGTAGTTTAGGGAGGGATCCCGGATACCGTAGACCGCCATGCATTGGTTAAGCACCGACCGTTAGCCGCCCTTAGCTTTAGCACTTACCGTACTCACCACATGCTGATCTAATGGTAAGGTAAGCCGAATACCTCTGTAGCTGTGATCATTTGGGCCTGAACATTAATGATGTGAGCGGACAAGCTTGTAGAGGTATCTGATTTGCTCTAGGAGTAGTTCTGGATACCTCCACGCTAAGCGATGCATGTATCAAATGGTTGGGGCTTATTGGGAAAGGTTGTCACAAGTAGCCCCTTGTATGGACCTATTTGGTAATGCAAGCCAAATGGTCCTCGTGTCGTGTGGGTAAAGGAGTATCCCCCTGCAGGGTGTAAAAATATTTCGAACTGCCACGCTCTCGGTCATGAGCATGTCTTCTATCCATGCGCACCATTGTAGAGTTACGAGTTGTGGTTGGATATGTTGATCATGGGGAAGATGGTTTGTGTTATATATATGTTCATGATGGTTCCAGTTACATTTATGTGCAGTTGGTCATTGTGGGGTATAATGGTATTGTTGTTAGTTAAGTTTAGGTGCTCACAAATATGTCTAGGTTACTTAAGCATATTAATGTACTTAACCTTGAGGTCTTTGTCTTGCAAACAATTCAATGCATAATCCTTGGAGTCGAGCTATTTATATGTACTCTATATAGATTAAGTCTTGCAAGTACCTTCGTACTTAGTAGCTCTACAGGTTTTGCAGGTGAGGAGGAAGCGGTGTTTGGCTACTTCACGCCTGCCGAGGATGGTGGCGGGTATGAGTAGTTCATCCTACTCAGTTGGTGTGCTTTTGTGATGGAGCCTAAGGGCATATGACTCCGTCCTCCTTATGCCGTTTATAGCTTTAGCTTCCACTATATAGTTTCTTTTGTTGGTTAGGAGTTGAGCAGATTTTAGTCTCCTCCTAGCTCTTTTTTGCTGTAAATTGTAATAACTTGGTAGTGCTTAAAAACTTGCAATATAATGTTAATTACTTGTTGTCGGTGAATCAGGAATCGGGGGTCCCCGAATCCTGAGGCCAAGCTAGCAATCCGCCATGTGGCGCCATCCCGCGAAGTTTCCTCCGCGAGGTAAAAAAGATTAAGCCCCGGGAGAGGGTGCTCGGGGCCACAGTCAGTGGTCCCCGGGTACCCAAGTTCCCCGATGATCCGCGAAGTCTAAGTGCAGGGAAGAAAGTGCTCGGGGAGGTATGCGGTGACCCCCGAGCACCCGAGTCCCCCGACAATCAGGAAAGCTAAGTACCGGGAGAAGTGTGCCTGGGGCCGCGAGCGGTGGCCCCCTAGGCACCCAAGTATCCCGAGGACCCACTGAAGGAAGTTCCAGGAGAGAGTGCTCGGGGCTGCGTGCAGTGGCCCCCGAGCACTCGATCCCCCGAGGATCCGTACAAGCGTGCCCGGGAGAGAGTGCTCGGGGAGGTGAATAGTACCACCGAGCACTCGGTTCCCCGAGGATCAAGAAAGGGCATTCTCGAGAGAGAGTGCTCGGGAAGGTGAACAGTGACCCCCGAGCACTCGGTTCCCCGACGACTCAGAGAGCCCCCTGACAAGTAGCCCCCGCAGGGGCCCACTAATAAGGTGTCAGCCAGTCAAAGGCCCAAGGCCGCATTTAAAGAGCGCGCATGGCCTGTCACCCCCAACTGCTCCCGCCACGCTCGGTGTCAGTTCCTGCCACATTCTAGCAGAAGGGTGTGGGGTCATTAAATGCACGGGTCCCATCCCGTGCCATCCGGCTCGTCTCGGGATAACGTCGTAAGGGCCGAGGCGTTCCATCTGCTGCGCTGCTGTGGCAGGAGAACAAGACAGGGCGGGCATGCCGGGCCGCTCTCCGGCTGCCCGGTGGGCCCTCTCCACGGTGCCCATTGCCAGTGCATTTATGGTGACGGATGACCGGGCGTGGGGCGTATTTTCTACCCCCGGTCACTTCGCACAGAGGCTATGATGACGCCCTTTCTATTTATGGTACCTTGGAACTCGTGCCCTCCCATTCGGGGCACGCTACTGCCGGCGGGTATTTAAAGCAGCCGGCAGCAGCAGACAAAGAGAGGCGAAAAAGGCTTGGAAATCTCTGAGAAAGCTCTCCGGCGCTCAAGAATATCAGAATAGGCTTTAAGCAGAGAAGAGAAGAGAAGATCGAGAGCATCCAAAGCCAAAAGACACATGCAGACCGAAGAACAAGGAGCCTCAGGCTGTAGGATAGACAAACATTCTTGTAACCAGCAACATCCTTGAGGGACACTCTTAGGGCATTTATAGTATCCATACAGGAGTAGGGTGTTATGCCTCCGTGCGGCCCGAACCTGTCTAAACACTAGCGCATTTACTCCGCTCCACACTAGATCGTTCCACCCCGTCGGCCATCGCATTTATACCCATTTATTTCTTCGGCGAACATATTCAGGATCATCCCCCCGGCCGAATCTCTAAAAAAGGGTCCCTCAGGATCCCTGCGACAGGAGTTAACCCTCCGACAGCTGGCGCGCCAGGTAGGGGGGAAGCATCCCTGAATTTATTTGTTTTTTTTCTTCTGTAGAAAAAATGACCGGTGGTCATCGTCTCCAGCGCTCCGGCTCCAACTCCAGTGAGGGAATGGAGCCCCTCACTCCGGAGGCCCCAGTCGCTGCCGCGTCCCAGCAGCAGCCACGATCTGCACGCACGGTGTTCCCCTCTCAAGGGGACCAGGGCGCTAGGCCCAGCAGGGCCGCCACCGCCGCTGTCGCCGGTGCACCATCCAACCCCCAGCAGGTGGCCGAAACTCCTGCCGCCAGGTCTGCGTCTGGACAGCGCCGGGTGCCACTCCGGCGTAGGCTCGCCTTCGGCGAGGCCAGTCCCGGGAGCACGCTGCTTGCGGCGCACGCTCTCCTCAGGCACCCGCCAGTCCAGGCGGCGGGGGAAACCCGTAGTGCCGCTGGCTCCAGGAAGTAGCCGCCCTAGTCGGCATGGCCCACTGCCAGGTGCTGGCCGAAAGTTCCCGCGCCACCTCCCAGCGCAGCGCCGCTAGGACCGGCCCATCATCAGGTGACGGTCGCGCTGGCCGGGGGGCCTCCAGGCAGAGCGCTGCCCCCCTGGCCACTTCCAGAGCCCAGGACCTCCGCTTACACCTCAACGAGCGGAGGGGCATCGAAGACGCGTGCGTCACTCTCGAGCGCCAGCGGGAGACCCGGCAGGAGGCTGAAGCCGAGGACCAGGCCTCCTCTTTGCCAGCCCATGATTGCCGGGGCTCCCCGGCTCGTCGGTGTTCACCGCCCAAGGGCGCTGCCCGCGCCGCAGGGTACGACACCGGTTGCCGTGCCTTCACCAGTGAGCTCCGCCGGGTCAAATGGCCCACCAAGTTCTGCCCCGAGCTGCCAGAGAAGTATGACGGGTCCATCGACCCCGTCGAGTTCCTCCAAATACACACCACCACCGTCCAGGCGGCTGGTGGCAGCGAAAAGGTGATGGCTAACTACTTTCATGTTGCCTTGAGGGGCTCTGCCCGCTCTTGGCTTATGAACTTACCCCCAGGATCTATCAGCTCCTGGGATGATCTTTGCCACCAGTTCGTGACTAATTTTCAGGGCGCATTCACGCGCCCCGGCCTGGAGTGCGACCTCCACGCCGTCAAGCAACAGGAGGGGGAGACGCTGCGGCGCTTTATTCAGCGCTTCAGCCAGGTCCGCAACACCATCCCGCGGATAACCCCCCACGCTATCATTGTCACATTCCGGCAGGGCATCCGCGACGAGCGGATGCTCGAGAAGCTAGGCACGCACGAGGTTGAAACCACCGCGGAACTTTTCACGCTGGCTGACAAGTGCGCCAAGGCGGCGGAAGCTCGGGCGTGGCACGTTCCGCGCCCTGAGCACCCCATCGCCGATCAACCAGGTCCTTCCCGCTCCGACAGGCGAGAAAAGAAAAAGAGAAGGAGGCGCGAGGCTGTCCCTGTCGAGCCAGCCCAGGGCCCCGCCCGTGGGCCGGCCTAGGAGCCCGACCGCCGTCAAGCACGCCGGGCGGCCGCCGACAGACAGCCTGCGCCCGCAAGGGCTCCGGCCCGAGCCCCTCCTAGGGCTCCAGCTCCCGCAAGGGCTCCCGCTCCGGCAAGGGCCCCCGCTCCTGCGGGGCCCGAGCCGGGGAAGTGGTGCCCGATTCACCAGACCAGGTGGCATGACCTCACGGAGTGCCGCACGGTCAAGGGCCTCATTGAGCAGCGCCAAAGGGACCGCGAGGAGCCCCGCCAGGGTGGCGATGATGAAGTCGCCCCCAACAACCCAGAGCTCGGCTTCCAGGAGCCTGAGCACACCGTCGCCTTCATCGACGGAGGCACATACACGGCCTCCTCCCGCCGCAGTGTCAAGACCATGCAGCGCGAGGTGTGCTCAGCGACCCCGAGCGAAGAGGCCGTAAGGCCCCTGAAGTGGTCGGACGCCCCGATCACATTCAGCTTGGCCGACCACCCCACCAGTACTGCAGGCGTGGGGCGACTACTCCTGGTAGTGTCCCTCACCATCTGCAATGTGAAGGTTAGCAGAGTGCTGATCGATGGGGGCGCAGGCCTTAACCTCCTCTCCAAGGAGGCTTTCGAGAAGCTGCAGGTGCCCTTCAGGCGCCTAAAGCCGTCGCTCCCGTTTTACGGGGTGACACCCGGGCACTCCCTGCCCCTCAGGCAGGTCGAGTTGCCCGTGACATTCGGGAGCCGGGAAGCTAGAGAAGCTAGAGAAGCGCTTCGATGGCCTAGATCTGCGGTACATCTCTTGCCGCGATAACGTTCTGGCTGATGACCTCTCTCGCCTGGCCTCCTCACGTGCGCGTGTCCCTGCTGGAGTCTTTGAAGAAAGACTCACACGGCCTTCCGTCCTGCCTACCAAACAGGACAAAGGGGAAACCTCGAGCTCAATTCAGGGGACCCCGGCGACGCCCTCAGTGGGAAGCCCCGATAGGGTGCCGCCGTCCGACGAGTGTGCTGCGTTTGCTGACAGTTCTCAAGATGCCTCGTGGATGGACGAGATCCGAGGGTACTTGAAGGAAAAGTTCCTCCCTGGGGATGATAACTCTGCTGAAAGAGTTGCTCGGCAGTCCAAACGCTATGCCATAGTAGATGGGGATCTCTACCGGCGTGGCGCAGGCGGCATCCTCCTGAAATGCATCACCCGGGCAGAAGGCGGTGAGCTTCTCGTTGAGGTCCACGAGGACGAGTGCAGTGGCCATGCATCGTTCTGCACGTTGGTCGGGAAGGCCTTCCGGAAAGGTTTCTACTGGCCTACAGCCCTCCAGGATGCTTCCAAGCTGGTTCGGCACTGTAGGGCGTGCCAGTTCCACGCAAAGCAGATTCACCAGCCAGCTCAGGCTCTTCAAACCATCCCCCTGTCATGGCCTTTCACGGTCTGGGGGCTGGACATTCTGGGTCCATTCCCCCGAGCAATTGGGGGCTACGAGTACTTCTACGTCGCCATCGACAAGTTCACCAAGTGGCCGGAGGCGGTTCCAGTCGTCAAGGTGACCAAGAACACGGCGCTCCAGTTTATCCGCGGTATCACCAATCACTTCGGTGTCCCGAACCGGATCATCACCAACAATGGCACTCAATTCACAAGTGCCCTGTTCGGGGACTACTGCGAAGACCTCAGCATCAAGCTCTGCTTCGCCTCCGTCGCTCACACTCGGAGCAATGGGCAGGTCGAGCGTGCCAACGCGGAGATACTAAAGGGGCTCAAAACCCGGACCTACAACGTGCTCGCAAAGCATGGGAAAGGGTGGATCGACGAGCTGCCTGCCATGCTATGGGCCAATCGGACCACCCCGAGTCGCGCTACCGGGGAGACTCCTTTCTTCCTTGTGTACGGCGCTGAGGCGGTCCTCCCCTCCGAGCTCACTCTAGGCTCCCCTCGGGTGCATGCCTACTCTGAAGGTGAACAGGAACAGCAAAGGCGCGACGACGTCGACTATTTGGAAGAGTGTCGGCGGCGTGCTGCCGTCCGAGCAGCCCGCTACCAGCAAAGCCTGCGGCGCTACCATCAGCGTCACATCCGGGCCCGGTCTCTCGAGGTGGGGGATCTAGTTCTCCGACGCGTCCAATCGCGCGAAGGAAGGAATAAACTGTCCCTTATGTGGGAAGGCCCCTTTACCGTGATCGGTGTCCCGCGAGAAGGCTCGTTCCGGTTGGCTGCAGAAGATGGGCAGCCGCTCCCCAACGCGTGGAACATCGAGCACCTGCGCAAGTTCTTCCCGTAGATGGCCATGTATGCAGGCTCAGGTCAACCAGGCCGGGGGCTTCCCCCCCCCCCCCCCCTCCCCCGCCCAAGTTGACCGAGGGCTACCACTAACTTGATAAGTCACCCAACCTTGTAAAAATTGTCAATACAATACATATATCAATGTGCCGTTCTTATGTCAAATTTAATTTTTCTGGATTCCATATGTTTAATCTGTCTGGTGAGATGCTCGATTGTGCGAGAAAAGTTCGCTCTCTCGTTTTCCCCGTTGATAAAAGAATCCCTATCGGTATGCGCGCGGGCAGTTACAGCTAACTTACGTCTGTCGTGGTAGGCTATGGTGTTCGGTGTCGTGGCAGTCTCCCGGGCATCACCGAGTCCCTGAAGTTCTCGGGTAATCCTATCGCTTGAGCTGCTCGAGTAGTCCGGAGCCTAGGCCCCAGGGGCAGGCTGTCGGTGCTCGGTCTGGTCTGTCATACCCGATCGCCACCGAACCATAGGACCTCTGGGTTATGCCTCTGCCTATTTTGTCCGCCGGTCTGGGTATTCGAGAGGTCTCAGGTCAAAAACGAGAGCAGACTATAATGAGTACCGCACTAATAGAGCGCACCAAGCAAAGATATTTTCTATTTTTCTCAAGTCACAGATCGACAATCAAAAGCAAAAGCAGCTCGAGCGCGAGGGCCTCAGTGCCCATGTCGCTGCTCAGCCCTAAGGGTCCTCGGGAGGTCCTACTGCTCAAGCATGAGTGGTCGGGATCGCCTGATCCCGGGCCCCCCTTTGCGCCCCCCAGTGCTCGGGCACCCCAGCCGTGGGAACCATGTTCCCGGGCACCCCGAGCTCGGAGCGCATGCCTCTCCTGGATCGGTTGGCCGAAAAGCTGACAGCTGTCCGGTGAGTGGTTAAATTCACATGAATTTACATTCAGAAATATATTGTTCCCGAGTTGTCCTTGGGGGCCCTCGTACTCTAATCTGTTCGACGAGATGGTCTCCTCGCGCACAAAACCCTGCCACGTGTCCGCTTTTCCTGGAATGACAGAGCGAACAGTAGAAAGGTGTACCGTACGTACGGCAATGTCTGACCGAAGTCTTTCGTGGTGGTCGTAGTGTTCGGTCCGCTTAAAAGGCCCCTGGCACTACCGAGCCTCTGGGGTTCTCGGGTTATCTCGTGGCTCGAGCTGCTCGAGCGGTCGGGAGCCTAGACCCTGGGGGCGGGTTGTCGGTGCTCGGTCCGGTCCGTCCTAGCCCGGGCACCACCAAACCGTGGGGACTCTTGGTCGCATTCCCGCCCGCACGTGTCTCCAGTCTACCTGTTTGAGTGGTCGCAAAGTGGGAAAGTGTTCACTGGTCATGGCGTGCTCCGTGCTGGATCGATCTATCTCCCGAGCAAGGAAGTTCGTGCTTTTGTCTTTTGACTTAGCCGTTGCAGACTCGCGAGGGCTCGGGGGCTGAACGCGCAGAGAAGGCCTCACTGCTCGGGCAACGAGTGGTCGGGGCGACCTCGTTCTCGTGGAGGGAAAGGTCAGGCTCGGTCTGACTGAGTACTCCTCGGGGCATCAAGTGAAAAGAACAGAAACTTCGTCAAGCACTCAGAAGAACACTGGAGTTGCGACCCCAAAGAAAGGCTTCCATTATATTCACAAAAAAGGACAGCTATTCTGAGGGATCACTCCCATATTTACATCAAGTCGAAGAGAAAGAAAATTACAAAAGCCTAATCTAAGTCGGAGCCCTCGCCGCTGCTCCCTGGGTCCGGAGTCGGCGGTGCCTCTTGCGTGAAGCAGGCCGCCACCTCAGCGGCGGCACCCCGTACTGCCTCCCAGGCGGCCTCCTCCTTGGCTTCAACCACCCCTTCCCGAGCTAGTTCCAGCGGGAAGTTCGGGTCCCGGCTTCGGTAGCAGGCCAGGACATGCTCGGCCACCGCTTGGGCCAAGCCTCGCCCTTCCCGGGCGGCTAGCTCCTGGACGGCCTGGGGGAGCGCCTCGAGGCGCTGGCTGATTCTCTGGAAGCCAAGGGCGATGTGGCCGATGCCCGTCCTGTTCGCCTCCATATGGACTCGCCCGTGCCCGGCCACCCTCACGGACCTCTGCGATTGCCGAAGGATGTCTTCCATCATTAGCTTCACGTTTGCCCGTTCGGTCTTGGCGGTCTCGAGCTCCTCCGTCACGCTCTGCAGCCACTCCTCGAGGCCCTGTCCCCCAGCCACGCCGGCCTAGGCGGCGCCGGGTGCTTGGGCTTCAGCCTGCTTCACCCGCTCTGCAAGGGTGGAGAGGGCCTGCTCACGGGCGGTAAGCTCTGACTCCCACTTGGCGTTCCACTCCTCCCGAGCGGCTGAGGCCACCACTGCCTCGGCAGCCTCCGTCTCCCGGAGGATCAGCAGTTCCTCCCGGGCTTCCAGATCTAACGTCGTGATGCCGAAATCGGTCTCTCGGATCGCGATGTCCTCCTCCCGGCGCTGGAGCTCCTCCTCCCGACGCTGGAGTTCGGCGCGGATCTGGTCAGCCTCGCCTTTCTGGCGGGCCAAGTCAGCCTGGGAGGCCTCCGCCGTCCTCTCGCGGGCCAGGACCACCTCCTCCCGCGCCTGCACCTGCCTCTCCCTAGCGAGTGCCTTGGAAGCCTGCTGCTGCGATGCCTCGGCCAGGCGGGCGGCTTCTTCCTGCTCCCGCACGGCCTCCATGCGAATGCCCTCCAGGGCCTCCCACTCTTCCTCTAGCGCGCGCCGCTCGTTCTCGTTGGCGGCGCGTGCCACGGCGATGCGAGCCTCAAAAAGGAGCCTGCCCTCGGCAAGCCGCTCCCTCTCCGCGGTAAGGGCGGCGCGGCTCGCCTCAAGCTACGTCATCTCCCTCGCCACGACTACCTCCAGCCGCCCGATCACCTCCCGGGCGCTCCCTAGCACGACTGGGAGGGGGTCGGCTGGCCGGCTGGGCGACGGCCGGGCGCTGGGTCCCCTGTGAGCCTCCTCCGAGGGGCTCGGGGTCCCCGAAAACTGCCATGCAGGCACCGCCCATGAAGAGGTCGTCCGCCCCACGCTCGACATGCTCAGGGTGGGCTCAACCGGCACCGGTTGCTCGGGCGCGGCCGCTGCCACCCGCTCGGGGCTGGGCGGCGCCTGTGGCTCCATCTCGGTTGGCGCGCTCAGTAGCTCCGGCTCCACTGGCGCGCTCGGCTCGGGGGCTGGAGCCGGCCTCGGAGCCTCCGGCCGTCCTTGGTCTCTGGCGGCGCCCGTAGGCGGCCTGCAAAAGAAAAACGAGGTTAGTCTCCGAACTCACTCTGGGCAAGGCATGCTCAGGAAAAAAGGGGGGAAACTTACGCAGATTTGGGTCTTCGGTATTGCCACCTCGATTCCGGGATCCTGTACCCCGGGCCCGATAGCGTTGGCCCGGAGTCCTCCCTCCTCCTCTTCCGCGGGGGGCTCTCCGAGCTCCAGACCAGGCCCAAGCAGATCAAGGTCTGGTTCCAGAACTGCAGATGTTGCCCCCACCGACGGCCCCGCGCTGGACGATTGGCCGTCCCGACCTCCCTCCTTCTCGCCAGGCGACAGCGACGGCGGGGATGTCGGCGCAGGAATGAAAGTCCGGGGGCGCTTCCCTCTGTCCCCCGGCAATGTTGCTGCCCCGCTGTCGGCGGCACCTCCTCCTCTGGCCTGGCGGCTGCTGCGACAGCCCCACCGCTGGCCTGCAGCCCACCGCCAGCGGCGCCTAGGCCACCGGTCTGTGCCGGATCGCCTGCGGCCTCTTCGCCGGCCACCTCGTCCACCCCGGGAATCTGGATAGTCCCGGGGTTCCGGCGCCCTGGCCGGTCGACCAGCCCCTGGGCGTCGAACTCCGGCAGCTTCGCTTGCAGTGCCACCAGGTCAGGGTTGGCACAGAGCGCTAGCTCCTTCAAGGGGAGCACCGCCCGGCTCAGGTCGTCCACCCCGATCACCACCCGGAGCAGGCCCCTCAGCGCCGCTCTGTCCAGGTCCCACTCCGCGCCGATCTGGGTCCGGGTGATGTCCTGGAGGCCGGTGTACACCCAGCAGGGCCGGGCCCGCTCTCGTAGAGGCACCAGGCGGCGACGCAGGTAGTCCGCCACCACTATCACCGAAGTGAGCCCGGCCTGGCGCAGGAAGTCGATGCGCTCCAGGACCGGCGCCATCCGCGCGTCCGCCTGCGGCGACACCTCCCAGGTCGCCATCTGGGTTTCCGCCGCCATCTCCGGCAGGGTCAGACGGTCGTGGGGGCTGACGTCGACATAGAACCAGTCGCGCCGCCAGTCCTCCCACTTGCTCTGCAGCACCTGAGGGATGTACTGCTCCCCCAAGCCGTCCCGCAGCCGGCGACGTCCGCGGTGGAGAAGCCCCTCTTCTTCTCGGCCGACCGCAACACGAAGAAGTGCTGGAAGAGCGTCACTGACGGCGTCACCCCCATGAACATCTCGCAGAGGTGGACGAAGACCACCAGGATGACGACGGAGTTGGGGCTGAGGTGCACCAACTGGATCCCGAACGTGTCAAGGATCTGAAGGAAGAATGTCGAAAACGGTGGCAATAACCAGACCGCCACGAAGGAAGTGAAGAGGACGATGCACCCCGGACGGTCCGTCGTCGGCGGGAAGCTCGCCGGCATCACCACCGAGGCCCCCCGCTGGCCCTCGGGCACCATCAGCTTCCGCACCTTGTCCGCCGCCTCCTCGTTCACAATACGGGACTCCGGCAGCACGCTGTCGGGAGTCTTGTCGCGGTGGCTTCCTCCTGCTCTCGACATCTTGTCAGGGTGGAGGATGATTTGGACGGTGGGCGAAGAGGGGTGCTCTGATCGCCTAAGGAAGGTTTAGGGCTCAGGAGCGCAAGGAAGACGAAGGCTTGTTCGCAAGATGGCGTAAAGAGGGGGGCAGTTTGCTCCCCTCCTACTTTTATACCCCAGGGAAATTCAAATGTCACCTGCCGGTGAATCAGGAACCGGGGGTCCCCAAATCCTGAGGCCAGGCTAGCAATCCGCCACGTGGTGCCATCCCGCGGAGTTTCCTCCACGAGGTAAAAAAGATTAAGTCCCGGGAGAGGGCGCTCGGGGCCACAGTCAGTGGTCCCCGAGTACCCAAGTTCCCCGATGATCTGTGAAGTCTAAGTGCCGAGAAGAAACTGCTCGGGGAGGTATACGGTGACCCCCAAGCAGTCGAGTCCCCCGACGATCAGGAAAGCTAAGTACCGGGAGAAGTGTGCCCGGGGCCGCGAGCGGTGGCCCCCTGGGCACCCAAGTATCCCGAGGACCCACTGAAGGAAGTTCCAGGAGAGAGTGCTCAGGGCTGCGTGCAGCGGCCCCCGAGCACTCGGTCCCCCGAGGATCCATACAAGCGTGCCCGGGAGAGAGTGCTCGGGGAGGTGAACAGTACCCCCCGAGCACTCGGTTCCCCGAGGATCAAGAAAGGGCATTCTCGGGAGAGAGTGCTCGGGAAGGTGAACAGTGACCCTCGAGCACTCGGTTCCTCGACGACTCAGAGAGCCCCCTGATAAGTAGACCTCGCAGGGGCCCACTAATGAGGTGTCAGCCAGTCAAAGGCCCAAGGCCGCATTTAAAGAGCGCGCGTGGCCTGCCACCCGCAACTGCTCCCGCCACGCTCGGTGCCAGTTCCTGCCACATTCTGGCAGAAGGGTGTGGGGTCATTAAATGCACAGGTCCCATCCCGTGCCATCCGGCCCGTCTCGGGATAACGTCGTAAGGGTCGAGGCGTTCCGTCTGCCGCGCTGCTGTGGCAGGAGAACAAGACAGGGCGGGCATGCCGGGCCGCTCTCCGGCTGCCCGATGGGCCCTCTCCACGGCGCCCGTTGCCAGTGTATTTATGGTGATGGATGACCGGGCGTGGGGCGCATTTTCTACCCCCGTTCACTTTGCACAGAGGCTATGATGACGCCCTTTCCATTAATGGTACCTTGGAACTCGTGCCCTCCCGTTCGGGGCACGCTACTGCCGACGAGTATTTAAAGCAGCCGGCAGCAGCAGATAAAGAGAGGCGGAAAAGGCTTGGAAATCTCTGAGAAAGCTCTCCGGTGCTCAAGAATATCAGAATAGGCTTTAAGTAGAGAAGAGAAGAGAAGATCGAGAGCACCCAAAGCCAACAGACACACGCAGACCAAAGAACAAGGAGCCTCAGGCTCTAGGATAGACAAACATTCTTGTAACCAGCAACATCCTTGAGGACACTCTTAGGGCATTTATAGTATCCATACAGGAGTAGGGTGTTATGCCTCCGTGCGGCCCGAACCTGTCTAAACACCAGCGCATTTACTCCGCTCCACACTAGATCGTTCCACCCCGCCGGCCATCGCATTTATACCCATTTATTTCTCTGGTGAACATATTCAGGATCATCCCTCCAGCCGAATCTCTAAAAAGGGGTCCTTTAGGATCCCTGCGACAGGAGTTAACCCTCCGACACTTGCTCTTTATTAAGCTGTGTTGTGATGCTATATGTTGTAAAGGCATGTGTTCTGATCTTGGGCACAAAACACGTGCCGTGACTATCAGGATGATATTATGGTTAATCATCGAGGCTGTGAATATGAATAATAATCCTCTAGTGATTAATTAGAATATTATTTGGACAGTTCCCCCACAGCCGGCCCTGAAGCTGAGGCGAAGCTGGAGGCGGAGTGCCAAGGGCCGCTGGAGTTCATAGAGTCTCTCTTCCGGGTGAAGATTGAGGAAGAGTAAACACCAGCTTATATCTTCAGTTCGTATAATACCTGATTGACCTTCAGTTTCACCTGCTCGCTCTGAGCCCTTGACCACCACCATAGATGATGTCAACGACCAACGCAGTCGGGAGGCGGTGGCCAAGTGCGAGCTTGGTTTGTGGTTTTGCGAGAGATCCTTTAGAGAGATCTTCATGGTGCACCATTCTTGCTATAGACTAAGCCTCTTGTAGTCTTAAGCTAGCCAAGTAATACCCAACCAGCTGACCTTTGCGTGCTCTGCGGCTTTTTTCCATCTAGCTTGTCAGTAGGAACTTCTCGCAGTGCAAAGGGACTTGGAGTGGACATTGAGGGAGAACGACAAGCAGTAGGCGTACTTCTATGATTGCCTTAGCCAGGTGTTCACCCCCTTTTACGCACTATTTTGGGCTTCTTGCATTCACGTTCGTCCAACCCCTAGGGATACCGTGACTAGACATATCAGCTGGTTTTTGGCAGCCTCCGAGGAGGCGGGTGACCTCAAGTAGAGGCTTTGTGAGACCATCGGTGATCACCTCTTTGAGGTTGGAGTCTTCGGCTCCTACCTTGCCCTTGCTTGTGTTAGCGATCACCTCCGTTACCTCGACCTTGCTCCGATAGTCTCTGCCAGCTTTGGCGGTTTTCTACAGACCATGGTGGATCTTGGCGACCTCGTAGACACATTCTTGTACATAGCTCGTTCCCTTCTTTGGACAGTCCGATTCGACCCTTGAGGGGCATCTTCAGATCCTATGAACACTGATAAAATCATCAGAACCAGCCCCTGAGCACTATCTGAGTGGTCTTTTTGTATTCGATGACTTGTTTTCATATAATTTTTTCATGCTCGTGCAGTGGGCAGGCTCGGTTAGTCATTACTTCCAGAGGGGATCCCAGCTTTTTGTGCCGCTCGCTAGCTAGGTTTGTGGTGCATAAGACAACCCTTAGCCCTACAAGCCTTTCGGTGGCGACCAGCGCTCGATCCAAGTTTGGAGTTGTTGCCTTGTGGTCGGTATCCATCAGCCGCCCATACCCCACAAACTAAGCAAATGACAGTTTTCATTCCTCCCCAAACAATCCGGCCCTCACTACGTGAGCGATCAATTAACATAAAGTGACAACATAAAAAGGAAAATTGAAATGCTCTAGCCCCCGACCATCTGGTTGGCATGGACGCTGTTGACCATGCAGTCTGGCTCATGAATTGGAGAAACTTACAAGTTGATGGGAAACCACTCTTGTCTAGGAGATTTTGCAAAATAGAGAAATTTGTCTTTGAATCAGAAAAACTTATGAGTTATGCTCCACGCTCGTCCGAAAGATCCTGCAAAATAGAAAAAATGGCTCATTTTCGAGCAGCCTTACACATAGAACTTGCGCAACTAGGCTATGTTCCATGAGTTGTATAATTCATGGCTATCCTCAATGGCTAACTTGACCGCACTAGGTCGGGTATGCTCTACCATCTTGTCCTCTCGGGGGAGAACTTGTTTCGGCCTGCCTTATTTTAAATTTGTCTAAGGACGAGGTTGCCTACAACCAATGTTCACTCCCACACCTTGCGGTTATGGTAACACCTGATGCTCTGTTGGTACTAGGCTGCTCAAATTAGAGCACAATTGCGGAACTCTTTGATTAGGTTTATGTCATCCTCCATCGCACCACCTGGTCGTCGCCCGAGTAGCTAGTCACTCGAGGAGATTGGAGGGCGATCTCAGAGGGGAGCATTGCCTCAGCGTCGAAGATAAGGAAGAAGGGAGTTCCACTCGTAGCCTTGATGTGGGTCATTCATAGTGACTAGAGTACCATGGAAAGTTCATCCACCTAGTGTCTTGAATAACTCCTAAGTCAATCAAAGACCAGGGTTTTGATCACTTGTAGTATCATCTCATTTGCCCTTTCGACTTGTCCATTACTTTAGGGGTGTGCAACCGACACATAGCAAACTTTGGTCCCGATCTTTTCGCAGTAGTCTCTGAAAGCGCTACTAGCCAACTGAGTCTTGTTGTCTATAATTATGCCGTTTAGACTGTCAAACCACACCACCAACCCTTGTATGAACTTTATCGCCACTGCAGCGGTGATTTTCTTGACAAGCTCAGCTTCGATCCACTTAGTAAACTTGTCGACTGCCACAAATAGGAATTCAAAACCACCATGGGCCTTTGGGAGCGGTCCCACAATATTGAGCCCCCAGACAGCGAAAGGCTAGGAGAGTGGTATGGTTTGCAGTGCTTGGGCTGGTAGGTTGATTTGTCGGCCATGGTACTAACACGACTTGCATCATTTCATCATCTCAAAAGCATCCTGGAGAGCTGTGGGCCAATAGAATCCTTACCGGAATGCTTTTCTCACCAGAGTGAGATATGAAGTATGGCTACCACATATGCCTTTGTGGATATCAAAGAGCACCATGCTCCTCTCTTCTTGAGTGATGCACTTCAGTAAAAGATTGTTGCTCCCCCTGCGGTAAAGGCTCACTCTACCAGGGAGTATCTGAAGGCTTGCCTTATGACCCTTTATGCTGATGCATCATTGTTAGGGACTGCTCGATTCTGTAGGTATGCCAAGATCTGATCCATCTAGGTCATACCCGAATCAAGCTAGGCGACCATGTGATGGCCACCTGAGGACTGCACCAGGAAAGGCGTTGCTTCCAATGGTGTTACCTTGGGTGCTCCATTTCCAAGCGGAGTATCCCCATCATGTTGGCCCGAGATCGTGGTGGATGGTCGTGTGAGTCTTTCTTCAAAGACTCCAATCGGGACAGGTGCACGAAAAGAAGATAGACGGGTCAGCTCGTAGGCGAGGAAGTTGTCCCTGCGTAGGACATGCTTGACCTCAAAATTGATGAAGCATCGCTCCAACCTTTTAACTTAGCGAGATATGCCATCATTGTTGGGTCAGACCACTAGAACTCCTTTTGCACTTGGTTTATGACCATTAGTGACTCCCCTATCACCAGCAAGTGTTTTATACCAAGTGCAGAGGATGCTCTCATTCTGGACAAGAGGCCCTTATATTGTATAAAATTGTTAGTAACAGAAAAACATAATTGAACTATTGTCACATCCCAAATTCTGTAATCACGTCATTAAGCATATTTTAGCATCATAAGCATCTTGTTTAAATGTTAAGGATTATGGTATGCTGGTTATCTCATTTGGTAGTTTGATAATTGCTTTGCGTTTTAAAAATAATCGACGCGAGGATTTTCGTTAGTTTAAGTCCCGCTTAGAAGTTATAATCTCTGCACTTGTTTTATAATAGTTGCACAGCTGAAATTAGCTTCTCTCTCTAGCTTGTGGGGCCCGCCTTGGTCTGGCCCCACCCCTCCTCTCTTCTCCCACTCGGCTACCATCACAGCAGCCCCTCTCCCTCACTCTCTCACCCTCCCACGCCCTCACTCCCCCTCCAAACTGAACAGCAGCAAGGGTGCTGCTCTCTCCCCTCTTCCTCTCTCATTTCCCACCCAAAATCCCACTCAAGGAGCAAGAAGTAAGGTATGCATGTCACTCCATGATGTTCCCCACCTCTCTAGCTCTCCATCCATCTAATCCTTGCTCACATGCATGAAGATTTGGAGGAGTTCAATCAATTTTTGTCACCCCTCTTTTTCTAACTTTTCAGCAGCGTGATCTCCTCTCCTCCAAGCTTTTTCCCTTGATTCTTCCCCAAATCGATGTACACAACAAGCCTTGTCAAAGATCTTGGGTGAGTTCCCTAACATCTTGTAGCAACAATGCACATTTTAGGATGGATGAATTCGAATTTTGGAGTTGCAAATTGAAGAATTGTGATGCATGTTGTTCTTGATGAAATGGAGCATTTGTAAGATGTTTGGATGAGTTGCGCTAGAGAATCGAGTTTGTAGAGTGAGTAAATTAGGTTTAGAACCCATGTGTTAGTACCAATGAATGTGTATGTGGGTTAGGATTCAACATGCAAATCGCAATGACCTAAGTTATTCGCAAAACTTTGTATTCTGGAAGGTATTGGAAGTTCTGATTTTCATATCAGAAGCTTTGGTTTTAACTCGACTTAACCCAACCCAAAAGCCTCGTTTGAGCTGGAGTTTTTGACCCGATCGAAAGTTCTAACCTGGGGACCGGAACTTTCGATTGAATAGAGTTGAAATCCGAGAACCTATTTTTTGAGAGTGCCAGATGTTCCGGCCAACACCAGAAGTTCTGACCTTAGTACCAGAACTTCCGATTTAATATTTTTCTAACCAAGCGTCCATAATTTCAAAGGTTTGCAATGTTTGATTAATTGGAAGTTCTGACTTCCAAGTAGGAAGTTCTGATTCAGTCAGAAGTTCCGACATTAAGTCAGAAGTTCCGACATTAAGTCAGAAGTTCCGATGTTACCAAGATTGCAAAACTTCTTTGTTTGTTTGTGTGTCACTGTATTCTTAACTTGTTGTTCTGCATCCTCAATCATTGTGCATCTTGTAGCATACATCTTAACACCTCATTCATACTCATCGCATTGCACGCGTTGTTCTTTAGTGAACGAAGGATTGGAGGGTGACGCGGGCATGATCGAGGGTGATCCAGAAGTTGTTTCCCTTGCTTGTGATCAAGCTGAGCACCAAGGAAAGGATCTAAGCATTTTTATACATTATTTTGGATCCTATATTGTTTCAAGTGATAAATTATACTTTATGTATGTTGCATTATCAATAAGTTGTACGTTGGCTTTGGGAATAGATCCTATTTGTTGCATTACCTTTCCTTGGTATTATCCCTTGATCCTTTGTAACCCTAGGTATAGCTCTGAATGGTCTAACCTAAAACGAACACGTTATGCTTAGCAAGGCTTAGGTCATCAGTAGAAATCAAGCGGTGGTTCAGCCATCATTCGCGAGCTTGGGGCTAACTTCTATTGCATAAAGACGATGATGGGATGTGTGAGTCAGTGAGGATGAGATGAGATTTGAGCGGGCAATAGGGATGGCTCGAGAAGGGAGTCCCAGATGCTTTAGGCCCGCTTGAGTCGGTTAAGCACCGGCCGTTGTTGCCGTTGGCTTTAGCACTTTTCGTACTAACCACATATTGATATAATGGTAGATAAGCCAAATATCTTTTGCACCTTTTGGCTTGTGGGCCTATGGTGTCGTGGGCATAATAGGCTTGTAGAGGTAACGTTGTAAAGGTGGTGTGGGCATAATAGGCTTGTATATATATCTAATTTGCTCGAGGAGTGGTTCTAGTTACCTCCATACCTTTAGGCATAACTAGGGTGCTTTGGGAGTAACCCTAGTGGACCTCCACAACTATAGGTGTATGTTAAAATGGTAGGGGCTCGATTGAGAAAGGTTGTCATGAGTATCCTCTTATGTGCACTTTAGCAGGTGGTGCAAGCCAAATAGTCCTCATGTCATGTGGGTAAAGAGGTACCCCTTGCAAGGTGTAAGATCAATTCGAATTATCACGCTCTCAGTCATGAATAAGCTATTGTCCATCCGCACCAATCATAGATATTCAATATTGGGATGTTATTGTGGTATGATGGTTAGTGGATGATGATGTTGATGATGAGTCTACGGTTCAAGTACAACTATGTTATGTTGATGATCTCGTGGTACAAGGATGTTAAGTTAGGTGGAGGTGCTTACACTTGAGTCCAAATTGCTTTTGCATGGTAAATTTCAATTAACCCTTTGTGATCGAGTTCTTGCTACTTTACCTAAAAATTCATTCTTCTTAGAGTCAGGATATTTATAAGTGCCCACTATAGATTAAGTATTGCAAGTACCTTCGTACTAACGTGCTTATTTTGCTTTCCAAGTGAGGAAGAACTTGTATTTGGCTACTTTACGCCCGTCGATGTTGGCAACAGGCAGGAGTAGTGCCTACTACTCATATGTGGATATTATGGGGTGGCACCTTAGGGCAACCGGCGCTACCCATCTTTTGTAGTTGTGTACTTTCCGCTGCGTAATTACTCTACATAGGTTCGAATAATGTATTTTGTTGTAAAGCTTGAATTACCTAAAGACTTGTAACTTATTTTTAATTACTCGCTCTTTATTATATCCCGTGATGATATGTTTGTTGTAAAGGTGTGTGTTCCGATCCTGGAAGAAAACACATGCCGGGACTACCGGGGTGATATTCCGGTTAGTCATGAGAGTCACGATTCTACAAATGATCGACTTAGTCACTAATTGGAATGTTGTCTAGACGGTTCCTCACAACTATGTACCTTAGGGTGTCACCGATTAGTGATGTCAAGACCACTCCAGCCCGCACTCCCTTCAGTGTGACGACCCATCGAAGTGCATGGTCCTGTGCTCGTCCGATTCTTGTCGCTATTTCTACTTGGGCTCAATGGACGATCACTTGGCCACAAAATCAACCGGTACCTAGAACTTGATAGCCATTCAGAGGAGGAACTAAATATCAAACTCCCCAAGCTCTACTGCCCACTTCGCTGTTCTCCTCGCTGCATCCATGCTGTGTAGGATTTCCCTAATTGGGAGCGAGGAGACTACCTTGACTTTGTGGGCCTGGAAGTAGTACCTGAGTTTGTGAGAGATCATCAACATGATGTACAATAGCTTCTATGTCTGTGGGTACTGAGCCTTCATGTCAAGTAGGACTTCACTGATGTACTACACTGGTTGCTGTAGCCCCTCGTGATTGACGACCAGGACACTGGATGCAGATGTGACCTGTGGAGTAGCTACAACATAGAGCAAGAGCTCCTCATCTAGTAGAGGAGCGGTCAGGAGGGGAAGAGAGGTACCTTTTGAAATCTTGGAAGGCCACCTCTGCTTCTAGTGTCCACAGGAAGTGGTCGCTTTTCTTCAAGAGCTTGAAGAGCAGCAACATCCTCTCCCCCATCCTCGAAAGGAACCTTCTCAAAGCTGTCACGCACCTCGTTAGTTTCTAGAAATCCTTTAACCTGGTTGGGGATTTCATCTGTCGATTGCTTTGATTTGTCTGGGCTTGCCTCTATTCCCCAACTCGACACGAGGAAACTGAGCAATTTTCCTGACAGGACTCCTAACGTGCGCTTTTTCGGTTTCAGCTGTATGAGGTATTTTTGAAGGCTATCAAATGTTTCCTAGAGGTCTGTGACTAGGTTGTCCTTGGTCCTATTCTTTACGACCACATCATTAACATATGCCTTGATATTTCTACCTAGCTGTGGTCGAAGGATGAACTGAATACATCACTGTTAAGTGGAGCCAACGCTTTCTAGGCCAAAAGACATTTTTACATAACAAAAGACCCCGAAGTGTGTTACAAAAGCGGTTTTCTCCTCATCTACCATATTCATACTAATCTGGTGGTATCCTGAACGGGCATCTAGAAAGCACAGCAGATTGCTATCGGCTGTTGAGTCAACAAGTAGGTCGATTCGGGGTAGAGGGAAGAGATCCTTTGGGCACACCTTATTGAGGTCGGTGAAGTCAACACACATCCTCCACTTACTGTTAGGCTTCAAACCATAACAGGGTTAACCAGCCATTCCAGGTATTGTATCTCTCGGATGAAGCCTTCTTCTAGGAGTTCGTCGACCTCCTCATGAAGTGCTTCCTTTCGGTAAGGTGCGAACTGGTGCACTCTTTGTTTTACTAGTCGCACATCAAGCCACACTAACAACTTGTGCTCGACCACCTCCCTAGGGATTCTGAGCATGTCAGACGGACTCCAGGAAAAGACGTTCGTGTTCGTCCGGAGGAGAGTGATGAGCACGAGATACTATTTTGGGTCTAGGGCGGCCCTTATTTGAATTGTCCTAGATGGGTCGGTATCATCTAGGCATATTGCTTTGAGCCTATCGACGGGGTTGGTGATGATGTAGACCTTCTCTGGGCGACCACTTGGCCCCGCATCCTTGGGCTGCGACCTGGGAGTTAGCTTGACCATATCGAGGCTCCTCTTGTCGTAGTGCAGGGCCATCTTTCGGTTGCCCACTATGGTAATGTCTCCCTTAGGGCCCGAGATCTTGACTGCCTAATATGCATAGTGGGCGACAACCATGAACTGGGCCATCGCTGATCAACCTAGGATCGCATTATACGCGGTCCCAAAATTAGCCACATTGAATATGACCATTTCAGTCCAAAAGTCACTCGATGAACCAAATGTGACGGGTAGCTCGATCCACCCTAATGGCTTGGCGGAAGAACCAGGAGTAATCTCAAGAGGAGATGGCTTCAACATGGTCCTCGAGATCCGTAGGATGTCTAATGTGTTAGCGAAGAGGAGGTTGATGGAAATCCTTCCATCGACTAGTACTCGGTCCATTTGCACATTGTGCACCGTGTCCACCATGATGAGGTATCGTCTGAGGCGTTTGGCGCATGCATGATGGTGGGGCTGGCTGAAGGTGAGGAGGACCTCCAACCACTTCAGTAGCGGAATCAAACCCAACATGTTCACGCATACCTCGTGGACCACCGACTTGTACTCCCTATTCGAGGAGTACATCATGGCTCCCCCAAAGATATGGTGAACCATGTGCTCGGCTTGCTCCCAGAGCTAATTAGTCAGGGTTGGCCCTGTACTCACTATCGTTGTTGTGCCTAGGTTTGCGTTCCTCGAGCCCCTGGTCGATAATACCTTGCATGACCTTGCATTCGGTCAAGTCGTGGGCATCAGTGTGGTGGATCGAGCAATAGACTCTGCCCTTCTTCTCGTCCTTCTTCTCAAAGCATCGGTGTGGTTGGATGGTTTCCTCGACAACCATGACGTTGGGTCGTTCGGCCTTACGCTTGTTTTTCCTTTTCTCCTTCTGATCGACTCCTCTAGAAGAGGCAGGTAGGTCAGAGGGTGGCTGACGCTTCCCATCGATCTAGTGCTCTCGAGCCTCAGTGGTTTGTGCGCATTTGTCCATGAGCTCAAAGAGCTTGATGGTGCTTCGAACCTCCTTAGTGGCTAGTTTTTAACCATCTTCTACTCTCTGACCCCCTCCGGAATGCTATGACCACAGATTCACTGTCATCTTTGGAATTTTGTTCTAGCATTCAGTGAAACGCTAGATGTAGTCTCGCAACAACTCACCATGCCACTACTTGACCTGATATAGGTCATCCTTAACCCCTAGTCGGGCATAGGATCGAACCGACCTGCGAGGGAGATTCATCATCCAGGATTGTCCTGAACCGATCAGGGTGGTTGGGAAGTAGTTTCCCATGACATTCCCGTCGCCTCCCGCGACCTATGCCATGGTGGTGTAGATCTGCAGGGACTCCTCTGGGTTGGTCGAGCCATCGTATTTTTTGGCTAGGACCGGCTGGAACTTGTCTGTCCAGCGCACCTCTTGAAGTTGAACCGATAGAGCATTGCACCCTGTTCCGCAATGAGGAGTCGCTTGCTGATGGGTGGCCGCACACGATCGGGGAGAGAGTTGACAGTCTCATGGCCCAGCCGACAAGATGAAGGAGACTGATGCTTCCCAGCGAGGGGAAGGTGAGTTGCAGGGCCAATTGCCCTTCTCTCGCTCTCGACGGGCATGCTCCTCCTGTTCCTGGGTGGCCTTCTAGCCCTGGATTACATCACGAAGGTCACGGTGGTAGAGCGAGTCACATAGGTTAGCAGGCGGACTGCCTCAGCATGGTGGGGGTCACCTCGTACTCCCTACCACTGAGGGATGGTGGGTTTCCTCCTCCAACAGAGCCCATTGTGACCCAGTCTAGCCACACGATCCTAATCTTTCCTTAGGGAGGACGAGGTGACTGCTGCCACGGTCTTGCATCGGGCAACCTCTACTAAGAGGGCGAGATTGCGCAGCCATGATGCCACTGACGAACCTTCAGTTACTGCCACTAGTGGATGGCTGAGAAGTACCCACATAGTTTGCTGGTTCTGCGCGGGGGTCATGGACTTGTAGTCAAGCTGCTGACCGTGGAGTGCAAAAACATCGCAAGGGGAGGAGACCCTAGCGTTCGCATTCCTCATGTGCCGCAATGGCCTTGACAAGGATGCTGCCACAGTCTCCTCTTCACGTGGGTGCTCCTCCGGACGACATTGTTATTATTGGGGAAAGGTAGGACCTTCCCCATGCCTGGCGCCTGTTCGGTTTCCCTCTTGGCCTATGACCGGGGGCTCGCCTCCGGTTCCCATGATACGAGCGACACTATTGCCCCCTGTTGCATGGGTCGTCATGCAAACCTCTCGCTTAGGCTCGGAGTCCTCAAACTCCTATTCAGTATCCCATGCTTGGAGCATATTAGACTCGTTTGGGTCGCATCCCATGATGAAGACCTAGCGACGGCTGGGATCCTCGAAATGGGACTTTGGCAAGATCCGGTCACAGGTAGCCCAACCATAGTATCAATTCCTACAGAAACGCGAAAAAAACATACCCCTACCTGGCACGCCAACTGTCGGGGGGTGATCCCTCACAATAATCCAGGGTATACTAGATGACACATGCGTTAATCCACGTTTCCTATACACGTGTATCAACCTAGACTCAAGAACATCGATGTTTATCTAGGTTCTGGCCTCCTGTGGGATAATAGTCCTACGTCGTGTGTATTGTCTTATGAAATGAGTGAATTTGTTATAGAATATCTTCCTCTCCTTACAAACACGATCCCAACCCCTTTATATACTAGGGGGAAAGATGCACAAGCAACCGGACCGTGCCAAACCCTATGGCAAACCAGCCCATGACGGAGCCAACTACCCCTAGCACATCATGATGTTAGATAGGCATGTCTGCTCTTTTCCGTTCATCCCACGCATCCTGTACCATCACCAAATGTCGTCACGCTCATCCGTCAGACCATCTCGTGGCACTAAATGCTACGGGACAGGACAGTGCAATTCCACACCGCCCCACGACCATGCCATGCCGAAAGCAGGTGCCTAGGTGAAGGGATCGGTGACGTCCTAAGAGGGGGGTGAATTAGGACACTTAGAACTATTTTGGCTCCAAAAATAACACATGATAAACCTATATCAATTTCTATCTAAATGTGCTCTAGATTTATCTAATGTGTCTATTCTACCGATCAAAGCACTTGCAACCTATCTAAGAAGGTAAATTGCATGAATGTAAATGCGAAAATGTAAATAAGGTAGAGAGAGCAAATTTGGCACAAGAATTTTTTCCTATGGTATCGATGGTATGAATATCACCCATAGTCCATGTTGGAGCTCCACAAAGGATATGCTCCCGGTCGACACCCAGTCATAGCTCTTGAGCCACTAAGTCACAAAGACAATGTCTCCACCCGGATGAGCCACCAAGGCAAAGTCTCACCACTAACCTCTCTTCCAGTTCCTTACCGTTGTGATCACTTCGGAGCTTGAGCCACCAAGGCAAGAGTCTCCGCGTGTTATCGATAACATGCTAGTCTCAAAATCATAACCTATAGGATATACTCCCTCTAAATGTGTGCATATAAGTGTTGAATACTTATAAGATATATATGCACTTGTTATCGATAATAATGGGGATTTATCCTATACATTGGATCATGGCACATATAAGATACCAAATAAAAAAAACTAGTGCCATGAAATGAACCTACAACTAATAAACTATGTAGGTTACTCATGGGTTACAGATAAGCACAAGCAACCTACCATATGAAAACCTACACTAGGCATTGCATAGATTAAAATAAGCATATGCAATCCTAGAGAAGGAAAATAAGCTAGATGCAAAGCAAAACGCATGAACATAAGTCTAACTACCATTTACCTCTTTTACCTTTGGATGAGGATTTGAGTATGTGATGATCATGATATTAAAAAATGTGCTCATCTTGTGTACTTGGCTTCTTTGCTTGAATCTTCACTTTATTTTGTAAGCCAAGTCTCTAAATACCTAATCCAACTTATGCTTCAAGTCTTATTTGGAACCCAAATTGATTGGGACCCCTTCATGTTGGTGATGACTTCCTTAGGCATCCAAATAGGTTGGCTCCACCTCCGGTCCTTTCTCCCAACCATATGTGCAACCACTTTGCCATTTTCTTTTTTCTTGAGCTTGTAGTGGTTGCTCTTAGTCTTGATCTTGTAGTTGGGCTTGGTGTAGAGGTTGGAGGTCTTGTTGGAGAGGTTTGTCATCTTCTTCTCATTGCTCTCCTTCTTCACTTGTTTGCATTGGAAGGACATGTGGCTTTCTTGATGGCATTTGATGTATGTCATGGTGGACCCCTCCGCAAGCTTCTTTACTATGAAAATATGGTTATCTTGAGGAGGTTGAACATGCTATTTGCCCTTTAAACTCGTCAAGTCCTTCTTGAGCTTTTCCACTTCTTACTTAAGCTCATCATTCTCTTGTGCAATGAGGTTGTTAGATGATTCTACAACAACATTCTCAACACAAATCTTATTACAAAAAGGTGAGCTAGATAAAGTAATTAAATCATCACAAGAAGTGGAAGCATCTACCTTATGATTGTAATTAAATAGAGAGGTAGATTGCTTCGAAGGGGTCTTAGTTTGAGATTCAATGCATTCAAATTTAGCTTTAAGCTCTTCATGCTCTTTATTTAGCAAATTGAATTAGCACAATAATTGTTTATAATTAGAATCAAAGGTAGCATGAATGTCATTAAGTGCATTAAATTTCTTAAGGTCTTTTGATTGTTTCTTAAGGGCCCTTTGTTGCTCATTGATCAATTGAAAGAGTTCATCATAGGAGGGAGAATCCTCATCGGATTCATTATCACTTACATCGCTATCTATACCTTTAGCCATAAGGTACTTGTGAGATGACTTGTGCAATGACGACTTGTGCAATGACGACTTGTGTAATGACGATCTTGAGAAAGAGATTTTCTTGGAGGAATGGATGGTGAAGGTTTCACCACTTGATCTTGATTCTTCATCATCGCTCACCCATCTCCCTATGCTTGCGAATGCCTTGGCTCTTCCACTTGTCTCCCTCTTCTTGATCTTGGTCTTCTTCTTCTTCTTGATGTGATCAATTGTGTTGACTAAGTCTTCAATGGAGATATGATGATCAACCTTGGCATTGATTCTCTTCATGTTCTTCTCTAAATTTGAGAAGAGTTTTGCCATCTTAGGATTAATTTCTTCATCACTTGATGTGCTTTGATCATCCTCTTCGTAACTCTCTTCATCTTGATAACCATCATCTTTGCTAGAGCTAGACTCTTGCTCTTGTCTCCTCATCCTTGCCTTCATGTGTTGGCATTGAGCTTGCTTGCTTGTGAGAACAAGATTCTTGGTATCGAATGAGCAAGAAGCTTCCACCCCATGTTCATTGTCATCTCATGGGCGATGATCTTGCTGAGCACTTAATCTAAAGATATCTTCTTGATGTCATTATTGTCATAGATAATTGAGACTACCAACTTGCACTTTGAAAGAAGAAGTATTCTTCTCACCACTTAGTCATTTTTAATTAGCGTCAAACCTAACCCATTGATCTCATTAACAAAAATGTCCAAACGGGAATACATATTAGTAGCACTTTCATGGGGTAGTTGCTTGATGTCATTGAGCTTAGTAACAAGCACATGATATTTCTCATTACGCACATCCTTTGTGCCTTCATGTATTTCAATGAAACTAGTCTAAATATCATGTGCATTAGTGAGAGAATAAACACGATTAAATACATCAACACATATAGATGATAAAAGGATACTCTTGACCAATACATCTAATTGCCTCTCCTTGTTGGTAATTCAAGGTCTCATCCCTTCCTCCGTGACTCTCCAAACATCCAACCCTCGGGCTTGTAAATAACAAGTCATTAGAATTTTCCACTAGAGGAAGTTTGTGCTATCTAAAAGTGGAGCACTATGGGAATCCATCCAAACCCCAAACGTCACAACTCACTAGACGGTGAAGTCTAATCGATAATAATGAGATTAAGGCTCAAATACAACTTGAATTAATGAAACCTTGTGAAAGGTGAGAAGCTCTAACATAAATTGTAGAGCTAAATGTGAGCGCTAACTCTGATATCAATTGAAGGGATCGGTAACATCCTAAGAGAGGGATGAATTAGGACATTTGGAACTATTTTGGCTAAAAAATAACACAAGATAAACCTATATCAATTTGTATCTAAATGTGCTCTAGATTTATCTAGTGTGTCTACTCTACCAATCAAAACACTTGCAACCTATCTAAGAAGGTAAATTACAAGAACTTAAATGCGGAAACGTAAATAAGGTAGAGAGAGCAAACTCAGCACAAGGATTTTTTTCTCATGGTATCGATGGCATGAATACCACTCCTAGTCCATATTAGATATTCACAAAGGATATGCTCCCGGTCGACAGCCGGTCATGGCTCTTGAGCCAGCAAGTCACAAAGACAAGATCTTCACCCGGATGAGCCACCAAGCCACCAAGAAAAGGTCTCACCACTAACCTCTCTTCCAGTTCCTTACCACTGTGATTACTTTGGAGCTTAAGCCACCAAGGCAAGGTTCTCCGTGTCCCCGCACAATCGCCTTGCCGTTGCTCCACATCAAGTCAAAGGGTCAACAAGCTTGCTGGTGAGCTACCAAGACTCCAAGGTGCCGGCGTCCACTTGGTACGAAATTGGATCACTCCTTAATCCACTCTCTAGGCGGCAATCACCTAGCAACACTATCTCTAGGCCTATAAGCATTAATCACTCACTAATCTTGTGCTTAATCACCTTGGATAATCACTTTAAGCACTTTGGTGGCTTGGATGTCTTCTCAGGTATACATGAACTTCTCTAGACTCCAGCACCTTCAAATGGCCGAATGGGGGGTATTTATAGCCTCAAACCAGTGCACTAGCCGTTAACCCAACGGTTCAGGAAAGATGTCAACATTGGATGATCCGGTGAGAATAATAGTACTAACATCGGATCATCCGGTGAGTACACTGTCACAAACTAGCTGTTGGAACCCCCACTCGAGCCTCTATGAACACCGGACAGACCGGTGTATATTTTATCTCCATCACTGGACTATCCGGTGAGTTGACTTCAGCCAATCGAGCCAATGCAACCCTCTCTAGAAATAATTCTCCGGTGTGCACAAGCTTCATCACCAGACCATCCATTGTGTTGAATTTCGTTTTGCCTCTTTGCACTGTCCATTGTCCAGTGTGTACAACAGATGTATCACTGGACCATTCAGTGAATGAAGTATGTTCCGTCACAAGAAATTATTCTCTGTAAGAATTGGTCAGGTGTATACACCATCTTCACCGGACCATCCGGTGAACTGAACTTCAAAATTCTTGCCTTGGAATCGCCTCTGAAATAATTAGTCTGGTGCAGTCATCATTGCATCACCGGATAAACCAGTGAGTTAAACTTCATTATTTCCTAGGCCATTCCACCTCTGCTGAAATTAGTCTGGTGCACTTTCAACACTAACACCGGACCATCCGTTGTAACACTTCTAATAATTTTGGCCACGTGTCACCCAAAAATTCATCCGGTGATTTCATCAACTTATACATTGAAGCATCCGGTGAACTTATCCTCTTTCTACCTTGATAAGAAATCAAAGCTCCATGAGTTCAACACCTAGAACATCGGACAATCCGGTTAGGCAAATCTTCCTGTGACTTCTCCAATTCAGTCTAACTTTATCTCGGTTGTGGTGGCTTCTTCATGTATTACATCCATGAGACCTACTAACATATATTCTTCACAAACATGTTAGTCTCATTAACTATGTTGTCATTAATCATCAAAATCATAATCATAGTCTAATAGGGCTATTTTTGCTACACTAGGGAAGGGAAAAAAACACTTGAGTGGGCAACATTAAATTAGATTTGATCGGGTAGGTGGATACCTACTCTACGACCAACCCTCACTGGTCACGCAGGCTTTGCCCTAGTCATATGGTGTGGCTATAGTCTTGACAATACCTGTTGCATGCTGACATTTCACGGTGTGAGACTCGCCACATGGGGCACCCCCTTACCTATTACACACGTGGGGCACTCCCTTACCTATTACACTGACACCTCTCATAACAGCTTTTGATCATAAGTTTTTTCCATAAATTTCTGAATCACTTCAATTCACAATTAATTACTTTTCCTGTTGGCAGTATTACTTCTCTACTATATAAAAACACGAGTTAGTTCACGTATCACCTACTCTGCTCTTATCTAATAAAAAACCAATAAAATTTGAAAAAATTACACACTTTTGTCATCCACCCTCGTCCTCCTACCTCGTTACTGGCTACAAATATGAGACACATTTTACTCATGAAAATAAATAAATAAATTTGGTGGAAAATTAGTGGATAATATCCTCCTCATTTTTTTTTATCCCATCTGAAATCAAACTACGGCATTGCTCCTAACGTATTCATTCGGAAGCGCTCCAATGACGCATCCACACTTTCATATCTTCAGTTTGTGATTGATATTATCTCGTCTAATGTTTTTATTTTTGGTGTAACATATGAGCGCTTAGCTAGTTGATAGCTAAGAGTTGAGATCCACTATTTAAGAAATAGTTATAACTAGAAAGATACTCCCTCTTTGTCACAAATACTTGACGTTTTGGACAATATCCGATCAACTTTTAAAATATTTTATTTGAAAACATGAAAATTATATATGTAGATTTGCCTAAAAAATTATATATATGTAGATTTTATAAATATACTATAATAAAAAATAATGGTCAAAGATACATATTAGAGACAATGTTGTGTTTACATCAAGTATTTTTTTTATTGGAAGGAGTAATCTAAAACACATAGATATGTTGATTCTCTACATAACTCGACTCATGTTTGCCCTTGTCTCTTCCTTTCTGCTTCCAGAGAGAGATCCTTGGCAGCACTACATCGTCACTGACATGTAGAAACAAATTTCCACATGCGGCCGCTTATGACAACCGTCTTTGGTAATGGTACGATTTTCAAAGATAGGCGACATAAGAAGTCACATGTGTAAAATATCATTTTCAGAGGCAGATAAGGAACCACCTATAATAATAGGATGATTACCACAGGCGAGTCGCATAAGAAGTCACATGTAATAATGGATGATGGTTTATCTTAAAAGTTTATAACTTTTTCATACAAAGTTAGATGAGGATAAACTTTATATGAAAATTATAGTTCTCGATGAGATCTACAACTTTGTAGTTGAAACCTTTCGATTTGAAGTCATTTAGATGTTCAAATAATTGTTTGAAGTCTTAGACAGAAGAGATCCAAAGGATTGTATATGCTATTAGTATCAACTAGTACTTCTATGATGGGATGATAAGGATGTATCGCATGAGCTAAGAAGTCCCGGATTTGAGTGCCATGAGCCACACACACATAAAAAATCGCGTGGCTTGTGACTTGCAACGGCGTGGCCGTGGGGTGCTTGGCCAGACCAATTATTTTTTTCTTTTTTAGGCCAAAAATCTTATTACCACATACAGTCCTTAAGTGAGCTATCTCTAGTACACTACTACAGAATCTATTTAATGGGACACACCTTATAAAAAGATCTATGGAGCCGTCGGTGGTACTACAGAGGGCTCCAAACTAGAACCGTCTGAGAAAATAGAAACGAGCAGTTCTAACAAGCGGGCACTACAATACAGATGGTTATAAACTACAACCGTTTGTACTATTTATTTTTTACAGATGTTTCTAGTTTAGAATTGTAAATACTATATGCAGTAATAGTACAGATAGTTCTAATTTGAAATCATATGTACAATACAGACGGTTTCAAAATAGGAATCATATGTACTATTAGTATAGACGGTTCCAGTGTCCCACTTATTTTGAGCGTATCTCTTATATATATTATTTTCAACTAGTGATCAGCAAGCAGCTTTTTGTGAGATGGTAAGGAAGGTTTGCACGAGGTTAGAGGTTGTGAGTTCAATTCCTAGAAAACGCACGTGAGGTATTTCGTGTGAAAATCGTATGGCTTGAGACTGCGCCTACATATTGATATAAGGGGCTGGTGTGGGTAGGAAAAATATTTTTTAGCTTTAAAAAACTTAGTACAGACGGTTCCAATCATTTGTACAGATAATTTAAAAACCATCTATACAAATCTGATTGGTACAGACTCTTTAGTACAAACGGATCAAAATGTGTCACACCCGGGTTTTCGAACCGTTTGTATAAATTATTTCTCTAGTAATGGTAATCGGTTTACACATACAGTTCCTTAAGTGAACCGTCGCTAGTAATCAGTTTCCACGTGCGTTCCTTAATTGAATCGTCTATAGTAATCGGTTGTCTCTTTTGCACGAGTTGAAATCATCTATTTACACAGGCCTTTGACTAGAGATGGGTGGCTAAACACTTCTGTAAATAAGTTATCACTTGTCTCTAAAAATTGTTTCTGTAGTAGCGACTTTACACACATGTATTCTCAATTTTCCACCCCAGGAAGCACTCCACATGTTGTACCACATATCCATTTATTCTCAACATTTTTCATGTTTGTGTGTGTGTTCACCACATTCATATATTAAGGAATCACCTCTAATAATCGATTTTTACATGCGATCTTTTTTCACCTATTGAAATCGTCTATTTTTATAGACCTTCGACCAAAAATAGGTGGTTAAACGTCTCTGTAAATAAATTATCACTTACCTCCAAAAATTGTTTCTGTAGTAGCGACTTTCCACACTTACATTCTCAATTTTCCACCCCAGGCAACACTCCACATGTTGTACCACATATCCTTTTATTCTCAACATTTTCCATGTTTGTCTCTGTGTTCACCACATTCATACATTCATATGCACAGGAAAATGCAATGAACTTTGCACAAACGCAGAAGGCACCCATAAACTGAACCAATACATGAATATAACCATAGGTCCAAGGCCCATGCCACGGGAATATAATTGTACATCATTCATTCTTTTTTTTTCTTCAGGAAAGGTTTAAAAGCAAACACCAAAACAAAAGTAAAGAAATAAGACAAGATGTATAGAAAAATTAAGCTAGTTGAAATTGGTTACTCATGATTACACGGTAGGTAGACAAATAGAAAAATGGACATAACAATATCGTATTGAAGATCGCCGTCGTGCTTTGTCGCCAGTAGCTAGTTGTACCAGGTACTAGGATGCTAACTCGAAAGTAACGTGTGTTTTGATAGATTATATCTACTAGCTAGTTTGATGTGTGATAGATTATATCCACTAGCTAGTTTGTGAAGAGGTATAGCTATATATACCTCTTTATAAACACTAATTTAGTTAGATATCATTCCATTTCAGCACATCAAACTAGTTAATAGATATAATCTACCAAAACACAGTTACTTTTGAGTTAGCATCCTAGTACTTGGTACAACTAGCTACTGGCGTATATATATATAGAGCCCATGTGTATCTCCTAAATAAATAGCAATAGCAGTCTTTGTTCCAAACAAATTAGAATAGACTAAATATTAAACCATAAAATCTAATTAAAAAATTGATGAAAAATAATAATGATAATAAAAATATTAGTAATAGTATAAAAAAACTGATGTATAGGTAATGGTTAATATGGGATTTCGAGTTCATAAACATCCGGGCAGCAGAGACTCGTGGAGCGATTCTTCATCTTTGAAAAAAAGATGGTTCGAGGTAGCTAGGTGCTCGCCGCTCTTTGTGCATCTCCCAAATTAAAAGGGGTGAAAATTTGAAGTAGCATTTCTATGTAAAACAAAAAATTGATGTATTTTTTCTTGTAGAGTGTTAAAGAAGATGACCCCATATAGTTTACAAAGCCTGAATGGTAGCGTCATAGAAAAGCTTTGCTTCAACTGAAAAGTAGATTTAAAAGTCACTTTCTTAACAAAAGATTTATAATTGAGTAAATTTTATAAAACTACGACTATTTATACTTAACTATCATAAAACTATAACTTTTAAAATGAGTTTCATAAAACTACAAATACTTATGCTCAAAACTATAATTTCTCACACGAGTTTCACAAAACTATAAGTGCTTATACCCCTGTTAACACAAAACTATATTTTTTGCGTTTCATAAAACTACAGCTATTTTGCGCAAAATATTTGTAGTTTTGTAAATAAATATAGTTTTATGTTATTAAGAGTGCAAGTACTTATAGTTTTATAAAATTTATTTAAAAATTATAAATTTATAATAGTTAAATATAAATAGTTATAATTTTATAAAATTTATTATTTATAATTAATAGTAGAAGGATAGCAGTAGCAAGTCCAGAACGCCACGTGATCACAGTGGTGAGCCACCGACCGCCGGACGTGTCCTGGTCAGGAGCACACGGCTCCTAACGTGGACCCCACCGGTGGTGTTCCCTGCAGCAGCCGAGCTCAGTACCGTCACTTCAGTTTACTTATCACTGTTTTTTATTATAGTAAATTTAATAACACTTTTTTAAAAATAATTTATAGAAATATACTATATTAATAAAAAATTATAATAAATATAATAATATAAACGTTTTAAGTATTTATATTTTTAGAAAAAAATATGGTCAAAATTACTATAATTAAAAAACAGTGACAAATAACTAAAACGGAGTAGTAGTACTACTCTTTGACCCCTGATGCCTTGTCCACCTGACACGTGGGCCCTCTGGTACCAAACGTGCAGTGTGAAAAGGAAAATGCTGTACTCTGTGTAGTACTAGTAGTACGGAGTGGTACTGTCCAACTGATCCGATCCCAATCAGCATCTGGCTACAATATTATCTCATAAAAAAATTGGCACTTCTAATAATATTAGTAGTGAATTCCATACTGTTTATATATTAATGGTATATTAAAATGTACAAAAGGTGAGGAGGATAGAGTCAAGGAAAAGAATAAAGAATCTAGCAATATTACTTTGCAAAAAATAAATTAGACGATTTTCGGAGGTTTTTATATTTTTATATTTTTTCAATTAAAAATTTAAATAAATAAAATTTTTTGAAAAAAATTGTAAAATTAGACGTCTAACGTCCTCTCATAGAGCGGTTAGACCCTTACCGCTCTCTAATAGTGTAATAAATAGTCTCACAGTCTCTTACCGTCCTTTTATGAGCGGACAGCGGTAAGCCCCGCCATCAACAGTAATATGTGACTGTACACCGGCCATGAACAGTAATCCGTAATGAACAGTACTCTAATGTTCAATTTCCCCCCTACCTTCTCTATTTAAAACAGTGATATTCTGTTACTCCAAAAATTCTAAAACTTTTTGTATGTGTTTCATAATTCATGTGTAACCCATTTTAATTAAATTCACCCAAAAATATAGTATAGAATTTAAACTAAAATTCTCTAAAAAAAGGCTACTTTTATATTCTAGCAATTGTTAGGGCCTCAGATAAATTTCTAAAAATATGATAAAATTCACTAATATTCTTCTTATGTGATGTGGTAATTTCTAAAATTATTTTCAACCCTATATTACATGGTAAAAAAGTGGATTCCTTTGTAATGCACCATTTATATGTATTTTTATAATTTCATGTGATATTCTTCTTTTAACTTAATTTGAATTCAAACATATATAAACCTACTGCTAAAAATAATTTTAGAAATTATCAATCACATAAGAAGAATATTACTGAATTTACCAATTTTTTAAAAATTTATTGGAGGCTCTAACAATTGCTATAAGTTATAAAAGTAGATTTTTTTGGAGAATTTTAGTTTAAATTTTACACTAGATTTTTGAGTGAATTCAATTAAAATGGGTTGCACATGAATTATGGTACACGTACAAAAAGTTTTAGAATTTTTTGAGCAACAGAATATCACTTTTTTGAATAGAAAAGATAGCAGAGGAAATTGAACTTTAGAGTACTGTTCATCGCGGACTATCTAATTTTGCAATTTTTTACATAAGAATCTATTTATTTAAATTTTTAATAAAAAAATAAAAATAAAAAAAACTCCGGTTTCCGTATCGATTGTACTGCTGCTCCTCGATCATGTTGGTACGAGCCATCGATGAAACAACATGATGAATTCATTTGCAAAGCCCATTGAGCGGCCCTAGTCGCTGGGCCAGGCCCTAGGATTAAAAATCAAATGCTTTCACCGATGGATCTTAATCTGCATAGTGAAAATGAATGCTAACAGGGGGTTGATTGTCTTCGTTGTTAGCAGCTAGTCGTTAAATATGGCAATGTTGATAAACTTCAGAGTCGACCCAAAGCTATTTCAAACCAACACTATATAGCAAAATATTATGTGTACCTCTTGCTAGATTATACTCCCTCTATTTTTCAATACTTATCATTTTTTATTAAACACGTATACCAAGACATATCAAAAGTAGCCTAAATATTCTAGAATGTATCATAAATAGGTGGGTAAGAGATATTTTGTAAGGGTAATTGAAAACTATGTCTCAAAATACGCGAAGTGGCAAGTATTTGAAAACAAATAAAATAATCAAAAGTGACAAATATTAAAAAATAGAGGAGTATGAGAGCTTACAATGTTTTTTAAGATATTGATTATTATCTCCGTCTGGCATTCGTTTGATTTTCCAAAGCTCTTTTTTTCCCCTGTTAACCCAGTGTAAAAAATGTGTACTATGATAAGTGCTTCCAGTTCCATTTGGTTGTAACATTTTTTGGTTGATGAATCTCTGGAAAATGTAGGCATCAATGACGCAGCCTGCGATGATGGCATCAGGCTGCCCGGATGAAGAACCACCCGCCGCCACAACTTCCTCACATGATTTAAAACGATCAAAGGAGATAAAAGGGATCAATAAAAATAAAAAAAAGGAAGATAATGTTGGTTGTAACATCACATTGCCATTTTTCATTTATTTTGAAATATGTACTGAATGCTCTTATTATTATAAGAAGAAGAAAGCATATAAGATTAGAATTATTCTTCCAAATTAAGGCAGACTACAGCTACGAGAGCACCTAGCATTGACCGTTACATTGATTCTCTACACAGCGGTTTGCATGCATAAGCTACACTTAAAGAACTATTTATTTTAGTTTATAGATTATTGTAATTATAATCTGCGAGTTAAAACAAATATATTATATTATAAAAATTGAATTGTATAATATAGTTTTCAGTTATCCGTTTTTCATTAACTTTTGCAGAGTGTACAATTTAATTTTTATAATCCAATTTTTTACAATCTACATCTATAAATTATTTTTCATCATCCACAGCTGAAACAAACCCATCCTTAAACTATTTCCAACGATTTCCTTTCAGGACTTAGAATCTCTTTATTTCCTTCAGTGTTCTAATGATTTTTCTTCACAGTTTTCGTCACGAGGGGATTCCAAAGTTCATTCCTTTCAGAACAGGATTCTCTCTTTTCCCTTCAGAAATCCCTTCGAAAAGAAGCTCTTAGAAATAAGAAAAAATAAAAAGAATAAAAACGAAAAAGATATTTAAAAAGTAAATAAAATAAAAAAAGTAGTTAGAGATGATCTAACGCACGCATTTCACTCCCAAGCGCATCCGAGCCTGAGCTCAAGATCCAACCCGTCCTCCTCAATGTCACCACCGCCGCTGCATACTCCGATCCCCAGCTCCAAATTCACCTCAAAGGCGGCCTTCGTCGCGGCAGCAGTGGCCGACGTCGTCGCCGAGAAGAACCTGTAGACCACCGGCTCGGACGTCGTCGGCGAGAAGTTGAGGTTAGGGAGAGGACGAAGAGAGGAAGTGTACGCGGAGGCGGAGCAGCACTGCCTGAGCCGGGCCCTGTCCCTCCGGTGGACGTTCATGTGACCTCCCAGCGCCTGCGCCGACCAGAACTCCCGCCTGCAGTAGCCGCAGGTGTAGGACGACGACGACCGCTGCAGTGGCGGCCACGAGAAGCAGCCGGTGGCCAAGCTGAAGTTGTGGCTGGCGTCCATGCCGGTTGCTGCATGAGGCCGCGGCCATGATCTCTCTCCATTGTTGGTGGCTGTGGTCTACTAGCTAGTCTGAGTGAAGAATCAGATTAATTCATCAAGGCACACATCACATGTATGTGCACTCAGCTGCATCTATCTATCTTGGCCAAACTAGTTTGTACTATCATAAATACATATTCTCTACTGTAATAGATCACTTAAATGAACTAGATATATTTATTTGTTATGTATGTTTATATATTCATTTTAAGATACTTCAATATAAACTATATGAAAAAATAAAAAAGAAGTCCATCAATTTTATTAGTTTTTGATAATATCTTTGTATTTGTACATAAAATATAATACACTAAAATATATATATATATATATGTAAAATAGAAAAGATACGTATGTAAAAGTTTTATATATATATATACCTTTGCATGTCTAGTGCATATAGTACTCTACTCTGCATCTATCTATAATTTACTGTTGTTTTTTCTTGAGACACATTGGCTATTTAGGTAGAGTACCAAGCACAAGTGGCATGCCATTGATGCTACAACCAAGATACCGTCAGAACAATGCGAGCCACTCTGGGGAAGACTAAGTGACATGTATTTGCAAGGCGTGCAGGAGCTTTTCAGACACCCAAAGCCAGCCAAAGAGGTTGTAAACCGTAGGGGACGTTGATGCACACTGTTGAGCACCGTGAATTGAACTAGCTAGGTATAAGAAGGTTTGCTTCTGGCTCACTCCAGCATGCATGCGCAAAGCGGCAAAAGACTGCAGGCGTGTTACCGATGCGCTGAAAGCGTAGATGGCCTTACTCCACACTTGCTAGTCTGAGTTTGACTGCACGCAACATTAGGACTGCTGCGTAGGTACTTGCTCGTTCTCGATTTCCTTTCGATTTCCACAAGGGAGAGAGAGGCCGAAGCCGGGCTTCATGATTGGTCAAGTGTCTTGTAGAGCTCTGCAACACATCGCATTGGTCATGTCCCACATTAAAATTCTGCTGGATGGGATATGTTTTCCAGTCAGCTCGCTCAGCTGGCCTGGGTTTCTCAGCCATTGCATTTGGGCAGCACTAGGCGATTCAGGCAGAGTAGCTTTTTGTCTGAAATTAGTAAAGTTTTATTAAATAATAATTTTTAGTTTTTTAAGTGAAATTTGTGAGAGTGATTCTCTTAAATAAATTAGAAGTTGAGGAAAAAAAACTTCTTCTGATTCACTTTTCGTACAGAATCACTTCCTCCGTATAGTTTATTCTAGATAATCACTAGAGAATCATTTTCAGTCACATAATTATTTCTAAAAAATCACTCTTTGCAAAGAATTTAAATCAGAGAGAGCTCTACCAAACAGACCTCAGTTTAAGTATAGAAAGGCATGATATGCTAGCAGAAAAGTAATTGTAATTGTTACCAAATAGTACTATATGGGTAGAGCTATCTGTTTTCTTTAATTTCCGCATTTCTCAAGAAATTGAATAACTAACTAGTTGATTGCCCTTTCTTTTTATTTTTTAGAAAAGAAAAGGCTGCCATGAGCTCTGGCAATCGTGAAAGGAAGGAGATGCGCTCTTGTGCCAAGACTTTGATTTTATTGATCGCAATATGTTAACAGATAATAGAAATTTCACACATAAAAGTATTTTTAAGATAAATATATTTGCCTTTCAAGACGTTGATGAAATTACATAAATGCGTTGAATCCATATACTTTGCTATGTACATTGTGGTGGAAAGATCTAAGAGTTTGCGGACAGGCAAGGAGTCGGTGGTTTGGCTCCAAGATGAGAGCCCGACCAGTGGGGTTCGATTCTCCTATCCCGCATTAGCCTCTGATCTCCTAAAAGACCACGTAGATAGGGTCACACCGTTAAAAAAAAGATCTAAAAGTTTAACAACACAGAGATGTGAAAAGATCTACATTTACTGAGGGAGGAAGTATAGTCATGAGTTTATATGAATATCTGTCACTCATGTGTGGGTGAAAGGCTTGTTTTACTTATCCATGGTGCCGGGAGTTATGATATGTTTTTTTGTGTGTTATGATATATTTGTTGCCGATAAAACTTGTGCTACCCATTTGTAAAAACAGCTCGACTCTAATTCACATTTTATTCTAAAATGAGGCCCAGTGATTCATGGACCACTACAAAAAGACTAGTAGAGTACTCATGCTAACGCTACAGTTTCTAAACTTACCGACACACATTATATTCCGATTTAATGCAATTTGAATACTTAACAGTTAGAGGAGCAATACGTAATTTGTCTACAAGAAAAACAAAATATGCATCAAAATTATTTAGAGCAACCCTATCTCATGTCCATGCAACTGCAAAATTTTTCCTCTAGTGCATATTAACTTAAACACAAACTAAGAGGTTTCTATACTCGGTACTTAACTCATGTCCATGCAACTGCAAAATCATCATGTTCAAGTAGTACTACCTAAGAAACCAATGCAAGGGGTGTGGGTCAGGACGATCATGTAGCTGCAATACTCGTTAACTTGCATGGTTAGGGTCTAACTGCATCTCTACTTTGACTTGCCTCTCTAACCATGGGGCAATCCTATTATGATTAGTGCGTTGTCATATCAATTTCATCAAGCCCTTTTATGATTAGTTTGTTTCTCTTGGCCACATTGTTAAAACAAATGGATATGCAGGGAAAGCAGAGATGAATCCAAAAATTATGTGATGCTTTCATGTGTAGTTGTATTCATGATACATCATCAAATATGGCTCAAAAATGTAAAATGAAATTTGGAGTCCTAGAAATATACAAGCTCTATGAACATAATGGAGTATGTTATAGACCTCCATGAGCAGCTACTATATATTTACATACTCATGATCAGAGATGAACAAAGCTGGTACTAAAATCACAAACCAATTACCTCATTGTCGATGTAAAGAATAAAGAGATCCCCTGTCAGGAGGGCCTACACCTACAAATGCCAGATGGCAATATATATTTTCAAGACCGTGGCCCACCCTGCGACCAGGTGGGGCTCACACGATCAGTCCCCTGATCGCAGAAGGAAACCCTGCGACCAACCCTCGCTGGCCGCGAGACAGGTACCCACCTAACCAGTCTAATCTCATTTAATGTCATCCACTCCAATATTTTCCTTCCCCAGGCACCACCTCCTGGTAAGCAAAGTTGTGGCTAGCGCAGAAGTGCAACACCTGGTCGTCCTATAGACCCTATCCCATCAACCGACCGGCACCACGCCTGTCTGCAAGGCCATTGTAGCATTTAATGCTATGAGACATAGCGCTGACAGAACAATTTTCCACAATGAGAAAAACAAAAATAAATGGTACCAATTCCTTCAAAAATAGAAGAAACAAGTCCAAAACTACACAAAAAATGGTCATGCATCAACACTGATTAATTTCAATAAATTCTTGTACAAGAAGAGCAAACACTATTCAAAACATGTTTACAAGTAACAACTATAGCATCACTAAGCTCATGTCACATAGACCTGATCATGGGTAGCCTGGCTCGACATACTCGACCCAACCCAACCTGAAATAGCCCGACCAGTGCATGGACCAGGCTTGGGCTTCAAAAACAAGCCCGCAGTTCCTTTCGGGCCAAGTTCAGGCTTCAAAAATAGGCCCAAAACCCAAGAAAACCCGAAAAATTGCGAGCACATCCTGAAAAAACCAATGTTGGGCCGAGCTCGAGCTTAGGAACCCGGCTCGACGTTAGGCTCAGGTTTGCGATTTTCCTGTTGGTCTTTTCAAAGCCTGGCCCGAAACGCGAATCAGCCTGACGTTTGAACATGTTTGATGTCACACAATGGTAGACACGGGTTCGCATCTTAGCACTGACAGACTATTGGTGTCGTCTCTTTATCCTCTCAAGGGTGCCTAGCTGCTCATTCTCTTAGGCACATGCACCTGGGCTTTCCTCTTCTCTGCAGCTCTCTTGCCAAGCTCATCAAACACCGCAACAGGAACACTCTTCTCTGCAATTTGGACATGTACATCCGGCTCCTCATCGTCACTCTCGTCGGGCAGCTCGATGTCTTCATTGTTACCACCCGGTTGCTTGCTACCCTCAGCCTGTGCCTCTACCCCAGCACTGACAAAGTTCATCGTCTTGTTTGCAGGTGTCGTAGTGGTGCTTGGAGCAGTTGGTGGTGCCGAGGATGGTCTAGGAGCTAGTTGCCTTTCTAGGGCTTCCAACTCATCCTAAGGGATGCTAGCACGCTTCAGAGTGTCAATCGCTGTCGATGTACCAGGAACTGGGGGTCCCTGAGTCCCGAGACCAGGCCGGTCGTCCGCCACGTGTCACTATCTCGCGAAGTCCCTCCTGCAAGATGAGGAAAATCTAAGTTCCGGGAGAAGATGCTCGGGACCACAGCCTCTGGTTCCCGAGCACCTCAGTTCCCCGATGACCCGCAGAGTCCAAGTACCGGGAAGAAAGTGCTCGGGAGGGTGCCCGCTCGCCCCCAGTACCATAGTCCCCTGATGGGCCAAACAACCAAGTACTCGGGAGAGAGTGCTCGGGGCTGCACGTGGCAGCCCCCGAGGACTCGGTTCCCCAAAGGTTCTACAGGAGGGCTCGGGAGAGAGTGCTCGGGGCTGCACGTGGCAGCCCCCGAGGACTCGGTTCCCCGAAGGTTCTACAGGAGGGTTTGGGAGAGAGTGCTCGGGGCTGCACGTGGCAGCCCCCGAGCACTCGGTTCCCCGAAAGATCTACAGAAGGGCTCGGGAGAGAGTGCTCGGGGCTACACGTGGCAGCCCCCGAGGACTCGGTTCCCCGAAGGTTCTACAAGAAGTGCTCAGGAGAGAGTGCTCGGGACTGCACGTGGCAGCCCCCGAGCACTCGGTTCCCCGAAGGTTCGCGCAAGATCACCCGACGCCCCGACGACCTGGAAGGACCCGTCGGCGAGGTGTCAGCCAGTCAAAGGTCCGAAGCTGCATTTAATGGGCATGCGCGGCCTGACATCCTGACATTCCCAACTGCCCACGCCGCAGTGTCAGTCCCTGCCATGCTTTGGCAAAGGGGCGTGGGTCCATTAATTGCACGGGTCCCGTCCCGTATCATCCGGGGTATCTCGGGATAACGTTGCTAGGATCAAAGTGTTCCGCCTGCCACCCTATCCTGGCAGAAGAACAAGACAGGGTGGGCGCGTCGGGTGCCTCTGTGGCCGCCCGGTGGGCCCTCTCAACGGTGCCAAGACGTCCACAGTAACGGGTGGTCGGATACGCACCGCGTTTTTCCACCGCCCCTGTCACTTCGCCCGGATGGAATGATGATGCCTTTCTCCGTGGCGTATTGGAACTCGTGCCCCCACTTTCCCATTTGGGGTAAGTCGAGGTCGGCGTGTGTATAAAAGGAAGGGATGGATAACACAAGAAGACAGACCTAAGAAACCGAGATAGAACCACAGGAAGACAAGCCCAAAAACCAACCCGACACTCTCGAAGAACACCACAAGAAAGCTCGGGTAGAGCTAGAGCAAGGGAGCCCCAAGCTCTCTGTTAGCTATACACCCTTGTAACCAGGCACATCCTTGAAGGATTCCCTTCAAAGAAGTATATTGCATCCACACAGGAGTAGGGTATTACGCCCCCGAGCGGCCCGAACCTATCTAAACCCCGGTGCATTTATTTCCGTTTCCATTTATTCCCCCGACGAACTCGTTCAGGATCATCCCCCCGGTCGAATCTTTAAAAAGGGGTCTCTCGGGGTCCCTGCGACAGGAGTTCATCCTCCGACAGCTGGCGCGCCAGGTAGGGGGGAATATCCCTGAATTTGTTCGTTTGCTTCCTTCCACAAGAAAAGATGGCCGGTGGGCACCGTCTCTAGCGTTCCGGCTCCACTTCCAATGACGGAGCGCTACCCGACGCCCAAGAGGCCCCAGTCGCTGCTGCGTTCCAACAGCAGCCGCTATCCACGCGCGCGGTTTTTCCCTCCCAAGGGGACCAAGGCGTTGGGCCCAGCAGGGCCGCCGCCGCCGCCGCTGATGCACTTTCCGACCCCCAGCAAGAGGTCGAGACCCCGGCCGCCAGGTCCGCCTCTGGACAGCGCCGGGTGCCACTTCGGCGCAGACTCGCATTCAGCGAGGCCAGCCCGGGGAGCGCGCTGCTTGCAGCGCATGCTCTCCTCAGGCACCCGCCCGTCCAGGCCACGCCGAACACTCTGGAAGGCCGATGGATCCAAGATGTCATCGCCTTGGTCGGCACTGCTCGCCGTCAGGTACTGGCCGGGAGTCCTCGCACCACCACCCAGCGTGGCGCTGCCAGAACTGACTCCTCAACGGGCAACGTCCGCACGGGCCGGGGGGCCTCCAGGCGGAGTGCCGTCCCCCTGACCGTGTCCGAAGCCCGGGACCTTCGCTTGCGTCTTAACGAGCGGAGGGGCCACGAGGACGCTCGTGTCACTCTCGAGCGCCAGCGGGAAACCCGACAGGAGGTCGAGGCAGAGGGCCAGGCTTCCTCTTTCCCGGCCCACGATCACCGGGAATCCCTGGCTCGCCGGCATTCACCGCCAAGGACACCCGCTCGCGCCGCGGGGTACGGCACCAGTTGCCGTGCCTTTGCCGCTGAGCTCTATCGGGTCAAGTGGCCCTCCAAGTTCCGCCCCGAGCTGCTGGGGAAGTACGACGGGTCCATCGATCCTGTCGAGTTCCTCCCGATCTACACAACGGCCGTTCAAGCGGCCGGAGGTAGCGAAAAGGTGATGGCAAATTATTTTCATGTTGCCTTGAGGGGTTCTGCCCGCTCCTGGCTTATTAACTTACCCCCAGGGTCTATTAGCTCCTGGGATGACCTCTGCCACCAGTTTGAGGCCAACTTTCAGGGCACATTCACGCGCCCCGGCTTGGAGTGCGACCTTCACGCCGTCAAGCAGCAGGAGGGGGAGACGCTGCGGCGCTTTATACAGCGTTTCAGCCAGGTCCGCAACACCATCCCGCGGGTGGCCCCCCACGCTGTTATCGTCGCTTTCCGGCAGGGCGTCCGCGACGAGCGGATGCTCGAAAAGCTAGGTACGCACGAGATCGAGACCACTGCGGAGCTCTTTGCACTAGCCGATAAGTGTACCAAGGCTGCGGAGGCCAGGGCGTGGCATGCTCCCCGCCCCGTCGCCGACCAGCCAAGTTCTTCCCGCTCTGACAAGCGGGAAAAGAAAAAGAGAAGGAAGCGCGAAGCCGCTCCCGTCGAGCCGGCCCAGGGCCCCGCCCATAGGCCGGCTCAAGAGCCCGACCGCCGGCAAGAGCGCTGGGCGGGCACCGACAGACGGCCCGCACCCGCAAGGGCCCCTGCCAGGGCCCCTCCTCGGGCCCCCGTGCCCGCAAGGGCCCCAGCACCAGCTAGGGCACCGGCTCCCGCAAGAGCCCCGGCCTCCGGCCGGGCTCCTGCTCCAGCGAGGGTTCCCGCTCCCGCGGGGCCCGAGCCAGGCAAATGGTGCCCCATACACAGACCAGATGGCACGACCTCACAGAGTGTCATACAGTCAAAGGACTTGTCGAGCAGCGCCAGAGGGAGCACGATGAGTCCCGTGGGGGAGGCGATGCTGAGGTCGCCCCCGACAACGCCGAGCTTGGTTTCCAGGAGCCCGAGCATGCCGTCGCCTTCATCAACGGAGGCGCCTACACGCCTTCCTCGCGCCGTGGCATTAAGGTCATGCGACGCGAGGTGTGCTCGGCAACCCCGAGCGAGGAGGCCGCTAGGCCCCTGAGGTGGTCGGACGCCCCGATCACGTTTAGCATGGTCGATCACCCCGCGAGTACTGCAGCCATGGGGCGACTACCCCTGGTGGTGTCCCCCACTGTCTGCAACGTTAAGGTCGGCAGAGTGCTGATCGACGGTGGTGCAGGCCTCAACCTCCTCTCCAAGGAGGCTTTTGAGAAGTTGCAGGTGTCCTCCAGGCGCCTAAGGCCGTCGCTCCCCTTCTGCGGAGTGACCCCCGGGCACTCCCTGCCCCTCGGGCAGGTCGAGTTACCCGTGACCTTCGGGAGTCGGGACAACTTCCGCACGGAGTGCGTCCTCTTCGACGTCGCGGAGCTCCCTCTCCCCTACAACGCCATCCTCAGACGTCCGGGCTCGCCAAGTTCATGATGGTCGTGCACTATGCATATCTCACGATTAAGATGCCGGGCCCCGCGGGCCCCATCTCCGTGATCACCAACTCCGGCGGCGCCGTCTCCTGCGCTGAGCAGTCATACATGGCTCTGGTTTCCGCGTGGGCCGAGGTCGAAGGTTCTACAGGGGGCCCGGGACCCTCTTCATCCAAACCCCGACTCGTCGCCGACGCCTCTGTTCCGACGAAGGAGGTCATGGTGGGCGAAGGCGCTACCCAGGTCGTTCGGATCGGCGGTGACCTGGGCAGCAAATAGGAAAGCGCGCTCGTCGCCTTCCTCCGGACTAACGCAGACGTGTTTGCCTGGCAACCATCCGACATGCCCGGGATCCCTAGGGAGGTGATCGAGCATCACTTGGCGGTGCGTCCGGACGCCCGCCCAGTGAAGCAGAAGGTTCGGCGGTAGGCGCCTGAGCACCAGGAGTTTATCCGTGAGCAGGTCAGCAAGCTCCTCGACGCCGGATTTATCCGAGAAGTCCTCCACCCCGACTGGTTGGCAAACCCAGTCATCGTCCCGAAGGCCAACGGCAAGCTCCGCATGTGCGTGGACTACACCGACCTAAATAAGGCTTGCCCTAAAGATCCCTTCCCCTTACCTCGCATTGATCAAATTGTAGATGCAACTGCGGGATGCGATCTTTTATGCTTTTTAGATGCAAACTCTGGATATCACCAGATTCACATGGCCGTAGGGGACGAGGAAAAAACTGCTTTTACCACTCCAGTGGGGACTTATTGCTACATGTCAATGCCTTTTGGCCTGCGCAACGCTGGATCCTCTTTCCAGCGCGCTATTCGTATTACCCTTGATTCACAGGTTGGCCGCAACGTCGAAGCTTACATCGACGATCTCGTGGTCAAAACCCGAGACCGCGCCACCCTGCTCGAGGACCTTGCCGAGACTTTCAACAGTCTCCGCACTACCCGCCTCAAGCTCAACCCGGAGAAGTGTGTCTTCGGGGTGCCGGCGGGCAAGCTCCTCGGTTTCTTGGTTTCTGGCCGAGGAATCGAGGCCAATCCAGAGAAGATCCGGGCCATCGAGCAGATGCGACCCCCGGCTCGACTCAAAGAGGTCTAGCGTCTCACCGGCTGCATGGCGGCCCTCGGACGCTTCATCTCCAAGCTCGGGGAGCTAGGGCTCCCCCTCTTCAAGCTCCTGAAGAAGTCCGGTCGTTTCGACTGGACGCCGGAGGCCGAGCAGGCCTTCCGCGATCTAAAGAAGTACCTCACCTCGTCACCCGTGCTGGTGGCTCCCTCCGAAGGTGAGCCCCTGCTGCTCTACGTTTTAGCCACTCCTCAGGTCGTGAGCATGGTGCTGGTGGTAGAGCGCGACGAGTGCCTGGGGCCAGGTGCTGGGTCCCAGCTCCCAGAGGCCCCCGAGCACTCACCCGTCCTCGCGGCTCCCCCTGAGCAAGGGGTCGAGCCCGAGCACACTGCTCCTCCCAATCAGGAAGTCGAGCCCAAGTATCCGACCAGCCCCGACCATGCCGCCGAGCCTGGGGGCTGCAGCAGCCCCCCGGGTAAAGCCGCCGTCCGAGCCCGCTGAGTACAGCGACCGGTATACTTCGTCAGCGAGGTCCTCCGGGAAGCCAAGACAAGATATCCCCAGGCTCAGAAGCTGCTCTACGCCGTGCTCGTCGCTTCTCGAAAGCTGCGCCACTACTTCCAGGCGCACAAGGTCTCGGTGGTTACCACGTATCCACTGGGACCCATTCTCCGGAACCGGGAAGGCACCGGGCGTGTTGTCAAGTGGGCAGTGGAGCTGGCGGAATTCGACCTACACTTCGTCAGTCGCCAGGCGATCAAAAGCCAGGCGCTCTCCGACTTCGTGGCAGAGTGGACACCGGTCCCCAACATCGTTCCAGAAGAGATCTCTGCCTATCCCGGGCATGACGCGCCCGGGTACTGGGTCATGCACTTCGACGGCTCCCTCTCGCTGAAAGGCGCAGGGGCCGGAGTGGTTCTCACCTCCCCAACGGGTGAAGAGCTCCAGTACGTCGTACAGTTGCAGTTCCGTGCGTCCAACAACATGGCGGAATATGAAGGTCTCATCGCCGGCCTCCGAGCTGCGGTGGGGCTCAGGATTCGTCGCCTCCCAGTCAAAGGGGACTCCCAACTGGTGGTCAACCAGGTATCCAAGGAGTACCAGTGCACGGATCCTCAAATGGCGGCGTACGTGGCAGCGGTCAGGAAGTTGGAAAGGCGTTTCGATGGCCTGGAGTTGCGGCACATCCCTCGTCGCGATAATACTCTGGCCGACGAGCTCTCCCGCCTGGCCTCCTCCCGTGCGCGCGTCCCTGCCGGAGTCTTTGAAGAAAGACTCGCACGGCCTTCCGTCCTGCCTGCCGAACAGGACGAAGGGGAAACCTCGAACTCAATTCAGGGGACCCCGGCGATGCCCTTAGTGGGAAGCCACGTCAGGGCGCCGCCGTCCGGCGAGTGCGCTGCACTCGCCGAATGTTCTCAAGATGCCTCGTGGATGTCTGACATCCGAGGGTACTTGAAGGAAAAGTTCCTTCCCGGGGATGAGGCGTCTGTCGAAAGAGTTGCTCGGCAGTCCAGACGCTATGCCATAGTAGATGGGGATCTCTACCGGCGTAGCGCAGGAGGTGTCCTCCTGAAATGCATCTCCCGGGCAGAAGGCGGCGATCTTCTCGCTGAGATCCACGAGGGCGAGTGCGGTGGCCATTCATCATTCCGCACGCTGGTCGGGAAGGCCTTCCGGCAAGGTTTCTACTGGCCTACAGCTCTCCAGGATGCTTCCGAGCTGGTTCGGCGCTGCAGGGCGTGCCAGTTCCACGCAAAGCAGATTCACCAGCCAGCTCAGGCTCTTCATACCATCCCCATGTCATGGCCTTTCGCGGTCTGGGGGTTGGACATTCTGGGTCCATTCCCCCGAGCAATCGGGGGCTATGCGTACCTATATGTCGCCATCGATAAATTCACCAAGTGGCTGGAGGCGGTCCCAGTCATCAAGGTGACTAAAAACACGGCGCTCCAGTTTATCTGCGGCATCACCAGTCGCTTTGGCGTCCTGAACCGGATCATCACCGACAACGGCACCCAGTTCACGAGTGCCCTGTTCGGGGACTATTGCGAAGACCTCGGCATCAAGCTCTGCTTCGCCTCCGTCGCTCATCCTCGAAGTAATGGGCAAGTCGAGCGCGTCAACGCGGAGATACTAAGGGGCCTCAAAACCCATACCTATAACGTGCTCGCTAAGCACGGGAAGGGATGGGTGGACGAGCTGCCCGCCATGCTATGGGCTAATCGGACCACGTCAAGCCGCGCCACCGAGGAGACTCCGTTCTTCCTTGTCTACGACGCTGAGACGGTCCTCCCCTCCGAGCTCACTCTAGGCTCCCCTCGGGTTCATGCATATTCCGAGGTTGAGCAGGAGCAGCAAAGGCTCGACGACGTTGACTACCTGGAAGAGCGCCGGCGGCGCGCCGCCGTTCGGGCGGCTCGGTACCAGCAGAGTCTGCGGCGATATCATCTGCGCCATGTCCGGGCCCGATCTCTCGAGGTGGGGGACCTAGTTCTCCGACGCGTCCAGTCGCGCGAAGGAAAGAATAAGCTGTCCCCTATGTGGGAAGGTCCCTTCACCGTGATCGGGGTCCCACGAGAAGGTTCCTTCAGGTTGGCGGCAGACGATGGGCAGCCACTCCCGAACTCGTGGAACATCGAGCACCTCCGTAGGTTCTACCCGTAGATGGCCATGCTCGCGGCTCAGGTCAACCAGGCCGGGGGCTTCCCCCCGCCCAAGTTGACCGGGGGCTACCACCACTTGGGTAAGTCACCGTCGCCCAACCTTGTAAAATTTGTAAATCCAATATCTCAATATGCAGTCGCTATGTCAAATTCATTTTTCTGGATTCCGTATGTTTAATCTGTCTGGTGAGATGCTCGATTGTGCGAGAAAAAGTTCGCTCTCTCATTTTCCCCGCTGATAAAAGAATCCCAATCGGTATGCACGCGGGCAGTTGCTGCTGACTTACGTCCGGTATGGTAGGCTGTGGTGTTTGGTGTCGTGGCAGGCTCCCGGGCACTACCGAGTTTCGGGGCACTCTGGGTAATCCTATCGTTCGAGTTGCTCGAGTAGTCCGGAGCTCAGGCCCCCGGAGCGGGCTGTCGGTGCTCGATCTGGTCTGTCATACCTGGGCGCCACCAAACCATAGGACCTCTGGGTTATGCCTCTGTCCGCTCTCGTCCGCCGGTTTGGGTATTCAAGAGGTCTCGGGTCAAAAACGAGAGCAGTCTATAACAAGTACCACACTGACAAAGCGCACCAGGCAAAGAAATTCCCTATTCTCTCTTAAGTCACAGGCCGACAATCAAGAGCAGCTCGACCGCGAGGGCTTCGACGCCCCGATCGCTGGTCGGCCCTAAGGGTCCTCGGGTGGTCCTACCACTTAGGCATGAGTGGTCGAGATCACCCGACCCCGGGATCCTCGCGTGCTTCTGGGCGCTCGGGCACTCCGGCTGAAGGAACCAAGTCCCCAGGCATCCCGAGCTCGGAAGCACACACTCCTCCTGGATCGGTTGGCCGAAAGGACGACAGCTGTCCGGTGAGTGGTTAAATTCAGACAAATTTACGTTCAATAATTTTATGTTCCCGAGTCATGTTCGGGGGCCCTCGCATTTTAATCTGCTTGGCAAGATGATCTCCTCACGCACAAAACCCTACCGTGTGTCTACTTTTTCCTAGAACGACAGAGCGGTTCGTAGAAAGGTGTACCGCGCGTACGGTAATGTCCGACCGAAGCCCTTCGTGGTGGTCGTGGTGTTCGGTCCGCTTTTAAGGACCCCGAGCACTACCGAGTCCTTGGGTGCCCTGAGTAATCCTATCGCTCGAGCTGCTCGAGTAGTCCGGAGCTCAGGCCTCAGGGGCAGGCTGTCAGTGCTCGGTCCGGTCCATCTTAAGCCCGGGCACCACCGGACCACGGGGACTCTTGGTCACATTTCCGCCCGCACGCGTCTCCCGTCTACTAACTGAGTGTTCCGTGCTGGATCGATCCATCTCCCGAGCATGGAGGTTCGTGTCTTTGTCTTTCAATTTAGATGATGTGGACTCGCGAGGGCTCGAGGGCTGAGTGCGCCGAGAGTAGCATTGGGACAACTTCGTTTTCGGGGATGGAAAGGTCGGGAATGGTCCGACTGAGTACTCCCCGGGACTTCAAGGCAAAACATCGGAAGGAACACTAAGTACTCAAGAACATTGGAGTTGCGAGCCCAAAGAAAAGCTGCCGTTGTATTCACAAGGCAAATACAAGCATTTCTGAGGGATCACTCCCATATTTACATCCGTCAAGACAACAACGAAAGAAAGAAAAATGACTACAAAAAGCCTAGTCGGCGGCGGAGGCGGTGTCCGAGTCTTCTGGATCATCCCCGGGGGCTGGCGGCGGCGGCACTTCCCGCCTAAAACCAGCCACCACTTCGGCAGTGGTACTCCGAACCGCTTCCCGGGTGGCCTCTCCCTCAGCTTCAACCACTCCTTCCCGCGCCGGCTCCAGCGGGAAGTTCGGGTCTCTGCTTCGGTAGCAGGCTAGGACATGCTCGGCCACCGCATGGGCCAAGCCGCGTCCCTCCCGGGCGGCGAGTTCCTGGACGGCCCATGGCAGGGCCTCGAGGCGCTCGCAAACCAGCTGAAGCCCTAGGACTTGTCGTGCGGGGCTGTCACTCTTCTGGTCTTCGACGAGCCGTCCGAGACCGCCCTTCTCCACGGCCCGCCGCATCCGCCGGAGTATATCCTCCAACATGTGCTGCAGGTTGACCCGCGAGACGAACGTGGTCTCGAGCTTCTCCTTCACAGCTCGCAGCTGTGCCTCAAGTCCCTGGTCCCCGGCCGGGCCAGAAGAACTGCCGTCGGTTGCGGAGCTGGCAGCTTGCTTCGTCTGCGCCACCAGCTCGGACAAGACGCGCTCACGGGCGATTAATTTCACCTCGTGCTTCGCGTTCTCCTCCCCCCTGGTGGCGGCGGCCGCTGCCGCCGCGGCAGCCTCGACCTCTCGACGGCTCAGCTCCCCCTCCCAACGGACCAGCACATCCTCTTGTTGGGCCAGCGAGTCCTCCCGAGCACCAAGATCCGCCGCCGTGATCTCATTGTCCACCTCCCGAAGGGAGATGTCCTCCTCCCAACGGGAGATGTCTTCTCTGATCTTCCAGAGGTCATCTTCCCAGCGTTGGAGGTCGGCGCGCATCTGTTCGGCCTCGCCCTCCCGACGGGTCAGCTCGGCCCGCAGCTCTTCCGCCGCCTTCTCGCGGACTGCGACCGCTGCCTCCTTCTCCTGCGCCTGCCCCATCCTGGCGAGGGCCTCGGCAGCCTGCTGCCTCGACGCCTCAGCCAGGCGGGCGGCGTCTTGTCGCTCCCACGTGGCTTCCGCACGCACGGCCTTCAAAATCTCTTGTTCCCGCGTGACCTCCGCGTGGGTATCTTCCAGGAGTTCTCGCTCCCGCGCGGTCGCTGCGCGGGCCTCCTCCTGGGCGCTTGCGAGCTGCGCCCTCTCCGAAGTCAGCCGGGCGTGCTCAGCTTCGAGCTGCCCCGCCTTCGCGTCCACTGCCGCGCCCAGTCGCCCGACCGCCACCTGGACGCTTTCGATCGCAGCCAGGAAAGGGTCGGCGGGCTGGCCGGGCGCCGGTGGAGCGTCGGCCTCCCCGCAGATCGCCTCCGGGGGGTCCGAGGTCTCCACAGGATGCCACACCACCGTCCGCCCTGGGCTCTGCCTGCCCGGGGTAGGTTCCACCGGTGCCGAAGACTCGGGCGGCGGCCGCATTCCCGCCTCGGCCGCCGCGTCCGCCGGCACCGGCAAGGCCGATGTCTCCACCATCATCCGCCCCGGGCTCTGCATGCCCGGGGTAGGTTCCGCCGGCGCTGAGGGCTCGGACGACTACTCCGTCCTCCTCTCGGCCGCTACTTCCGCCGTCCTCCCCGTGGCCGCCACAACCGTTGGTGCCCCCGCCGTCGCTGCATCCACCTCCGTCGACGCGGCCGGCAGGCTTTGCTCTGGCCTCGGTGCCCGTGCCCCTTCAATCACGGTGGCGCCCGCGGTCGACCTGCGGGAGATAGGCGAAGATCAAAATCGAAGCTCAGTTCGGGCAAGGAGCGCCCAAGAAAGAGCAAAGAAGGAAACTTACCCGGTCGTCGTCCCCCGATACTGCCATTTGGCCGCCGGGAGCCTGAAGTCCGGGTCCGGCGGCACCGGCCCAGAGTCCTCCCGTCGCCTCTTCCGCTGGGGGCTCGACGGGGCCGCCACGCGGCTCTCGGGCGCCGGGCCAGACCCCATCCGCTCGAGTCGCGGCTCCAGGACCGGGAACGCCGCCGCTTCCGACGGCGATGACAGGGAATCCGGCACCGAGATGAGGACTCGGGGGCGCTTCCCCCGATCCCCTGGCGCCACCACCACTGCAGTCTCGGCGGTGCCCTCCTCTCTGGCACGTCGGCTACTGCCCGCGGCGGCCCCATCGCCAGCCCGCGCCGAGCTGTTCGTAGCCTCCTCGCAGAGCAGCTCGTCCAAACCCGGGAGCTCAGAGGCCTCGGGGCTCCGGCTCCTCGGCCGATTCACGAGCCCCTGGGCATCGAACTCCGGCAGCTGCGCCATGATCGCCACCCGATCGGGATTGGCGCAGAACGCCATCTCTGGCCATGGGAGTTCCGCCCGGCTCATGTCTTCCACTCCGGTGATCACTCGGGCCATGCCCTTCAGCTCCGCCAGGCCCAGGTCCCAGCTTGCGCCGATTTGGGTCCGAGTGATGTCCTCAGGCCCAGTGTAGAACTAGCACGGCCGGGCCCGCTCCCGCAGGGGCACCAGGCGACGGCGCAGGAAGTCCACCACCACCATGACCGAGGTCAGTCCGGAGTCACGCAGATGCCAGATGCACTCAAACACCGGCTCCAATCTCGCGTCCTCTGGCGGCGGCACCTCCCACGTCGACCTCCGAGGTTCTGCCGCCGCTTCTGGTAGATCAAGACGCTCGTGGGGGTCGACATCGATGAAGAACCAGTCCCGTCGCCATTCCTCCCACTTGCTGCGCAGTACCTGGGGGATGTAGTGCTCCCCTAGGCCGTCTCGTAGCCGAAGGTTGCAGCACCCCGCGACATCCGCCGTGGAGTGCCCTCTCTTCTTCCCCACCGGCCGCAAGACGAAGAAGTGCCGTAGAAGCGTCGCCAAAGGCGCCACCCCCACAAACATCTCGCAGAGGTGCGCGAAGACCGCCAACACCACGACGAAGTTAGGGCTTAGGTGCACCAACTGGATGCTGTAGGTCTCGAGCACTTGGAGGAAGAAGGTGGAGAACGGCGGCACCAACCCCGCCGCCACAAAAGAGGTGAAGAGAACAATCCGTCCGGGAACGGTTGTCACCGGCGTCACCACCACAGCTCCCTCTTGCCCCTCGGGCACCAACAACTTCCTGATCTTGGCCGCCGCCTCTTCATTCCTCAGACGAGACTCCGGCAGAATGCTGTCCGGAGCCTTGTCGCGACGGCCTCCTCCGACCCTTGGCATCTCGGCAGGAGTGGAGGTGTTTTGGTGGTGGAGAAAGGGAAGGAGAAGTGCTCCAGTCGCCTGAAAGTTTCCTAAGGGCTTCGAAGCACGAAGGAGGCAAGAGCAGGAGTGCAAGATGACGTAAAGAGGGGGGCGGACCGATCCCCTCCCCCTTTTTATATCTCAAAGTTCGAATGTTGCCGCCCAACGGTTCGCTTGGCGAAACGCCCCCTCGATCGGCGCAACTGCCAGGCGAATCTTCCGCCGATCGTGCGGCGTCAGCAACTGCCAGGCGTATTTTCCTCGATCTGCGCAGCGGCCGCGCGTGCCGCCCGTACGGTCGTCATACCCTTCGGGAGTTGTGTGGACACGCGTCTACTCGTCTCCCCGCTGGGTCATACCCGAGGCCCGGGTCTAAAAAGGCCACCTCTCGAAAGCCTGCCATGTGGCGTCTACGCCAGCCTCGGCCTCGACTGCGACGAAGGGCCCATCCGCAGTCTCCGTGCCATCTCCTCCCAATGGGCCCGGGGGCTACTGTCGGTGTACCAGGAACTGGGGGCCCCTGAGTCTCGAGACCAGGCCAGCCGTCCGCCACGTGTCACTATCTCGCGAAGTCCCTCCTCCAAGATGAGAAAAATCTAAGTTCCGGGAGAAGGTGCTCGGGACCACAGCCTCTGGTTCCCGAGCACCCCAGTTCCCCGATGACCCACAGAGTCCAAGTACCGGGAAGAAAGTGCTCGGGAGGGTGCCCGCTCACCCCCGAGTACCATAGTCCCCCGATGGGCCAAACAACCAAGTACTCGGGAGAGAGTGCTCGGGGCTGCACGTGGCAGCCCCCGAGGACTCGGTTCCCCGAAGGTTCTACAGGAGGGCTCGGGAGAGAGTGCTCGGGGCTGCACGTGGCAGCCCCCGAGGACTCGGTTCCCCGAAGGTTCTACAGGAGGGCTCGGGAGAGAGTGTTCGGGGCTGCACGTGGCAGTCCCCGAGCACTCGGTTCCCCGAAGGATCTACAGAAGGGCTCGGGAGAGAGTGCTCGGGGCTGCACGTGGCAGCCCCTGAGGACTCGGTTCCCCGAAGGTTCTACAGGAAGTGCTCGGAAGAGAGTGCTCGGGGCTGCACGTGGCAGCCCCCGAGCACTCGGTTCCCCGAAGGTTCGCGCAAGATCACCCGACGCCCCGACGACCCGGAAGGACCAGTCGGCGAGGTGTCAGCCAGTCAAAGGTCCGAAGCTGCATTTAATGGGCATGCGCGGCCTGACATCCTGACATTCCCAACTGCCCACGCCGCAGTGTCAGTCCCTGCCATGCTTTGGCAAAGGGGCGTGGGTCCATTAATTGCACGGGTCCCGTCCCGTATCATCCGGGGTATCTCGGGATAACGTTTCCAGGATCAAAGCGTTCCGCCTGCCACCTTGCCCTGGCAGAAGAACAAGATAGGGTGGGCGCGCCGGGTGCCTCTGTGGCCGCCCGGTGGGCCCTCTCAACGGCGCCAAGACGTCCACAGTAACGGGTGGTCGGATACGCACCGCGTTTTTCCACCGCCCCTGTCACTTCGCCCGGACGGAATGATGACACCTTTCTCCGTGGCGTATTGGAACTCGTGCCCCCACTTTCCCATTTGGGGTAAGTCGAGGTCGGCGTGTGTATAAAAGGAAGGGATGGATAACACAGGAAGACAGACCTAAGAAACCGAGATAGAACCACAGGAAGACAAGCCCAAAAACCAACCCGACACTCTCGAAGAACACCACAAGCAAGCTCGGGTAGAGCTAGAGCAAGGGAGCCCCAAGCTCTCTGTTAGCCATACACCCTTGTAACCAGGCACATCCTTGAAGGATTCCCTTCAAAGAAGTATATTGCATCCACACAGGAGTAGGGTATTACGCCCCCGAGCGGCCCGAACCTGTCTAAACCCCGGTGCATTTATTTTTGTTTCCATTTATTCCCCCGACGAACTCGTTCAGGATCATCCCCCCGGCCGAATCTTTAAAAAGGGGTCTCTCGGGGTCCCTGCGACAGGAGTTCATCCTCCGACAACCGCCTCATGCAAATTTAGCCTTTTATCCCTCTGCATCAACTACTCTAGGAGTATGAAATGTGTCTGCACAACAAAGAAAATTAGTATTGAGCCTACAATACAAGGATGTTTGTTCATGCCAAACTACATATTGAAGTTGATACATGACTGCAGCTAGCAGCCACTCTCTATCTGAACATGCAAGAGTCAGGTCAAATAGTCAGATAATTAGAAATATATGGGTTTCAGATATATCACATAAAGTGATTAATTTTTCCCACTCCACATAGAATGTAAATTTAGACAGTTTGCACACATCCAACAAACTTTTGTCACTGACCCAAAATATTATAAAGAAGTAATAAGTAGTAACTGGTAATAGATCAATTCTCACTAGTTGTGATTTCACCTTTTCATAACTATCAACCAAATGCAAAATTTTCAGAAATACCTGCTACATTTATAGAACATGACCAACCAAGCAGTTGCAAAAATAACTCTTAACCATGCAAACAGACCAAATGGTGCTATCATATCCAGGACATATTGTCCTGAAAAAAGGAAACATCGCCAATACCATATTATATAAGATCAAAGTGAGTGAAAAACTTTACATTAAAATGCTACTTAACTTACCTGATATAGCAGAGTGTATGTACGTAATAAACATGCCAATAATAATGCACCAAAGAAGAGGTGCAAGCCCTAATTTCGAGAACTTTCCAAAATTGGTATGCCCACCACATCCTCTGTCATATAGCCTTTTAGCATTGTCCTGCAAGAAATCAACCAAATCAAGTCATTTGCAACACAACAGACAGATACATCAAGTTGCCAGCTAGAATCTCCCTGCTGAAATATACAAGTTATTTCAGCTCAAGGTTAGTATGATCACTCTTATCCAGCTTGAGCGATAAATAGAAAGGTATCCATTTACAATAGCAATCACAAACCACTACATGATCACCTAAAAGTTCATATAGGTTCTATGAAACATATCAGAGAGTATTTAAGTATTAGAAAGGTGCTAGGTCAAAACAAAGCAAATAACATTTTCCCTCCTCGGTTAAAATGACTACCAAAGATAAGTTCTTACCACGTGCTGGCTACGTCCATCTTCTCAAGATGGTTCCGGTCCTCTTCCGAGAGATCCAGGGCAACCTACACAATAAACAAGCAAGTAAAGAGAAATTCAGTGCAATCCTTGCACAACGATTGAAGTCAAACAAGCCGAATAGCAACACCGCCATTTGTAGGAACAAAACGGAGAAAAGTCTCTAATTTCAGGGAAATCCAAGGTACTCTTATCATGATACACGCTTGGAAGGACGTATAGCAGCAAACTCCTTCCCTCCCTAATCCGTAATCAAGATAGCTCGAGTTGTTGAGCAAATTTGACCCCATGAATCTGGATCAACAGTCATTCAGGGCACTAGTTCATACCGGATGTTAATTTAGCGCCCAAGAAACATCGCTATGGCACCAGTTCATACAGGGAAATCAAGTGCTATGTCTAATCTTTCGCTAGAATCTGTTTGCTCGAAGCAAAATTCGCCTCACCCAAAAATGGCACTGGAGGAATCTCCTCACCTCACAAACGCCCTGCTGAGGCGTTTACAGAAGAGATTGGCATGGGAGCGAAGTGGAGAGAGGATGGGAGGGGAAGGGAAAGGGGTTTAACATACGTGCTTGGCGAGGAGCTCGCGTTCGAGGTCCCAGGTGGCGAAGAAGGGGTCGTCAGGGGCTAGCCATCGCCGCTCGACCCCCAAGAACCCTAGCTTCGGGCCTATCACCACTGCTGCCTTGGGAGGCCTCGACCTCTCCTCCATGGCCTCTGGCTTCTACAACATCCTATGGATCAGGTCCGCCGGTCGGCTCTGCTCGCTGCGTGCGATGTAGAGAGAGAGAGAGAGAGAGAGAGAGAGAGAGAGAGAGGGAGGATCCAAATTCGAATTCGATTTTTGCGATGCCGCAAGCAGATGCCAGCGATGAAGAGAGAAAGAGAGCTGTGGTGGTGAGGTGGGGGCTGAGGCTCGAATCCGGGAGGTGGTAAAAGAGATGGGCCGCAAAGGAAGGAAGGGTCCAGCGCGGGGCGGGGGAGGGGGAATGGCGGGTTGACCGGTGCTTGACCGCTCGCCGACGGCGAATGATGGCAGATCTCGATCGGGGACCGGTTCCAAAATGACCAACAAGTCAAGGAGAACCCATTTGAGGCGGTAACGACAACATTCACGTCGACGAGCATGGTCGACGGTGGTGATGGCGGCGGTTGTCGGGTGCGGCGGCGGCGACGCGATTCGGTGAGGGAGAGAGGGAGGGAAAGGGCCGGCGAGCTTCACCTCGGTGTGGGGGGAGCTCCCGGTGATGTCCTCTCGGTCGGAGGGTGGCTGAGGCGACGGGTCATCGGTGGAGGCAGTGGAGCGACGCTCGGGCGGCCGACGAAGAGGAAGAAGGAGGCGCTACCATGGGAGATCGGGTCGGCTCCGTCTTGGTGAGGTTGCGAGGAAGGTCCTGGCGCCACTCCTCGGCTGGACCCATGGGTGTTGGATGAACTAGACACTTTGAGCCATCGGATTTGATGAAGCTATAGGAGAAAAGGTCTGAGCGCTTCATTTCGAGCAAGCAGGATTACTGTGTGCACAGATTGGGGTGGATGGAGAAAAGTTCATCTATGTGAGGACAAAAGGTTATGTGGACGTAGAAAAGAGTTGAACTGGTATATTATATAAGGATATAGATGCGATGTTACATTTGTTTATACTGTTTTAGGAACATCTATTTTTAGCTGGACATTAAAGAAATAATGGGAAAATTTTGAAGGATTGTGATACCGTAGGGTAACAACGGGGGTTCAAAACGTGGGTCACGGGGATTCACACACTGTTAGACAACAAAGACGCGATAACCTTGCTTACGTTCTCGCTTTGCGTGAAAACAGTTAACCAAAATAATGTTGTGGTACAAATATTTGCAAGGACCACGGATACACCATATATAAACCGCTTACGCTTTCGTTCTCACAATACGTAAAACATTTGACAGAAACACCGTTGTGGTATACAAATATGCTGCTGCCACTCTTGGCAAGCAAGCCACATGTAAACAGCTCTTGTTTGGATCTGGCCCGCAGACCACGGGCTTCACACGTAGCATCCCTAATCCGGCTTATATTAGTCTTGGGAGCAATCCAGCACAAGCCTTCACATCTGAGCATCAAGGGCTCGGAAGTGGATTCTCGGCCAGTGCACTTTGCTCCAACTTTTAATGATTTGCAGTTTTACTAGTTAAATGTCCATAAGTTAGAACAAGAGCTAAAAAAGAAGTTGGAGATAATTTAGTTGAATAGGTGAAACACGTGCAAATCAAAGCATTGCTAGCGGCGAAGTGCAACACGAGGCCCATGGTAGGGTGGCAAGCACTTAATATTTTGTTTTTTTATAGACACAAATAATACAATTTGTTTCTTTTTCGTTTTTTCTTTTGCCGTGTCGAGTTGGTGGGTTATAGACCCGTTAAGATTTGCTCTCAAGCATGGCCATTGGTATTGCTTCAGTTGGCAGGGACGCGTGGTGCGGCTCTGTCTCCGGTGCCTGCCGCCACCAGTGCTGCTAGCACAGAGATTGAAAACCTGACATCTTCTGATACAGAAGATAACAGAATGTAAAGCCGAGTGAACAAGAAAGATCTAAGAAACAGGATGCGCTATGAATGAAATGGAAGAGAACCATCGAACCCAACACTCTGAAAACAAGTTTCTGTTAGCAGCACTGCTTGCAATCCAGCGCAGCTGAAATGTACTACTAAATAAGCATCGCTCAGATAAAAACTTGTAAGATGGAATTTGACAAACTCAGAGAAAGGCCGAGCAGCAGCTCACCAGGAAACTGATGTTAACATTCACCAAGAACCTCAACGGATTCCCCTCCCCTCCCCTCAACTGACAATGTGGCCCCAATGATCAAAGCAAAAATGGACATTCGTTGTGCTTATGAGACATGGCATCACCTCGTAAGTCAGATACTAACACTTAAAGTTAACAAAAAGGTGCATCAGATAAAAAAGGCACCCCTCAAATACCAAGGCACCCGCAACCCATTTACAATATGGTAAACATTTGTGTATGTGGCAGCGTAACATATACAAAGTGGTGATCAGATTTACAATATGGTAAACACAAGAATGTGCATATTTTTGCATTCAAGCACTATCAGAACAGCAGCGATTAAGTTACCTGTGGTTTAAACACCAGATTAAGGTAGTTCTGTCGTTTGCAATGTCAAATCAATATCAACGCAAAATAGAACAGCTACTTCGGGAATAAAATGAAAGAACAACAAACATATGAAGAAAGCAACAGGAGAAGTCGTGATGAAACGCCAAGGCATCGCAACCTTTTATCTTTCTCCTGGATTATATTCCCTGATCAGGAGAAGTCGCTCTTGCCGAAGGTACCTGATCAGGAGATCAATATGGTGCAGACAAGAAGTCAAACAGTTCAAATTTCGGGTTTGGGCAGGGGATTATCAAGCGTCTTTGTCATGTTTTTCTCGATCTCCGGAAACGACACAGTGATTTGAAGACTAAAAAAAAATGGAAGGCACCGATCGATGCCAGTAGTTTTCACATGCATATTAAGTAGTTGTTGTGTCACTGTCCCTATTTTCCTGGGAGCAATGATCTTGACAGAACACAAAAAAGATTCCTAATACTATAGCCCAACACCTAAAAATAACTCGGCGAGGAACATAAGAAATAGAATCCTGAATCATTACATCAATACTAAAAAATGCTTACACAAGGTAAATAAACAACCTGTGTGAAAGATCAAACTGTAAGATTGCAAGAACAAATCCTTATGGCTCAGGATGCATGCCTCTGCTCGACCAAACGTGAACAAAATCTTCAGCTCTGCAAGAACACTGCAAAATCTTCAGCTCTTCATGCAACGCACGGGTACAAAATCTTGCAAGAACACTGCAAGAGCCAACAGTCCGTCAGCCCTTCGTGCTATTCAAATCTTCAGCTCTTCTCAGCTCTGTAATAACAAAACAAACTCGAAATGTTATCAAGCACAGAAGTTCAGAATAATCACCTCTATTGGCGAGGGTCCTGCAGTCAGTGAACTGCTTCTACTGCTAGCAATGAATCACCCACCCAACTGCCCTGCTTCCCAAAATCAACCGAATCAGAGCGAGACCACAGCCAAAACACAGCAAGCAAAACCATCGAGAGGCAAGACCATCGCTGTTCCGATAATAAGTAATACATTTTTCTTGGATCCTAAAGGGCTCGAAATTTCATTGTGTGCTGTGAAGACCGCATCCTTCCATTTCTCTGAATCTCTGGACCCACGTGTCATAAGATTCAAATATTTTTCAAATTCATTCATTTTATGATAATAGATAATATATATTATTTGATCGTAAAGGGCTTGAAATTTCATTTTGTGTTGCGAAGAACGCCATCCTTCCATTTCTCTGCCTTGCTGGACCCACGTGTCATAGGCATAATTCACTCTCCGACAAATGACCATATCGGCATTGCCTGGAACCCGAGCTCGGCTTCGTCCTCCTCTTGCCCAGGCCATGGCGTCGTCGCATCCTCCTCCGGTTTCCTCCTCCGCCACCCCCGCGGAGGGAAGTGAGCCCCACAGCGTGTTCATGTACGGACCTCTGATGGCGGATGAGGTGCGTCCTCCTCAGCCGTGTCCGAAAGGTCACCGCCCACCGTCCCCCCCAATCAGTTGACCTGTCCTGCCAGCCCCCTCTCTTACACCATCTTCTTCTTTCCCTCGGTTCTTGCGAAGAAGCTAGGGGCTCTTTTCCTATTATACTATATGTAGGAACGAGATTGACAACTAGAGGGGTGGTGAATAGGCGCATCAATAAATTTCTTACGAAATCGATAATTTTCTCCTATTTGGATTATCCAAAGCATCTCAAAACTCAAGCGAAAGTAAAAATAGAGAGAAGATTTAATAAGACAAAATCGAGACAAAACATGACTCTATGGATGGTATATGAACCATAGGTTTTATTTAAGATCAATCCATGTGTCTTAGCACTCTAAAGATCACAACTTGCAAATAACAAGAAAAGATGAACAGCGAGCAATGAAACTCTCCAAGTTGATTGTCTAGAGTCAAGAAAATTTAAGACCCCATCACACAAGCGTGTATATGTGAATTTTATGCCTCTAGCAATAAGAAGAATGACCTCACAACAAGGTGCTGAAATTTCAGCCTAAAAACCAAAACGAAAATCAAAACCGAAAACCGAAAAACTTGCAAACTTGCAAGATAACCAATAGAGTGAAACTAGAAGGAGAGGAATTCAAGCATATACAAAAATATAAACTTCATTATCCAAAGAGTTCAGCTCTATTTTAGACGGATTACAAAGATTTATCTCTCAAAACTCTCACATATTACATAAGCTAAACATTCATCTTTCTCTCCTCTAAAACCCTAGCTCTAAGCTCTTAAATGGGTGGCACAAGGGGCTTAACTGGCTGGTTCAAACTCTCTCATAGATATACCCCTCTATTTATAGGTCTAATAAACTTGACCCTTAAAATTCCTAGTTTTTTTCCCAAAATACCTCTCTCTTGTAGTACGCTCCTACCTACCATTGAGGGCATTTTGGTCTATTTTCTTTTCCATTCATCGGACGGCCGTGACGCCTTCAGGACTTAGCTTCCCCTCGATGCAAAGTTCACAATGATGCCACGTACTCTTCTAGTATTCCCATGGTTTTGATGCCAAACTGTCAAAACAACTACACGTTTCTCAAAGCATGACTCGTCATCTTACTTACACCTTAAGCAAGCGCTTCGATATCCACGCGTGTACTCCATCATACGATCCTGACCACCGGCAAGTCTCTCCCGCTCTCGATCCCTCGTGTTGCTTGTCACATGCACCGGCATCTCTTTGCTTGACTTTGTCAACACACCATCTACATCTGCCTTCCATGCTTTGCTTGACCTCCACGTGTTCAGCTAGAATCACCCTTGACTCTGCCCGGTCTACTTGATCATCTGGCACCAAGCACTCCGCTTGGCCCCGATCATCCCGCAGTCGACCATCAAGTTGTATCCATCACCTGCACACCATGAGACAAGCAAACACATATCTCCAACTCTAATTCCAGTTAGTCCATAATCAATATGCTCAAATAAAATCCCAAATCAATTTTAATCACATCAACACTCATGCAAAACCGAAGATCATTAAACCAAATAATTACCAATGTCAATCAATCATCACAAGTAAACTAAGGCATATTTCAAATTGGTTTCTCAATCTCCCCCTTGATGAGTGCATTGATAACCCTCAAAGCACAAAGATTTTGGTTTGAAGAAATTAAAACAAGATAAGCTCATCCAATTGATAAAAACTCGAGAAAAAACAAAATATGTCACTTGGCATAAAAAAGTTTGCAAAAATCCTAAGAGAGGCAAAGATGAGCCAAAAATCTCAAAAGAGCAAGAAAAACTCAAAAACTCAAGAACACATGCACCTCCTTGATGATTGCACATATTCCATTTTTTCTTTTCATTTCTAGATAAATGCAATTTTCTCTCCCTTTGTTGAATATTTGTGCATAATATCTTTGGGCATATTTTCTCCCCCTTTGCAATGCAAACATCAATGATACAAGACTATGTAAAAGATGTGCAAATGAAATGCAAGTCTACAAAGCTTCACATATAGATCACAAAGCACTTGCAATGACTAGATATGTTAAAGCACTAGGAGAAGTAAATAATATAACTCAAAGGCACACAAAGTCTCGAAGTGAGTTCATGTCACAAGCACCGAGAGTGAAGCTAGTTTTGATCATGTTGTTCAATTATCCAAAAGATGTCACCACAAAAGTATCCATAATTTCATGATCAGTGCAAAGATTAGGAAAACTAGTGCTATGTCAAGTTCAAACTAAGCAACCAAGTTCAACCCGACGGGCTATGCAAACACCCATATATCAACCCAAGCTTTAGTTTGACAACATAAAAAATAACATTCTTAGCACATTAATAAGAACAAGTTAACTTTCTCATTTAATCATTTAACTATCCTCAAGTGAGTTTTAAGTAATCATGGGTTCACTTCTTTGGTAAACCAGATGAAGCCTTAAGCCACTGTATTGGATTCAATTTTAGCTTAAAACTTGATTATTCATTTTATTAACTCAACATAGGATTCAAGATATGTAATTTTTTACAAAGCCAAAACAAGTTATGCTTTTGCGACACAAAATAGCACATGCTCTCCCAAGGGTTAATCATGGGCGAAACATTTACATAGACAAAAATCAAAGACCCCCGATACGCTGAACTGAACAAAACGGCATAATACAAATTTTTCATAGAACTAGCCCTCATTTAAGCACTGATCAAGCTAAAGTAAACACTCAAGGGTGACAAAAGATTATGTTCACATTTGAAGTTCATTCTTAGAAAAGACAAGCTTGCTCATTAGATTTTATGCCATATTTCAATAAGAGCCTAAGCTTGCACAAATTGTTATACATCCACTACACTTAGCACAAATTCGTAACTAGTACAAGAAAGTGCAAAAATATATAAGTGAAGCTTGATAACATGATTATCTTACAAAAATGCTATGCAATGCAAATGCAACAAAAATAAGGTAGAGTATGTACAAAGGCAACTCTTCCTCACGCAATGCATAGGAATGGCACACAACAAGCTCTCCCCTTAGAAAGGCAAACCTTGTTGCATCTAGAGGCTTGGTAAATATGTCGGCTAGTTGGTGTTGGGTATCTATGTAGCTCAACTCAATGTCTCCCTTCTCATTGTGGTCTGTCAGGAAGTGGAATCTCACATCTATGTGTTTGGTTCTGGAGTGTTGAATCAGGCTGTTGGCTAAGCTTATGGCACTGGTGTTGTCACACAAAAGTGGCACACTCCTAAAATCTAACCCAAAATCCCTCAAGGTAGCAACCATCCACAAAATCTGTGAGCAACAACTAGCAGCAGCTATATATTCAGCTTCAGTAGTAGACTGCGCAACGCTAGACTGCTTGCGAGAATACCAACATACAAGAGAAGTACCAAAGAAATAACAAGTATCAGAGGTACTCTTCCTGTCAATTCTACACACAGCAAAATCCGAATCCGAAAAGCCACGAAGAGAAAGTGAAGAGGATTCAAAAAACCAAAGGCCATATTCGAGAGTGTGCTTGAGATACCTCAGAATGTGTTTCACCGCTTGGCGGTGAGACGTCCTCGGTGAAGCCTGGAAGCGAGTACACAAGAAGACGGCAAAGTGGATTTCGGGTTTTGCCGCCATCAGGTACAGGAGGGAGCTGATCATACTCCTGTACTCCCGCTAGTCCACCTCCTAGCCATCTTTATCTGGATTAAGCACGGTCGAGGTAGCCATTGGTGTCGTAAATGGCTTTGCATTGCTCATGTCGAACTTCTTCAGCAAATCTTTGGTGTACTTCATTTAGTGGATGAATGTACCTTGCTTGCATTGCTTGATTTGCAGCCCAAGGAACAAGTTGAGCTCGCCTATCATCGACATCTCGAACTCCCTGCTCATAGTTTCTGCAAACTTGGCCACAAGTACATGAGAAGAGCCACCAAAAATGATATCATCCACGTAAATCTGAACAAGTAAGAAATCACTGCCATTCTTGAGAGTGAACAAAGTAGAGTGAACAAGGTTTTATCAGCTAACCCCATCACATACCCATGCCCTCCTAGCAAGACAGACCTAAGCCTATCATACCAAGTCCTAGGTACCAACTTAAGCCCAAACAAATTTTTTTGAAGCTTGTATACTCTATGAGGGTAATTGGGATGCTCAAAGCCTGGGGGTTGCTTGACATAGACCTCTTCCTCTATGAAACTATTGAGGAAAGCACTCTTGACATCTATTTGATACAATTTGAAACCTCGGGCTGTCGCAAATGCAAGGAGGATCCTAATAGCTTCTAGCCTAGCTACTGGTGCAAAGATCTATCCAAAGTCTATCCCCTCTACCTGAGTGAAACCCTAAGCTACTAGTCTAGCCTTGTTTCTTACTATAGACCCATCCTCCCGTTGTTTGTTTTTTAAAACCCATTTGGTGCCTATGGTGTGAACATTTGGGGGTGGCTCTACTAGGACCCAAACTTGGTTTCTCTAAAAATTGTCAAGCTCTTCATACATGGCATTGACCCAACTCGAATCAGATAAATCATTTCGAACATCATGTGACTTAAAAGAAGCAACAAATGCAGAATCAGTGAAATGAGCATGAGAAACAGATGTGGACCTCGTTACCCTCTCACCAAGGTCGTCGATCATCAACTGTGGGGGATGTCACTGCTGAATGTGTTGAGGGGCTTCGCGTTGCGAGATGACCTCCCCCTCAAACACTGCTGGTGCAGGCTCGAAAGCAGCTGAAGTGGAAATAGAGGCTACAGGACCCTCTGCCAGTGTTATGGAGGTAAGAACCAGCTCGTGAGTGAGTGTAGTAGTAGGAAGTAGTGGATCATACTCATCATCCTCGAAAGCTGGAAGGTCGTTGTCTATAAAAATGTTTTTGCTCATCTCCTGATCACTTACACACTCAAAGACAGCTAGCACAAGGGGTTGATTCATCAAAGGTCACATCACAAGACTTTATGATGGTATTAGTGTCAAGATTAAAGACCCTGTAAGAATGATCATGAAGAGAATACCCCAAGAAAATACCATCAGAAGAACATAACTCGAACTTATCAAGATTGCCACGCTTTAGGATGAAGCACCGCACCCAAAAACTTTCAAATGCGAAACCTTCAGCTTCCTCCCAAAATACAACTCATAAGAAGTCAAATTCAAGATCGAGTGCAAGAAAATTCGATTGGAGGAGATGTAGCACGTCGTGCTAATGGCCTCAGCCCAAAACTTCCTAAGAGTCCTATGCTCATTGAGCATCGTCATAGCCATCTCCACCAAAGTGTGATTCTTCCTCTCAACCATGTCATTCTGCTGAGGAACATGTGTGGCAGAAAATTGATGATCAATGCCATGCTCAAGATAGAAAGCATCAAAGAGATAGTTCTTAAACTCGGTGCTATTATCACTGCGAATTGCTTTCAATGCACCAGGGAGTTCTTTGAACAATCTCAAAGCCATGCTCCGAAAGTGTGAAAACACTTCATCTTTACTCACAAGAAAAAAAACCCAAGAGTAGCGAGAGAAATCATCAACAATGACAAGTACATACCACTTTTGACCCGCTGAACAAACGCAGGAAGGACCAACAGTGTCCATATGGAGAAGTTCTCCCAGTCGTTCAGTCGTCACCAGATTGACTGGTGGGTGAGAGGCGGCAATCATCTTGCCATGCCGATAAGGAGTACAAACGAGGTTCTTCTCAAACTTGAGCTTGGGCAATCCTCGGATCAAGCCTATGGCACTCCAATGAGTAAGGAAGTTAAAGCTCATATGCCCTAGTCTCCTATGCCACATCCAAAGCTCAAAAGAAGGTTGAGCAATTAAACAATGAGAAGAACCAATGGACTCAGAAAAATTAACTCCAATAACTCTCCCAAGTCTGGAAATCCGGCAGATCAAAGCACTTGAAGAATCAAGAACTCGAGAAGTATTGCGTTTGAAACGAACTTCCAAACCCTCATCCAGCAACTGAGATACAGAAAGCTAATTGTACCCCAGATGCTCCACCAAAGTCACATCTTTGAGAGTAAAACTCTCATTCACTCTTACCATACCTTTGGCTTTCACCCTTCCTTTTTGATCATCCCTGAAAGTGATGTACTCGTGCCGCTTCGTCGAGGTAAGGCTGGAGAATCATGATGTATCTCCGGTCATATGGCATGAACAACTAGAGTCAATGAGCCACTTGTTCTCCAGGCCTCCACTTGCCACCTACATGCGAGAAGAGTAGTAGGTGGATGGCTTAGTACTGGGTTAGTCATAAACTTCTTGGGAATCCAGTACTGAGTCATCCGCCTTGAAGTAGTAAAAGTAGGTGTATGCAAATCAACACTAGTACTCTGGGAGCGAGAACCACGAAGAGAAAAATGTGGTGCGCCAAAACGCTGGAACTCAAATCCTCTTACATGTGGATCAAAACTATACGAGTCATGGTAAAATCCATGCTGGGCACCACCTCTAGGAAGAGACTGAAAAACGTTAGAGACTCGTGGATAGGAGAGAGAAAAAGGCTCATGTACACCAAAAGGGTGGTACATGTCTCGGGTACTCCACTCCCACTCACGCCGCTCATCCCTCCTACAACGAAAGCAATACCCAACTAAGTGACCCTCTCTCTGGCAGTAGGTGCAATGGTAGCGTCTCTCGGGAACTCGACTGTCAGTCACTCTAGGCTCTCTCATAGGGGATCTCATCTGAGACTGTGAAGCTCTCCTGGGTTGTGGTGCGGGCTTCTTCTTGGTAGGCTGTGGTGTGAGTTTCATCTTGTTGAGTTGTGGTGTGGCATTGATTTTAGATTTCTCAGCTTCTAGGGTAATAGATGTGGTGAAAACAGTCTTACTCTCCCCATTGTAAGTCACCCTCTCAAAACCCAACCTAAGAGCCAAATCTGCCTTATCAGCACACATCTTGGTCTTGGCCAAGATCAAATTCATTCTACCCTTGCTTTCTGAGTATTTCTACACTAGTGAAAGGAGATACTCATTCTCGGCTAAAAGCTTCTCAACTTGCCCTCTAACCCAATTGAGTTTGTCCTGAAAGATGATGCAGGTGGGACAGTTCGACTGCACATCTTTTGAACTCCCAGCACTCTCCAATCTAGATTTTAACTCCTTGATACACACTACTTCCAGTTCAACATCCTTTTCAAGCAAAGGGCAATTCATGCAGATGCCTAAGAGAGTGTATCTAGACTCCTCCTCAGAGAGCTTCTTCTCAGCAGTCTCAAATCGACTGGCAACTTGAGCATGCAAAGCCTGAAGCTCGGCAAGTTCTGATATAACCACCAAACAACTCCCACACTCCTCATCATCACGCCTAGACCTAAGCAATGCAAGCTCAGAAAAACATACTCATACTTAGGCCTAAACTCTTTCAAGTCACGCACAACTTTCTTAAGTAACCTGTCCTGACTAACAAGAGCATCATTTAAGATATCAACTTAGATGGAAAGCTGATTGTAGGAAGGTAATACCTCAAAGGGATCAAGCTTGGGGTCACTGTCATTGTTGTCGTCTACCATGAAGCAGGGCCGGTGAGGTCCTTGGGCTTCTTCTTGCTTTTCACTTGTGGTTCATCATCCTCTGAGCTCTCCTCCTCACTTGAAGAGGTGTCAATGTCATTGAGAGCTACCATGAACGCCCTAAAAGCCACCTTGACTGCTTTCTTGGCTATCTTGTCGCGGTTCTTCTTGAAGAAGAGCTTCTTGTTCTTCATCTTGTACTTGTCATAGTTGTGGTCGCGGTCTTCCTTCTTCTTGAGCTTGGGGTAGTCCGCCTTGAAGTGAGTGGTGTCACCACACTTAAAGCAGGTATGGGAACTACCCCTCCTCCGGTCTTGACGGTTGTTGTAGAAGCGAGTGAATTTCTTCATGATTAGTGCAAGATCCTTATCATCAAGCACATCCACCTGCTCCTCTGTGATACAGACCAAGGAAGACAAAGAAAATCTACCATATAAAGTGTTAGCACAAGAAACACCAACTCCAGACTGGTTGTCACCGCTAGGTCCGAAACCAACACCATGTTCTGAGACAGGGGGTTTCCGAGATCAATTCGAGCCGCCTTGGCTATCTCGATGGACTTGAGTTTGCTGAAGATTTCATCACAAGTTAACGTGTCGTAACTTGATGACTCTTCAATGCTCGAGATCTTCACTTCCTATATGCTATGATTCACATCATAGAGAAGCTTGATCACTCTCTCGTGGTCAGAATAGTGAAAAACACCAGTTAATGGAAGATTGCTAACAATTCCATCAAAGTGAGCAAATATGGCATCCAAAGACTCTCCGGGGCCTTGCACAAATATTTGATATTCTTGGTTATATGTGCTTTGGCGTCTGGCCTTAATCTGATTAGTGCATTCATGAAAGACACTCAGAGTAGTCCAGATCTCTCGGACAGTATGGAGGTGCTGAACCCTGTCAAACTCATTCTGACTCAGGCTTGTGAACAAAATATTTCTAGCCTTGTTGTTGGCCTCATACTGTTCAATTTGAACCTGAGTCGTGCGAGCAACAAAGATCTCATAGTTGGAATCAACTACCTCCCAAATTGCACTTCCTTAGCTTAAGAGATAAGCCTCCATACGCACCTTCCAGTACGTAAAATCATGGCCATCAAATAGCGAAATCTTCCCACTTCTCTCCATGTCGCCTACGGATCACAAAGCCGGTTAAGGCCAGCAAGTGATCAAACCTAGCTCTGATATCAATTGTAGGAGTGAGATTGATGACTAGAGGGGGTGAATAGGCGTCTCAACAAATTTCTTGCGAAATCGATGACCTTTTCCTATTTGGATCACCCAACAAACCTCAAAACTCAAGCGGAAGCAAAAATAGAGAGAAGTTTTAATGAGAAAAAATTGAGGTAATATGACTCAACGGATGGTATATGAACCATATATATTCTATTTAAGATCAATCCATATATCTTAGCACTTGAAAGATCACAACTTGCAAACAAACAAGAAAAGGTGAACATCGAGCAACGAAACTCTCCAAGTTGATTGTCTACAGGCAAGGGAATTCAAGACCCCATCACACAAGCGTATATATGTGAATTTTATGCCTCTAACAACAACAAGAATGACCTCAAAAGTGCTAAAATTTCAGCCCAAAAACCAAAATGAAAATCAAAACCGGAAACAGAAAAACTTGCAAACTTGCAAGGGAACCAATAGAGAGAAACTAGAAGAAGGAGAATTTAAGTATATACAAAAATATAAACTTCATTACTCAAAGAGGTAGCCTATTTTAGACGGATTACAAAGATTTATCTATCAAAATTCTCACCTATTATATAGGTTAAACATTCATCATTCTCTCATCTAAAACTCTAGCTCTAAGCTCTCAAATGGGTGGTACAAGGGGGCTCAAGTGGCTGGTTCAAACTCTTTCATAGCCCTACCCCTCTATTTATAGCATAGGAAACTTGAGCCATAAATTTCCTAACTTTTTTTCAAAATACCCCTTTCTTGTAATACATTTCTACCTACCATTGAGGACATTTTGGTTCATTTTCTTCTCCATTCATCGGACGATCGCGACATCTTCACGACTTAGCTTCGTCTCGACGCAAACTTCGTGATAGTGCCACGTACTCTTCCAGTCTTCTCATGGTTTTGAGACCAAACTGTAAAACCGCCTGTACGTTTCTCAAAGCGTGACTCGTCGCCTTGCTTACGCCTTAAGCAAGCGCTTCGATATTGACGTGTGTACTCCTTCATGCGATCCTGACCGCCAGCAAGTCTCTCCCGCTCCCGATCCCTTAGATTACCTTGTCACTTGCACCGGCATCTCCTTCGCTTGACTTTGTCAACACGTCGTCTCCATCCGTCTTTCATTACTTGACCTCTACGTATTCAGCTAGAATCACACTTGACTCCGTCCGACTTCCTTGATCATCCGGAACTAAGTACTCTGCTTGACCTCGATCATTTCATCGTCAACTGTCAATTTGCATTCATCACCTGCACACTATGAGACAAGTAAACACATGTCTCTAACTTCAATTCCAGTTAGTCTATAATCAATATGTTCAAATAAAATCCCAAATCAATTTAAATCACATCAACATCTATGCAAAATCAAAGATCATCAAACTAAATAAATATCGATATCAATCACTTATTACAAATAAATCAAAACATATTTCAACTTGATCTCTCATTATATATGAACGAGAATGACATGCAACTTTTTTGCAGCCAGAGGTTCAGCATCCGTTGGTGCATCTACCCGGCGATGGTGTCCGTCGACGGCCAGATCGTCACCGGAAAGGTCCCTTTTTTCAATCAGTTGTCATACACTAAATTAAGGCAAGCCGATTCGGATCGCTGTTTGGCGTTCTCTTGTTTGGGTGAATGAGGGCACGTCTACAATTTGATAGCAATTCTGATATCTGTTTCTTCAATCTGCAATTGCCATTTAAATTCTTGTCATAGTACTAATAGTGTTAATCCATAGTTTGTTGACAATGTAATCCATTGGTAGGTCCTTTTGCAATTACAATTATGTTTTCAGTTTCAAATAATTACTTCCCATGCTTTATGTTGTATTTATAGGTATGGAAGATCCTGTATTTGAGTGATTATCTCATAATGGCACAAGAGTTCGTGCAGCAATTCCAAATCCTACAATGGTACTCCCTCTGATTGTAAATATAGGTCGTTTTAGCCTCTTCAACTATTCTCTAAATATAAGTCATTCTCGAACTTTTATGCATCTTTTTCTCTTTTGTTCCCTTCTTACACTTGTTTAATAAATACTACCATTCTCACAAATAAATGAGTTATCTTTTCCAATACAGAATAAATGAAGAGCAATAAGGTCATTTGATCTACTTTCTTAATCTCTATGCACAAATCTAAAACAACTTACATTTACAATCGGAGAGAGTACAAGGGTTCGTTTTAATCCATCCTTCAGAAGGATTAATGTACTGATGCATTGTGTATGCTTTGGTCAACCGCCTCTACTCATATTTGTAAACAAGATCTTTATGGGATCACCATCGACCACAAGACATAATTGTAGAGACTGTGTGATATTGTCCTTTATTGTGCTCTTGAACTCGAGGCGTTTTTTTTTCTGTGTTTCTGGACCAACCAGTGCTGCTATATAGTACAGGTGTAATCGGATCCGATATGGACGGATATAGCTCATCTTGTATTCTATTTTATATTTTTTTATCATGTAACATATTCTGTATGTTTTTCTCGGAGTTGGAGCGTATAGTGCCGCAAGTTTTTGGTTAATCGGATACATAGAAAATTTTTACTTCATTTGTATCCCTACATAACATATTAAATAGTATAGGGGTGCAATCAAATTGAGTACAGAGAGAGTGGTCGCTAAGATGTGAAAACAAGAGCATTTAATATTATCTCTCTACGAATGTATGATAATCTATCTATATATTATCATATTTTTAAGTAAAATCATAATATATTTTCTCATAATACAAATAATTTAGACGGATATCAGTCATCCTATATCTTATCCTTTTTTCCCTCGGATCTGGAGTTAGACATAGATAGTGTCGAGTAGTATCGGATAGTCATTGTTGCATCCTATATTTGTTTGATAAGCCTTCGGTCAGTTGGATAGATGGAAAACATTTGTCCCGTTTTCACCCCTACTAGGTAGTCATGAGTCCTGAAAATACTCAATGAAATCCCGCCAAATTGGTGGTGAGAAATGCAGGAGGGGGGGGGGGGGGCCTTTCTCAAAATAGAGGAACGTATGGGAGTGTTAAAAAAAATTAGGCATGGGTGCCTGAGCAAAAAAATCATACTCTTAAGAAGAAATCAAAATTGACATGCCGGTTAGTAAAACTGCTGTACTAGCAGTTCCTATAATCTGGCACTGGTGATCTTAACAATGGCTTCAAGGAATCCCTGCAATAATTTAGTACAACCATTCTCCCCCAAAATACAGTGATTAGCCCTCTGCCTAAAACCTCAACGCAGCTCTATATAAAAGGTTTCATTTTTCATCCCTAGTTTGTTTTAACTGAAATAAATAAACATATATTCAAAAGAAAACCTAATACGAGGAGCAATTGCCCTCGCAGCTATAAACTGACACATCTACGCTAAATTCTTCACCGCATAACATTTGCAGGACATGATTGTTTTATTATTACTGTGATACATGGTGCTGGTTTTGCATCCATAGCTCTCATCTGTTTTCATTTCTGAATTCAGAATGGTGAAAGCCAATACAGCATCTAACACAGGACAACGATGGGATTGGACCATTAAGGCTTCATTTTCGCTATAACAATCGGATCTTATCAGAATTAGCAAATATTCCTATAAGTAACTTGATTCACAGCGCGCTGCATGGTACCACATGTAACCTCAAACTGACCCTATGTCAAGTGACTCGATGTGGAAGGGTCCTACGAGTTCTCGTCACCGTGAAGCCTTCAACCATTCCAGACGGCGACTGAGCTGCCGCAAGCCTGGTTTGGGAGGGTACATTGTTCCGAAATCACCATCCCAGCTCATCTGTTTCACTTCACAGCTCACAAACTCCTTGTATAATCCGCATCAGATTTTTATTCGGACAGTTAACCGGCAAAAAACTTTTATCAAGAATAGTCAGTCCATCTACAAACCATATATGCACTAGCAGAAGCAGCACTCCAGTTCGTCAAAAGATGTTGGAGATACCCAGGGCCGGCCCGGGGGCGGGGGCGGGGGCGAGCGGGGCGGCCGCCCCGAGGCTCAAAAACTAGATGCCTCATATGTATATGTATACTGTGTATATCGGTCTAAAAACAAACTGAAAAAATTAGATCTGAACAATTTATATTTAATAATAATGCCCCACTTTTAATCTCGTCCTGGATCACAAAATATCAGGACCGGACCTGTAGATACCGGCGTTGGGGACACACACGAACTGGAGACCACAAACCAAACGAATTTGTGATGCATGAAACTGGGCAACTTTTCTGGTTTTTTTATTGCTTATTTAAACTGACACCGATGCAGCTACTGATGACTGATTAAAATCGATTAAAAACTGACCAACACTGACTACCATGCAGATACTACTATCGCACTAATGACCGATTAAAACTGACATGTATAGACTAACTACAACATAACTAAAAGAAAAGAAAAAATTATCTCAAGATTAATAGTCATGCAACAAGAGGACAGCAAACACTTATTTTTTCACAAGTACAAGGTTGTGAAATCTGAACAGAAAATATTGTACGTACCAAAATGTAACTGAATACTTTGTTGTAATGAAGAAGAGAAATGAATACCATCAGGCCGTCTTGTGATGCTACCTAGGTGCTGTCAGTGTTACTTGAGGTATTAGTATGGTTTAATTTATTGACGGTAATCGGTTAAAATTCGTGGTTACCGGTTTTAGAAACCGAACCGTAATCGAATTTGAATTCAAAAATTTTAAAAAATAATTTTTTTAAAAAAAAAACTAGTACAATTCTAAGATCTTTTGTGAAATTTTTTTTTTTCAAAAATAATGTCGTTTGCATCATATTCTGTAGGGAGGAAGTTTAAAAAAAATAAAAAAAAGTTGAAGCGTGCGGTTCAGTTATTAACTCATGTTAAGAAAAAGCTTAACATGCAAACACATATTTTTCTTGCGTAGAAAGTATCTTAAGAGGATCTTTAAAATTGATTTCACTTCATTTAGAATTTTATTAATTTCTCTATGATTTTTACAAAGTTCACAAGCATAAAGTGAATATGTTAAGAAATATCACTGTAATTAACTTTTTCATGTCTACTATTATTTTTTTTACATAACGCATAGTATAAATAAACTAATAAAAGTGATTTCACTAATTTTAGAGGTGTGATGGGTCAGTTATAAATTAATCTAGTCACAACACATTTACATAATCCTGCATGTTACAATAACTAATTCATGAGTTTATGTATTTTTAAAAGACATAAGATCATGTAAGAAGACTAAGAAAATTAGTTTCATGATTTTTTATTAGCAAAGAGTAAACTATGCATTTAACTTGGTTTAAAAAATATATTTTCTCACAATTTTTTTTTAACTTTTTTATGAATATAAATACTTTTATTATGTAGATCATGTTACAACGAAACCAACAAAATTTGTTTCACTTTGAGCTCAGATGAATTAGTTATTGATTTTACAAAATTGAGCCAATTTTTGGTTTTTTGTTGAACTTCACTGAACTGAGCAGTTACCGACAATACGGAAAATTCGAGAAAACCGCTCGGCAAATCGAGAAAATCGCTTGGTAACCGGTCCGATTTGACCGGTTACCGAGAGACGATTCTGACAAATTTTTGACTAAATTTCAAATTTTAGCAAATAAATTTTGTCCGAATTTTTACCAAATTTCGAGTGGTTATCGCGATAATCACGAATTTTTGATAACCGTCCGAGCTCGATAACCGAAGATGGTCGGTAAGTTAAACTTTGGATACTAGCAGCACTCCCAGACTGCAGATCAACTTTCAGATGCCTGCAATAATACATGTCCTTTACAAAATTAATCTTCTCTCAATGCAGAATGGTAAACTACTCGTGTAGACACATTTGACGTATTTAATCAGTTTGGCTACCTCCAGCGAAATCTGGTCACCAATTCATTGCTGTACTATAATAAATTAATCCTTTCATATTCACGAATAAACTGTTGTCATTCCGTCTTTCCTTCAATCAAAGGCCTTAGCAATTCGTAAGAAAATATTAAAAATCCTAGTAGCATCTGCTAAACACGTGAGTGCCTTTTCACCGACATGGTTGCTTGCTTGCAATGTTTTCTCACCTCAGAAAGAACATACTTATTAATATTTAGTCTAACTTTTTCGACCGAAAGAATCTACTTATTTGTGGGTTAAATTCAAAAATAGATAACATACGACATTGTATTTGTGAAAATAGATAACATATTAGCTTAATTGCATATTTAGCATTTGTATTCAGCACCTCGTTCAGTGAAAACCTAATTTCTGTATGCGAGGCAAAAAAAGGGTGGGCCCGACCGTTTTCAACACCTAAGGTACCGAATACAGCACTTGAGTTACCGAAAATGGCCAATATTCATCACTTGGGGTGTCGGATACGTACAAGCCGACCCGTGCTACTTTCGGCGCCTCACGTCGTGTCTTGTCGCTACTTTCAGTGCGGTTGTGACATGTGCGAGGTCTTGTGCTGGTTTTGGTTCTGAATGTTGAGAAGCATCAGCACGAGAAGAGAAGAGAGCAACGGCAAAGTTGAGAAGCATCAACATGAGAAGAGAATGGAGCAGCAACAAAGGAGCAACACGAGGAGTAGCAGCAGAGGAGCATCGTCCTCAGGTAAGTACTTAGGTTTCGTAGTTAATTAATACTTACATTAGAGTAATTAGAGTACTTAGATTATTTGTTTAGTTTGTTCATAAATAGATTTGCTTAGTCTCTTCAGAAGTAGATTATTTGCTTAGTTTGATTATAGGAATTTAATTAGTCAGTGTAAGTAGATTATTTACTTAGTTTAATAACATGAATTTCATTAATCAGTGTGATTAAATTATTCCCTATGTATAATTGTATGAATATCATTAATCAGTATAATTAGAGCATGTACGTAATTTAGTAAGAGTTATTAGAATTATATAATTAATCAAATTAAAATGTTACTTCAATAAATTTGTTTAATTACCTTAATCACTTAGGTTAAATAGAGTAATTTGATTAATCAGATTATTTAAATAGGGTGAGTACTGTGAATTTATTTAATAGTTATTAGGTAAATATGACACGTAACTTTAAATATTAATTATAATTTTTAATAGATGTTTATTATTTGCACTGTTATGTACTGTACTACTTAATTTGCATTGCTAATTTAGTTATTATTTACTGAGGGGCATAATTAGCTATGTACCGTATATACATCTAAGTAGTTATTTTATTACAAATACGTTTGTTTAGCAGATTTGGTATGACTTTCTATATTTATTATGGAGAACGTCCTGCTGTTTTGCATAGGAGACTTGTAATAATTCAGAACTGTCAGCACATAAAGAGTCCAGTTGAGGTACCTATTGACCTAGATGGCCTGAAATCATATGTTATGAACCTTTTGCGTGTAAATCAATAGTCACATACTGTTTTTTTGGAGGGTGTGCGGCCACGACTTATTCGAAACAGCTCGATTGTTGTACATATGTTGTTTGAGATGAGACGGAACAATGCATGAGCTTTGTACTCATGCAAGGCATTGGAGGAGAACTTTTATATGGGGTGTACCTAAACATATTGTCATGACTAGTGCAAGGTGATGCAGTGACTAGCGTGCAAAGATCAGACCAGTAGGTGATGCATGAAGAGGAGGAAGGACATGTCGGGGAGGGCAGTTCTGGTACAAAGGGAGCTGGAGTGGACCCTTCTGAGGTAGACATAGGATGCATGGATGATGAAGCCGGTGGTAGCAGGGATGAAGAAGCTGCTTACAACAATGATCTGGTGCTGGTGATCCAGTATATTCGTGGTGCTGGGTTGCTGGATTGTGTCGTCGTTAGTATAACACATTATCTAACTGGGGATACCAGAATAGTGACATCCAGGTTGGACAACGGTTTTGTAACAGGGGGGTGGTCATCCACTTTATTAGCAACTATGTTATAATGATAAGAAGAGACCACAACTACGCCCGGTCTAACCCTACGGAGTATGAGGTTAGGTGTATCAAGCACCCGAATTGTCCTTACTTTGTACGAGCACATAAGCCGAAATACAAGCACTATTTTGTGATTAGTAGACACATCTCACATACACGCATCAAAGATGTTGTTAGGAATGTGAGCTATGCTGTTAATGCGAGGTTCATAGCCCAACTCCTCATCACCCTTGTTGGCACAGACATATGTTTGTCGCCAAAATCGATTATAGGGGAGGTGCAAACTAAGACGGGTATGCTGATCAATTACCACACCGCATGGCAAGTGAAGCAGAAGGCGTTGAAGATGCTGTTTGGAAGCTTCGAAGAGTCTTACAACTATGCTCCAAGGATATTACAAAAGATTGCCATGACGAATATAGGGACTCAGTGGGCTATGGCAGATGAGCTGATCAAGCTAGATGATGGGTCATACAGCAGCACTGGCCGATACCTCATTAGGTTATTCTGATCCTTTAGACAATGCATCGAAGCCTTCAGACATTGCAGACCAGTTGTATACGTGGATGACACATTTTTAAGCGACAAATACCATGGTACTCTTATGACAGCGATGGCAGCGGATACGAATAATCAGATCATTCCTCTCACCTTTGCAATGATTGAGAGTGAGAACAATGATAGCGGGTTGTGGTTCCTCACCTTGGTGAGGACACGTGTCGTGGGTAATAGGAAACGAGTTTGCATCATCTCAAACCGTAACGAGAGCCTTCTACATGTGTTGGATGTGCTGCATGATAGCACAAACAACTCCATTGCATGACCTGCTATGGAGAGAAGAAAGTGCATGCGACATTTGGGTGCGAACCTGTACACAAGGTACCGTAATAAGTCTCTTGTAAAGAGATTCAAAGGGTTGTGTCTTCAAAACCAGTAGACGAAGTTCAACGAGATATGGAGAGAGTTAAATGAGACCACTCGCAAGATGACAGGAGGACCATCTGCGGACACAAATGGTTGGGGGCAAAACTATCGTTAGCTTTTCACATGCTACGTTTAACCAGTGGATAGCAAGGAAGCCGATGGAGCGTTGGGCCCTAATCCATGACACTAATGGTGCCAGGTTAGCACATAGAATTTTAATGATCGTATTTTACCCTTTACTATGCAAATAGCGCTTCTAAAATTATTGTATCTCATGTTAGGTACACCATCATAACAACGAATATAGCAGAGGCGGTCAACAATGTCCTAAAGGGTGTGCATAGCCTCCCGTTATGTGCCATCATTGAGCTCACATTCTATAGAACGACAGACTACTTATGAGACCATGGTAATACTGCTATGCAGTGCAGCATGCGGTTTGGACCTAAGGTGGAGGAAATCATATCCAGAAGGAGGAACAATGCATACTTTCATCAGACCAAGATCTACGACTTGGCCAACAATAAATTCGAGGTCATGTGCCACCTCAGGTCCTTCAGGGTATAACGCAGGGGACAGCGTGCAGCAATGTCAACTTGGGCCTCACGAGGTGAAGTGCACATGCAATAAACTAAAACTGCACCATATCCCGTGCTCCCATGTGTTTGCTGGTTGTAGGGACATGGGCGACAACGACGGATCGTAGTATGTATTACCGTACTTCATGATCAATGTATTGAGGAGCACATGGCTTCCAAAGATATGGTTCTTCAACATCAGAATGGGCTACAAAGCGATCGAGGGACCTAAGTGGATACCTTATCCCCGAGCACAACGCATAGATCCTGTAAGTCCTAGAGCCACGAGGTTGCAAGGTGACATGGATGAATCAAATATTGTTGATGGCCTACGCAAGTGCAAACTTTGCAAACAACTTGGCTATGACAGGAGGATTTGCCCGACCCGGCAGTAAACTATCAGGCCACTATCGAACTGTACTGTATTAAAGTTGTTGCAATTTAGTTTGTTATTTGAAGTTATTCACAAACATGGTTTGTATTCTAGATTGTTATTCACCTATTAGTTGTACTACTTATTTTGTAATATATCCTATGGTACTGGCATCACAGACGATGTTTTTTTATCGAACCATGCAGCTTGTTATTCACTTATTTATTGAACCATGAAGCTTGTAACATATTCTAATTTGTTATTCACCTATTTATTGAACCATGAAGCTTGAAATTATTGTCATGGCTTATGGTGGTCTTCTCGAGCTTCTTCAGCAGCGGTACGATGAGAACCATAGGGGAAAGATGATTTTCACAGGGTAGTAGGTACCACGATTATATGTGCTTCTTAATTGCCACGATAATTTGCTACTAGCTCAGTACATGTATTGGATACCTTTTGTAGTTGCTTCCGTTGCGATCCCAAAGTGTCGACACAATTAAGGAGTTAGACCCTCGATTCCACGAGGTACTCACACGGGCAGGACTACTACCTTTCACTCTCATGATGGTCAGAGCTCCCATGATGGGCAGTGGCAGGACACCTCTCCCGTCGATTGAGGAGCCACTGCTCACAGGGCCCGTCGATCGGTGGTATCCTGAGACGCACATGTTTCACTTTCCTTTTGGTGAGATGGCCATAACATTGAGATGTGGCCATGCTGACCGGGCAGCAAATCAGGGGTGCCCCGTTAGTACTTTCGCGACCAGCAAAGGAGCAGTAGAAGTGTTACGTTGGGGACAGGTAAAGCACTTGAAGTGTCGTATTGCTATTCAAGCTTTATTGACCCTCTACATCTTGTAGGTTTTGTGTGAAATATGACATGAAGGATGTTGGGATCTTCATGTCCTGGATTCGTGGGCTGCCACAATTTGGTCCATGCCCATCGGATACGAACGAGGCTATAGGTAAGCAACACTATGAGGTTTAATTGTACATCCTGCGAGGAGGCATCATGTTCTACAACACGACAGATGATTATTTCGTCCCCCATATTGTATGGTTAGCGAGTCAGCTCGCATCATGTCCTTATGAGCCAATATCTTACAGTTTGGGATCTGCTATGCTGGCTGCAACCTATAGAGGATTGTGTGCTGCAACCCAACAATCAAAGAAGAATGGATCTATTACAGGCTGTCTACACATCTTACAGCTATGGAGCTGGGAGTACCTCCCAGTTTGTCGATCTTGGGTGCTCAAGAGCTACTATCCAGTCCCCATCTCCGATGGTATTGCAGATGACATAAGGCTTACGATGGGGGTATCAGTGGATTCAGACCAGGTTGAGATGGAGGCAGCAGGAAGACCATGGCAGCTACTCCCAGATGATCAGTGATCTGGACGTCCTCAGCGCCGATCTCGTGGAATGAGATCCATGACGTATGGCACGAGTGGCCGAAATTGCGACTGGATGGCTCATCGCATCCTCTTGTTGGCGTGACTCAGACTTATATATGACCAGATGCTTCTTGTTATACATGAACAATGTGAAAGTATATTCTCCTGAGCGTGTACAGAGGCGGTTCTAGTACCAACATGTGGTGCCACTACTTCCCCCACGAGACTTCGGACAGGCGCACGAGTAAGTGTGTTATTGTAGGTAGTATTAGTACCTTAGGTGATCCATATTAACAAATTATAACTGTTTAGGTCACGTACAGGAGGAGCGCATAGGGGTGGAGGCATGCAGGACTAGGTATCCATGAATGCCAAGCACATACAGAGGTGGATGAAATAAGCCGCGGTGGATGTCATCGTTCTTGCTGGACAATACGATGACGCCACATATTGGGAGTACCTTTCGTGGTACCGTCCACACACATGTGCCACCTTATTCAGCAGACTTGTAGAGCTGGCCCCCAGATCCTTCCCCTAAGATTGTGCCGGCCTTCTTCATGTTGTGGTAAGTGATGCAGTACTTATAACGATTTTTATTGGTTAAACTTCTGTATTACTGGCATGGTCCTTATCTTATATAGATCGAAGAGGCACATCCCTATTATATCTTATTCATTGTATTGTTAATGTAATTACTTTTAATTTATTTAATATTTTTCAAATAATTATAGCACATAACTTTATTTATTAGTTATTTCCTAAGTATTGTTACATATTAATTATGATATTTAATACTAGTTTAATGTTTGTTAAATAATCATGGATTCGTATTTTTAAGCAAAACCAGAACGTTGCAGTCAAGGATCAATAAATCTATGGCCAAATCTTCTAGTTCAGGCAATAAATCGTTGGCTTGCAACTTTTCACATCAAAACCATTCGCACATGAATATAACATTACATGATAGGGTATAATTTATTCAATTACGAACAACGCGATACAATAAAATATTACATTAGGCTAAGGCAGTACATCGGGATACATTGCTTCTAGTCATACAAAACTGACCCCACACGTAGCATACGGCACATGAATGCCTTTTGTGAAATACATTGGTGGTAACAAACTCAATGGTCTGCACTTGTTGAACCACCCTTCCCGCGAGATGACTTTTCTTTCTCTGCCTCCCACCTCGCAAAGTCCTCGCCCATTTTCTTCAACCTCTCCTTCGTCTCCTCTGCTTGTCGCTTCATCTCGAGGTCTTCCATGTCCCATTTCTTCAACAGGTTCGCCCATTCCTTGTCCTCAACTTTGATGTCGAAGTCGATCCACATTATGAAGTCACAAAGCCTAATGGATGATTGTACGCATGATTTAGTTGCTATCCAGATTAAAAGTTGATGAATCATGCGAAATATGACATAAATTAAATACCCTATGACACATGGATGAATGATCAAAATTTAAACACCAGAAGAATCTCCTCCCACAGGTTTCGAGCTCATGGGATACCTTCATTTCACATGCAGTACCACACTTTCACAACAGCGGTGGTATAGCAAACTTATGGATACTAGAGCTCGCAATCTCATTACTTCATCTTGTGTTTAGGGTAGGGTTAACATACGCAGTTCAGCATTGCCTTTTATAGTCATTCACAGCATCCCTTGCAAACACACACTGCTGTAACCACACCCTGCTACCAAAACAGTACCTCTGTTGTGAGTCAGGCTTTAGACATGAAGTGACCAAACGACTCAGTTTTAAGCATGAAATGACAACACCTTCCTACCAGCATATCATCTCTGTCGCGACTCACACTTTAGACACGAAGTGACCACACAAGAAAGCTTTAAGCATGACAGGACAACACCTCTATCGTGAATCACGCTTTAGACATGAAGTGACCACATGACAGAGCTTTTAGCATGAAATGACAATATCTCTGTCCTGACTTAGGCTTTAGACACAAAGTGACTACACGACAGAGCCTTAATCATAAATTAAATGATAACACATCTATCCTAACTCAACCGTTAGACAAGAAGTGACCACACGACATAGCTTCAAGTATGACATGACAACACCTCTGTCGTGAATCAGGCTTTAGACATGAAGTAACCACATGACAGAGCTTTAATTATAAATTAAATGATAACACCTTTATCCTGACTCAACCTTCTATGTAGAGGCAACAATAAATTCTTGCTGAACTTTGGTAGAATAAAATGACCACACCAAGCAACATCTTTCACAGGGAATCTATGCCAAGCATCAATACCATAACTTTTTCAGGTTTCATAGGGAATCCCATGCTCCAGCCCCCAGCCATGCTATGCACTCAGTCCATGCACCAGCCCACAACCATAAAAAATAACCCCACTCTCAACCATGGATAGATCATTCATTCCTCAGCTCTCTCAACTGCAATATCTTCCTTAGCTCCATCAAGCCCACTGAAGAAACATTGGGAGATTTTCATCCCCAAACTACTGATGTGCTTCTGTGACGATCCATATAGGCTTTGTGAGTCTCAGGACATCTCATACACCTATAGCTTGCGCTTCTTCATGTGTGCCAACTACTAGTATGACAAGCCTCGACATGGATCATATGAGTATCCACCGATATAGTGACATACAATTTAATGCACTGTCTTACTAATCTCCCCTCTTATTTCATTTGTCCAGTCTCCTCCACCTATCTGTGACTTCATGGAATGGCTGGAGATAGAGCAAAATGAGCACCAGAAGCGGTGGGTTGACATGAGCATGCGATGGAGAAGGGAAGCGTACGAACGTCAGGAGTATAAATAATAGCAGGAGGAACTACAGCTCAAGCATCAGGAGGAGGAGCATGAGGAATACAGTGTAGGAGCGTGCCGTGGCTGGAGCTCACGAAAAAGAGAAGGAAAGAAAGCTGAAGAGGGTCTGTCGCACTAAAACGGAGGACCCCGATACTCCGAGGAAGGGCAAATATCCTAGGTGCACTCAGTAAAGAGCATCTATTGTAACCCGGTCTATTTTTATTCCCTAAGACACGCTATTAAATTAGTCTTTAGGCGTACCATACATGCCAACGTTTGTTATTGTCATCTCTTTATGGTTAGGGTACATTCGCGTAGCTTCGAAAAACCCATATCTCATATAATATTTATTAGCGTATGTAACATTTGTGCTGGGTTATATGATAATTGTGTTTGATAACTACTATTGTTCATAAAAAATACTCACACAAATTTACATTAAGAGAATAAATAAATGTCAACAAAATTACGTCGAAACAAATTTACAGCAGCAGCACACCGCTGTCGACACAAGAACAGATATTGGCTAGTGCTGCTATATGACCTAATGAGCAAGACGCGGCAGCAGCAGCACGCTGGAGCGATGATAAGACTGCTTTCGGCACCTTAGGTGTCGAATACGGCCGGTCCCACCATTTTTCGGTTCCTTAGTTATCAAAATCGAGTTTTCAGTGAACGAGTACTGAATACAAATATTAAATTTGTAAATATACTGGTATGTTATTTATTTTGGTAAATATGGTGATGTATGTTGTCTATTTTTAGATTTTTGCCACTTATTTGCAAGAGATGTACTTAAAGAGAGCATCAGCAGCAAATGCATTACATTTTACATGTTTGCAAAAGAAGGAACAAGACCCCAAATTTGCTGTACATGTCTCGGAAGATTAGGACTTCAAAAACTTTGTAGATGAAGCCTCTGGTACAAGAAGCACCAAATTAAGGAACAAAAATGGAAAAGAATATGGAAGGATAATGAGATGAAATGGTGAGGACGAATGTCAAGCGCACCAATAACAAGATGAACGAGCGGCAACTGGCAAGGAACAATTGGTTGTCAACTTAATGGTATGAGTTTGTCGTCCGGTCCGAAAGCCTAAGGCCTCATTTGACAACGGGGAAAAGAGAGGTGGGATAGGGGGGAAAATGAATAAATAGTTAGAATAAAAGGTGGGAATGAATGGATGGCTATGATTGAGTTTCAAGTCCGCACTTCTCTTTCCCACCTCTAGTATCCAAAATCCAAACGAGACTTAAGTTCACAAGGCCCGCATCAAATTGTGATGCTCAACCTCCCCATGCAATATGGGATTTAGCTCGATCGACATCCTGCTCGTCGGAGCCGAGAAGTGATATGGGGATTTAGTGACATTTGAATTAGGATCTTGTTCAGTAGAGTTTTAGTTTCGAAATCTATATAAGATTTAGAGTTTTATAGGATAAAATAAATAGTTTAAATATTTATTTTTAATTCAAAATAAAGATAATATATTTAAACTAAAGATCCTCAGTCTATTTATAGCTCCAGCTTTATAAATTTTAAAACTAAAATGATCAACTTAAAAAAATTAAAACTAAATTCTACCAAACAAACTCTAGATGGTAAGCAAGTGATTGGAGAGCACTTTCTTTTTTTAACTCGAGCCTCAGCTCGTGCTTTATTCCTCCACCAAGGAAATACTTTCCTCCTGAATATATAACTTCAGCGAGGAACACATGAGCGCAAGGGTGTACCAGCAAAGTGTACTAGCATTGGAGGGTTTGCATATGCAAAATATACGAAGTGGGAGGGCTATTTGGCCTTTTTTGTTTGGAGAGATATTGGGCCATCATAGTGTTTAGCTTTAACTCGTTAATAATAGTACAAACATGTGTTGGGTTTCGTTCTCATACCGTACTCCGAGGATTCAAAGACTACCTTCAAGTGCTTTTCCCCTTCGAGGAGTCCAACTGCTCCAGCAACGCGTGGTTCTATGGCTCAGGCTCGTCGCATGTGTTGTGTTGGGTTGGCAAACTCTCTCTCTCTGCTCTGCGTGAATGATCAGTCCCCTTGGGCGGCGCCGGCACTACCCAGGGCAGTGGCCGGCACCAATTCATGCTCGAGTTTTTTAGGGCCCTTTGACTTCAGAGATGCTTGCGGTTAAACTGACGTGTTTCATAATTGCTGTTTAAAACTCACTTTTTATATTTTTATATAGAGGGTCTTTATATTAATATTATCTTTTTAAATTGCTATACTTCCTAACAGACTCTTTATACTTAATCTCTATATTCCAATAGCTCTCTCCTATCTCACCGATAGTGGATCTAGCCGTCAGCTCCCTCTCTCTCCTTAATCCTCCGCACACGCACCAGCTGCTCGATTCCTCCATCTCTCTTATGAATCCTCTACACACGCAACAACTACTCGAATCCTCCACACACACACGAGCTGCTTCTCCATCTCTGTTCGCACGAAGCAAAAGGAAAGAAAGAAAAATCAAAGGAAAAGAAAAGGAGAAACAAGAAGATCAATTCCATCCTGACCCCCTTCAATCCAAAGCATGCGATGGAGCTATGGAGGAGCGCGGATGACGACCGCGAGCAGGCAGAGTGCGGATGCGGGGAGCATGATGAAGGAGGCAAGCTCCCAGAACTCGCTGCCGCCTCTGGAGGTGCAGGCGGGGAAGTGGAGGACGCCGACCCTAAGGCGTACCGGCTCCGGCGGAGGCGGTGCCCCGCGGCAGTCCCCTGTGAGCGAGTCGATGAGTGCCTGCATGAAGGCGAGCACCAAAGGCTTCCTCCGCGGCTGCCTCTCCACCATGGCTGCAATGGCGACAGGGGCGGAAAGAGGAAGCACAGGAGAGAGAGACCACTTGACTCAAAGTCCTGAACAAACTGACGATGTGAGGTTGGAGTCTCCGGGAAGAAGAAGCTCACTGGCGCGTGTGAGGAAACTACCGCGGGGAGGGGAAAAGGAGAGGGGCGCGAGGACCCGAGCGGATTGGCAGGTGGGCCATGCGCGGATAGGGAGCGGCACTCGCTCGGGAAAAATAGCTAATGAGGAGGCTATAGGATGCCATATACAGAGTCTCTTCGAGATATTCTAAGATGTGCAACATCTTATATTCTCATGCGGCTTGTCGATCAATGTGAATGAGCAGTTGGGCGGTCAGATCCATCTATTCTTTTCTTGTATGGATATAATAAGATCGGTGGAGCGCACATAAGAAACATGAGGTGGAATGATGAGGTAGATCCATGTAATTGCAATAGTGGTATTACATGTGTTGCGGGTTGTACATCAATAATTACTGCTCCAATCAAGGAAATGGGTGGTAATAGGGCAGGACGGGGCTAGGGATGCTAAATCGGCCCTGTCCCATCCGCGTGAGAGTTGCTCTACCTTGGCCCTAACCTCAACGGGGAGTGATCCTCATTGGGGATCCGTTGGGATGACGAGAGCTAGTGGATTGGAAAACGGAGAGGAGGCAACAATGGTGATGGTGTCAGGGTGTGCAGTGATGACAATCTCCCTCTCCACAAATCATGAACTCCGCTAAGGATATGAGCCCTCAATTGCTCGAAGTTACATGATGCGTCTTTGCAGAGAGAGTTTGAACTACGTCACTGGCCATTGTCTCCTTGGCCGCCTGGTAGATCTAGGTGCTCGTCCCATGGAGGCCATAGGTGGGTTGATGGTGGAGCAGCCAGGGGTGGAACCAGGATTGAACGATAGGGGCCCAAGTCACAAATGTTAACAACAATTATCTGATAATAAATATGGCATAATGGTATATGTGAACATATTCTAACTCAACTGGAGCATCGATAATAAGTATAACAATATATGTTTTGTGATACAAAACAAAGTCAATTATTTTGTCTACTAATTAGCTAACAAGTATCTCAAATTTGAAGACGTTTACCTGGATCCCTCTCAAATATTGTAGTTATAATTCTTGCTTATTGATCTTGTGGTGGTGCATAATTATTTTGATCAAAAATTTGCATGTTAACCGGTCTAATAGTTTCATCAATGGCCACATTAGGATTTTCAGCACAACCCAAACTTGAAACAACTAGCTTATAAAAACTATCAATCATCATTAGCCTCTTCATCATAGCTAAACAAGTCAACATGTAAAGGTTATCAAAACATACTACATTTTTAAAAAAAATAGGAAATTAGATTTTTCGTGGCATCATCAATTCATTATCAGAACTAAAGAATACATACTATAATTAACCCTACCCGTATCTGATTAATCTAATCCAATCTTCGGGCGGCGGTGACACAAAGAAATAAAGGAAGCCCAACATGTGGTGCATAACGAGCGTAAATTGCTGATGATGGACAAAAGCCTTGTTTGATTGGGTTAATTTTCTTATTGGGATTAGAAGTGCAACACATGGGGCATACTTAATTAAGTACTTGATTAATCATTTAATTAGCATAGAAATTCATTGGGCTCTCTTATTGGTTAGGGGGGCCAGCCCCTGCGCGCCCCCCTTTGTCTCCGCCCCTTGAAGCAGCATAGGTGCACGTCTCGTGGTCTCCTTCCCAACCTTCTCCATGTCGGCTCCCTTTCCTTAGTCAACATTTGGGAAGAGTGAAGGAGAGAAAGAAGATGGGAAGAGGAACCGCTCGAGAACTTTTTTGGCACCATACCGGATGGTAACTTTCCAAATGCCACCCTACCAAAGTGTATTGCTGGTCCCCACGAGGCTTTGCTCGTTTGCCACTCGGAGCACCTTTTCCTAGCCACCTGCCTTTTTCATTCTTTTTCAAGTGGCAGCACAAGAGAAATATCGTTTCCACCTCCCCTTCTTTCTCATTTCCTTCTTTGAGCAGCCCACGCACCCTTCTCGCTAGTGTCGGGCACGCGGATGCCGGCCTCCACCATAGGCAATGAAATCTTGCTCTTGTTACTATCACCATAGCCACCTTGCCTCCTTTGCTCCTCCTCACCACTCTCCCATTTGCCCTCTCCTTCTTTCTCATTTCTTCTTTGCCACCATGGCAAACTTTCATCTACTCCTCTTCTCATCACCACTTCCACTCCATCGTCGTGCGCTCCCCCATCAGTAGTAAGCAAGCAAGACTGGAGAAAGAGAACAAGTAAAACAAGAAATGAGAGTCCAATCAAGTAACCAAACCCATCTTTGTCACCAAGAGAAGAAGAAATCAACACCGGAATGGGGGTTTGGAATGATTGGATACGTATATATGGATCTGGATTGCAGACGTCTTCGGCCATTTGACCTCGTGGCCTCATTGAATCACGAAATCGTCTGAGCTTGAGCTGATGTGCTCCGCAATGGTCAGTTGCTTTGTCTGGCCATGCAATGCCATCCACCTCCTCCACTCCTCGTCCCAGTTGCCAAACAATTGCCTCCTCCACAGACAAGCTCCATTGAGGCATCGTGATGCACCATCGGATCTCTAAAAGGACAATGATGCCGCCTAGAGGGGGGGGGGGTGAATAGGCATTTTTACAAAAATTTGTCCCCTTTTTTACTGTTAGCCTAAACTTGCAGCGGAAAATAAACTAATGGATTTTTCACAAGAGAAAATACTAAATATGTTAGCTAGTGCACAATCACCCTAAATAAGTATGGAGGTTACAATCCTGGGGTGACAAAGATTACTCAAATCTAGCAAAAGATATGCAAGAAAACATTAACTGAAAAATACTAAAAACACTATTCATCAGAGACTCCGGGTTGACCCGGATACTGTATCTGGAGTATCCGGGTTAAATTCGGAACCTCCGAGTTCAGCAGAAAAAAGAGCACGAAACTGAAATTAAACAATACATAAAGGGTTCTAGCTCAAACCAAGTGAAGTCGTGTGTTCCAAGTGATGATTCCAAGTAGATCCACAGAGAACCTACAATCAATTTCACACGAGCAAGCAGATCGAGCAATATACATAAATATTGAGCAAAACACAATAATAAGGAAATAAAAGAGGCGACACAAGATTTATTTTTCAAAATTCGAACACCTCCTCTAGAGGTTCCTACGTCTCCGTTGAGTGGCTCGGTCACACTTGAGCCAGGTCTCTCACAACCCTTTTCCTCTCCAAGCTCAATCACACCTGAGCTTGGCTTCCACTCTTGATTTCTTCCCTTGCGGAGGCGAAATCGAAGCCTTTACAAACTTCCCGCGGCACACCACAATCTTAGGTGCTCGACGGTGACGCGTAGCCGCCTAGGAGCTCAAAGCTCCAAGAGTAACATACACGATGATAAACTTCTTGTCGTTGAACTCGAGTGGTCAAGAATGAATTTTTGCTCACTTGCACTCAATCTTTTAACCTCTCAACTAAACTCACTTTTCTTCTCAAATATTTCACTAAAATAGAGTGGGAAGGAGTTGTTTTGGCTATAGAGGGTTTTTCTTTCGTGCCCAAGCAACTACACAAAGGAGGGGGGGTGAGGTGGTATTTATAGTCAACCCCTAAAAACTAGCCGTAAGAGCATTTTTTGTGCTGACTCGGAGTATTCGGGTTAGCCTAGAGTCTCCGGGTAAACTAAAAATGCCCAAACCAAGACCCGAACTCGGAACCTCACCCGGAGTATCCGGAACCTAGAGTATTTGGGTCAACCTGAAGTATCTGGGTAAACAAAAAAGGCCATAACAGACCACTCAGCTTGGAACCTCACCTAAAGACTCTGGACAACCCGGAGTATCCGAGTCAACCCGGAGTATCCGAGTTCAGCACAACTAGCCCTCTAAAAACGACGATAACGTTTGATCCAAAGTCCAATTTTGATGATTTTGGACTCTATGAAAAGCTTATTTAGAGGACTAGACATCCCAACTGAATTCATGACCTCAAACATATTGGATCAAACTAGAAACACTTTGAAACCCAATTCAGATACTTCCACACTTTCCACACCGGGCTCCTAAAGTTAACTCTCACTTTGGGTTGGTTAGAAAACTCTTGAGCACTGAGACACGAAAATTAGCTCTACGCTGCATCCCTCTTAATAGTGCGGCATACCTATACTCAATTTCAAAGATAAAACTCGTTTGAACCAATTTGAGCCTTTGACTACCTTCAAGTACCGCTTCTTTTATTCAAACTTTGAGGGTTGCCAACTTCCATATATTCTTCACTCTATCTCTCCTTGATTCTTCATATGATTGATACGAATCACTCATAACTTCCCATGGCCTCACACGGTCCATTAGCGCAAAGCCTTCACTTGCTCTTCACCACCGCCTTGGTCCATCGCCAACCCATTTGCTTTCCCTTCACCACCGGATGGTCCATCGCAGCTGAGTCGTGCTTACCCTTCACTGTCTTGCCATAGAAAACCACTTTGTATTTGACATATTCAAGGAATGCACTTTATCAAATATGGAGTCCACTCTTGTTCTTCACTTTTAGCATATATGATTTCAATTCAACTTATACCTTTTTATAGATCCTAACCCCAACTCACCCTCAAGTATAAAGCACATGGGTTAGTCCATAAAACTTAATTGATAATTTAATACCTTTATTTACTTGATCTCCACAAGTAACTCAGCCTTCATGCTTCAAGCTTCTTCTTTGAGCTTTTCCTTCTTCTCATGAGTATCACTAAAATCTCAATGACTTTGATGCATTTCTTTAAACTCATAGCATTTTTCAATAAATCCATGCTTCTTTACTTATGCATCTCCTATGAAATAACCTAATAACAATTCTCAACATAATTTTTAGTCCATAGATATTGTCATTGACTTACCCGAGCATTACTTAGAGCTCATTCGTCTTGATGCATATCCCTTCTTCATGCATCACCTATGGAATAACCTACTAACAATTCTCATCACCATTGATAGTCCATAAGTATTGTCATTAATTACCAAAACCGCACATAAGGGCTAGATACACTTTCAATCTCCCCTATTTTGGTAATTGCTGACAATCTTAATAGATGGTTATATTTGACAAAATTTTAAAGTTCTAAGTATATATTTAATCCGAAGACGAATGTATATAAAGAACAAGTTTTGAAAACATCAAATATCACAAAGATATTTAAGATTACCAAAACTAGTTTTACTAGAATCAAACACCACAAAAGTTTTGATGTTAGTAAAAAGCAATATGTATATAGTAAACTCTCCCGCAATCTATGCACATGTGAATGAATATTGAATATCATTGCATATATTGTTTATCTCATATTTCGGACGGAGTTTCTTTTATACATATGAAGCAAGCATGATAAAGTATATATCAAGATGAAAATGAATATGCTCATGCAAAGCATTTTTTTTAAAACTCCCCAAATGACATCCTCTTTACAAATATAAGGGATTACAAAGTCTCCCCCATGAGTAGTAATTCTCCTCCATAAACAAATCCCTCTTTACAAATATAACATCTAGTCTAAATTCTCCCCTAATTGACATCAATGATAAAATGGAATCATCAAAACCAATTCTCCCCCAATTGACATCAAATTGGTAAGAATTATGGAGGACTCGCCAAAAGAGAAATTTTCTTCAAAACACACTATCTCTATACCACAAAAGGAATAATCAAAAGCTAGTGCAAGACCATGTATAGTATAAGCTCCTCATGATATGTGTATTTTTTAATAATTTGAGTTAAACCAAATACATTTATCCAATTATGGCTCATGTGAGGAAATCAATCTATACAATAGGTCAAAGGGGTTTAAAAAGATGTCAAATGAGATTTAGAAAACAAATATCAATTTAAACTTTAAAATATATCAATTAGATACCTACAAAAGATACCAATTGAAAATCAAAGCATAAGAACAAAGAGATAGGCTCAAAATTGAACATAGCAAAATAGTTGACATTACCGAATATCTCGTAAGCATATATGTTCAATAGAGCTAATCAAACCTGACTAAGAACAAATTTTCATCAATATTGCATATATGAGCAACTCAAGCATTTTATATGGATTCTTTTGCATATTTGGGATTGGATGAATCATAAATATGATTATAGAGATGCTACAAAAATATGCTACTTCAAATTTCTCATATTTGCAATATAGAGGTTTTTTAAACATTTGTATGAAAAACAAATTTTCGTAAGTCATTTTCATGCTATGATTCAATCTACACAAGATTGAATATTTGAAATTAAATACATGAATTAAGAACAAATTACTTGATCTCGGTAGCTTGTTCATCTTGGTAACTTGTTCATCCTTGTTGGGCATTATTTTGATATCATCCTTTCTTTTGATTCCAATTGAAGTTGAAGGAGATGATCTTTTTTATAGATACCAATGGAAAGGTAAAGATCATATTTATGAATTCCAATTGAAATAATCTTCTATTGGAAAGGACCTCCATTATGATTAATCCAAGCATCCAATGCATCTTCATTGTACCTAAAACTCATTTAAGTACAATTTTGTCCCTAAACTCATTGGGTCCAAAGAGGTTAGCAAAACTCACAACATATAGCAAACTCTCCCATAAACTTGTGCATATTGATATGATATGGAAATGATAATAATTGAAGTTCATACCAATAGATAGATACCAATTAAAAATATATACCAAATGAAGGTATATACCAATTGAAATCAAATAAAAGCTCTATGCACCTTTTATATAATAAAAGCACTTAAGGGAGGCTTACTCTAAATGTAGGATCAAAGAAAGCAAACATAATATAGATTTTAACATTTAGATCAAACTAGCATGCTCGTCAATTTCAAGATCTGATAAAGATATAATTTGGACAAAAATAGCATATGAGACTTGAAGATACTAAATGAACGACAAATATCAAAAAGTTGTCTAAATTACATCTAAGATCAAAAGATCAACAAATGATAATTCACAAAGTTCAACAAATGAACTAAGTTCTAAACATGCTCAAAAACTTATCTCAAACGAGCATATTGAACATGACACAAGCATTGAGATAACAACTTCTATGAACTCCAAGAGGAAAGTTTCCTTGAAGAAACCAATATTTATAACATAGGAGTTAGATGAAATCCTTCACAAAGAAAGAAGTCACAAAGAAGCAATAACTGAAACAAAGATGATCAACAAGGATTACCACTTGTGTTACTACCAATTGTAAGACAACAATAGTATATGTAGATTTCACAAGTCGGTAATTGCAACAAGGCATGGATCAAATTTTTTCAAGAAATATGAGAAGAAGGATTTTAGAAATTAAACATCATGCTTCAAACATTTACAAAGTCAACTATTACAAGTAAATAAAAAAACCATAGTTGATTTGATCCGAATGAGAAATGATTTAAATTAAAATCTTGAGATTAAAAGATCACTAGATAAGTACTAAGAATCTCAAATTTCAATTTAAGATCAAATATGGATTAATTAATGGATTATTGCAAAATTGAGCTTTGTATTAACTTGATATACCACATAGAAACTAGATAAGAAATGATATCAATTCTAAATGGCATTGCTTAAATATTCACACTTTATAAGTATTTAAGATGCACAAAGCATAACACTTTCTCATAATGTGATATTCCATTAATTTTTCCAAAAAAACCAAAATAGAATTCAATAAGACGGATAAGATCAAATAAGGCTCCAAAACCATAATCAACATATGAATGTGCAATTCATCCTACACATACTAGTTATATGACTTACACATACTACTTAGCAAGAAAATCTAAATGCACTAGAAACAAATTCATAGCACACTTAGCAAGCAATCAAGACATGTATACATATGAAATAGAGACATGACAAGATTGCAATAAAATCTACATAAGCTAGGATAAGCACAAGCTCTAAACAAGCATAGATACACAACCTACACATGCAAAGAGCTAGAAACATCTAGAATATAGAGTTTCCAGATATAACCTAGAACTTCCGAGTTCTAGAGCACTCGGATATTCCGGTATGAGCAGGAACCTCCGTTCTGGAGCACTCGGATATTCCGGCCTGACCCGGAACCTCCGAGTTCTGGAGCACTCTAGAAAATTATGTATAACAAAAATCTAACACAATGAATAGGAATATGAATTTAAGGCATTGTGATAGAATATTACCTTCATAGAATGATATTGGATAGATAGTAAATATATTTTCATATAATTTGTCTCTTTAAACAATTAGATAGCTTTTCAAATAAATAGCCAAGTCTCCAATCCCAATTCTCATTGACATCCTTGATTATATTCATTTCATAAAGAGACTAAACACAAATTTTACTTAAAAAAAAAATAGTCTCAAAGCACAAAACATAGGATGAACTCTCCCTAAATATGTGCATCCAAGTACTTGAATTACTTCTAACATACGCATAGTTCATTCAAGAATCTAGAGGAGTTTACCCTATATTTTGAGTTAAGGTACAAATGAATTTACAAAAGAAATACTTGTGCCAAAAATGAACTTACAACCATGGGATCATGTAGATTAAGTTCATCTTTCACAGCCATCACCAAGTCTAAATCCTTTAGTATTTCTTTTACCCTATATAGTTCACAAAGACAGAAAATGTAAAATTCACAAGAGATTGTAACTTGAGATTTAAGCAATTATCATCCCTTTTTCAAATGTCTTTTGAACATCATTGATGAAATGGTCCCTTGGACACTTGATGAGCTGTTGACAAAGCACTTGAGGTGGAGGTCCAATTTTAACTTCTTTCTTCATCTCAATATACCTCCAACCTTCTGCAGATTTCAAAACTTCCGAATTTAGCCTGGAATGTCCGGTTTACAAAGACCGGAACTTCCGGATTCAATCCAGAATATCCGGATTATCCAAAAAGCTAAGATGCTTGGGGTTTTCATGAGTCTCTATCTTTTCTTGATATTTTTCTTGATGATCACCACCAAGTATTCATTACCTGCATCACTTATAAGACTTTTCTCTACAAAGCATTATTAAACGCATCACTTTATAAGAATATAGACATTTAAGCAAAAACTACCTAGCCAACTTTAAGTGTTCATAATCACAAAAAGATTGTAAACGACTCACACCTACACAAGGTTAAGGAGGCTAGAAATTTCAAAGTAGGTACTTATTACCGAGATGTCATTGGTTTCTTATGTTGGATTAATAATCTTCATACTTGGCTCTGTTTCCACAAATGATGATAAATATGATTTGAAAGGAAAATTAATATGAGATTTGTAATAAAAAATTTCTAAAGTGAGGGAAATCTTCAATGCATCTCTAAGTACCTATTTAGAAAATTAGACACTTTGTGGTACCTAAACTATATTGGGTCCTTTTAGTCATGAGAGGCTTAAGCATCAAAATGGTCCTTACATTAACATGAGGTGAACTAATCACCTTAGCAACACAAGTACCACTCTTAGCCTTCCTAAGCAAATATTGATCATTATTAGAAGAGTTAGACTTAGGAATGTTACTCTTGAGACAATTTTTACCAAATGTCCCTTGGCCCAGCAAGTGTAGCAAATGCGGTGCATGTCGTTGCAAGATGCCTTCTCATCTTGCTTCCTTACCGGTGAGCCTCTTCCTAGATGACATAAGGCCTTCATTCTTCATGTAGTGGCATGATGTAACTTCATGTCCCTTCTCATTGCATCCATAGCACTTCCTCTTACTTCTTCTTGTTTTCTTCTTTGGGAGGTATTGTCATCAACCTTGTTCGAACACATAGAGACATAGTGTCTCATACTTTAGCACTTGAAGCACTTAACATGAGCTATCTTTTTAACTTGGCTCTTGCTCATGTCTTTCTCTTCCTTCTTTAAAGAGCAATTTCTCACATGGTGACCCTCCCTCTTGCACTTGAAGCAAGTGATGAGAGTCTTGATCTTCTTTTAATTTTTCCCCTTGATCTTGATATTGTTGGACTTGTTCTTCTTGTTAGATTTTGCTTCAAGTCCATGATCCTTGTGCTTATCATTTTTACCTACATGATCCAAATCACATGTAGTGCTCGAGAAAATATTTGCTTGAGAACAACAAGGGTTAGCACAAGACAATTCAATATGAACGAGTGAGAATGTGCACTTATGCATGTAAGGTCGATAGGATTTTACCGTTATTACCACAACCTCATGAGCTATTTCTGGCATGGCATGTGAGTTCACAAGATTTTCATGAAAGCACACAAGCTCATCATGATTTTCTTACAAAGCCATATGTTTGCTCGTGAGCTCTTCAAGTTGAGCCTTTAGCTCAATATTTTCTATCTCTAAAGATGCTACATAAGAATTAGAGCTAGTAGCACAAGCATCATCAATAGGAGAAATAGTGAATTTATATTTAGATAAAATATTGTAATTAGGACATGATTTTTATAAATTCACTAGAGGCATAGCATCTAATTTATCAATCAAAGAAATATGCTAAACTTTAAGATCCCTATAAATAATAGATAAATAATTATGAGATTCTTGAAGTTTTTCATATTTCACATTTAAGGCCTTAAGCTCTTCAATTTTCTTAATGAGAAATTCCTCTTGCCTCTTGAGGCTTTCCTCATGGCCTTGTATTATGTGCATGAGTTTGATCATTTTAGGCATATCCTTTTTGCTCAAAAGATTCAACCCGAGCTCATCACTATCACTAGCACTATAACTAGCATTAGCATTATTAATCTCACTTACCAATTTCCTTTTACCTTTTGCCATAAGGCACAATGGAGAATCAATGTGAGGGGATGCACACCTTGGAGAAGTGAATGCTTTACTTCCAAGTTGAGGACAATCCATGCTATAATGCCCATGTTGGTGACAAATATAGCAAGCTTGACTTGTTCTTGATCTTCTCCTAGATGAAGCTTTCTTGTTGATTTTTGTTGTAACTTCTCCATCTAGTTTTTCTCTCCTATAGACTTCTATTTCCTTCAAAATATTAGTCTCACAAGTACTAGTGGAAATAGATGCATCGCTATGAGGACAAAGAACCATATCATCATGATAAATAGGCATTTTTACACTAGATGATATGCAAGAGTTATCAACACTACTAGATATAGAAATTTCATCGCAAGTGTTGTTAAAGTCCAAAAGAGGGATTGAACACTTACTAATCACACTCTCTATATTATTACCTTGCTCAGATTCGTCAATTAGTGAGGTGGATGATGAAGTGATACTCTTGGACAAAGGAGGAAGTCATTTGGAACTTTTCATGATATGAAGATGAAGTAGAGCATTTCTCAAATGACGTCTCCGGAAGAAGTTCTTCTCCATCACATTTGGATTTGGCATATCTTTCTTTAAGAGTAGCCCAAATGAGATGAGCGCCTTCAAGCGGCATGATTGATTCAACTACATCTATACTCATAGCATTAAATAAGATATTACTAGCTTGAGCATTGAGATGTATGCATTTCTCTTCCTCTTCGGGTGATAGCAAAATGTCACTAGGAGAAGAAAAACTTATATCTACAACTCGCTCTATATGAGGACCTATGGTCCTAAAAATATCAAGCATGCGAGGACTCCAATCAAAATAATTAGAACCATCTAATAGGAGTAGCTCTACGTGCACTAATCCACTAGTAGACATCTTTACTCTCTAGGCGGTAAAGCCTGAAAAGAGAGACTTGGTTCTGGTACCAATTGAAAAGGCAATGTTGTCACCTAGAGGGGGGTAAATAGGCGTTTTTACAAAAATTCGTCCTCTTTTTTACTGTTGGCCTAAACTTATAGTGGAAAATAAACTAACGAATTTCTCACAAGAGAAAATACTAAATATGCTAGGCTCAACTAGTGTACAATCACCCTAAATAAGTGTAGAGGTTACAATCCTAGGGTGACAAAGATTACTCAAATCTAGCAAAAGATATGCAAGAAAACATTAATTGAAAAATCTTGAAAACACTGTTCACCAGAGACTCCGAGTTGACCCGGATACTCCGGGTTCAAAACTGATTGTACAGTATCCGGAGTATTCGGGTTAAATCTGGAACATCCGGGTTCAGCAGAAAAAAGCTTGAAATTGAAATTAAACAATGCCTAAAGGGTTCAAGCTCATACCAAGTAAAGTCGTGTGTTTCAAGAGATGATTTCAAGTAGATTCATAGAAAATCTACAATCAATTTCACACGAACAAGTAGATCAAGCAATATGCACAAATATTGAGAAAGAACACATGAACAAGGAAATAAAAGAGGAGACACAATATTTGTTTCCTGAAGTTCGGAAACCTCCTCTAGAGGTTCCTTCATCTCATTGACGGGCATGGTCACACTTGAGTCGGGTCTCTCTCAACGCTTTCATCTTCAAGCTCGATTACACTTGAGCTTGGCTTCCATTCTTGATTTCTTCCCTTGCGAACGCAAAATTGAAGCCTTTACAAACTTCCCGTGACACACCACAACCTAGGGTGCTCGCTAATGATGCCTAGCCGCCTAGGAGCTTAAAGCTCCAAGCGTAACAAACATGACGATGAATTTCTTGTCGATGAACTCGAGTGCTCAAGGATGGATTTTAGCTCGTTTGCACTCAATCTCTCAACTTAACTCACTTTTCTTCTCAAATCTCTCACTAAAATAGAGTGGGAAGGAGTTTTTCTAGCTATAGAGGGTTTTTCTTTTGTGCCCAAGCAGCTACACAAAGGAGGGGGTGAGGGGGTATTTATACTCAACCCCTAAAAACTAGCCATTACAACATTTTTTTGTAGACCCGGAGTATCCGGGTCAATCCAGATTCTCTAGGTAAATTAAAAAGGCCCAAATCGAGACCCCAACTTAAAACCTCACCCGGAGTATCCGGAACCTAGAGTATCTAGGTTAACCCGAAGAATCTGGGTAAACCAAAAGGGCCATAATAGACCACTCGGCTCGAAACCTCACCCGGAGACTCTGGACAACCTGGAGTATCCGAGTTCAGTACAGCTGGCCCTCCAAAAATGGCAATAACTTTTGATCTTGAAGTATGATTTTGATGATTTTGGACTCTATGGTAAGCTTATTCAGAAGGCTAGACATCCCAATTGAATTCATGACCTCAAACACATTGGATCAAACTAGGAATACTTTGAAACTCAATTTGGACACTTTCACACTTTCCGCACTGGGCTCCTAAAGCTAACTCTCACTTTGGGTTGGTTAGAAAACTCTTGAGCACTAAGACACAACAATTAGCTCTACGTTGCATCCCTCCTAATAGTGTGGCATACCTATACTCAATTTCAAAGATAAAACTCGTTTGAACCAATTTGAGCTTTTGACTACCTTCAAGTACCGCTTCTTTCATTCAAACTTTGAGGGTTGCCGACTTCTATATATTCTTCTCTGTATCTCTTCTTGATTCTTCATATGATTGATGCGAATCACTCATAATTTCCCATGGCCTCACATGGTCCATTAGCGCAAAGCCTTCACTTGCTCTTCACCACTGTCTTAGTCCTTCGACGCCAAGCCATTTGATTTCCCTTCACCACCGGATGGTTCATCGCAGCCGAGTCTTGCTTGCCCTTCACGGTCTTGCCATAGAAAACCACTTTGTATTTGACAGACATTTCTGTCTCAATTGAAGTCAACCTTACTATACTCGCTTGTAGGAGATCATCGCTCAAGGAATTCACTTTATCAAATATGGAGTCCACTCTTGTTCTTCACTTTTGGCATATATGATTTCAATTCAACTTATGCCTTCTTATAGATCCTAACCCCAACTCACTCTCAAGTACAAAGCACATGGGTTAGTCCATAAAACTTGATTGATAATTTAATACCTTTATTTACTTGATCTCCATAAGTAACTTAGCCTTCATGCTTCAAGCTTCTTCTTTGAGCTTTTCCTTCTTCTCATGAGCATCACTAAAATCTCAATGACTTTGATGCATTTCTTTAAACTCATAGCATTTCTCAATAAATCCATACTTCTTTACTTATGCATCTCCTATGAAATAATCTAATAACAATTCTCAACATAATTTTTAGTCCATAGATATTGTCATTGACTTACCCGAGCATTACTTAGAGCTCATTTGTCTTGATGCATATCCCTTCTCCATGTATCACCTATGGAATAACCTACTAACAATTCTCACCACCATTGTTAGTCCATAGGTATTGTCATTAATTACCAAAACCGTACATAAGGGCTAGATACACTTTCAATCTCCCCTATTTTGCTAATTGATGACACTCTTAATAGATGGTTATATTTGACAAATTTTAAAGTTCTAAGTATATATTTAATCCAAAGACGAATGCATATAAAAAATAAGTTTTGAAAACATCAAATATCACAAAGATATTTAAGATTACCAAAACTAATTTTACTAGAATCAAACACCATAAAAGTTTTGATGTTAGTAAAAAGCAATATGTATATAGTAAACTCTCCCGCACTCTATGCACATGTGAATGAATATTGAATATCATTGCATATATTGTTTATCTCATATTTCGGACGGAGTTTCTTTTATACATATGAAGCAAGCATGATAAAGTATATATCAAGATGAAAATGAATATGCTCATGCAAAGCAGTTTTTTGTAAAACTCCCCCAAATGACATCCTCTTTACAAATATAAGGGATTACAAAGTCTCCCCCATGAGTAGTAATTCTCCCCCATAAACAAATCCCTCTTTACAAATATAACATCTAGTCCAAATTCTCTCCTGATTGACATCAATGATAAAATAAAATCATCAAAACCAATTCTTCCTCAATTGACATCAAATTAGTAAGAATTATGGAGGACTCGCCACAGGAGAAATTTTCTTCAAATAGATGTAATGAGATAAACGTACGGCCTGGCCTGCACACAGAAATATTAAGAAAGAACAATTAGGTAGTTTTGTAAGGGTACGTTTGATATTTTGCTATTGTTTTTTACAATAAATTTTTAGCTTCTCAGCATATTAAAAGTTAGAAAAATTTCTCTCAACCAGCTTCTCAGTTTCTAGTTTATTTCTTCATAAATTAGTTTTTTAGTTTTTCAAAATCAAACTTAAAGCTAGACTATTTAATTCGGTTTCTAACTTTTGAGAAACAAAAGTTTAGAAAAACCAAACCAAATAAACTCTGAGTGCAACGGATCAAGAATGCAGCTCCAATTAGTTGAGGTGAAAGAAGTTTCTTGTTTTCGACGGGGCATTTTTTTAATCAGCCCTTTGATCTCCAGGTCCGATGACATAGTACGTTTGCATCATGGAAGACATTGGCAGTGGATTGGGTTGGTAATTTTTTAACTTATATTTCTAAGGGTTAAATTTTAACGGTTTTACAGTCCATAGTAACATTTCGAGTTCTGCAATAACTAAGAAAGGTAAAGTGAAATTTAAAAGAACAACACACAGAAAATAGAATATGTAGTCTGGTAATGCTCCACTTTATTAATAATTATGTGTATAATTTGTTAATAGGAAATACCCTTTTATATGGATAAACAATGTGGGACTAAACTTCCTATCATTAATGGGCCTCAAGGTCCATGTTATCATGGTGCTAGTTTAGGTTAAGTGTCCACATGTGTCGTCCGCTAGATATGTCTATATTATAGCACTTTTCTGAACATTTTACCAATGCAATACCAATGCCTCATCAAAAACTCCTTCCAAAAGTCCAATAAGAAAAACAGTAAGAAGAAAAAAAGTACATAGCTTACATATCTTGTCATTGCACATGTCTCGCACAACATTTAATCCTTTTTGGATTTGACTACGACTCTCGCAATCATTCTACCTTGACCATGTGGATCAACTCGATTGCATGACCAAAATTCACATAAACTTTTGCCGAAGTTTAAAGCAACTTTGTTGCTCCCCTGAACATAGGAACTATAGGGTATTGGGTTATAAATCTATCATATCTCTCTTGTGCTAGAGGGTATACATAAATATTATATCAGTTGAACATTGATATAAACATGTACCAATCCTTTTGTCTCACTATACCAGTCAAGCTCAAGACGAAACACGTGCCATCCTTATGATAGCTTGATCATTCACTCAATCTTGCAGTGAATTACTAAACTCATGATTAACTTTTTAATTCTGTTGGCATGGTCATGCACTTTATAATCCAACAACATTAAAAGACCTAGAAATATCTCTCCTATTATATAAGAGGGGCAAATTTCACCTTGATCGCTCACACCCCACGACATATTTCATGGCAAACTCGAAAACTACCGGTATGATTACCAGTTACGGAGTAGCGTCTGACAACTTTAAAATATGTCACTACACATTCTAGGAATCAATGACGATCTCAGTTCTAAGGATCCTACATGTACACCAGTTGAGATTACAACTGATGGCACATTATATAATAATCTCAGCAGTATGTCAAGGTGGGTATATCCAACACCATGTTCTCTAACATGTGTCCATATTATTGGTTTGATATCTCTATATCTATGATCCGTGAAACATGAACATCAATCAATACATGTGCTAGTCTATGAATTATTATTGCCCCACATAATAATATAAGATTAGGGATCATTTATAATAACATCACAATAAAATAAAGAGCTTCACAAACAAGTCATAGACTTGCTAATCAATGTAAGTGATAATTATCCAAGGAACCGAATAACATATTATTCAAAAGTACATAAAAATAGACACGTATAATCATCTCTATGATTGCCTATAGGGCATATCACCGACAACTTTTGTAGTTTTATACAATACATATTATGATTTGCTTTTGGATTTGGAATCTTAAGTTTAGGAACTTTCATATAAATATTTGAATCAAGTGATTCATATAAGTATGCAACCACTACATTCATCAACTGCATGGATAAATTCATTTGTACTGCTAATAAAATTAAATATTAGAACATTATTTTACTAATAATAGGAGAGTATATTTCATCGTAATCGATGACATATCTCTGCGTGAATCCTTAAGTTACAAGTTTCACTTTATCTCTCACCACCTTATTATTTTTGTTTATTTTTTGAATGAAAATCTATTTGGCTCTCACATGAAAAGCATTATGAGGAGTAGGTATTACTGAGGAAAATACCTCTTTTTTATTAAACGAGCGTAATTCTACCTCAATTACCTCCTTCCATTTGACCCAGTCTGAGCGCTTGAGGCTCTCTGTCATAGAGTTTAGTTCTGGATTTAGTTCAAGGTCTTTGGCAATTTTCGAGGAGAAGTATATGTCAATAATTATAGTCTTTATGTTATATGATTCTCCTGAATTGATATAGTTTGTGGAAATTTCATTTACATCTTCTAACTACTCATGATTTTCTATAACGATGGAGTATAGATGTTCCGATGTCCCATCATCTAAGTTTGTGTATATATTTGTGCTGCGTTCTATCAGGTGTCTTTCAAATTGAGATTGAATTTTATTTACTTATTTAGAAGATATCTTCCTTTGCTTTCACGGATGCTTTTGAGAAGCATTATAATTTGTGTCTAGATTTCTCCCCCTCTTAGTTGTAATTGGGAGAGGAGTGGTTTTATTATGTACCTCCACTCTTTCTGGTGCATTGTTCGTAGGGATATGTGATTTAGTGACACCTTTGTGATCAGTAAATGCATCTAACAGATTATTTGCAATGTGTTATGAATTTATGATTCTCTAAACTTTTTTTAGATCTTTAGTACATAGATCTAAGAATTGAATGCATGTGATATCCCAATATATTTCCAGGCATTCTGTGTGGTACTAATCTTCCCCTAATGCTAAAAAATTATCATAAAAATGCAATCAGTGTATTGGCTGGGAATAAGTCTCATGTTAGGACCACGAGGTATTTTATGATTGACAATGAATATGTACGTTGTAGTGGTGATACCAGTACGTACACAATGCAATTGAATTTTTGCAAATGGGAAATACTTGGTTAATGTAAGGAACTGTTCAAATAGTACTCCAGTTAGTCATTAAGTCGATCATTTCCTTAATCATGACTCTCTTGACTAATCGAAATACCATTCCAGAAGTCACAGCACATATTTTGTGCATAAGATCGGAACACATGTCTTTTCAGCATTTGACATCACAACATAACTTAATAAAGAGCGAGTAATTAACATTAGATTACAAGTTCTTAAGCATTTACCAAGTTATTACAATTTACAACAAAAGAGAGTTAGGAGAAAATAAAAATCGACTCAACTCCTATCCAACAAAAGAAACTACACAGTGGAAGACTAAAGAATATACAACAAAAGAAGGATGGAGCCATATGCCCTTAGACTCCATCACAAAATCACAACCTCCGAGTAGTTTCCTACTCATGCCCGCCACTACCCTTAGCGGGCGTGAAGTAGCCAAAAACCAAGTCATCGTTGGCAGTAGCACCTGAAAGAGCAGCATGAGTATGAAGGTACTCGCAAGACTTAATCCACAATAATTACTTATAAATAACCCGACACCAAGGATTATGCATTGTGATGTTAGCAATAATATGACCACATGGTTAAGTAAATTCATATGCGAAAGAAAATTTAAATAAACATGTGTGAGCATCTATACTTAACCAACACAACTATCTAACCCATAAACCTCAACTGAACATATATGTAAATGGAGCCATAGCAATAATATCTGCAAAGGAAATCATCTCATCATCTCAACCATACTAACCCACATTCGTAACTGTCGGTGACATGGGAACCAAGGGTCCCCGAGTCCCGAGGCCAGGACAGCAGAATGCCACGTGGCGCCTTCCCTCGGGAACTATCTCCCCAAGGTCCGAGAAGTACAAGTTACGGGAGATGGCGCTCGAGGCCATGAACAATGGTCCCCGAGTACCCGAGTTCCCCGAGGACCCGAGCAGACACAGTTCCGGGAGAGGGCGCTCGGGGCCATGAATAGTGGTCCCCGAGTACCCGAGTTCCCCGAGGACCCGAGAAGGCAGTCCTGGGAGAGGGCGCTCGGGGCCATGAACAGTGATCCTCGAGTACCCGAGTTCCCCAAGGACCCGCGAAGAGACATATCCAGGAGAGGGTGCTCGGGGCTATGAACAGTAGTCCCCGAGCACTCAGAGTTCCCCGAGGACTTGAGAAGCCCCTTGCCGGTGGAGAGGCCTGATGAGAGGCCTGATGCCGCATTTAAGAGGGAGCATGGCCTGTCACTTCCAACCACTCCCCCACGTCTGCTGTCAGTCCCTACCACTGCCTGGCAGGGAGGCGTGGGGACATTTAATGCGGTGGGTCCCATCACGCGTCATCAGGTGCGCCTCGGGATATCGTCGCTGGGCTCGAGGCATATCGCCTGCCGCCCTACTGTGTCAGGCTTGCTCTGACCAGGCGGGCACGCGGGGTTGCTCAGTGGCTGCCCGGTGGGCTCCCCTGCTGCACCCGCTGAAAAGCGGCATGATGATGACAAGATCGGACGGGGGCGCATTTTCAACCCCTCCCCCCCCCCGTAACGTTAAGCTCCAGCCCATGATGATTGCTTTCCATTTATAGCACCTTGGGACTCGCGCCCTCCTTTCTGGGAACGCCAAGCCCTCCCCCCCTGACGGTATAAAAGGAGGGGGTGCACCCCGACAACGAGGACAAGACACAAAAGCTTTGAAGGTTAAGAAGTGAAGTGATAGAAGACAAGCTCAAGAAGTTCAACAGACAAGCAAACAAGCTAACGAAGTCGAGCAGAGGCTCACGAAGATCGAAGCTCTAGACTTAGACAGAAATCCTTGTAACACAAGAGATCCTCAGAGAGGCATTCCTAGAGAATTTATAGCATACTCACAGGAGTAGAGTATTACGCTCCGTGCGGCCCGAACCTGTCTAAAATCCCCTGATCACCCCTGATCATTTATTTCCACTAGCATCCGATCATCCATCCCGCTTGCATCTCATTTACTCCATTAATTCACGTACGGGGTAGATTCAGAATCATCCCCCCGGCCGAATCTCAAAGGGGGTCCCTCCGGATCCCCGCTTGAGGAGTTCATCCCCCGACAGCTAGCGCACTAGGTAGGGGGGTTGCATCCCTGATCCGCTTTGTTTTCTGCAGAAAAGATGGATGGTGGACATCATCTCCAACGCATCGGCTCCAACTCCAACGAAGAGGTGGAGCCCATCGCTCAGGAGGCCCCAATTTCTGTTGTTCCTCAACAACAGCCGTTGTCGACCCGTACGGCGCCCCCTCCCTTGGGGGCAACGGCGCTGGGCCCAGCAGGGCCGCCGCCGCCGTCGCAGGTGGGCCACCTAACCCTCAGCAAGCAGCAGATGTCCCTGCCGCAAGATCCACGTCCGGACAGCGTCAGGCACCGTTACGGCGTAGGCTCGCCTTCGGTGTCGCCAGCCCTGGGAGTGCGTTGCTTGCGGCGAAGCACTCCTTAGGCATCTACCTGTCCAGGTAGCGGGGGAAACCCCAAAAGGCTGTTGGCTACAGGAGGTGGCCGCCCTGGTGGGCACAGCTCACCGGCAGGTGCTGGCCGAAAGCTCCCGTGCCACCTCCCACCGCAGCGCAACCAAAGCTAGTCCATCCTCAGGTGGCGGCAGAACCGGCCGGGTGGCCTCCAGACGGAGTGCCACCCCCCTGGCCACAACAGGAGCTCAGGACCTTCGCTTACACCTCAACGAGCAGAGGGCTGTCGAACATGCGCGCGTCACTCTTGAGGGCCACCGGGAGTCCCGGCACGAGACCGAGGCAGAGGACCAGGCTTCCTCCATGCTGGCCCGTGATCGCCGGGGTTCCCTGGCGCATTGGTGTTCGCCCCCCAAGGGTGCTGCTAGCGTCATGGGATACGGCACAGGCTGTCGCGCATTCACCAGCGAGCTCCGTCGAGTCAACTGGCCCACGAAGTTCCAGCCATAACTACAGGAGAAGTACGACGGGTCCATCGACCCCATCGAGTTCCTCCAGATCTACACCACCACCGTCCAAGCGATGGGAGCAGTGAAAAGGTTATGGCCAATTACTTCCATGTAGCCTTGAAGGGCTCTGCCCGCTCCTGGCTTATGAACTTACGCCCAGGATCCATCAGCTCCTGGGATGATCTCTGCCACCAGTTCGTGGCCAATTTTCAGGGCACCTTCACGCGCCCTGGCTTGGAGTGCGACCTCCATGCCGTGAAGCAGCAAGAGGGGGAGACGCTGAGGCACTTCATACAGCACTTTAGCCAGGTTCGCAACACCATCCCGCAGATTACCCCCCATGCCATCATCGTCGCATTCCGGCAGGGCATCCGCGACGACTGGATGCTCGAAAAGCTAGGTACGCATGAGGTCGAGACCACTGCGGAGCTCTTCGCATTGGCCGACAAAGTGCGCTAAAGTGGCGGAGGCTCGGGCATGGCATGTTCCGCGCCCTGAGCAACCCACTGCCGACAAGGTAGGTCCTTCCCGCTCTGACAGGGTGGAAAAGAAAAAGAGAAAGAGGCGTGATGCTGCCCCTGTAGTGCCGGCAGAGGGCCCTGCCCGCAGGCCGACACGTCGGGCAGCTGTTGATAGGAGGCTCGCTCCCGCAAGGGCTCCCACTCCACCGAGGGCTCTGGCTCCCGCGAAGCCCGAATAGGGAAAGTGGTGTGAGATCCACAAAACTGACTAGCACGACCTCACTGAGCGCCGCAGGGGTGGCGAGGACAAGGCCGCCCCCGAGAACCAAGACCTCGGGTTCCAAGAGCCCGAGCACACCGTCGCCTTCATCGACGGGGGCGCGTACACTCCCTCCTCTCGTCGCTGCGTCAAGACAATGCGGCGTGAGGTGTGCTCGGCTACCCCGGGCATAGCAGCTGGAAGGCCTCTCAGGTGGTCGGAGACCCCGATCACCTTAAGTCTAGCGGACCACCCCGTGAGTACTGCAGGCGTGGGGCGACTACCTCTTGTAGTGTCCTCCACCATCTGTAATGTGAAGGTCAGCAGAGTGCTGATTGATGGGGGTGCAGGCCTAAACCTCCTATCCCAGGAGGCCTTCAAGAAGCTGCAGGTGCCTTCTACGGGGTGACGCCGGGCCACACTCTGCCCCTCAGGCAGGTCAAGCTGCCCGTCACATTCGGGAGCAGAGACAATTTCCGGACGGAGAATGTCATCTTCAACATCGCGGAGGTCCCCCTTCCCTACAACGTCATCCTCAGGCGCCTAGTGCTCGCCCGGTTTAGGGTGGTCACGCACTACGCCACCTCACAGTTAAGATGCCGGGCCCCGCAGGCCCCATCTCCATGCCCGCCGAGACCGGCAGCGTCATCTCCTGCGCCGAGCAGCTCTACTCAGCCTTGGTCTATGCTCAGGCCAAGGTTGAAGGACAGCCAGGGGGCCCGGGACCCTCTTCATCCAAACCCCGACTCGCCGCCGACGCCTCCATCCCCACGAAGGAGGTCATGGTGGGCGAAGACTCATCCCAGGTCATCTGGATCGGCGGTGACCTGGGCGACAAATAGGAAAGTGCGCTCGTCGCCTTCCTCCAGGCTAACGTTGACATGTTTGCATGGCAGTTGTCCAATATGCCCGAGATCCCTAGGGAGGTGATTGAGCACCACCTTGCTGTGCGACCAGATGCACGGACGGTGAGGCAGAAGGTCCGGCGGCAGGCGCCTGAGCGCCAGGAGTTCATCCAGGAGCAAGTCAGCAAGCTCCTTGACACCGACTTCATTTGAGAGGTCCTCCACCCAGAGTGGCTGGCAAACCCAGTCATCGTCCCAAAGGCCAACGGTAAGCTGCGGATGTGTGTCGACTACACCGACCTAAACAAGGCTTGTCCAAAAGATCCTTTTCCTTTACCCCCACATAGATCAGATTGTAGATTCCATTGCGGGATGCGATCTTTTGTGTTTTTTAGATGCAATTCGGGTTATCACCAAATCCGCATGGCCAAACAGGACGAGGAAAAAATATCTTTTACTACCCCAGTGGGGATCTATTGTTACGTGTCAATGCCTTTTGGTTTGCGCAACGCTGGATCTTCATTCCAGCGGGCCGTGCGCATTACCATTGATTCGTAGGTTGGCCGCAACGTCGAATCTTACGTTGACGACCTCGTGGTCAAGTCCCGAGACCGTGCCACCCTGCTGGAAGACCTAGCTGAGACATTCAACAGTCTCCGCACTACCCGCCTGAAGCTCAACCCCGAGAAGTGCATCTTCGGGGTACCCACGGGTAAGCTCCTCGGTTTCTTGGTTTCCGACCGTGGAATCGAGGACAATTCGGAGAAGATCCGGGCCATCGAGCAAATTTATCCCCTGGCTCGTCTTAAGGAGGTCCAGCATCTCGCTGGCTGCATGGCGGCCCTGGGGCGCTTCATCTCCAAGCTCGGGGAGCGAGGCCTCCCCCTCTTCAAGCTATTGAAGAAGACCGGTCATTTTGACTAGACACCGGAGGCCGAGTAGGGATTCCAGGACTTAAATAAGTATCTCACCTCACCGTCCGTACTGGTGGCCCCCTCCGAGGGCGAGCCTTTATTGCTCTACGTCTCGGCCACTCCTCAGGTCCTGAGCAGGTATTGGTGGTGGAGCATGATGAGTGCTCGGGGCAAGGTGCTGGGTCCGAGCTCCCGGCTGCCTCGAGCAGCCTATGGTTCTCGGGCTCCTCCCAGCCAGGGAGTCGAGTCCGATACCATGGCTCCTCCCGACCAGGGAGTCGAGCCTGAGACCGTGGCTCCTCCCGACCAAGTGGTCGAGCTCAAGACCGTGGCTCCTCCCGACCAGGGAGTCGAGCCCGAGACTGTGGCTCCTCCCGGCTAGGGCGTCGAGCCCGAAAACTCGGCCGGCCCCGACCACTACGCCAAGCTTGGGGGTTGTGACAAGTCCTCGGGCGAGGCCTCAATCCGGGCCCGCCATATACAGCGACTAGTGTACTTCATTAGTGAAATCCTCCGAGACGCCAAGACAAGATACCCTCAAGCCCAGAAGATGCTTTATGCCGTACTCGTCGCTTCCAGGAAGCTGCGCCACTACTTCCAGGCGCACAAGGTTTCGGTGGTAACCACATATCCACTGGAGCCGATCCTCTAGAACCGAGAAGGCACTGGGCATATCGTCAAGTGGGCGGTCGAGCTCGCAGAATTTGATCTGCACTTCGTCAGCCGCCAGGCAATCAAGAGCCAGGCTCTATCTGACTTTGTGGCGGAGTGGACACCGGTCCCCGAGATCGACGATGATGAGATTTCCGCGTACCCCGGGCAAGATGGGCCAGGGTACAGGGTCATGCACTTTGACGGCTCCCTCACGCTAAAAGGCGTGGGGGCTAGAGTGGTGCTCACCTCCCCAACGGGTGAAGTACTCCAGTACGTCATGCAGCTACATTTCCGGGCAACCAACAACATGGCGGAATATGAGGGCCTCGGGATTCAGCGTCTGCTGGTCAAGGGAGACTCCCAACTGGTTGTCAACCAAGTTTCTAAGTAATACCAGTGCGCGGACCCTCACATGGCGGCGTACGTGGCGGAAGTCAGGAGGTTGGAGAGGCATTTCTACGGCCTGGAGCTGCGGCACATACCTCGCCGCGACAACGCTATGGCCGATGACCTCTCCCGCTTGGCCTCTGCTCGGGCACTCGTCCCAACCGGAGCATTTGAAGAAAGGCTCACACGGCCATCCGTCCTGCCTGCCGACCAGGATGAAGGGGAACCCTCGAGCCTAGTTGAGGGAACCCAGGCAGCACCCTTAGTGGGAGGTCCCGTCAGGGTGTCGCCGCCCGGTGAGTGCGCTGCGCTTGCCGGTGGTTCTCAAGATGCCTCGTGGATCGACGAGATCCGAGGGTACTTGAAAGAAAATATCCTTCCCGGGGATGATGCCTCTGTGGAGAGGATTGCACGGTAGTCCAAACGCTATGCCATAGTAGATGGGCATCTCTAACAGTGCGGCACAGACGGTGTCCTCCTGAAATGCATCACCCGGGCAGAAGGCAATGAGCTCCTCACTGAGATCCACGAGGGCGAGTGCGGTGGCCATGCATTATTCCGCACGCTGGTCGGGAAGGCCTTTCGGTAAGGCTTCTACTGGCCTACAGCTCTCCAGGACGCTTCCGAGTTGGTTCGGTGCTGCAGGGCGTGCTAGTTCCACGCAAAGCAGATTCACCAGCGCTCTCCATACCATCCCCCTGTCATGGCCCTTCGCGGTCTGGGAGATGGACATCCTGGGTCCATTCCCCTGAGCAATCAGGGGCTATGAGTACCTCTACGTCGCCATTGACAAGTTCACCAAGTGGCCGGAGGCGGTCCCAGTTATCAAGGTTACCAAGAACATGGCAATCCAATTCATCAGCGGTATCACAAGTCGCTTCGGCATCCCGAACAGAATCATCACCGACAATGGCACCCAGTTCACAAGTGCCCTGTTCGGGAACTACTGCGAGGACCTCGGCATCAAGCTCTGCTTCGCCTCTATCGCTCATCCTTAGAGCAATGGGCAGGTCGAGCGTGCAAATACCGAGATACTGAAGGAGCTCAAAACCCGAACCTACGACGTGCTAGCAAAGCATGGGAAAGGGGGGATCGACGAGCTGCTTGCTGTGTTATGGGCCAACCGGACCACGCCAAGCCATGCCACCGGGGAGACTCCGTTCTTCCTCGTGTACGGCGCCGAGGCGGTCCTCCCCTCCGAGCTCATTCTCGGCTCCCCTCGGGTGAATGCCTATTCAGAAGGCGAACAGGAACAGCGAAGACGCAACGATGTCGAGTACTTGGAGGAGCGTCGGCAACAAGCCGCCGTTCGAGCAGCCAGATACCAGCAGAGCCTATGGCGCTTTCATCAGCGTCACATCCGGGCCCGGTCACTCGAAGTTGGGGATCTAGTTCTCCGACGCGTCCAAACATGCGAAGGAAAGAATAAACTCTCCCCTATGTGGGAAGGCCCCTTCATCGTGACCGGTGCATCACGACAAGGCTCGTTTCAGCTGGCCATAGAGGACGGGCAGCCGCTCCCAAACGCGTGTAACATCGAGCATCTGCACAAATTTTACCCATAAGACAACATGTTTGTGCTCGGGCCAACCAGGCCAGGGGCCCCCCCTGCCCAAGTTGGCCGGGGGCTGCCACTAACCATGTAAGTTACCACTTCTGTACAAATTGTTAATATACACTCTTATTCCGAGTTTTCTCTCTGGAATCCATATGTTTAATCTGTTTGGTGAGATGCTCGATTTGTGCGAGAAAACATGCTCTCTCATTTTTCCCGCTGAAAAAAATGGATCTCTGTCAGTATGCGCGCAGGCAGTAACTGCTGACCTAAGTCTGTTGTGGTAGGCTGTGGTGTCCGGCTACATGGCAATGACCCAAGCACCACTGAGCCTCTGGGGTTCTCGGGTAATCCTACCGCTTGAGCAAAGAGTGGTCGGGACCACCTAGACCCCAGGGGCGGGCTGTCGGTGCTCAGCCTGGTCAGTCCTGCCCTAGACACCACCGAACCATTGGACCTCTTGGTTATGCCTCTGTCCATACACTTCGCTGGTCCGGGTGTTCGAGAGGTCTCGGGTCAAAAACGAGAGCAGTCTATAATAAGTACCGCACTAACAGAGCGCACCAAGCAAAGAGTCTTTGCCTATTTCTTAAGTTTACAGATCAATGATCAAAAACCAAGCAGCCCGACCGCAAGGGCCTCAGTGCCCAGGGCGCTGCTCGAACCTACGGGGTCCTCGGGTAATCCTACCGCTCGAACATGAGTGGTCGGGACTGCCTAGCCCCTAGTTCTCTCACCGGTTTTCCAGTGCTCGGGTGCTCCGTACAAGGGAACCAACGTTCCCGGGTGCCCCGAGCTTGGGGCATCTACCCCCTCCTGGATCGGTCGGCCGGAAGGCTGACAACTGTCCGGTGAGTAACTAAAGTTATATGAATTTCCTTTCATACATACGCAATAAATTATTGTTCCCGAGTTATCCTCGGGACCCTCGCATTCTAATCTATTCGGCGAGATGGTCCCCTCGCGCGCAAAACCCTGCCCACGTGCTCGTTTTTCTGAAACGACAAAAACAGACAGTAATCGTTGTACCGTACAGGCGGCGATGGCTGACCTAGGTCCTTTACGGTGGCCGTGGTGCCCAGCCGACTCGATAGTACCCCGAGCACTACCGAGTCTCTGGGGTTCTCAGGTAATCCTACTACTTGAACAAAGAGTGGTCGGGACCGCCTAGACCTCAGGGGCGGGCTATCGGTGCTTGGTCTGGTCAGTCCTACCCCGGACACCACCAAACCGTGGGGACACTTGGTTGCGTTACTGCCTGCACGTGTCTCCGGTCTGCTTGTTTGGGAGGTCGCAGGGTGGAAAGTGTTCACTGGTCGTGGCGTGCACCATGCCGGATGGACTTATCTCCCGAGCAAAGAAGTTCGTGTCTGTGTCTCTTTGACTCAGCTACGGTGGACTCGCGAGGGCTCGGTGGCTGGACGCTCGGGTGGTCCCACTACTCGTACGATGAGTGGCCGGGGCAACCTAACTCTCGGGGGAAGAAGGCCGGGCTTTGTCCGGCCAGTGCCTCTTGGGACATCAAGCAAAAAGCAAACAATATAAAGACAAACACAGTGGAGTTTCGATCCCAAAGAGTGGCTTCTATTATATTTAAAAGGAACCGTTCTGGAGGGGATCACTCCCATATTTACAACATTCCAAAAACAAAAAACCTAACTATCTACAGGCTCAGGCGGAGGCAAAGACATGTCGTTGCTGCCGTCGCCGCTCGGTTCCAGCTCCGGCTCCCGCACAAAACATGCCGCCACCTCGGTGGCAACGTCACAGAAGGCTTCCCGGGCGGCAGCTTCCTCTGCCTCGACCACGCCCTGCCAGACTGGCTCTAGCGGGAAGGCAGGGTCTCAGCTGCGATAGCAGGCGAGAACATGCTCGGCCACTCCTTGGGCCAGAGCACACCCTCCCAGGTCGCTAGCTCCTGCACGGCTACTGGAAGGGCCTCGAGGCGCTGAGAGATCTCCGCGAACCCGAGGGCGATGTGGCCAGTCATCTCCTTGTCCAGCTCGCCCATGAACATGCGCCCGAGCCTAGCTGCCACCATGGAGTTCTGTGCCTGCTGAAGGATGTCCCGCATCATCAGCTTCACTTTAGTCCGCTCGGCGATGACGGTCTCGAGCTCGTCATCTGCGTTCTTTAGGCGGTCCTTGAGGCTGGTGCCATCGGCGGTGTTGGTAGCGACGCCCATCGCGGTCGGGATCTCCCGGCGTTGGGCAACCGCCTCGATCTGAGCTCGCTGTAGCTGCTCTGCTCAGGCCTCGACAGTCTACTCCCGGGTAGCCAGGTCGGCCTCCCGCTTGGTGACCAGCTCCTCCCGAGCGGTGAATGCCGACGATGCTGAGGCGGCATCCGCATCGCGCCACGCGATCTGCTCCTCCCGGGCATCAAAGGACACCGTTGTTATTTCGACGTTGGTCTCATGCAACTTGACCTGCTCCTGCCGGCGGACAACGTCGGCGTGGCCGTGCTCGAGCTCGTCGTTCCGGTGGGCCAAGTCCGCCTGGGTAGACCGCACGGCCTCCTCCCTTCTGCTGGCAGCCTCCTCCCGAGACACCAGCTGCCGCTCCCGAGCATGCAGCTCTGCGGCTCACCTCTGGGACGCCTGGTCGTGCTCGGTCGCGAGCCGCTCCATGCGGCTGGCCTTCTCCTGCGCAGCGACGGCCTTGTCGCGGGTCTCCTCCAGTGCTTCCCACTCCTCGGCCACCTCGCGCATGGACTTCTCGTAAGATGCGCCGACCGAGGCGATACAGGTCTCTAAGAGCTTCCGGGCCTCCTCCAGCCAGTCCCTCTCATCGACCAGGGCAGCACGCTCTTTGTCAAGCTCGGCCCGCTCTGCCACCACGGCCACTTCGAGCCGCCCGATGACCTCCCGGGCGCTTCCCAGCACCTCTGGGAGGGGTTCCAGGGCCTGGCCAGAAGGTGGCCAGGGGCTGGATTTCCTATGAGCCCTCTCTGTAGAGGCACTCGGGGTCCTCGACGGCTGCCGCACCGGCGCCGCCCTCATCGCGACCACCTCCGCTGTGTCCACTCGCTCCTTCCTCGGAGGGCTCGGGGCAGGTTCGATCGGCGTTTGCTGCTTGGGACCGGCCGGGCCCTCGGCTCAGGGCTGGCCGGTGCCCTGGGCTCTAGGTCCGCTGGCGTGCTCGGCCCTGCATTAGGCACGCTCGACCCTGGAATAGGCACGCTCGGCCCCAGAACAGGGGCTGGCCTCAGCTCCTACGGTTGCCTCTGGCCTCCTGCATGGTCTTTGGGCGGCCTGAGAACGAAAAAAGGTTAGTGACAAGCCAAAATCCGGGCAGATGTGCTCGAGACAGAAAGGGAGCATACGTGGTTTTTGGCCCGCGGTACCGCCACTGAGACTCCAGGATCCGGAAGTCGGGGCTCTACGGCTTAGGTCCAGGCTCCGCCTTCCTCCTCTTCGGGGGAGGGCTCTGGCCCTCGGGCTGTTGTGGGCTGGCCCCAGTGGCCGCTCCGGAGCCTGTCTCCGGTGGCTGTTCGGTCCGACCGCCAGTCGTTTCACCGCCGACCAAGCCCTGGTCCTCGGGCTGCTGCGCCCTAGATCCGACCTCCGTCCCGGACTTCGCTCCCGAAGATTGGCCGCCTCGGCTACCCTACATCGCGCCGCCCGCCGTCGGCCGTTGTCGCGGAGGTGATGACAACGACGATGAAGACGGCTGAGGGACATACGCCCGGGGACGCTTCCCCTTGTCTCCTCAGGCCGCCGGCCTGCTACCTTCGGCGGTGGCGCTCCGCCCTCCATTGTCATCCACCCCGGGGATTTGTATGGTCCCGGGGTTCCGACGACCCGGACGATCCATCAGCCCTTGGGTGTTGAACTTCGGCATGGATGCATGTAGTGCTGCCCGGCCCGGGTTCGCGCAGAGCGCCAGCTCCTCTCGGGGCAGGACTACCCGGGCGAGGTCATCGACGCCGGTCACCACCTTTAGTAGGGTCGCTAGCGCCCCCTCATCGAGGTCCCCGTCCAGGCTGATGTGGGTTCTCGTCAGCTCGCCCGAGCCGGTGTACATCCAGGCACAGCGAGCACGCTCCCGCAAAGGGGCCAGACGGTGGCGCAGGTAGTCGGCGACCACCATCAACGAAGTCAGCCCCGCCCGTCGTAGGTCATCGATACGGTTCAGCACCGGGCGCAAGCGCTCATCCTCCGCGGGGGCCGCCTCCCAGGTCGGCCTGTGGGGCTCCGCCGACGTTTGGGGCAGCGTGAGGCGGTCATGGGGGCTGACGTCGACCTAGACCCAGTCCCGGTGCCAGTCCTCTCATTTGCCGCGTAGCACTTGCGGGACGTAGAGTTCGCGGAGTCCCGCAGGCGGAAGTTGCAGCAGCCGACCACCTCCACCTCGTCGGATCCTTTCCTCTTCCCGGCTGCTCGGAGGACAAAGAAATGCCGAAACAGAGCGACCGACAGCGGCACTCCCACGAATATTTCGCAGAAGTGCGCGAAGATCGCCAGAATCACCACCGAGTTTGGACTCAGGTGGGCCAGCTGGATGCCGAATGTGTCCAGCACTTGGAGGAAGAACATCAAGAATGGCGACACCAGTCCACCAGCGATGAAGGACATGAAGATCACAATCCGCTTCGATCGGCGCGTGGAGGGTGGAAAGTTTGCCAGCGTCACCACCGACGCCTCCCGCTGGCCGGTGGGCACCATCAGCTTGTGGACCTTCTCAGCCCCCTCCTCCTTCATGAGGCGGAACTTCGGCAAGACGCTGTTGGAGCTCGACATGTCCCGGCGACCGCTTCCTGCCCTCGGCATTCTTTGGGGTGGGGAGTGTGTTGGAGGAGATGAGAAGAAAGGTGCGCTACGAGCTGAAGGGTGAGAGCTCCCGGTGTGCAAGGAAGAAGAAGATAGGAGATGGCGATCGCAAGAGTGGTGTGGGGGGCAACGGTTCATTCCCCCTCTCCTTTTTATATCCTGGGGATTTCAAACAGCACTTTCCGCGGTGCATTCTGCGAAGCGCATTCCTCTCGACCGGTGCAGTTACCAGGCGCATCTCCCTCGATTTGTGCGGTTGCTAGGTGCACTACCCTCGATCTGCGCAGTTTGCCACGCACGCCTCCCGCCTCGTTATCACTCTCCTCAGAAGTCGGAAGGACACGCGTCCTTTCGGTTTCCCGCCTGTGCCGTACCAAAAGCCTGGGCCGGAAAGACTGCAAAGACAGCAAGATTCTAGCGCCGAGAACAAGCCACGTGGCATCAATGCTGAGATCGGCCTCGAAGAAATAAGGGCCCCATCCGCAGTCTCTAGGCCATCGCCTGCCAATAGGCCCGGGGGCTGCTGTCGGTGACATGGGAACCAGGGGTCCCCGAGTCTTAAGGCCAGGACAGCAGAATGCCACGTGGCGCCTTCCCTCGGGGACTATCTCCCCGAGGTCCGAGAAGTACAAGTTCTGGGAGAGGGCGCTCGAGGCCATGAACAGTGGTCCCCGAGTACCCGAGTTCCCCGAGGACCTGAGCAGACACAGTTCCGGGAGAGGGTGCTCGGGGCCATGAAAAGTGATCTCTGAGTACCCGAGTTCCACGAGGACCCGAGAAGAGACATATCTGGGAGAGGGTGCTCGAGGCTATGAACAGTAGTCCCCGAGCACCCAGAGTTCCCCGAGGACTTGAGAAGCCCCTTGCCGGTGGACCCCACAAGGGCTCAGCGGTGAGGTGTAAATTGGTGAGAGGCCCGATGCTGCATTTAAGAGGGAGCGTGGCCTGTCACTTTCAACCACTCCCCCCACACCTGCTGTCAGTCCCTACCACTTCCTGGCAGGGAGGCGTGGGGACATTTAATGCGGTGGGTCCCATCACGCGTCATCAGGTGCGCCTCGGGATATCGTCGCTGAGCTCGAGGCGTATCGACTGCCACCCTGCTGTGTCAGGCTTGCTTTGATTAGGCGGGCACGCGGGGTTGCTCGGTGGCTGCCCGGTGGGCTCCCCCTGCTGCACCCGCTGAAAAGCGGCATGATGACCATAGGACCGGACGGGGGCGCATTTTCAACGCCCTCGTAACGTCAAGATACAACCCATGATGGTTGTTTTCCATTTATGGCGCCTTGGGACTCACACCCTCCTTTCTGTGCATGCCAAGCCCCCCCCTCCCCCGACGGTATAAAAGGAGGGGTGCACCCTGACAACGAGGACAGGACACACAAGCTTTGAAGGTTAAGAAGTGAAGTGATAGAAGACAAGCTCAAGAAGTTCAACAGGCAAGCAAACAAGCTAACGAAGCCAAGCAGAGGCTCATGAAGACCAAAGCTCTAGACTTAGATAGAAATCCTTGTAACACTAGAGATCCTCAGAGAGGCATTCCCAGAGCATTTATAGCATACACACAGGAGTAGGGTATTACGCTCCGTGCGGCTCGAACCTGTCTAAAATCCCCTAAGCATTTATATTCACTAGCATCTGATCATCCATCCCGCCTGCATCTCATTTACTCTCATTAATTCACGTACGAGGTAGATTCAGAATCATCCCCCCGGCCGAATCTCAAAGGGGGTCCCTCCGGATCCCCGCTTGAGGAGTTAATCCTCCGACAGTAACTCTACGACTACTGCAAATAGATAAAAATATGCTCATGATCGAGAGCGTGGTATTTCAAAATATTTTTACACCCTGTAAGGGTACAACTTTACCCATAAGACTTGAGAACCATACGGCTTGCATGACCACATAGGTCATCAAAAGGGGGTACTCGTGAAAACCTTTCCCAATAAGCCCCGACCATTTGAATCATATATCGCTCGGTGCGGAGACCACTTAGGTTAACTCCCGGAGCAACCACTAGTGTATCTATAAGCCCGCCCACTCATACCGTCGATGTTCAAGCCTAAATGATCATAACTACAGAGATATTCGGCTTATCTTACCATTAGATCAACATGTGGTAAGTACGGTAAGTGCTAGAGCCAACTGCAACAACAATCGATGCTTACACGATGCAAGCGGCCTATGGTGTTTGGGTTTCTCTCCCAAACCACCCCGGGGAACTCCACATCGGGGCAGAAAACACCCCTAACACCGCCCACATCTCACCTCATCCTCACTACTCAACCAACCAACATCAAGCCTATAGCTTGCAAAAACGGGGATTGAATCACCGCTTGACTTCTATCGAGGAATCTATGCATGACTAAGCATTTCGGTTAACCTTAAATTAGACCATCATCAAGTTAAACCCTAGCTACAAGGATATGGATTTTCAATAACTCGAGACGGGGGATGCAAAGCGTCAACATAGGTTCTACCCATCCAAACCCGACATCGACTCAAACATGTATAACATACATAAAGCATATTCTATCACATTAGACATATATTGATCCAAAGTACTAGGAGGAGTATGCTTAGATGCTTTCCTTACTGCTTAGGTGACCGTCTAATGCTACCCGCGCAATACTCTCAGAAATCGGAGAGATTAGCGTCACCTTCAACCGTGCCTGCGTCACATGCCAATTCTTCGTTCACTAGAGAAGAACGTATGCAATGATGAGCATTAATAAAGTACAACAATATATGCTACAATATGCACAACAACCAGCTAAAAGTATAAGACATGCAAAAGAACAACGACTTTACGATCTAACGAATTCGAAGAATTAACAGGAGGCCGGAAACTTCGAGCCGAACTCTGGACACTCCGGGCTACTGAGGCTTTGGACTTTACTCGGGACTCTCCGGATTTCTACAGAGAACGTCCTGTTCCAGAGTCTTCGGACTTTTCTCTGGACTCTCTGGATTTATGTAGCGAATGTGTTGTTTCGAAGTCTTCAGACTTTTCTCCAGACTCTCTCGATTTCTACAAAAAACATGTTCGTGCCGTTTTGTCGATTGATTCAACTTGAATGTTGGAAACCCAACTACCTAATCATGCATAGGCTCTATAGCATTGGTCTTAGACCTATCGTACTCACTCCACGATCTAGAATCACTAGTTTAACTCAACCAAACTTTTTTCTAGCTCTATTGCCTCAGGAACACGATTGTGCTTCGCCACTCTTCGATTGCAGCCCACAAATCCATCTAAAACCGAGCTAGCATGTGCATTGCTACCGTGAAAACCCTAGGGACTTACCCAAGGTCTTGTTAGAGGGTGGTGACCTTCGGTTGGAGAAGAAATCAACGGGAGAAGCTCGGAGAAGCGACGAACGGGCTGCTGAAATTGCAGAACAGAGAGATGACTAAAATAAGTTTCAAAACCTTCAAATCTCCATGTATGTGAGGAACTCTTGGATGGATAGAGAGCTAAGGAGCTAGGGAACGTGTGAGTACCACATGCGTACCTCGGCTTCACTACTAGAGAGAGGAATCCGAGAGGAGAGTGAGAGAGCTTGAGAGGGGAGGGAGCTCTTGCTCCTTGGCCAGTTGGAGCACGGGTGGGAGGGAGAGAGAGAGGGAGTAGGTGGACTGCTGCCCAATGAGGAGATGGGCTGGTTGGCCACCCATGTGGGCTCAAAGATCCTATTTTGACTGCGAATTCTATTCTTTCTCTCCGAATTTCTTTCTCTCATCCATTTGATTCAAAACGAAGTGCTCTAATACGCCAGAATAAAATTGCCCCAATTTAATCATGATGCTTAAGAATTATGATTAAGCTTGATTGCGTGATTACAGATTCAGGACGTGACAGTTAATTTCCATGTAGTAACTACAATGGGGAAACCATATGATAAACAATTGGTCAAATTTGGATTAAATCCATGGAGTGTAATATCGCATATCCCCAATAAAATGTTGGCAAATTACAATTCGATAGGAGTGGCCGTGTAATTAATTTGACTCTTTTGATAAGAGATTCAGCTAGACCATTCTGAATATGTACATAAGGTACTGAATGTTCTAAATTACTGCCAGAAGCCATAAAACAATCATTGAATGCTCTAGAAGTAAATTCAGATGCATTATCTGTTCGAATGGATTTTATATTATGTTTATGATAATTGGCTCTTAATCTATGATCATGAAATCTGCTTGTATTCTGAGTGTTAGAGTGTACTTCAGGTAGTGACGTAGTACCAGTTGGTTGAGTGTGATGATTCTTCATGAGAAGTGCAACATGTTTTCAGCCTGAAGTAAAGTATATATCAACTTAGAATAATTTGTATATTTCTGTTGGTGGTGTTGCTGTTGCAATACCTGCATAGATGGATATAAAGTGTATAAGGTTTTCTCAATTTTATCTTTATATGAGCCTGTATGATTACATAATCTCAATTTAGAGCAGATCTTATGAATCTGAGAGTTGTAGGCTACCATAGACTTAAAGTCTTGAAAATGAATGAGTGACCATTCGCATTGAGCTTCGAGCAGCATACTGCTCTTTGTTGATCATATCACTCATTGAGGTAGGTCCAAAGAGTAAATGGATCTTCCTCCATTCAATATTCAGTTTTGAGATCTGAATGAAGGTGATGCCTTAAAAAAATGCAAAGCTGCATATTTGGTAAGATCAGGAATATTTTTGACATTCTCTTATGGTGGTAATGAGATTTCGGGCAGACAAATTTATTTTGACGTCCATGGCTAAATAATTGCTCCCACCCAACGCAAATTCTTTTTTTGAAAATATCAGCCATATCCTACATCAAATGATAATGCATTTATTAATTTACTACGAGAGTAAATTAAATAATAATGCAAATATTGTAATCGAGCAAAATACAAATCAAAATATGTCAAGAATAACAATAGGTGTAGAGCTTCAATATAGGACAGGCGATAATCGCTGCTAATGTTTTGGACTCCACTTCTAATGAAATGGGTGACACTACATGCAAAACCAAAAACATAGACTAGTTACAATTAAATATTGGATAGACATGTTGAAGGTAATCACTATGTTCTTATACAACATGGTATAGATTTCACAATAGTAAGTGAGAAACTCGCTACTATGTATATGAACATTGTCCCATAGGGACGAGCAACACTACAGTCATAGCAAAAAACATAGACTCCCCCGCCTTGTGTTTTTTTTTAAATATGGTAGAAGGTAGTCACCAAATTTAGGAGCATTTTTTCTTATTTTATGTGAATTATTTAAGCTTATTTGAGGCTTAGATAAATAATAAATATAGAAGAATATTTCTTCAAATAAATAATTTGCAAAGAAAATGATTGCAAAATAAAAATAAAAATATGTAATAAGCTTTAATATATTTAATAACAGAACATTACTTAGATAATACATATTATGCGATGATACACATTATTTCTATAATTTCTGAAAACCTAAGAGGCCTAAATGTAGTAAATACACTATAACTGATGTTATGTTAAAATAACATGCATTTACATACAAACCTGAGGTTTTGTTTAAAAAATATCTTCCTACCTTATAACCTTAGACGATTTTGGGCTAGGGTTAGATTTTCCCCTTTGTTTATTGGGGCGCTACCGGGTGGTAGTTAGTTCGGCCACCACGGGATGGGCGACCGCCGCCACCACTACTACAGAAATGGGTTTTACTGTTGGCTCTAAAACCACATTCACTATTGGTTTCAGAGCCGGCAGTGGGCAACGGGTAGTGATAGTCCTGATTATCACTGTCGGCCCGAGGACTACAGTGATAGTCCAACCTCGAATCTGTATTTTCTGGCTTGAAAAAAATGATTTTTTTTCACTCGAGGAACCCTTGTGCCCGCACTATAGTAAGTCACAAGTCACGCAATTTGTTACGCGAAATATGAGCACGTGTGGTTCACGGGACTCGAACCCAAAACCTCTCAACTCGTACGATACGCCCTTACCATCCCATCACAAAAGTATTAGTGATAACAACAGATACGCAATACTTTTGATCCCTTATGTCTGTAACTTGAAATGATTATTTCAACATTTAATGACTCCAAATACAAAACTTTTCAATTACAAAGTTGTAGATCTAGTCGGGGGCTACAATTTTTGTATAAAGTTTGTCTCGATCCGACTTCGTATGTAAAAGGTATGAATTTTTTTAAGATAACTTATCATCCATTACGAACTGATAATGATACTATTACTGCCGATTCGTGATTAGAATCGGCAGTGATACTATCATTGCCTGTATCACTGCCGGTTCGTGACTAGAACCGACAGTAATAAGTTAAGTTTCACTGTTGGTTCGTAATACAAACTGATAGTGGTACTTGACGAACTATCACTGTCAGTTTGTGGCTAGAATCGACAATCATAGTCCAAGTATCACTACCGACTGGTGCCCTCACCCGACAGTGAAGCTACAGTATGACATCACTACCGGCTCAAGTCATCGATCGACAATGATGTCCTTCATCACTGCCAGTTCATAAGTCAGATTGGCTGATTCTTTCCGCGCGACTTATAAACCGGCAGCGATGTCCTATCATTACCGACTCATTAGGTACCGATAGTGATGGGCTAACATATATGGTTGATTTTGTAGTAATACACCTAGATGCAACCGTGTGGGCCACCTAGGCGTCACCGGAGTTGGGCGCACCGGCCAAGGGCTCACGAGGATTGATAGTCGCTGCTTCGACCGTTGTTGGGGATAGGGCACCTCAGATGGAGAGGACCAGTGCTTGACTGGTTGCCACCACCGCGAAGAGGAGCGCCGATAATGCCAACCCACGGGCGATGATGGCGAGGAGGGCGGTTATGGCAGCCAACACAAATGGACCGGCCACCGTCGTGATGGCGCTGGAGGCCGATATAGATGGACCGCTCTCTGTAGTGAGGTCATCAGCACGGTCCGAGCCGGATGGGTTGGCCTTGACTGGTGCACGGAGCGAGCCACCATGGGGCGAATGACGACGAAGGAGGCAGCCACCGTGATGGTTATAACGATGACTGGTGCACGGAGCGAGCCACCATGGGGCGAATGACGACGAAGGAGGCAGCCACCGAGATGGTTATAACGACGAAGGAGGCAGCCACCGTGATGGTTATGACGACGGACACACAACCCTTGGCCAAGGTGACGAGGGAGAAAGTTTAGTATGATGGCCTCCAGTGCCAACAGTGTGATAAAAACCTCCCATACGACTTGTCTGTTGATTTTGATGTTGATGTCCATGGCCGGAGTGCTTACCGGCAATTGTTTGGTCTTCACGGCCGATTAGCGTCAATGACTGCAAAAACGTGGCCGATAACGTTAGAATGCACACGGTTAAATTCATATGGCCCTCTTTTGAACACAAGAACAACAAAGACACGAATTTTGTACGATTGAATTGCAAAACAAAGGATACCAAAATACATAAAAAAATGCAGGAATTATCGTTTTGGACAAAACGCAGGAAGAACACAGTAATTTGAGAAGAAAAATTAGCACAAAAGAAACATACCACGAGGTACACTCCATAGGAATATCGTAGGATTTGCAAGAGGCCAATACTTTGTTCCAAATGGCTTCATATGAAAATTTCCTTTAGGGCTCAAATTCATTAATATTCCTCTATTTTCCTTTGTTCCAAATGAGGCATAAGAACACTCGCTGCTATGTAGTTATAGCTACTTAATTGAATTATGCTAATTCGTAAAAGGAAAATGTAAATGTGAAATATGTGGATAAAAGGATTCTGTCCATGTATTAAGGACAGCTAAATTAGACCGGAGCCGGTAAACTAATGATGGCCATAATTTACCAAACTTTTTTTTTTACTGAGTGGCGTACTGCAATTTTTTTGGCAAACAAAGTGTTTTTAGTTTGCAAATACAAGTCGGATGCTTACACACCATACACACATCTATACACACCTATAGCACATGACTAAACTAGATTGGAGATCTAAACAACATGTAGCGTCAGCACTCTTTGACCACTTAATACACCCACATACATATGTACTATTCCTTCCTATGGTTTAATCGTAGAATAATGTAAGCACCCGTGACGATTTTAGAACTCGATCCAGTAGAAAAGTTTTATCATAAGAATTCTAACCAATTGAGCTATGACGAACAAAATATTGACCACAACTGTAGCAATTTTTTGGTTGAAAATTATTCACCGATAGAGATCCTAGAAAAGAGAGTTTGGTGCACCAAAAATGTATCAAACTTCAAAACACTTACTACAGAAGGTTATAAACCCATTCGGCTCGCACGTGATAAACTTCAGCGGTGAACCAAATAAGCCCTACGTTGCTAGGGAAGACAACATACAATAGAAGGCTCAAAGACAGCCAGCATTCTGGCACCATCGTGGCCCAACCAGGGATTCAAATTCCAACAAAATTTCGCAAGTTCTGGGTTTTGCAGAGTCGAACGAAATTTCGCAAGTTCTGGCCCATCCAGCCTTTGCTATTCGGTCAAATTTTCTTGTGCCACAGCCAAACCAACTACTAAAGGACTTGGTAGAGTAAGAGCTTACACAATGGTAACACAAACTAGCCCTCTGCTCTCCTCTTCATTTTCCCTTCCAAATTGATGAGGACGACTCTCATTCACTCCCATCCCCTGTGCAGGGACAAGGCTTCAATGCTCAAAAGCAAATTTCATAGGACACTGTCCTACAAAGATCCTCTCATTTTAATAATATGTGTTCACTTTATCCCTCTCATCTTCAGAACACAAAATAAATAATATAGATAAAACTTTACGAGAATCTACCTAAACAAAACCTTATATAATTTGCTTTCACTCCTCACCTCGTTTTCAATGCCGCCAGCCAGATTCCTCCCCACCCGTCTCCACTGTTGACAAGTTGTTATCTCGTATGGATAGCATGAACTTTTGTGAACTTCCACGTGACTTTGTGACTTGTCTGCTTTTGGAGCATGGACCCTATGGATTTTCAACTTTGTGAACTAACATTACGTTGACGTGGTCTACTACTAGATTATTTTTTTTTGCGATTTCGGTCTAATTTCGATTAAATTTGACCAAATTTTGAATAATTTCAATCAAAAGAATAATTTCGACGGATAAACCAAATATCGGGGTTGACCATAGGACCGAAAATCGACGAAAATCGGCAGCAACCGCGTCTCCCCCTCCCTCACGCCACACCCCTTCTCTCCCTTTCCCTCTCTTCCCACCGGAAGGAAAGGCAGAGGGGGGGAAAAGAGGATCTTTCTTCCCTCGCGCCTCGTATGGATCCGCCGGGCTCCGGACTCCCGACGCGGGGCTTTCCTGGCTCGATCGGTCGCCGCCCGACATGGAGACGGTGCTGGTGCTAGTACTGGTGCCGCGGAGTTGTGGGTTTGCTGCCCCTTCGTGAGTTTGTTCGCACGGTCTTGCGGACCGACTCATCTTGATGCCTGCCAAAGCAGGACGGATGGCAGAACGGTGCAGGTGGGTAGGATTATTCAGTTTGTGCACCCCGCCTCCCTCCTTTTTTTTTTCTCACTTCTCGCTTTGGATTTCGGTTTCTTGGGTTTTTGCCGGTTCTTTAATGCTAAATGGTTCAGTTCAAGGGTTATGGTTGCTTCTTTCTTGGAATTTCGAGCTCCTGGGTTTATTGGAGCGTGGATTTTCTTCATCCCCTCTTGCATGGATGTTTACCTTCTAAGATCCATGGGGTCGATTTTGGAGGAAAGATTTTCTTATCTTCATTTTGGGGGATTAAGATGGGAGAGTGGCATGAGGGAATGATTTGATTTCACCAGATCTTGATTTGTGCTCGTCAAAATACAACTCATGTGATGTTAACTGCCTTTCTATCTGATTGCAGGCGAGTCAATTTGTTCAGTGGCGAATCAAGAAGTGATGCCTCGAATTGCTGTAAAAAAAGTTATCAACAACACAACACACCTGCTCAAATGCGGGTCTGAATGAAGCCTGCTTGGTAGAGCCGATGGTGGGAGCAGTGCTGCGCAGGATCCCCTCCCTGTGGGTCCCCCTGTTCCTCTCCTCATTGCTTCTCTCACTGTCTGTAGCGTCCGTCGATTTCAGCCACTGCGGTGGCTGCGACGACGCCGAAGACGGTAGCCTATGGAGCACGGACAACATCTTGCAATGCCAGAAGGTCAGCGACTTCCTCATCGCCACGGCCTACTTCTCCATCCCGCTCGAGCTGCTCTACTTCGCCACCTGCTCCGACCTCTTCCCCCTGAAATGGATCGTCCTGCAGTTCGGCGCCTTCATCGTGCTCTGTGGGCTCACGCACCTCATCACGGTGTTCGCGTACGAGCCGCACTCGTTCCATCTAGTGCTCGCCCTCACGGTTGCTAAGTTCTTGACAGCCCTCGTCTCGTTCGCGACGGCAATCACGCTGTTGACGCTGATACCACAGCTGTTGAGGGTGAAGGTGAGGGAGAACTTCCTGATTATCAAGGCACGAGAGCTGGACCGGGAGGTGGGGATGATGAAGAGACAAGAGGAGGCAAGCTGGCATGTGCGGATGCTCACGCTGGAGATTCGCAAGTCACTTGACAGGCACACAATCCTGTACACCACCATGGTTGAACTCTCCAAGACACTGGAGCTGCAGAATTGTGCTGTCTGGATGCTGAATGAGAGTAGGAGTGAGATGATATTGACACATCAGTTGAGAGAAAGGGATATAATGGAGCCACACAACCGCACAATTCCAGTTGATGACCCAGATGTGGTTGAAATAAAGGCAACAAAGGATGCGAAAGTTCTTGGGCCAGAGTCATCACTAGGAGTTGCAAGCCGAAGCAAGCTTGAATCAGGACCTGTGGCTGCAATAAGGATGCCAATGTTAAAGGTGTCCAATTTCAAAGGAGGGACTCCAGAAGTGATGGAAACGAGTTATGCTATTTTGGTTCTGGTTTTACCTAATGATGGTTCATTAGGGTGGGGTCCAAGGGAGTTGGAGATTGTTCAAGTAGTTGCTGATCAAGTTGCAGTCGCTCTATCACATGCTGCGCTTCTGGAGGAGTCTCAGTTGATGCGAGAAAAGCTCGCTGAGCAAAACAGAGATTTGCTACGGGCGAAGCATGAAGCTGTGATGGCAGCGCAAGCTAGGAATTCCTTCCAGAGTGCCATCTATGACGGAATGCGAAAGCCAATGCACTCGATCCTGGGTCTCGTCTCAATGATGCAACAAGAAACTATGAATCCAGAGCAAAGGCTTGTAATGGATGCCATCGCCAAGACAAGCAGTGTTGCATCAACATTGATGAATGATGTGATGCAAACATCAACAATGAATCATGAGTATTTGTCTCTGGTGAGGAGGCCGTTCAACCTTCATTCCTTTATTAAAGAAGCAGTCAGTGTTGTCAGATGTCTAACTGGTTGCAAGAGTGTTGATTTTGAGTTTCAAGTGGATAATTCTTTGCCCGAAAGGATCATTGGTGATGAGAAGAGGGTTTTCCATATTGTCTTGCACATGGTAGGTACTCTAATGAACCGATGTAATGCCAGATGTCTCTCATTATATGCCAATAATCATAATGAGGTTGAAGAGAGGCATAATCAGGATTGGATGCTGCGAAGAGCAAACTTCTCTGGTGGCTATGTATGTGTCAAGTTTGAGATCAGGATTAGAAAATCCAAAGACAATGTTTTGAGTTCATCAAGCAGTCAGATAAGTCAAGGGTCCAAACACAACGATTCTGAGATGGGGCTTAGCTTCAATATGTGCAAGAAGATTGTGCAGGTATTTTTGAAATAAAAAGCATCTCAAGTAATTATATCCAATAGGAAGCAAACTATATTGATGTCACACATTCATGGTACTTCTCAGGTTATATGGTGATAATATTTGATTAGATTTCACTTGTTAACAAGGTTATATTGCCAGAGTGAGAACATTTTCTTGATCCTGGTTTTTCTGTTACCCTTCTAGACTCATTATACCTCTTATCAGAAGTCTGAAAATAATAGCGTCTCTTTAATATTGAGCTAGGATGCACGGATACGGCGATACGGATACGCGATACGGATACGCGATACGGCGATACTTCGATACAGATTTACATATTCACAAGTGCAGATTTAAATATAGATAATCTCGACCAAAATCAATACATTTGCCATTTCTGGATACCACAGAACAACTATTGGCCTATGGAGGACAGTATTGTGTGATTGTGTCATTAACTTTCCCCTCCAATACCATCTGACTAAAATTCAAGTATGTTGCTAGAGTCTTAAAATATGGTTTTATTTTTCCCCTTTTCTCTGGAGAAAGATACAAGATGGGAGTTAGATGAACTAATATATGACATTCATTGAAAGATAGTCTAATAAACATTCTGATATACAAGAACATGCAAATCTGCTTGCAAGAAAATCTAACAAAATATGAGGGGCGGCAGAGTAGAGGGGTGGCACTGCGGCAGAGTCACTCACCAATTGAGGAGGGGCTGTAGAGTGGCGGCCTGGTGAGGACTACAGAGCGGCGGCGGACTGCCGGGGCAGCGGCAACCTTCTGTCTGAGGCAGGGCGGCGGGTGGCCTTCTGTCTGAGGCGGGGCTGACTTGGTGGCTGAGGATCGGCGGGTCGGTAGCGGCCTTGTGAGGAGGGGGTGGCGGCCTTCTGAGGGGTGACAGCCTGGTGAGGACCGGCGGTGGCTTGGTGAGGAGGTGCGGTTGGGCGGCGTCCTTCTAAGGAGGTGTGGTTGGGTGGCATCCTTGTGAGGAGGGGGTGGTGACCTGGTGAGGAGCGGCTGCGGCCTTCTGAGGAGGGGCGACGGCCTGGTGAGGAGCGGAGGCGACCGGCAGCGACGGGCGAAGGTGGGGGCGGTGACGGGAGGAGGTGGCTGTGGCAAGATTCGGAGGCACAGGAGGATGCGGGGTACTGCTGCATTAGGCAGGTGTGCGGGGGGAGGGCAGCAGGGCTGAGGTGGGGGGGGGGGGGTTAGTCCAGAGGTATCCGAGAGGTATCGGAGACACCTTGGATATGTATCCGAGGGGTATTTGTATCCGATACTGATACGTGGGATTTTTAGATCTGTGCTTCCCAGATGTTGAGTGCCACAAAATTTGTTAGAATCTGTGGACTGTTTCCAGTTTTCCTTATTTTTGTACTTTTAGCAATTGAGACCTGTTGGTCTTAGAAAGAACTGAGGTTGAGTAACAGAGTGCAGCTGTGCTGGCTGATAAGCTAGCATATAGATAGTTATACACCAATTGAACTGGCAAACCACACAGAATTTGTTTTGCTACCATACTTTCTGACTTTGCATGCAAAGCTATGGAATATTTACTACTTCAGTACAAGATTGGTCAAACTGAGATAATATATTCATTTCATTTATCTTTCTGTTGAACTGATGCTTTAATCATAACTTATTTTATGCTTTTTCTTGCAGTATGCAACTGTTTTGAGCATTATGTAATGGGCCTCAATAAATTCCAGTGCTTGTTTTGCATAAATATCTTTAGTTATGCCCGTGACCCAAATCACAGCAAGTCTCTGTGATTGTTAGGATTTGGTCAGCAATTTGTTCAATCATTTGTGGGAGTGGCCAGTCTGTGCTTGATTTGTTGTACAATCTTCATTATGCTGACGTGAGCCCTTATTTCTGCTGCAGATGATGAATGGTAACATTTGGTCTCTATCAGATTCTGAAAGCATCGGAGAAACTATCATGCTCGTCCTCCAGTTCCAGCTGCAACCTGTGACCCCGGTCTCTGGAGCATCCACAGACTTGTACCGATCATCATCAATTCCCAACTTTAATGGACTCAGAGTCCTTCTTGCGGACAGTGATGACACCAACCGAGCTGTCACTCACAAGCTCCTGGAGAAGCTTGGTTGCCGAGTCGTTTCGTTCACTTCTGGTATCCAATGCATGAACTCCTTTGCCAGTGCTGAATCGTCTTTTCAGCTGGTGATTCTTGACCTTGCCATGCAAACGATGGATGGATTTGAAGTCGCTTTCACGATCAGGAAGTTCAGGAGCAACAGCTGGCTGCCGTTAATTGTTGCCCTTGCAGCAAGAACAGATGACACCATCCGGGATCGATGCCAGAGGTCAGGAATAAACGGCCTGATTCAGAAACCAGTCACATTAGCCGCACTGGGAGATGAACTCTATAGGGTCCTTCAGAACAATTAAAAGAGCCTGATGGTTCTCATTTCTTTCAATCTCAACAGATTTCTGTAGCTTGATTAATAGTTACTCTGCTGCTAGTTTCTGCCAGGCTTGGTCCATACAATCACGAAACATTTCTCACAAAGGAAATTGTATAGGAAGATGAAAACGTCCTGCCTTTTGCTTGGTTCTTTGGTGAAGGAAAGAAATGCACGATTTTTTGAAGAGATAATACAGGTAGAATTTAGACTTATTCATTTGTAAACCCTCTTAGATATTTAATCATTTAAGAGGTGTTACCGAACACTAAGGTGGGTCTTCGGCCCTATAGAGGTAGCCGAAGGCTTGTTACGGTGACACGCACTTGTGGAAAGCTACGCAATATTATTACTATCAACGACAATTTATTTCAAGTACAGTGACAATTTATTTATAGCTTGCACTTAACCACTCTTTGTTACAATTTACATTATTACTTCTTTAACTGTTATATTTTCGATATATTCGGAGGTAATTTGGTACATTTCTAAATACATTGATATTTTTACAATTTCACCTTGCACCATTCTCGAATTCTGACGAACGTCACCCCTTCGGCCTAGCCCCTGGAAGTTTATCGCACGCGGGACCCTCGGTGCACCCTCTACCGGCTTCGGCATGGCATCTGAATCGACATTCGGTTGACCTTCAAATGCCCCTCAGAGGCTCCGCCTATGGTGACGGCTTTGGCGCTCCATTCAGAGGATTTCCTAAGGGCGACCTGGGTAGGCCTTCGATTGGTCCGAAAGCCTGGTGCTGCCTTCGTCACTTATCCGAAGGGCCCCTTCAGTGGTAAGTATTATCCTAAAATAATAACTGTAAACTTCATTAATAATCCGTGTCCATTAGAGATCTTTGACTCATAGTTCGAAGGGGGCCCATGAGACCATTCCCCAACAGCAGCCCCTCTCGGGTAAGGTTCTTCTTCGATGGGCTGAACCCGTGAATCAAATGGTATGACCGAACGCCATCCCCTTCGGCTTGTTGAAGATCTCTTGTGACTCGTCTTGCCTTTTAGTAGATAGCCCCCTTTAGTCATTTGACTATTCTTATTTTACCGGGTTGACGATTTTATCTCTACGCGACATTTACGATAGTTACCGTTGGATTGTTTTTAACTGTCATTTGGGCAACGACTCAATTTCTAACATTCGTCTTCTTGACTGCCATCAGCCTTCTATTTTACTGCTATATATACTACCCGACGATTAACTTGTTTTACTGCGCGCTCATTGAATCACTTGCTCTCGTACGAAGTCTCTCACACCTCTTTCCGAAGCCCTAAGAGATCCCATGGCTCCGAAAAGCAAATCCGTTCGCCCGAAGATGTACTGGATTGGGCGATCCAAGGTTGACAAAGAAGTCGTAGCCGGACTAATCAAGTAAGGTCCGATCAACGATGTTTCAAAGGTCAGACTTTCCGGAGGATCAGGAATCTCTGATGCCCAAAGACGACGAAGCCATCGTTTTGGTGGACTACTTCCGAGCAGGGCTTCGTCTCCCTTGTGACGAAGTGGTGTCAAAGGGTCTGAAACTGTTCAAAGTCTACCTCCACCAGCTGATGCCGAATGCCATCGTTCGGCTCAGTCTCTTTTCTTGGGCTGCACGTTTAGAAGGAGCGAAGGCCTCGGCGAGGGCTTTCGTTGCAACCCACAAACTCCACCACCAGCTGAAGCCGATTTTCACGTCAAGCATGCAAAACGAGGCTCACTACAGTTGTGTGAACTTCACTTATCATGCCGGACTGGCGATGCCTGTTGTGGCCTACAAAAACAAGTGGCCAAAGGATTGGACACAATGGTGGTTCTACCATAAGGTAGACTGAAAAGAGTATCTTGTGTCCATGTGCGAAGAGGTTAAGGGGAATCGAGCCCTAGATGTACAACTGAATGACTCCCAGAGGGTAGCATTCGAAGCCTTCACCAGGTGTGTGAAGCACTTGAGCACGCGCGACCTCATAGAAGAGTTCATGGCATCCGAGGTGTGGTCCCTCAGCGAAGGCTGGTCCATCCCAACCTTCGGTGATAAAGGGCCAGAGGGACTCTGTCGTCCCTAGCCTGATTTTAGAGGTTTCACAAGTATTTTCGTTATCCTATTTCTTAACCGTGTTTCGACTTTTTGTCTTTTTCTTACATTATGTGCTTCGGGATAGACTTGATAGTGGGCAAAGTAGAGACCAGAGCTATTCTTCTCCTTGGGAAGTTCACCCAAGGCGAGGCTCAACTTTGCACTGACCAGGCTCTTGGTCGCCGACTCAACTGGATTTTTGATCTACGAGGTCTTGTTTACAAGGATAGGCTGAAGCTGCCTTTGTCCTCATCAGGTCAAGCCGAAGATGGCCACTCCCGGAATGCCGAGACCGGCGAAGCATCTGTTGCTAGAAGTTAGAAAAAGTGGAAAAATGGAAACCCTTCGTTGCAAGACTCCCTCCCTAAAGAAGAGACTTTGTCAAACGACCTTTGATGTCTTGGGCGATGAAAAGGTCCCCGAAGGCTCAGAAGCCATTCATGCTATGCCCCTTCGACAGGCGCCTCCAAAGGGCACACAAGAATTTCCTGCCACTTCATTGAAGCTTGGTGCTTCTGCGCAAGTGGACCTCGCCACGCTCATACTTAGCGACGACAAGAACGAGTCATCAGATCCGCACGTTGTTGCTGAACCAACGGAGGGGGGAGCTGAGAAATTCGAAGGAACAAAAGACGCCAAAGTAGCCGGAGTTGAGTCATCCTCTAGCTCTTCATCCTTTAGCTCTTCCTCTAAGGCCAGCTCCTCCGAAGGCCCTAGAGCCACAAATACTGAAGAGGAGAGTGCTTCGCCACCTTCGCCCCACCTTGGCTGCAAGGGGCTCATGTGTCATAGTGGCTTACTTGATGCTAAGGCAATCGACACCGAAGCCCTGAAGCTTACTTCATTTGAGCCAAGTTTCGGGGAGGTGAAAGACGTGAAGAAAATATTCGATAGCTTTGTTCTTCCCGAGCTAGCACGGAAGCCTGCTTCTGAACTTATCGACACCACCAACATGGCAATTGCAAAGGTATTTTGTATTTTTATTCGGATGTTCTTCATATACCCGTTCTCATACTACTGTGCTATCATAGGTTATGCTTCTCTTGCTCACTCAGAAAGCCGAAGCCTAGAAGAGGGATAATCTTCAGCATACGAAGGAGGCTATTTTGCACTCACAACAGCTCAAAAAAGAAGTGAGCGTCCTTCGCTCGTGTAAACAAAGCGTAGAAGAAGAGGTAGTTGTTCTTCGCTAGAACCTAACGACATCTGAAGTAACGTGTCAGAACTTCAAGCCCTCTACAATGCTGAAAGAGTTGAAGCCCAACGGCTGCGCGAAGAATTAGAGGAGATGAAGCAGTTGTCTAATGACGTCGTTAGTGTGTTAGAGGTCCTGGAACCGAAGGCTATTGCAGCTAGTGAAGCTATTAGCAAGATTTTTGATAAAATCGGTGCTTCGGCAGTGCCTCCAATGCTTAATGATGTGGGGGCTAGGTGGGCTTCTCGGATGGATTATCGATACCAGTAGCGGTCTTTTGCCCGCAGCTCAGCTATACGGTGACTTTTGTGCCATGGTCTCAGCTAGAAATCAATTGAGATGACTGGCTGTGATCATCACACGGAGTTTCACTATCCTTCGGACATGTCGACTATGGCTGTGAAAAGGTGTTGAAGGCCACCGCACGATCATTCACCACCAATTACTGGTGCAAACACAGTCGCGAACTGGCCCTCCAAGAAGCGAAAATCAACCGTCAAAGAGTACGCGTCATAGCTATGCTTTCGATATTTTTGTTACCTACCCGTATATTTATGGATCTTTCATTCTGTAGGCAAAGGCGAAGGGTGGTCCCTCTTCTTCTAGAGCCTCTGCCCCACTAGCCTCGTAGGCAACTGCTTCACAAAACATTGGTGGCACCACCATGGTGGCCAAAGATAGAGAGCAGGTCTGAGGAATGAACGAAGTGCTGTTTTGAACTTAGAACGTTCGGTTACCTATTGAAGATATACGATTTTATTTCTTGTTAAATGTTTTGACTAACTTCGTTTCCTGCATAGGTCCTCCCTTTGGACATTGCGCAGGTAGCTGAAGATGCTTTTTCCATCACTATGATGTGTGATAATTTTTTTGTGACTTGGGCTTGTTGGGATTCCTTCCACCGCTGCCATCCAACCATCGAATCTGAAAAGTACTGGAGAGCAAAGGCCAGGGTGTATGACGTGAGTAATGCCAACTCTAAAGTGTTTTGGGATTCTTTTTACCCTTCAGTCTTAGAGATTCGAAGGGTTGAGCGGGAAACCCGCAGGATTGAGAGTGGATACTTTGCACCTCTGCATATACTTGTCGTACCAAAACCTGAGCCAGAGGACACTTACGAACCTTCACCTGGGCATTTTCAATTTTGCTATCACCGAAGGCATGATTCTTTGCAAATAATGCAACATGTTGAAGATAAAAAGTGCTTCTCCCATAACTTCATCTAGCACCTCTTCGAGCAGCTATGTCGGATCTCCGCTAGATCAAGATACTGATCGGAAACAATACCGTTCCCCCTGACTTTTAAGCCGTAGGGACCTCTGGCAGCAACATGCACGAAGCTTCGACTGAGAAAACACCACCCCATGACTTTTAAGCTGCAGGGACCTTCAACAGCAATGTACGTGAAGCATTGACCGAGAAAATGCCGTCCCCCTTGACTTTTAAGCCGCTGGGACCTTCGGTAGCAACTTGCGAACCAACTAAACCGGGGAAGCTGAGGCGGAGATGGTACAATACTCTATGAGAGGAATGCAAAGGGACGAGAATAATATTCTACAACAATGAACTCATTTCATTGGGCGATGACTATACTATCGAGTGTTGCCTCCACAAATTTATTTTTCATTTGCTTCCATACTCGCGCTCGAAGGCCTAATATCTTCGGTCGATTTACTGTTGACGATGTATCCCCGCACCTGGGTTTTGCTCTGTAATTATTATAAAATGGAAATGCTTAGGTGCAATTTCTGGCGAGGGTTGACCAGGCTTCGACTTTCATTTTGCCGAAGTTTTATTTTGTTTCGAGGACTTTGACTAGGTTTCGTGATCGGAGGTGGGCATTCTTGGCCCCTACCTTTTATTTCTATTTGAACGTTGTGATCCTTTGTTTTAAGGTGGAGTACCATTTTGATATTTTTTATCCGAAGGTCTCTTTTGCCTTCTGTGCGGGGGCAGGCACTCTTAGCCCCTGGCTTTTAGTCGAGAGATGGGCCGCCTTCTTTTCGAGGTCTGGTAGCACTTCGACTTTTGTTTCTGAAGGTCTATTTTGCCTTTAGTGCGGGGCAGACACTCTTAGCCTTTGACTTTTAGCCGAGAGGTGCGCCCCCTTCTTTTTGAGATCGGGCAGCACTTCGGCTTTTATTTCTGAAAGTCTATTTTTCCTTCGATGTGGGGGCAGGCACTCTGAGCCCCTGACTTTTAGTCGAGAGGTGCACCGCCTTCTTTCTGAGGTCAGGAAGCACTTCGGCTTTTTCATGCGTTAAATAGATATGCAAGGGTGTAATTGAATAACAATTATCTTACCACAAGAGTGAAAATGTTGTCGAAGGATATCTGATTTAAAATAAAGACAAAAGGAAGTAACTTATATGCTCTAGACTTTACCGTGGGTTTGCACCTGTCTTAAGTTGAAAGGTAAGACGTCTTAGACATTCCATACCTTGACTTTTATGGCGATGCTTCGGCCTGCCTCTTCTCGTCGATTGGTGTGCTTCCTTCTACTGAAGGCCTGCATCACTACGATGGCAAATTATGCACAAATTCCAGATGTACACACTTTCCTGGGGGTAACCACATATATATTAAACATGGTATACAAAGATCATTGCCTCATTAAAAATCTCACACCTTGATAAAGGGTTCCCCATGTGAGGAAAGAGTACAACACCTGCACATTGTTTGGATTGAAATGTAGAATTTAAAATTACATAAATGTAAAACTTCCACAAGTGCTTCACCCATTAATACAAAGGCACCCCTTTGATCCCCGCTACACATAAAATTTGCGAAGGTTATCCGCATTCCAAGTGCATGGAAGCTCTTCCCCTTCGACGGTAGCCAGGTGATAAGACCCAAGCCTATTTGAACTCTTTACCAAGAAAGGTCCATCCCACTTGCTATGCAACTTTCCCACAGTTGAAGCATTTGGGAGCCTTCACAATACTAGGTCTCCAGGCATGAACTCCTTCGGGGATATTTTCTTGTTTAGTTTCTCCTTGATATTTTGCCAAGTTTTTGACAGCCTGCATTCTAATGTCCTCCAGTGCATCCTTGGATATCAATTCTTTGCTTTGAGTAGATTCAACCGTGACTCTAAATGCTTTATTTTTACATTCCTCCAGAGTCATTGCCTCTTCTCTAAAGAGCAAATGAATCGGCGTGAACCCTGTTGGTCTCGTTGCTGTTATCCTTACTGACCATAGGACCTTCGATAATTCTTCGACCATTTTCGTTTTGGGAGGCCATGTATACGCCTTGTGACACCAGTTAGGATGATGCTTCGTTTGACTATGGGTGATACACTGATGTGAAGTGGACTTTGATTCTCATGACTTTGTAGAATTGCTTGAACCCTTTGTTGTGAAATTGTGTGCCATTGTCAATCGTCACTTCACGAGGGATGCTGAAATGGCAGATGATGTTTTGCCATACGAACTTTTGTACATTTCTTGATGTTATGTTCACCAACAGCATTGCCTCCACCCATTTGGAGAATTACTCTACTACGACGACAGCATAGCATAAATTTCCTGGAGTAGGCAGTAACTATCCAATGATGTCAATCCCCCATCGCATTAAGGGCTAGACCGGTGGAATAAGCTGTGTCTCTATCAATGGCCTGTTCGAGTCCTTGAACGGATATTGGCTGTTCATGCAGCTTTGGACTATGGGCTCCGCATCAGAGATGGCCTCCAGCCAAAAGAACCCTTATCTGAACGCTTTCCTAACAAGTGCTCGAGTGTTGATATGTGAGCCACACAGTCCTTCGTGTATTTGTCTCAGTAATTCTTGCCTCTCTGCCTGGGATAGGCACAGAAGCATTGGTGCATAAACTCCCATCCTGTACAAATTAGCCCCCATAATTTTATAGTTTCTTGCTCTTTGCGCCATACGCTTCGCTTCCACATGATCTTCTGGCACGTAGTGACCCTGAAGGTAGGCCATTATAAGGGAGCGCGAATCTTTGCTCTCAATAATAGTGACACTACATGTCACTTGTGGTGGGGCCTCGATAGCTGCCACCTTCAAGTTCTGATAAAAGACATCTGGTGGGATTGGTAGATGTTGCATCGCACCCTTGGCGAGGTCGTCGGCCTCAAAGTTGTCATTTCTTGATATGCTTTTGACTGTGAACACCAAGAAATGCTTTTTCATGCTTCGCACTGCTTCCATATACTTAACTAGCTCTGGCTCCTTCGCTTGGAATGTCTTGTGAATCTGGCTTGCAACCACCTTAGAGTCTGTCTTGATCAGTACCCTTCGGGGGCCAAGCGCTCACGCCTTAAAAAGCCCAAGGAGAACTATTTTATATTCTGTGACGTTGTTTGTCGATCAAAAATCAAGTTTGGTGGCGTATCGTAGCTTCACGTCTGAGGGCAAAGATACAACTGCTACATGAAAGGACGATGATGTCGCCTAGAGGGGGTGAATAGGCATTTTTACCAAAATTTGTCCCCTTTTACCGTTGGCCTAAACTTGCAACAGAAAATAAACTAACGGATTTTTCACAAGTGTAAATCCTAAATATGCTAGGCTCAACTAATGCACAATCAACCTAAATAAGTGTGAAAGTTACAATTCTAAGGTGACAAAATTTATCCAATTCTAGCAGAAGATATGCAAGAAAACTCTAATTGAAAAACCCTGAAAACCCTGTTCACCAGAGTATCCAGGTCAACCCAGAGTATCCAGGTTGAGAGCAGATTGTACAGTATTCGGAGTCTCCGGGTTAAATCTGAAACTTCCGGGTTTTATATAGAATGTGCTCAAACTGAAATTAAACTACGGCTAAAGAGTTCTAGCTCAAACCAAATAAAGTCGTGTGTTCCAAACGATGATTCCAAGTAGATCCACAAAGAACCTACAATCAAATACACACGAACAAGTAGATTGAGCAAAATGCATAAATATTGAGCAAGAACAACAAACCGAAGTGAAGACACAAAGATTTGTTTTCCGAAGTTCGGATTCAACACCATGAATCCTACGTCTCCATTGAGGAAGCTCCAAGGAACCGGGTCTCTTTCAATCGCTTTCCTTGATCCACTAGCTTTATCTCTTCCCTTGCGGAGGCGAGATAGACCTTCACAAACTTTCCTGCGGTACACCACACGCATGGGAGCTCACCGGGCAACGCCTAGCCGTCTAGGAGGCTTCACCTCCAAGAGTAACAAATGCTTCACGAACTTCTTGCCAATAAACTCAAGTTCTCAAGATGGGATTTATGGTCACTTGTACTCAATCTTCCAATCTCTCAACCCAACTCACTTCTCTTCTGAAATCACACACTAAAATAGAGTGGGAGGGAGTTCTTTTGGCTTTGGCTTTGAGTATTTTGTGGGGAGCACCAGCAGCAACCAAAGGAGGGGGTATAAATACCATACCCCCCAAAACTAGCCATTATAGTAGTTTTTTGTACTGACCCGGAGTCTCCAGGTCAACCCGGAGTATCTGGATAAACTAAAAAGGCCCAAACCGAGACCCAACTCGGAACTTTACCCGGAGTATCTGGAACCTGTAGTGTCTGGGTCAACCCAGAGTATCTAGTAAACTAAAAAGACCCTAATAGACCACTTGGCTCAGAACCTCACTCGGAGACTCCGGACAACCCGGAGTATCCAAGTTCAGTACAGCTGACCCTCTAAAAATGGCAATAACTTTTGATCCCGAAGTCCGATTTTGACGATTTTGGACTCTATGGAAAGCTTATGCAGAGGGCTACACATCCCAACTAAATTCATGATCCCAAACACATTTTATCAAAGTAGGAACACTCCAAAACCTAATTCAGACACTTCCCCACTTTTCGCACCGCGATCCTTAAGCTAACTCACTTTGGGTTTGTTAGAAAACTTTTGAGCACCGAGTCACAAAAATTAGCACTACATTTCATCCCTCTTAATAATGTGGCATACCTATACTCAAATTCAATTGTAAAACCCGTTTGAACCAATTTGATCATTTGAATACTTTCAAGTACCACTTCTTTCCTTCAAACTTAGAGGGTTGTCGACTTCTATATCATCGTCACTCCATCTCTTCTTGATTCTTCATGTGATTGATGTGAATCACCGGTAGCTTCACACAACCTCGCACGGTATAGGCGCAAAACCTTCACTCGCTCTTCATCACCGCCTCGGTCCTTCGACGTCGAGCTATTTGTTTTCCCTTCACCATGGGATGGTCCATCGCAGCTGAGTCTTGCTTGCCCTTCACCGTCTTGCCATAGAAAACCACTTTGTATTCGATATTGTCAGTAAATTCACTTTATCATATATGGAGTCTAATCTTGTTCTTCACTCTTAGAAAATAGAACATCTCAACGCAACTCATGCCTTCTTATGGATCTTAACCCCAACTCACTCTCAAGCACAAAGCACATAGGTTAGTCCATAAAATCTAAGTGATAATGTCATACCTTTAGTTACATGATCTCCACAAGTAACTTAGTTTTCAAGTTTATTACCAATTTTATTGAGCTTCTCTTTCTCCTCATGAGCATCACTAAGAGCTCAATGACAATGATGCATTTCTTTTGTTCTTATGGCATTTCAAATCCATGATTCATCACTTATGCATTTCCTATGGAATAACCTAATAAAAATTCTTAAAACAATTGTTAGTCTATAGGTATTGTCATCACTTACCTGAGTATCACCTAGAGCTCATTCATCTTGATGCATTTTCAATCTCCCCATTCACTTAGAGCTCATACATATCTCTCCTCCATACATCACCTACGGAAAAACCTACTAACAATTCTCAATAACGTTGTTACTCCATAGGTATTGTCATTAATTACAAAAACCGTACATAAAGGCTAGATGCAGTTTCAATCTCCTCCATTTTGGTAATTGATGATAATCTAACTAGATGATTATACTTGACAAAATTTATAGTTCTAAGTATACATTTAATCCAAAGATGAATATATACAAAGAACAAGTTTTGAAAACATCAAACATCACAAAGACATTTGAGGTTGTCAAAAGTAGCTTTACTAGCATCAAACACCACAAAGGTTTAGATGTTAGTAGAACTAATATGTATATAGTAAACTCTCCCACAATCTATTCATGTGTGAATGAATATTGAACATCATTGCATATATTGTCTATCTCAAATTTTGGACAGAGTTTCCTTTATACATATGAAGCAAGCATGACAAAAGTATATAGCATCAAACACCACAAAGGTTTAGATGTTAGTTGAATTAATATGTATACAGTAAACTCTCCCACAATTTATGCATGTGTGAATGAATATTGAACATCATTGCATATATTGTCTCTCTCAAATTTTGGACAGAGTTTCCTTTATATATATGAAGCAAGCATGACAAAAGTATATAAAGATAAATATGCTTATGCAAAGCAAACTTTTGCTTTAAAACTCCCTCAAATGACAACCTCTTTACAAACATAATAGATTACAAAATTCTCCCCCATGGCAATAATTCCCCCTATAAGCAAAACCCTCTTACAAAATATAACATCCAGTCCAAATTCTCCCACAATTGACATCAATACAAAAATGGAATCATGAAAACAAATTCTCCCCCAATTGACGTCAAATTGAAAGGACAATGATGTCAAATTTGTAAGAATTATGGAGGACTCGTCAAAAGGAGAAATTTCCTCCAAAGGACATTAGCTCTATTCCACAAAAGGAATCATCAAAAGTTAGTGCAAGACCATGTATAGTATAAACTCCTCATGATGTGTGTATTTCTCATAATTTGAGTTAAACCAAATACACTTATTCAATTATGAACTATATGAGGATAACAAACTATACAATAGGTCAAAGGGGTTCAAAGAGATGCCAAATGAGATTTTTTTTTAAAAAAAAAACCAATTGAAAAGATATCAAATGAAATTGCAAAGAATACCAATTAAAATTCCAAAGGATATCATTGAATACCTACAAGAGATACCAATTGAAAATACAAAGCATTCTATTTGAAGAAGATACCAATTCCAATTGAAATAGATGTCAATTGAAACAAATTCAATTTGAAGACAAGTCAAGCATGAGTCCGAGATTAGGCACAAAATTGAACATAGCAAAATAGTTGACATTATAACAAATATCTCGTTTAGCACAAAGTGTCAACATCTCATAAGCATACATGTTCAATAAGGTCAAACAAACCGGACTAAAAACCTTAAGCAAAAGATTTTGTGATTTTCATCAATATTGAATAGAGGAGCTCAAGCATTTGATATGGATTCTTTTGTATATTTGGAACTGAATGAATCATAAACATAATTATAAAGTTCCCACAAAAATATGCTACTTCAAATTTTTCATATTTGCAATAAAGAGGTTTTTAAGCACTTGCAAGAAAAACACATTTTTGCAAGTAGTTTTCATGCTATGATGCAATATTGAAACTTGTGTAGATTACATAGATTTAGAGCAACTTACTTGATCTTCGTGACTTGTTCATCTCGGTAACTTATTCATCTTTTCTTGGCATTACTTTGATATGATCCTTCCATTTGATTCCAATTGAAGTTGAAGAAGACAATCTTCTTTATAAATACCAATTGAACTAGTGACCTTCTTCATAAAAATCCAATTGAAATGATCTTATATTTGCAAGGACCTTCATTATGATTGATCCAAGCTTCCAATGTATCTCCATTGTACCTAAAACTTATTCAAATACAATTTGGTCCCAAAACTCATTGGGTCCGAAAAAGTTAGTGAATGCATCCTCACAGAGCAAGCTCTCTCATAGATATGCGCATATTGGTATGGAAATGATAACAATTTAAGTTCATACCAACAGATAGATACCAATTGAAAATATATACCAAATTAAGGTGTATACTAATTGAAATCAAATGAAATCTCTATGCACCTTTTAGATAATAAAAACACTTGAGAGAGGTTTAATCTAAATGTAGGATGAAAAAAAGCAAACATGCTATAGATTTTAACATTTAAGTCAAACAAGCATGCTCGTCACTTTCAAGATCCGATAAGAATATAATTTGGACAAAAATAGCATATGCGACTTGAGATACCAAATGAAAGACAAATATAAAAAATTTGTCCAAATTACATCTAAGACAAAAGATCAACAAATGATCACTCACAAAGTTTAACTAAAGAACTAAGTGAATGGATTGAGCATATAGAGAAATGAATAAGTTCCAAACATACTCAAAACTTATCTCGAGCGAGTATATTGAACATGATATAAGCATTAAGATACCAAACTTCCATAAATTCCAAAAGGAAAGTTTCCTTGAAGAAACTAATTTTTCTTAACATAGGAGTTAAATGAAATATTTCACATAGAACGAAATCACTTGGAAGCAAAGATTGAACCAAAGATGATCAACAAGGATTACCACTTGTATTATTACCAATTGTAAGAAGACAATGGTATACAGAGATATCTTAAGATATTAATTGCAATAAGGCATAGATGACCTTTCTTTCAAAAAGAATGAGAAGAAAGATTTTAGAAATTAATCATCATGCTTCAAATGCATTCTTCACAAAATCAACTATTACAAGTAAACTCATAAAAACAATAGTTGATTTGATCCGAATGAGAAAAAGATTCAAATTAAAATCTTGAGATTAGAAGATCACTAAAGAAGTACCAAGTATCTCAAGTTTTAATTTGAAACCAACTAAGGGTCAATCAATGGATTCTTATGAAATTGAGCTTTATATGAGCTTGACATACCATACCATATAGATACGAGATAAGCAATAATATCAATTCTAAGTGGCATTGCTCAAATATTCATACTTTATGCGTATTTAATGTGCACAGAGCATAATACTCCACCATAATGTGATATTCCATTAATTTCTCCAAAAGATCCAAAATAGAATTCAATAAGACGAATAAGATCAAATAAGACTTTAAAACCACAATCAACATATGAATGTGTAATGCATCCTACACATACTAGTCGGTAAGAGAAACTATATGCGCTGAAATAAATTCATAACACACTTAGCAAGCAATCAAGACATGTATGGATATGAAGTATAGACATGACAAAATTGCAATAAAGTCTACACATGCTAGGATAAGCACAAGCTCTAAACAAGCATAGATACGAACCTACACATGCAAAGAGCTAGAAACTTCCAGAATCCGGAGTTTCTGGATACAACCCGAAACTTCCGGTTTTTGTCAAACCCGGATGTTTCGACTTGACCCGGACCTTCCGGGTTCTGGAACACTCGGATACCCCGGCCTGACCCGAAACCTCCGAGTTCTGGAACTTTCCAGAAAATTGTGTTGAACAAAAATCTAACACAATGAACAAGAATACAAATTTAAGCATTGTGATAGAATGTTACCTTCATAGAATGATATTGGATAGATAGTAAATATATTTCCATATAACTTGACTCTTTAAACAATTAGATTGTTCTTCAAATAAATAGCTAAGTCTCCAATGCCAATTCTCATTGACATCCTTAAGGATATTCATTTCACGAAGATACTAAGCACAAATTGTAATTGAAGAAATATTAGTCTCAAAGAACAAAACATAGGATGAGCTCCCCTAAATATATTCCAAGTACTTGAATTACTTGTAACATACACATAGTTCATTCAAGAATCTAGAGGATTTTACTCTATATTTTGAGTTAAGGCACAAAAGAACTTTACAATAAAAATACTCGTGCCAAGAATGAACTTACAACCATGAGATCATGTAGATTAAGTTCATCTTCCATAGCCACCATCAAGTCCTAATCCTCTAGTGTTTCTTTTACCTTATATAGCTCACAAAGACAAAAAAGGTAAAATTCACACGAAATTGTAACTAGAGATTTTAGCAATTACCATCCATCTTTCAAATGTATCTTTGAATATCATTGATGAAATGGTTTCTTGGATACTTGATGAGCTCTTGATCTTTCTTGATAACCACAACCAAGCATTTATTTCCTGCATCACTCGTAAGACTTTGCTCTACAAGAGATCCATTAAACACATCATCTTATAACAATGTAGAGATTTAATTAACAAATACCTAGCCAATTTAAAGTGTTCACAATCACAAAAGATTGTGAATGACTTACACCTACACAAGGTTAAGGAGGCTAAATATTTCAAAGTAGGTACTTGTTACCAAGATGTCATTGGTTTTTTATATTGGATTAATAATCTTCATACTTGACACTCTTTCCACAAATGATGAGAAATACAACTTGAAAGGAAACTTGATATGAGATGTCCAAGAAAATTCTTCTCAAGTGAGCCAAGTCTTCAATGCATCTCCAAGTACATATTTAGAAAATTAGGCACTTTGTGGTACCCAAACCATGTTGGTCCTTTAAGGTTAGTCACAAGAGACTTAGACACCCAAATGGCCTTTGTGCTAGCAAATGATGAACTAATCACCTTAGTAGCACAAGTTCCATTTTTGGCCTTCCTAAGCGATAAATCATAGTCAATTGAAGAGTTAGGCTTAGGAATGTTACCAATAGGACAATTCTTACCAATATGCCCCTTGTCCCGACAAGTGTAGCAAATGGGATGCATGTCCTTGCAAGGTGCCTTCTCATCTTTCTTCTTGCTTTCTTCCTTGCCGGTGAGCCTCTTCCTTGATGATATAAGGCCTTCATTCTTCATGTAGGGGCATGATGCAATTTCATGTCCCTTCTCCTTGCATCCATAGCACTTCCTCTTGCTTCTTCTTGTTTTCTTATTTGAAAGTGTGGTCTTGTCATCAACCTTGTTGGAACACATAGAGGCGTAGAGTCCCATGCTTGAGCACTTGAAGCACTTGATATGAGCCATCTTCTTATCTTGGCTCTTTCTCATATCCTTCTCTTCCTTCTTTAAGGATCAATCTCTCACATGGTGACCCTCCTTCTTGCACTTGAACCAAGTGATGAGAGCCTTGTTCTTATTTTGTTCTTGCCCCTTGATCTTGGTATTGTTGGACTTGTTCTTCTTGTTGGATTTTGCTTCAAGTCCATGATCCTTGTGCTTCTCATTTTTACCTACATGATCCAAGTCACATGTAGTGCTTGGGGAAACATTTGCTTGAGAGCAAGGGTTAGCACAATGCAATACAATATGAACTAGTGAGCATGTGCACTTGTGCATGTAAGGTCGGTAGGATATTACCGTTGTTACCATAACCTCATGAGCTATTTCTAGCATGGCATGTGAGTCCACAAGATTTTTATGAGAGCACACAAGCTCATCATGATTTTCTTGCAAAGCCATATGCTTGCTCATAAGCTCTACAAGTTGAGCCTTTAGCTCAATATTTTCTTTCTCCAAAGATGCTACATAAGAATTAGAGTTAGTAGCACAAGCATTATCAATAGGAAAAATAGTGGATTGTCCTTAGATAAAATATTGCAATTAGGACATGATTTTTCTAAATCCACTAGAGGCATAACATCTAATTTATTAAGCAAAAAAATATGCTTAATTTTAAGATCCCCACAAAGATTGGATAAAGAACTATGAGATTCTTGAAGTTCACATTTAAAGTTTTAAGTTCCTCAATTTTCTTAATGAGAAATTCCTCTTGCATATCGAGGCTTTCCACATGGCTTTGCATTATGTGCATGAGTTTGATCACTTTAGGCATATCCTTTTTGCTCAAAAGATCAAATCCGAGCTCATCACTATCACTAGCACTAGAGCTAGTATTAGCATTTTTAATCTCACTTACCGATTTCCTTTTACCTTTTGCCATAAGGCATAATGGAGAATTGGTGTGAGGGGATGAACACTTTGGAGAAGTGGATGGTTCACTTCCAAGTTGAGGACAATCCATGCTATAATGTCTGCATTGATGACAAATGTAGCAAGCTTGACTTGTGCTTGATCTTCTCCTAGATGAAGCTTTCTTGTTGATTTTTGTTGTAGCTTCTCCACCTAGGTTTTGTCTTTCATAGAATTCTATTTCCTTCAAAATGTTAATCTCACAAGTACTAATAGAAATAGATGCATCGCTATGAGGACAAAGAACCATATCATCATGATAAATAGGTATTTTTACACTAAATGATATGCAAGAGTTATCAACACTAGTAGATATAGAAATTTCATCGCAAGTGTTGTTCAAGTACAAAGGAGGAATTGAACAATTGCTAAGCCCACTCACTATTTTATTACCTTGCTCGGAGGAGTATGTTGGTGAGGCGGCTTGCGTGACAAGACCACTTTGATCGATGAAGGAAATCATTTGAGGCTCTTCATGATGTGTTGATGAAGTTGAGCAATCCTCAAATGATGCCTCCAAAAGAAGTTCTTCTCTATCATATTTGGACTTGTCATATCTTTCTTTGAGGGTAGTACAAATGAGATGAGTGCCCTTAAGCGGCATGATGGATGCAACCACATCTATACTCAAAGCATTAAATAAAGCATTAGTGGCTTGAGCATTGAGATGTATGCATTTCTCTTCCTCTTCAACTGATAAGAGTTTATCACTAGGAGGAGAAATGCTCACATCTATAACTTGCTTTATTTGAGGACCCATAGTCCTAAAATTATGAAGCATACGAGTACTTCACTCAAAATAATTAGAGCCATCTAAAAGGAGTGGTTCTATGTTCACTAATCCACTAGTCAACATCTTTACTCTCTAGGTGGTAAAGCCCTAAAAAGAGAGACTTAGCTCTGATACCAATTGAAAGGATAATGATGACGTCTAGAGGAGGGGGTGAATAAGTATTTTTACAAAAAAATCATCTCTTTTTACCGTTGGCCTAAACTTGTAGCGAAAAATAAACTAACAGATTTTTCACAAGTGAAAAACCTAAATATGGTAGGCTCAACTAGTGCACAATCACCCTAAATAAGTGTGAAAGTTACAATCCTAAGGTGACAAAAATTATTCAATTCTAGCAAAAGATATGAAAGAAAACTCTAATTGAAAAACCCAAAAAACAATGTTCACCGAAGTATCCGGGTTGAGAGCAGGTTGTACAGTATCCGGAGTCTCCGGGTAAAATCCAGAACCTCCAGGTTCTGTACAGAATGTGCTCAAACTAAAATTATACTATGACTAAAGAGTTCTAGCTCAAACTAAATGAAGTCATGTGTTCCAAGCGATGATTCCAAGTAGATCTACGCAGAACCTACAATCAAATACACACGAACAAGTAGATCGAGGAAAATGCATAAATATTAAGCAAGAACACAGGAACAACAAACTAAAGTGGAGACACAAAGATTTGTATCCTGAAGTTCGAATTCACCACTATGAATCCTACGTCTCTATTGAGGAAGCTCCAAGGAGTTGGGTCTCTTTCAACCGCTTTCCTCAATCCACTAGCTTTATCTCTTCCCTTGCAGAGGTGAGATAGACCTTCACAAACTTTCTCGCAGCTCACCACAAGCACGGGAGCTCGTTCGGCAGCGCCTAGCCGTCTAGGAGGCTTCACCTCCAAGAGTAACAAATGCTTCAGCAAACTTCTTGCTGATAAACTCAAGTGCTAAAGATGGGATTTACGCTCACTTGCACTCAATCTTCCAATCTCTAAACTGAACTCACTTCTCTTCTCAAATCACATTCTAAAATGGAGTAGGAGGGAGTTCTTTTGGCTTTAGGTTTGAGTATTTCGTGGGGAGCACCAGCAGTAAACAGAGGAGGGGGTGAGGAGGGTATAAATACCTAACCCCAAAAACTAGTCATTACAACACTTTTTTGTACTTACCTGGAGTCTTCGGGTCAACTCGGAGTATCCGGCTGAACATAAAAGGCCCAAACTGAGACCCCAACTCGGAACCTCACTCGGAGTATCTAGAACCTGGAGTATCCGGGTAAACCAAAAAGGCCCTAACAGACCACTCGGCTCGGAACCTCACCCGGAGACTCCGGACCACTTGGAGTATCCGAGTTCAGCACAGCTGACCCTCTGAACATGGCGATAACTTTTGATCCCAAAGTTCGATTTTCGACGATTTTGGACTCTATGGAAAGCTTATTTAGAGGACTGCACATCCCAACTAGATTAATGATCCCAAACACATTTGATCAAACTAGGAACACTTCAAAACACAATTTGGATACTTCCCCACTTTTCGCACCAGGATCCTTAAGCTAACTCACTTTGGGTTTGTTAGAAAACTTTTGAGCACTAAGACACGACAATTAGCACTACGTTTCATCCCTCTTAATAGTGCAGTATACCTATACTCAAATTCAAATGTAAAACTCGTTTGAACCAATTTGAGCCTTTGAATACCTTCAAGTACCGCTTCTTTCCTTCAAACTTAGAGGGTTGCCAACCGTCTTTCCATCTCTTCTTGATTCTTTATGTGATTGATGTTAATCACTGGTAGCTTCACACGACCTTGCACGGTATAGGCGCAAAGCCTTCACTCGCTCTTCACCACCATCTCGGTCCTTCGGCTCCAAGCCATTTGCTTGCCCATCACAAGTGGATGGTCCATCGCAGCCGAGTCTTGCTTGCCCTTCACTGTCTTGCCATATAAAACCACTTTGCATTCGACATCTTCAATAAATTCACTTTATCATATATGGAGTCTAATCTTGTTCTTCACTCTTGGCAAATAGAACATCTCAACTCAACTCATGCCTTCTTATGGATCTTAACCCCAACTCACTCTCAAGCACAAAGCACATAGATTAGTCCATAAAATCTAAGTGATAATGTCATACCTTTAGTTACATGATCTCCACAAGTAACTTAGTCTTCAAGTTTATTACCAATTTTATTGAGCTTCTCTTTATCCTCATGAGCATCACTAAGAGCTCAATGACAATGATGCATTTCTTTTGTTCTCATGGCATTTCAAATCCATGATTCATCACTTATGCATCTCCTATGGAATAACCTAATAACAATTCTTAAAATAATTGTTAGTCCATAGGTATTTCATCACTTACCTGGGCATCATCTTAATGCATTTTCAATCTCCCCATTCACTTAGAGCTCACGCATATCTCTCCTCCATACATCACCTATGCAACAACCTACTAACAATTCTCAGTAACGTTGTTAGTCCATAGGTATTATCATTAGTTACCAAAACCACACATAAGGGCTAGATGCACTTTCACTACTGCGCTAGCACCCGAAGCCCCCCAGGCTCTGTTACAATACACGATCCATACTAGGTATAATGAGATTTCCTCTTGCCTTTGGCCTGCAATGTCTAGTCTACCTAAAACTCTGCTAAAGCCTGAGATTTTATCATCATTCTTGCGACAAAGGCAATGCAAATGGTGCAATTTTTGTGGCCCATTTTCCAATTCTTCCTGTGCTTCACAATTTTCAAACATGTCGCGAAGGGGTAAGGAGATAGGTATTGTTATCTTGTGAGCTGTGAAATAATGGAGAAGCTTCCGTGATGCCATCACCATTGTGTAAGACATTTTCTCCATCTCAGAATAGAACCTCTTCGGCCCTTTCAAGGCATCCGAAACATAGTATGCCACAAATTACTGCGGCTTGTCATTTAATTGCATCTCCTGCACAAGTACAACACTTACCATCGAAGGGGACGCCGCTATCTATAGCAACAACCTACCCTTCAGATCTGGACTGGTCAGAGCTGTGAGCTTTGTTAGGTATTTCTTTAACTCGTCGAAGGCATCCTGCTACTCCATGCCCCACTTGAAAGGGTCATAGCCTTTAAGAGTTTTGAAAAAAGGAAGGCTTCGCTCGACGGATCTAGCAATGAATCAGCTAGAGCTGCCAATCTTCCGACTAAGTGTTGCGCTTGTTTCCTGCTCTGGGGAGGCCTCATGTCAAGTAGTGCTTGTATTTTCTGGGGATCTACTTTGATGCCCCTTTTTGACACCAAGAAGCTCAGCAATCTTCCAGATTGCACACCAAATGCACATTTTTCTGGGTTTAGCTTTAGCCATGCACTTCGCAGATTATCAAAGGTTTCCTGAAGGTCATCGAGATGTTTGTCTTCCCTGATGCTTTTGACTACTATGTCGTCAACATATGCATAGATATTCGGCTCAACTGTGACTTCAGCACTATATGGACCAGTCTGGCGAAGATGGCACCAGCATTCCAAAGATCGAAGGCCATCCTTACCAAACAATATATGTCGAAGGTGGTTCTAAAACTTGTTTCTTCCTTGTCCTCCTCCGCCATCCAAACCTGATGGTATCCAGAATATGCATCCAGGAATCTCAACATTTCACAGCTGATAGTGGGGTCTACTAATTGATCAATGCGTGGCAAAGGGAAGTCTTCCTTCGGACAGACTCTATTGAGGTCTGTGAAATCTACACACATCCTCTATTTTCCATTACTTTTCTTGACTAGCACCGGGTTGTCCAGCCACTCAGAATGCAACGCTTCGCGTACTACACCAGCGTCAAGCAGCTTCTGTACCTCAACTTTTGCTGCATATTTCCTCTCCTTTGAAGCCTTTTGAAGCTTTTTCTTCTTTGGTTTCGCATTTGGGTCCACATCTAGAGTACGTTGGATGATTTCTCTATTCACTCCTTGCAAATCCTTCAGTGACCAAGCGAAGACATCTTCGTTGTTGCGAAGGAACTGTGTCATCCTCTGTCATCTCAGCACCAATGACAACTGCTATGTCTAGCCTGTCTTGACATAGTAGCACCTTCTTTGTCTAGCCATTGGGTGTTGCCTTCATCACCCACTGTGTCTATAGCTGTTCTTCGTACTCCTCAGGTTTCATTGGAGGCTCTGCCACTACAAGAACATTTCGCCTGCCTGGAGTATTTCCCACTTCAACCCTACAGGCCACTTGTTGATCTCTAAATACTGTTATGACACCTCTAGGACCGGGTATTTTCATGCACAAGTAACCATGGTGTTGGTCCAAATTTGTTCAGGATTCCCTGTCCAAAAATTGCATTATAAGGATAGGTTATATCAACAACATGGAAGGTGATATACTACGTTTAAAAGTTAGACCCTTCGCCAAAAGAAACCAACCTGCTGAAGGTTAATTGCCAAAGTGTTAATTTCTTTTCCCCCGAAGCCTAGCAACGGGGATCCAGCCTACCGAAGGTTATTTCACAGCAGACCCATCCTGTCAAAAGCATCGGCAAAAATGATGTCTGCTGGACTCCCACCATCTATGAGGATTCTATCCACTTCGTTCCCTAAAATGTTTACAGTGATGATGAAGGCATCCATATGTGGGTAATCTAGAACCCTCACGTCTTCTTGTGAGAAGGTGATTAGCACATGAGACCACTTCGAATGGACATAAGTAGGGCCTACACCAACATGGTTAACCCTTCGCACATACTCGTTTCATTGTCTCTTTGATTCAGTTTCCTGACTGGATCCTCCATTGATTGCCAGCACAAGGTTACTATGTTCACCGATCTGTTAGTTTCTGGGGGGCTTCGATTGCTGGCCTTTGGTGGAGGGGGTGGGAGTGCTGCTTGAAAAGCTATTGACTGACCAAAGGTCTGGTATGGTCGAGACGATGGTGTATGAATGTATGGCTGTGCCACAACCATCGGTCACCACTGAGTAAGAAATGCTGAGGGGTTTGGGCCATAGCTCTGATTGGATTCCCACAGGTCATCGTACCTGAAATGTGTGGCGTGATGCACAAATCTTGCAGGATCGAAGGTCAGCTTCCACAAGTTTTCTTTCATGGCTATAACTTACGGGACTGCTTAGTCTTAAGACTGGCACCTTCGTCATGGAACTCATAGTATAATGCGATTAGATCCCGTGGAGCCCATCCACCTTGGCCGCCTCGGCCTCCATGGCCTCTACCACTTCGGTCGCCTCGAGCACCCCCACCTTGTGTTTCAATGACCTCTTGTATGACCTTGTTCGGTCCGAAGTATATCTGATTGACTTCTTTTTTCTCTGATGTGTACTCAAATGCTTCGGTTTTCTTCACATGCTTCATCTTGTCCCTTGACTATCCAGCGTTTACGTCTCTGCTTGAGTTTGGCTTCTACGTTTTAAATGCTGTCAGCTCACTTCCTCCAAAGATGGTCCATCTCAGACTTTGCATACTCCTCCATCTTGTTGAAGAGCTCCTGCACACTCTGCGGCCTCTTGCGTGTAAGCTTTCCTACCAAAAGTCCTCCTCTGATGCACTGGATAGCGGCATCGATGATGGTATCTTTGCTTAAGCCCTTCGCCTCGAAGCGAACATGCACAAAGCGATGCATATAGTTCTACAGTGTCTCCATTGGCTGTTGCTTGATTGTGAAGAGGTCGCCGGCAGTAACCTTCTTTTGCTCGATTGCCTTGGAATTTACTGTAAAGGGCATTACACAACTACTCGCATGAGTAAATGGATCCTGGAGGCAAAGCGGAGTATCACGACCTCGCTATCCCCTTGACTGCCAACACAAAAGCCTTCGCCAGTGTTGTGTTGTCTCCCCTAGCGGATTCAACTGCTACCTCGAAACTCATAATGAATTCCATTGGATCTGACTCTCCATCGAACATTACCACCCTTGGCATCTTGAAGCCCGAAGGCCAGAGCTGATTCTGTAAGCTGATGGAGAGTGGTGTTTCTGGATCGCCTGCACATGAACCTATGTTGAAGGTCCTACACTGGTCGTGCTACAAATGTTGACGGAGGTGTTATCATGTGGCAGGTCTGCTCACCTGCCCGTTGCAATATCTTAATCTCTTCTTGCATTTTCTCTAGAGTTCTTTTGGCTTCATCGGCTCACCGACGGTACTCCGCGGCCTTCTGACTTGCTGCCAAGCTATCCAACATGTGTTTTTGCTGCGCAATTTTTCTATCCAATTCTTCAACTTTTAGCCTCACTGCTCTTTCTTCTTCAGTTTCTTCCTCTTCTTCGTACTCTTCTGAGTTATCGAAGTTGTCAAGCTCTTCAACAAGATGTGCTTTCCCCTTCTCTTCTACCGAAGGATTTCTTGAAGCTTCAAAGCGGACCCAAAGGTTAGCTTCTACCCTTCGTATGGCTGCATTTGCATTTTACTGGAGAGCTTCTTCTTCACGAGCTTCGCTCGCCTCGCACCATCACATTCTCACCATCCTGTCCCTGCTGGTCGTCGTTGCCTACACTGATCGAAGTGTTGCCCAGCTCTGACACCACCAAAGGGAGTGTTTCGGCCGAAGCCCCCATTGGAAGTAGTTGCTCCAGCAATGTTGTTGATGTATCAACATGCTTTGGCTTCTTCTTGGGTGGCATGGCCTCGGAATGTTCGATCACCATGGACGGTGCCAACTGTTGACAACTTGTTTATTGAACACAAGGGTGGGTCGACCCTTTAGAGGGAGCCGAAGGCTTGTTACAGTGACACACACTTATGGGAAGCTATTCAATATCATACTGTCAACTGTCATTTTAGGTACAGTGATGGCCTATTTATAGCGCACACTCAACCACTCCCTGTTACAATTTACATCATTACTCCTCTAAATGCTATATTTCCGGCATATTCGGGGGTAATTCAGTACATTCCTAAGTACATTGGCATTTTTACAATTTCACCCTTCACCATCCTTGAATTTTTATGAACGTCACTCCTTCAGCCTAGCCTCCGAGAGTATATGGCACACGGGACCTTCGGCGCACCCTCGACCGACTTTAGCACGGCATCGCAAATCGGCCTTCGGTTGACGTCCGAAGGCCCCTCAAAGGCTCCGCCTGTGGTGATGGCTTCGGCGCTCCCTTCGGGGGATTTCCTGAGGGCGACGTGGGTAGGCCTTTGATTTGTCCGAAGGCCTGGTACTACCTTCATCACTTATCCAAATGGCCCCTTCAGTGTTAAGCATTATCCTTAAATAAAAACTGTAAACTTCATTAGTAATCCGTGTCCATTAGAGGTCTTTGACTCACAGTCCGAAAGGGGCTTGTGAGGCCATTCCCCAACAAGAGGTAAGTTATTCGTGGCACTTTTAGAGCATCTTCAGCCGTCTATCTAAATCTCGCTCATTGTATCTCTATATAAGAAGCCTTCGTAAAGGATTTCCTCTTTATTTCTTTACGCACTCCAACTGACTCTCTAGATCTCGCTCTCTAAATTCTACTCATTTATATTTTATCAGTATCTTATAAATAAAAAATATGTCTAACGGTTATATTTTGAATGGCTATATTTTCAATGTATATACTTCCAACGGCTATATTTTCAACAAAATAATAATGATAGTCCATATAATAGTTCATACAACAATTTATTGTGCAATCACTATTTGGCTATAAAAAGGGAGAAACAAGCAGTAGGTAAGCTAGACCTATAGGATAGCTAATCTGACCATTAAGCTAGATATACTTGTCCAAACTTCATAGATGCATATATTGATGATAGATGATGCAACAAGACATAAGAGAAAAAATAGTACTTTTGAACATATATGCATACATGATGACAGAGGATACATCAAATGGAGATACCACTACTACAAAAGCTATTCGAGACACCTACTGTTCATTTCTACAGGCAGTTCATAAGACAAACCGTCTGAGTACTCGGCTCGGGCCCCATGAGATTGTGGACCGCCTATGAAAACTAGTTTCCACAGGCGGTTCCTTATGAGAATCACATATGGAAATAGCTCTATTTCTACATGCGGTTCACATAAGGAACTGCCTGTGGAAATATCCGTTTTCACAAGCGGTTCCTTTTGTGAACAGCCTGTAGAAATGGAGCTATTTCCACAGGTGATTCACATAAAGAACCGCCTATGGAAATATCCCATAAATAGTGCTTACCCGTGGTGAGCTAGATTTAGATTGAGCTCACTGTTGTTTGAATAGTGTAGCTCAAATGGCAAATGCGAATTTTGAAAACAAAGGGGGAAAGTTTTATTTTTGGATTCCTTGGAGGAGACATCTAAGGTAAGAGTATCTCATCCCTAGGTAGCATCTTTTTTAAGTATAGATTTAGATTTATGGCTTATTTAGGGTTTGAAAATGTTCTAGAGTGCTCATGGTTCTAGCCATTTAGATCCTTAAATTAGCTAAAATTTGTGGAAATGTTGATTCCATTGTGTAGATTCACATGATTCTAGCATTATATTTCAAAATTGTAGCTTCAATTTGATGTTTTTTAAGCCTCTAGGAGGTTTCATCATGAATGGAGATTTTTTGGATCTAGATCTAGATCTAGATGTAGAGGGAGAGAGAGTAATGAATCTATATTGTTTTGAGCCATAAATTTGCGCCTATGTAGATTCAATTGCGTAGACATATTATAATCATAACATGCCTAATTGTTTCTATATTTAAAAAAAATATTTTTTAAAATTGATCTTATTATTAATTAATTAATGTATGAAATTCGATGGTTGAAGTTAAAGTTGGACAGAGCATGGATGTATGATGCGCCCAGACATGGAGAAATATACATCAAAGGATTTCTGTTTTTATTGAAGCCGCTGAGAAGGACGCTTTGACTAAGAAGACAAAGAAAATATATTATCCATGTTCTAATTGCAAGAACCAGAAATTATGGGTCAAATCAAGCATAATCAAATCACACTTGATCTTGAGAGCTTTTGTCAAGGATTACACATGCTGGTACAATCACAGTGAACAATTTGCAAGCAAACCAAACGGCAACATCGCTAGTGATCAAGTGGATGGTGATGATGAGGGAGTCGAAGGTGACACTAATGTTATGGTGGATGATGATACCGATTTTGATCTAGAGGAAATATTGCGCTACGCAAAACTGCATGTTTTAAGGGACACGAGAGGTCTAGATAATTTTGAGGCGTTACAGAAGGCATCGAAGGAATTTTTGTATGAGAAATCGAAGGGCTGTGATAAGGAGTTTACGGTGTTGCATTTGTTGCTTGAACTTCTAGGGTTGAAGGCTAGCAATGGATGGTTCGACAAGAGTTTCTCGAATTTATTGAGACTCTTAGCAAACATGCTTCCGAAGCCTAACTCCTTGCCCACCACCACTTATCAAGCGAAGGAGCTTATATGTCTGTTGTCATTGGATGTGCAAAAAATACAACCGTGTCTGAACCACTGCATCCTTTACTGCAAAGAGTACAAAGCCTTCGATTGATGCCCAGTGTGCAATGCGAGTCGGTACAAGAGGAATGATGATTGTGAGGACGAAGATGCTTCCGCCAACGCGAAGAAGAAGAAGAAGAGTATTGCTGGTCTTGATGAAGAAGACACTTCTTCTGACGCAGAGAAGAAGAGAAAAAGTCCTGCCATGGTGATGTGGTACCTACTAGTGATCTCCCGGTTGCAGTGTTTGTACTCGAACCCAAGGGACTGTGACCTAATGTGTTGGCATTTCAATAAGCACCAAAAGTATGGAACTAAGCTTTGACATCCCGCTGATGCTAGCCAATGGAGAAAGTTCGATGCCTTGTATCCAGATTTCGCTGAAGAACCAATGAATGTAAGGTTTGCATTGAGTACCGATGGAATGAATCGTTTTGATGACATGAGCACCTCACATAGCACTTGGTTAGTGGTCCTGGATATCTACAACCTCATTCCATGGCTATGCATGAAGCGTAAGTACCTTATGCTATCCATTCTTATCCAAGGACCAAAACAACCTAGCAACGATATAGATGTGTTTCTAGAACCACTGATGGAAGATATGGTGAAACTGTGGAACGATGAGGTTCGGGTGTGGGATGAGTTCTGACGACAGTACTTCACGCTAAAAGCCATGATTTTCGTTACCATCAGTGATTATCGGGACAGGTTAAAGGGAAGCAAGGATGTGTTGTGTGCTTGGATGAAACCACGTCTGTGTACCTTCCATACTCACAGAAGATAGTGTACACGCAACACTGATGGTTCTTACTCAGAACTAACATATACCGTAAGATGAAGAAACATTTTGACAACACGGTTGAGCAAGGTACTGGCCCAAAACCTCGCAGTGGGGCACTAGTGTTTGAAATGGTCAGGAGCATCATGGTTGTTTTTGGGAAGCCGCTGAAGGGTAAAAAGGGGAAGAAAAGTGAGACGCCAACCGGCATGCTGTGGAAGAAGATGCCAATTTTCTTAAGTATTGGCCCTACTGGAAGGACTTGGACGTTCGCCACAACATCTGTGTCATGCATGTTGAGAAGAATATGTGTGATAGCATACTTGGCCTCTTACTGGACATACCGGGCAAGACAAAGGATGGAATCAAGTCACGTAAGGACTTGGTGCATTTTGGAATCAGGCCAGAGCTACTCCCTGAAGATAGACCAAATGGGAAACATTATCTTCCCATGGCTAGCTACTCTGACACCTGAGGAGAAAAAGGCATCGTGCAAGTGCTTACATGGGTGAGAGTCCCAACTGGTTACTCATCCAACATCAAGAAACTAGTCTCGATGAAAGATTTGAAGCTAATCGGCATGAAGTCTCATGATTGTCATGTGATGATGACACAGATGCTCCCTATTGCAATCAGGGGTATCAAGCAAGGATACATAAAGGTGATCATCACATGGTTGTGTCACTTCTTTAACGCAATTGCTCAGAAGGTGATCGATGTTGAAAAACTGGGTGCTCTTCATAGTTACTTGGTAGAGATTATGTGCCAACTTGAGATGTGCTTCCCTCCATCCTTTTTTGATGTCATGGTACACCTCTTGGTTCACATCATGAATGAGATAATTGCACTAGGCCCTGTATTCTTACATCAGATGTACGTGTTTGAGCGGTAATTGGGCATTCTCAAGGGCTATGTATGGAATCGTGCTCACCCAACGGGTTCCATGATAGGGAGCTACAATACCGAGGAAGTCGTTGAGTGTTGTATCGATTACATAAAAGATTCTAAACCGATTGGTGTACCTGTATCTCGACATAAGGGGAGGTTGTCTGGGAGAGGGACCAAAGGAAAGGAAAGATTCATCGATCATGATTACAAAGTAGTTGAAGAAGCACATTTCACCATCTTGCAGTAGCTCCAGATAGTGGTGCCGTACGTCGAGCAACACCTGGATGAGCTTCACACAAAAAATCAAGGCCACTCACATGATTGGATTTTGAAAGAGCACAAACGTCACTTCACCACATGGTTCAAGAACCAAAACCTTCCAGATGGTGAATCCGTAGATAAAAAAAAATGTGAAAATGTTAGCTTGTGGCCCATCAAGTTTAGTTATGTCATGGCAAGCATATGACATTAATGGGTACACATTTTATACAAAAGCAAAGGACAAGAAGAGCACGACCCAAAACAGTGGCGTTCAGATAGAAGCCTATGACACAGCAGGGGAGAAAAAGGTCACCTACTATGGGTTCATAGATGAAATCTGGGAACTCGACTATGGAGTGAATCTGCAGATCCCCGTCTTTCGGTGCAAATGGGTCAAACACCCAAATGGCGTGGCGGTGGACAACTACAGGTTCACAACTGTTGACCTCAGCATTGTAGGCCACAAAGATGACCCGTGGGTACTTACTGATCATGTCGTACATGTTTTCTATATAATCGACCCCTCAAATGAAAAGAAGCACGTAGTTGTTACCGAAAAATAAAGAATTGTCAGAGTTGAGAATGTGGAGGATGAAGAAGAATACAATCAGTTCGACAATGTGCCACCTTTCGAAGATCCAAAAAAGATCAAACTTGTAGAAGCAACCCTCGATAGATTTGTGATTCCCTACATGCGTCTTGATGGTGTAGGGAAAACAATTCAAGGCAAATAGTGCTATGTTATGCAAATTATTTTCCAATGTGACAGAAACTGAAATTTGTATAAATTTAGGATAAGCTTTAATTTGTATCGAGGACTTGTATGCATGATGTAAGAATATGCTTTAATTTATATCGCGGGCATATATGAAGTAATAATATGCTTTAATTTATATTTAGGGCATGTATTAACTAAGAAGCTTAATATGTAAAAGGAGAATATTTCTTAGGCAATTAAAAATATAATCAGTGCCAGTTCTAGGTAAAAAACAGCATTGATACGTTTCCACAAGCGGTTGATCTAAGAAATCGCCTGTGGAAATGCATTTTCACAGGTGGTTGTTTAGGTCAATCGCCTGTGGAAATTCATTTCTACAGGTGGTTGCTTCAGTCAATCGCTTGTGGAAATGAATTATATATATATATATATATATATATATATATATATATATATATATATATATATATACCCATGCGAGGCCCTAAAAACTCTAGCCCAGACGAAATTTGCCCGCGCCGTCAGGTTTCCCATGTTAACCGCGCACTCTCCTCCATCCACTGTGCCCTTTCCTCCGTCAGCATGCCCTCTCCCTCCAGCATTCATTCCACCGACGTCCACCGCTGTGCGCTCTCCATCCCCTACAAGGAGGGCCACCCTGCAAAGCCGCCACCCCCGACGAGGTGGGGCCACCCAGCGCCCCATCCCCCCCCCCGGAGGAGGACCGCACCACGCTGTCGCCTCCCCCAACTCCTGATGCGTCCACCGCGGCCGACGCTCCTCCCGACTCCGACCACCACCTCCCCGGCCCGCGCTCCTCCCTAACTCCAGCTGTGCGCCTCCTCCCCGACGACGACTGCTAAAGCCGTGGTGAGTAGCCATTCCCTTCCCGGCTTAGCCATCGTAGCCAGTGCTCCGGCTGAGCCGTGTGATGCCCCTCCCTTCTTCTCTGTGTGATGCCGGCCATCGTGCTGCTGTGATGTTGGCCAACGTGCCGCTGTGATGCTGGTCATCGTGCCGCTGTGATGCTTGTTGATCGTGCCGCTGTGATGCTTGTTGATTAGCCACATTCAAAGAAACATGGCTCTATGTGTTCTCTTATTATCAGCTTATTATTGGCCAAAATTAATACTTCATCAAACCATGGAACACATGATAATGTCCAGCTTGTAATGAAAGCACAAATCGGGAATCACATTATTTTTAGAGGTACTGAACTACCTACCAAAAAGCCCCACGTTTTTGGAGTGGTCTTTATCTAAATCAAGTGCAATGATGGAAGAAAATGATGCTATTTAAGTGAACCTTTTTGGATTTTGTATCCCTTAAAGCATTTGCCAGGAGTTCCTCCAGTTTCCCTAGTTCATTGGCATCTGACTCGTCAGCATTGTTTTGGCATTGTATTACCCGGGGCATTGAGTTTTGCTGGTGTTTGATGCTCAGAACACATTGTTCAGTTTGTTTCCAAGTCATAATGATATTGTTATATGAACTTTTTTTACCTGTTCTCTGTGGTCTTTTTCGACCACTGGCACGTTGTTGTTCCACATCTTTAATGATAATCTGTCTGTGCTCCCTGCTGTTTTGCTGTATTTTTCCATCCTTTACAGTACTCTGGCTTTCTTGTAATTTTTCCCATGAACTAATGATTTCTTTTTGTATGTGCCTAATTCTCTGTGAAATCATTTAGTTCACTGTCTAATTTGTATATCATTACGCATTTCAAATACTGTGCTAAACTTTGATTGTTGTTTTGACATTAAACATGGGTTAGTTCCATTTCCATCTGGTCAACTGCAGATGCTTTGCTTATGTGTACTAGGCTCTTTACTGACTACCTATTATTCATACCTAACTTTAGACCATGAAATTTCCTCATTGATTTGATTATCGAATGGATTAATTTCTATTATTTGACACCTTCACGAATTTGGAAGTTCTCTGAATATTGGCTCATTTTTCCTGCCTGTGTAGAAAGCCATGTGTTATGAACTTAAGATTGTGCACCATATGGTGTATCTACCTTCCTGTTTTAGTATGAGTTTGTTGTTTCATACAATTGGTGGTTGGACTTTTTGTTAAAAAATAATCTATATATAAACTCACATTTTATTTTTTGGAACCGAAAGCATAGAAGAGAAAAAAATCGTCATAAATTAAAGGAAGGAAAGGGTAATCCGTAATAAACTTATCTTCTAATTTCCATCATCCTTAAAATGACCTATATATGCTCCTATTGAAGGTTTTGAGAGTTGAGTTCAATATTTTGAAACTTTTAGCTAGTTGGAAACTGACTCTACCAATTCAAAAGATAAAATTCCGAAGGTTGAGTTGATCTTTATTGCATCTTGCTTTACAATGGCATAGTGGAACGAGAAATTTCATTGATGAACCATCGCATACTTGTCAGTTTTTTTAGGCAACATGTAACACCCAAAAATTCAAATTTTTGCAATAATTTAAAACTTTCTTAGAATTAACTCAGGTGTTGCAACTTAGCTCAATAGGAAATTAATTTCTAAAATTAACATGGCCTAGGATAATTGTTTGATTGCATTCATGCCGTTGTAGATGCAATAAGGTTTTATTGGGTTGAAAAAGTTTGCAAAATTTCGCTAGGTTTCGCCGCTTTAAATCCCCATTGGAAAATTTGTTGAAATTCAATTGGAAAAAGTTTTGGAAAATCAGAAAGCGCTCTCGGGCCGAATCCTCCTTCTCCCTCGGCCCAAACCCCCTCCCCCTTCTCCTTTTTTTTTCCTTCCCTCCCGCGTGGGCCGCCGACCTCCCCTTTCCCCGAGCCGGCCCACCGGAGTCCTGAGCCAGCGCCCGCTCTCGCTGCCGTGTGGGCCCGCTGAGCCCCGAGCCGAAGCCGGCTGCGTCGAGCCAAGCCGACGGCTCCTCTTCTCCTTCCTCTGGCCACGCTCGTGCTTCAATGGCCGCCGGCCAATTCTCTCTCTCGGCGCCCTCTCCTCTCCCTATAACCGCCGAATTCAAACCCTTAAGCTCCACCAAGCGTTCCCCGGCTGTTTCCCTTTCTTTCCCCCTCTCTATTGCGCGGTGATTGCAAGAAACCGCCGGCCATTAAGGCCATGGCCGCCGCCCCTCCCCCTTCAAATTCCGGCCACCCCGCTCACGCTTTCCCCTATTTAAGCCGCCCTCTACCACCTCGGCGAGGTCCCGCACGCCGCCCACCCGCTCGCGCCTCGTTTTTCCGCTCGGAACGCCGTCGCCGCCCCTTCTCTTCTTCGGCTCCGGTGAGATGCGCCGCCGTCGTCGCCCATCGCGTGCGCGCCCTCTCCGGCTGAGCTAACCGCTCCTTTGGACCTGCAGGACCATCCAGAGCCGATTCTTCGGGTCGCCGTCGTTGTTCGGGCGCCGGAACTCCCCTTCTACCGCAGCACCGACCGCCACTACCGTCCTTGTCGTCGGCCAGTCACCCCGACAGCTCTCCGGTCTTCCTTTTGCTCGGGGTAAGTTCGCCGGCTCATCCTCATCGTTTTCCGCCGCTCACCGGAGCATACCGGCCACCGGAGCCTGATTCTCGGCCAAGTCCGGCGGCCCCCACCGTGCCCGCCGCCGTGCTGGGCTGTCAGCCCCTCTGGTCCATCACGGTCTGGTGGACCAAGGGCCTTCCCTCCGGTCCACGGCCCGTGGACCCGGTTCACATGTTTTCCAGTAGCAATTCTTTTTATTTATGACGTCAGCAGGTGCAATAAATAGGATTTTCAGTATAAAAACAATTCGGTAATTCTCTGAAATTCAAATAATTTGCAGAATAGCCCCTGGAACTTCAAAAGCTCATAACTTTTTGCTCGTAGCTCCGATTTAGGCGATCTTTGCGCTCATATTCTCGTAGCGACGTGTAGAATCGGTTTATAGGGGTTTTCTCTAGTTTTAGGAATGTTTGGTGTACTGTTCTCATGTTAGATTGTGTGCTCGTGTAGACGATTCAGTCCAGGAGTTTGGCAATTTTCAAGAAGAAGATTTTGAAGGACCAGTGCAACACTTCGACGAAGGCAAGTGTCTTGACCATGTTGCAAACCCAGCTTTTACATCAAGTAGTCTTTCTCAAAATATGCATGATGCTTTACAAAAATGGGTAGAATAGCAAATACTAGTGTTGGATATAGATGCTTTATCCATACAAGATCATCATGTTTTTGCTTAGCCATGCTTTAGATGAACATGTAGCGTGTAGGATGATAAATCTTGAGTTATGAACTAAAAAGAATTGATATAGGAAGAATATCACGGAAAATTAATGTTGTTAAGGGAGTTAACAACGGTGATAATTGGGGTTCTGGGCAAGAAAGGGGTACTTTTCCCGACATGGTTGGTTGTTTGGTTGTTGGGTAGTATACCCTTATGGGGTTATTGGAGGTCTTGCCCAGACCATTTTAAGGACCGGTTCGTGGAGCGAACACCCATGGGAAACAAGGCAACCACGAGACCAATATGGTACGGCTTGGCCTAGTAACTAGATGTTCTCCCAGGGTTGTATGAGCCAATCGGATGTGTAGATAAGGAAGGGTTACTTCCCGATTCTACCCGGCACAAGAGGGGGCCTCTGGGGTGGAGGGTTACTCCACTTATGTACGGCGGTGAAACCTCAGTGGGCAAGTGCATTCTGGGAGACTCTCTGGAAACGCCTCGTAGTGATCTCTTGGCGCACACCCCGGAAGTGTGTAAGGTACCATCAGGTGCCGGCAACAGGGAAGATCACGACTCGTGGGTAAAGTGCACAAACTCTGTAGAGTGTCAAACTGAATATTCAGCCGTGCTCACGGTTATGAACAGCCTGGGCCCTCGCATGATTAGTCGGGGTGGGTGTTTTTCTTGGTCTGGGAATTGGGTTGAATTCCCAGAGGTTAAAGAAAACCTTTGGTACATCTTTTCTCGGTTAAAATAAAAATTTGTTTCCGTAGTTCAGGGCTAAAAAAACCAGCTTTTATGCAAATGAAACCCTAGATTAGGAAAACCTTGTCTCAAGCCACCATAGTAGATTCATTTGTTTTCCCCCACTTGTTGAGTATTGGAAATACTCACGCTTGCTGTTTCAGAAGGTGACGCATTTGAAGTTTTTCCTGAGGATGACTTCCCCGAGGATGGCGCCGAGTTCTAGGCTTGTGGAACCTCTCGGTCGGCTGCCTGTTGGTTTGGGGCTGTGCCGTTCCCTTTTTCCGCTGTGGTGTTCTTTTCTTTAGACCCGTGGGTGGTCATTTTGTAATATTCTAGCGTTGTAATAAGAAACACTGTGTCTGTTACACTAATGAAGTCGCTATATGTATGAATAACTGATCCGGGCATACATATAGTTTACATCTGGTTTTGGTCTTTAAACCGGGTGTGACAGAAGTGGTATCAGAGCCGTGTTGACCGTAGGTCGCAAGCCTAGCTAGAAATGGTCGCGTAATAGGGATTAATTTATAAAAAAAATTATATTTGCAAAATCTTCATTTACCCTTGAGCTTCATTTTACTGCTTTATTGAAAATGTTTTCTGATTCTCTCTTGTTTCCAAACTGTAGATGGCTCGTGTCAAGCAGACTGCCCGCAAGACCACTGGCGGCTATGTTCCTCCCCGTGCCCCGGCCACCTTTGCACCCAACGCCTCTGCTGGACCTAGCCGTGGAGTCACCATCCCTAAGAACGGAAGCAAGAAGCTGTACCATTCCAAGGGATTCGAAGCAGGGAAGGCACCAATGATACTGGTGGAGATGCTGCAGCGTCTAGGGTACACCAAGGCGCCTGTCTACCACGGTCTTCGCCAGAGTTATCCAGGACGTGAGGAGTGGACAGTGGAGGTGTGCCTCTACGGTTCTCCGGAAGGCGACGACAATTATGAGATCGTGGGCATCCACAAAGCCATGGCCGTCCGTGCAAGCTTCGAGGTGGGGATCCGAGACGCAGCAAGGTAGGCACTGGCTCGTGTCTGTGAGCGCCACAGGAGTGCTCTGAGGGGGACCTCCTACGACTACTTCCCTCGTCGAGAGTGTGGAAGCCGGGACATCAAGGTGAAGGCGACCACCCACGAGCACAGCGGTGTGGCTCGAGAGCAGGTGCTGCTGGCCACCACGCTGCACGAGGACTTGGATGAAGCCTTAGACGAACTTCGGGACACCCGCAAGCGCCTTCGTGATGCCGAAGCACAGATCAGGGAGCTGCAGAGGAGCCTCAATGGGATGTCCAGCTCTTCCGACTCAGAGGACCAGTCCATTCGCTCGCCCTCTCCCAAGAGGCCGCGCCGCAGTGATCCTTCCAGTGAGGAGTCTTCGGAGGACGACGACCAGTCAACTGCCAAACCATCTGTCGGGTCGCATGCTTAGGAGAGTACCTAAAGCCAGTTTAATAAGTCGTCTAGACCGTTTGTGTTGTCTAGTCCTGGTGTCGTCGTGTCTGTTTTGTGATCTTGTTATGAGTTGGATCTTTTTGTGATTGTCGATGTAAGGTGGATGCTCTTTCTCCACATTGCATCAGTTATCTTATAATAAATAGTTGGGAGACTTTTTGCTCTTGTTCTTCCTGTCTCAATCATATCTTGTCATCTTGGCTTTTTCCTCCGTTCCCCGCTCATACCTTGGCAACCAGCAGATGGTAAACACCAGGAGAAACCCCCGCGCCATCAACAACGAAGTCAACAACAACCAGCAACTGCCTCCTCCTCCTCCACCACCTCAATTCAACATGGAGCAAATGATGGCCATGCAAACGCAAATCCTTCAAGGACTAGCTCAAACTATGGCAAATATGCAGTAGGCCCCCATGCGCATGCAAGCCCCTCCTCCTCCGCCGCAGAATAAGTTGGGAGAGTTTATGAGAACCAAGCCCCCGGTATTCTCACAGGCTATGGAACCAAAGGATGCCGATGACTGGTTGAACACCACGGAGAAGAAGCTCATAATAGCTCAGTGCAACGACAGGGAAAAAGTCTTGTTTGCTTCACACCAACTTTCCGGGCCCGCGACTGATTGGTGGGACGCATACGTCAATGCCCATGAAGACGCACAAACTATAACATGGGCGGAGTTTCAGACCAGTTTCCGCACTCACCATATACCAGCTGGGGCAATGAAACTCAAAAAGAAGGAATTTCATGAGCTTAAGCAGGGAGCTATGTCTGTAAGTGAGTATGTGGCAAAGTTCACACAACTATCAAGGTATGCCCCCGAGGATGTCGATACAGATGAGAAAAAGCAGGAACACTTCCTAGAGGGCCTGAATGATGGTATCCAATATGCATTGCTTCCCCAAGATTTCGCAAGCTTCCAGGCTATGGTAAATAAAGCCCTGGTGGTGGAACACAAACGCCGCCAGATGGAGCATAAGAGAAAGATGTCTTCTCAAGGCCAAGGCTCAAGCAGTCGCTTCCGACCCCGCTATAACCCACCTCAACAAGGACCCATGTTCCGTCAACAGAACCAGCACCAGAACCAGAACAAGCTACAAATGCAAGCTCAGCGCTCAAATTTCCAAGCCCCTCGTCAGACCCAACCCCCGATGCCTCAACAGAAGTTTGGTGATTAGGCACCTTCCACCGGAAAGGCATGTTTCGTCTGTGGTGAAGTAGGGCACTATGCCAATAAATGCCCAAGGAAGAAACCCAGCAACTCTCCCGTGCAGCATGGCAATGGGTATGCTCCAAAGCAGGGACAACATCAAGCTCCGGGCCGCAATGGGAACCCGGCACCAGCTCCAACCAACCGGGCTCAACAGAACTACGCGCGTGGGCGAATCAACCATGTCACTACTGAAGAAGTCCAAGGGGCGCAAGATGTGGTGCTTGGTATGTTCCTTGTCAACTCAAACCCAGCATCAGTTTTATTTGATTCAGGAGCATCACATTCATTCATCACTGCAAGATATGTTGCAAAGTATAATCTGCCAATTGTAAATATGAAGCAGCAAATGATTATTAGCTCTCCTGGAGGAGAGATGAGGGCAAAGTATATATGCTCAAAGCTAAGCCTTTGTATAAGGGGGGTAGATTTCTTAGCCAACCTTATAGTTCTGGAATCCAATGGGATTGATGTCATACTGGGAATGGACTGGCTGGCGAAATATAAGGGAATCATAGACTGCGCTAGAAGAGCAGTTCAACTGACTAAGCAAGAAGGCACGCAGGTCGAGTTTGTTGCAGCTATACCCTCGGCAGGGGAAGGCTCACTAAATCAAATGAAGGGTATTCCTATCGAAGAGATCAGTGTGGTGAATGAATTCCCGGACGTATTTCCCGATGATCTTCCAGGTATGCCGCCAGATCGTGAAATAGAATTTGTGATTGAATTAGTGCCAGGAACTGCACCTATATATAAGAGACCATATAGAATGGATGCCAATCAGTTGGCAGAGCTCAAGGAGCAAATCCAAGAGCTGTTAGACAAAGGGTTTATCCGCCCTAGTTCTTCACCCTGGGGAGCTCCGGTCATCTTTGTACCCAAGAAAGATGGAACGCAAAGGATGTGTATTGACTATCGGGCTCTCAATGAGGTAACTATCAAGAACAAATACCCACTGCCTCACATTGATGGTCTATTTGATCAGTTGAAAGGGGCGTGTATTTTCTCCAAGATTGATCTTCGGTCCGGATACCACCAGTTGAAAATTCGCGCTTCGGATATTCCAAAGACCGCGTTCGTCACTCGATATGGCCTTTATGAGTTCACGGTAATGTCTTTTGGCTTGACAAATGCGCCAGCATACTTCATGTACCTAATGAATAAAGTCTTCATGGAGTTTCTGGACAAGTTCGTCGTAATGTTTATTGATGATATCCTGGTCTTCTCCAAGGACAAGGAAGAACACAAGGAACACTTAAGGATGGTATTACAGAAACTCAGGGAGAACCAACTTTATGCCAAATGGAGTAAGTGTGAGTTCTGGTTGACGGAAGTACCCTTCCTTGGTCATATTATTTCATCGGGAGGTGTGTCCGTAGATCCGTCCAAAGTAAGGGATGTACTAAACTGGAAAATCCCGCAGAATGTTTCAGAGATCCGCAGTTTCTTGGGTTTAGCAGGGTATTACCGCCGATTTATAGAAGGTTTTTCCAAGATAGCGAAACCAATGACAGAACTACTAGGAAAAGGAGCAGAATTCAAATGGACAGCCGCTCGAGAAGCCAGTTTCAACGAATTGAAGAAAAAGTTGACCACCGCACCAGTTCTTATCATGCCAGACACCCAGACGTCGTTCTCAGTGTATTGTGATGCATCTCGACAAGGGTTGGGATGTGTGCTTATGCAGGAAGGTCATGTGGTAGCATATGCATCTAGGCAGTTAAGAAAACATGAGGAAAATTATCCGACCCACGATTTGGAATTAGCTGCAGTAGTTCACGCCCTGAAAATTTGGAGGCACTACCTCATTGGCAACCGATGTGAAATATATACGGATCATAAAAGCCTAAAATATATTTTCACCCAACCGGATCTTAATTTGCGGCAACGTAGATGGTTGGAACTAATCAAGGATTATGATGTGGGAATACATTACCACCCTGGGAAAGCAAACGTTGTGGCAGATGCCCTGAGTAGGAAGGGATATTGCAATATGACTATGTTGCGAGGAAGTCAGCTGGAATTATGCAAGGAATTTGAGAGATTAAATTTAGGTTTTATTGCCGACATGGATGCAACAGTAATAGAAATGAAGTCACAATTGGAACAAAACATCCGAAAAGGACAATGGGAGGATGAGAAAATAAAGGAGATCAAAGAACTCATAAAAACAGATAAGGCACCGGGTTTCTCGGAAGATAATCAAGGAACAGTATGGTTTGGGAAAAGGATTTGTGTACCCAACCAGAAAGTTTTGAAGGATTTAATTTTGCGAGAAGCACACGATTCTGCACATTCCATTCACCCCGGGAGCACTAAGATGTATCAGGATCTGAAAGAGTATTATTGGTGGTATGGTATGAAGAGAGATGTTGCAGAATATGTGGCTTTGTGCGACACCTGTCAGAGAGTAAAGGCAGAACATCAAAGGCCAGCAGGATTATTGCAACCCTTGAAAGTTCCAGAGTGGAAGTGGGAAGAAATTGGTATGGATTTCATCGTCGGGTTACCCCGCACTCAAGCAGGCTACGATTCTATCTGGGTAGTGGTGGATCGCTTAACGAAGGTTGCGCATTTTATCCCAGTCAAGACAACATATTCAAGTGCGAAACTTGCCGAGTTGTATATGTCAAGAATTGTGTGTCTACATGGGGTACCCAAAAAGATTGTGTCGGACAGAGGTACCCAATTTACCTCTCGCTTCTGGCAGAAACTACACGAATCCTTGGACACTAAACTGAACTTCAGTTCCGTATATCACCCCCAAACCGATGGGCAGACAGAGAGGACCAACCAAGTGTTGGAAGATATGTTAAGAGCCTGCGCCTTGAAGTACAAGCAGAGTTGGGATAAAAGCTTACCATATGCAGAGTTTTCTTACAATAACAGCTACCAAGCCAGCCTCAAAATGTCTCCATATGAAGCTTTGTATGGTAGAAGGTGTAGAACTCCGCTGTATTGGAACGAAACTGGAGAAAGCCAGGTGTTTGGGCCAGAAATTCTTAGAAGAGCAGAAGAACAGGTTCAGGCCATACGGGAAAACTTGAAGGCCGCACAGTCCCGACAAAAGAGTTATGCGGATAATCGACGGAGAGGATTGACCTTTGAAGTGGGGGATATGGTGTATTTGAAAGTCTCGCCTATCAGAGGCCTCCGCAGGTTCAAGGTCAAAGGAAAATTGGCACCTAGGTACATTGGACCATTCAGGATAATCGCTAGACGTGGAGAGGTAGCCTATCAGTTGGAACTGCCATCTGCACTGGCTGACGTGCATGATGTATTTCATGTGTCTCAATTAAAGAAATGTTTAAGGATGCCAGAAGAACAGTTGTCCCTGGAAGAAGTGGACCCAAAGGAAGACCTGACCTATGCAGAATATCCTATCAGAATTCTGGATACTGCAGAGCGAACAACGAGAAGAAAGGCTATTAGAATGTGCAAGGTTCAATGGAGTCATCACTCGGAAGATGAGGCAACCTGGGACCGAGAAGATGATCTGAAGGCAGAATTCCCGCAGTTATTTGAAGATCAACCCGAATCTCGAGGGCGAGATTCATCCTAAGGGGGGTAGGTTTGTAACACCCAAAAATTCAAATTTTTGCAATAATTTAAAACTTTCTTAGAATTAACTCAGGTGTTGCAACTTAGCTCAATAGGAAATTAATTTCTAAAATTAACATGGCCTAGGATAATTGTTTGATTGCATTCATGCCGTTGTAGATGCAATAAGGTTTTATTGGGTTGAAAAAGTTTGCAAAATTTCGCTAGGTTTCACCGCTTTAAAACCCCATTGGAAAATTTGTTGAAATTCAATTGGAAAAAGTTTTGGAAAATCAGAAAGCGCTCTCGGGCCGAATCCTCCTTCTCCCTCGGCCCAAACCCCCTCCCCCTTCTCCTTTTTTTTCCTTCCCTCCCGCGTGGGCCACCGACCTCCCCTTTCCCCGAGCTGGCCCACCGGAGTCCTGAGCCAGCGCCCGCTCTCGCTGCCGTGTGGGCCCGCTGAGCCCCGAGCCGAAGCCGGCTGCGCCGAGCCAAGCCGACGGCTCCTCTTCTCCTTCCTCTGGCCACGCTCGTGCTTCAATGGCCGCCGGCCAATTCTCTCTCTCGGTGCCCTCTCCTCTCCCTATAACCGCCGAATTCAAACCCTTAAGCTCCACCAAGCGTTCCCCGGCTGTTTCCCTTTCTTTCCCCCTCTCTATTGCGCGGTGATTGCAAGAAACCGCCGGCCATTAAGGCCATGGCCGCTGCCCCTCCCCCTTCAAATTCCGGCCACCCCGCTCACGCTTTCCCCTATTTAAGCCGCCCTCTACCACCTCGGCGAGGTCCCGCACGCCGCCCACCCGCTCGCGCCTCGTTTTTCCGCTCGGAACGCCGTCGCCGCCCCTTCTCTTCTTCGGCTCCGGTGAGATGCGCCGCCGTCGTCGCCCATCGCGTGCGCGCCCTCTCCGGCTGAGCTAACCGCTCCTTTGGACCTGCAGGACCATCCAGAGCCGATTCTTCGGGTCGCCGTCGTTGTTCGGGCGCCGGAACTCCCCTTCTACCGCAGCACCGATCGCCACCACCGTCCTTGTCGTCGGCCGGTCACCCCGACAGCTCTCCGGTCTTCCTTTTGCTCGGGGTAAGTTCGCCGGCTCATCCTCATCGTTTTCCGCCGCTCACCGGAGCATACCGGCCACCGGAGCCTGATTCTCGGCCAAGTCCGGCGGCCCCCGCCGTGCCCGCCGCCGTGCTGGGCTGTCAGCCCCTCTGGTCCATCACGGTCTGGTGGACCAAGGGCCTTCCCTCCGGTCCACGGCCCGTGGACCCGGTTCACATGTTTTCCAGTAGCAATTCTTTTTATTTATGACGTCAGCAGGTGCAATAAATAGGATTTTCAGTATAAAAACAATTCGGTAATTCTCTGAAATTCAAATAATTTGCAGAATAGCCCCTGGAACTTCAAAAGCTCATAACTTTTTGCTCGTAGCTCCGATTTAGGCGATCTTTGCGCTCATATTCTCGTAGCGACGTGTAGAATCGGTTTATAGGGGTTTTCTCTAGTTTTAGGAATGTTTGGTGTACTGTTCTCATGTTAGATTGTGTGCTCGTGTAGACGATTCAGTCCAGGAGTTTGGCAATTTTCAAGAAGAAGATTTTGAAGGACCAGTGCAACACTTCGACGAAGGCAAGTGTCTTGACCATGTTGCAAACCCAGCTTTTACATCAAGTAGTCTTTCTCAAAATATGCATGATGCTTTACAAAAATGGGTAGAATAGCAAATACTAGTGTTGGATATAGATGCTTTATCCATACAAGATCATCATGTTTTTGCTTAGCCATGCTTTAGATGAACATGTAGCGTGTAGGATGATAAATCTTGAGTTATGAACTAAAAAGAATTGATATAGGAAGAATATCACGGAAAATTAATGTTGTTAAGGGAGTTAACAACGGTGATAATTGGGGTTCTGGGCAAGAAAGGGGTACTTTTCCCGACATGGTTGGTTGTTTGGTTGTTGGGTAGTATACCCTTATGGGGTTATTGGAGGTCTTGCCCAGACCATTTTAAGGACCGGTTCGTGGAGCGAACACCCATGGCAAACAAGGCAACCACGAGACCAATATGGTACGGCTTGGCCTAGTAACTAGATGTTCTCCCAGGGTTGTATGAGCCAATCGGATGTGTAGATAAGGAAGGGTTACTTCCCGATTCTACCCGGCACAAGAGGGGGCCTCTGGGGTGGAGGGTTACTCCACTTATGTACGGCGGTGAAACCTCAGTGGGCAAGTGCATTCTGGGAGACTCTCTAGAAACGCCTCGTAGTGATCTCTTGGCGCACACCCCGGAAGTGTGTAAGGTACCATCAGGTGCCGGCAACAGGGAAGATCACGACTCGTGGGTAAAGTGCACAAACTCTGCAGAGTGTCAAACTGAATATTCAGCCGTGGTCACGGTTATGAGCAGCCTGGACCCTCGCATGATTAGTCGGGGTGGGTGTTTTTCTTGGTCTGGGAATTGGGTTGAATTCCCGGAGGTTAAAGAAAACCTTTGGTACATCTTTTCTCGGTTAAAATAAAAATTTGTTTCCGTAGTTCAGGGCTAAAAAAACCAGCTTTTATGCAAATGAAACCCTAGATTAGGAAAACCTTGTCTCAAGCCACCATAGTAGATTCATTTGTTTTCCCCCACTTGTTGAGTATTGGAAATACTCAAGCTTGCTGTTTCAGAAGGTGACGCATTTGAAGTTTTTCCTGAGGATGACTTCCCCGAGGATGGCGCCGAGTTCTAGGCTTGTGGAACCTCTCGGTCGGCTGCCTGTTGGTTTGGGGCTGTGCCGTTCCCTTTTTCCGCTGTGGTGTTCTTTTCTTTAGACCCGTGGGTGGTCATTTTGTAATATTCTAGCATTGTAATAAGAAACACTGTGTCTGTTACACTAATGAAGTCGCTATATGTATGAATAACTGATCCTGGCATACATATAGTTTACATCTGGTTTTGGTCTTTAAACCGGGTGTGACACAACAATAATCCAGCGGTCGATTAAGTACCATGGGGCAAAAGAGGACAGTTACCCCTAAGAAACCAAAAGAAAGCAGGAGGTCGGATAGGAGCCCAAGCTCACTCTCAATAGAGGGTGCCCTAGTACAGAGGACGCTCGCAATAGAGGCCTCCCCGGCACAGAGGCCGCTCGCTATAGAAGGCGCTCCGGTATAGAGGACGCTCGTAATAGAGGCTTTCCCGGCACAGAGGTCACTCCCAATAGAGGGCGCCCTGGCACAAGATAGGGCAGATACAAGCAGGAGGTCGGATAGGAGCACAAGCCTGCACCAGCCGTCCTCCTTTGATAGCAGTGAAAGCTCGGGCTCGTATCACAGCCCGAGCCCTGTTCCATGCGAGCGGGAGAGCTGATGTTGAGAAAGTGACAACGATTACAATCCCACCGAAGAGGTATTTAGCTGAGTCAATGCATTTTATACTTCTTAATTAAATGGAGGAATATTTTTTGTTTATGTCAACTCCTTTTTTCTCTCTAGATGGTGAGGGTGCAAAGATATTCGCGTCGATCATCTGCGCCACAACCTTCCGCAACATAACCTTCCGCTCCCTCTGTGCTCAAAACTTCGGGTCCCTCTGGGGTACGCTGAAACAAAGACAAGGTGAGCAAAGCAGAAACAAGTTATCGTTCGGCACTTATACAGTAACGCAAGTTGGTGTTGAAAGGGAGCCGGTTGCACCACATGAGGCATGCGCCAAATTCCGCAACAATTGCAGATTTCTTGTGAAGGAGTATATCCTAATCACAATAACTAATTGACGGTTGTTGCTGGATGAGACGAAGGAGTTCCTGTGGGCAACATTGTAGAGAAACATTCGATTCCCCTCGGGAATAGAGGAAGCCGCCAAACAGAATGCATTGAAAACTATGGGAAAGAGCTTCCGGGGTTGGAAGAGTGAGCTAAATAAGGACTTCGTGAAGAAGAACTTGGTACTCTTTAATAAATACGGAAAGATTATGCCAGACCAATGGGCAGAGTTTGTTAGGCAGAAGACCAGACCTGAGGCCATCAAACTGGGTGAATCGTTCAAGCACCTTGCAAAGAAGAACAAGTACCACCATCACCTAGGCTCGTCTGGGTACGCCCCCAAAATTTCTGAATAGAGGAGGCAAGAAGAAGAGGCTGCCTGGGCTGGGAAACCCAACCCTTTGGAAAATTGTGATGAACAAAGTACGAAATGGGTCTACACTCGGTCAGAACGAACCGAGTCTAAGGACTTAGCCTTCAAAAGCCCCAAGACTATGTAAGTGACCCAGACAATTCAAGGGATTGCTAATGAAGGGTCTCTAGAACCCGACAGGGAGAATGATCTGCTTACCAAGGCCTTGGGGAACAAGGAACACTTGGGTCACACTCGAAGTATCGGATCAAAAGTGGGCTGGAAGCACGGGTTCCCAGATGTCGCGGGCCAGTATAAGACCCGTAATAGATATAAGAAGACCCTAGCGGAAGAGATATAACAACAGGTTAAGGTCCAATTCATGAAAATGTGGAATGAAAAGGAGAAGAAAAGGGTAGCATTAGTGATGATAGAGCAACCAACCAGCCCAGGCTTTCGGAGCAGCGTCGGATCCACACAGGTCAATAACCAGAGATATCCTGTGGATGATATCACAGAGGCTACCCCTTGCATGCTACATTTTCTGGTCGGTAAGGGAAACTTCACTGTTGAGGCTGCCACGGGCCAGGCCATTCCAAGCCGTGTGTTTCACACTCAAGACATTCCAGTCGGTTACGCCAAGGTACAAGTGGACCCGGTACAACCACTTTTCATGAAGCACAAGCTACACATTAGCACACCTGAGGGTATCGAGATTCTCGATGAGGCTGTTAGAAACTTCATTCGGTGGCCCAGACGGGATATCATCTTCAGCCGTCAAAAGTCACAATCACCATCATCACAGTCGCCCTCTCGCCCAGCATCTCTGCCTCAGGCACCTTCGCCCCAGAGCCAAGCCTCTCCGCGCCCAGCATCTCTGCCTCAGGCACCTTCGCCCTAGAGCCAAGCCTCTCCACCTCAGGCATCTCCTCCCCACAGCCAAGCCTCTCCACCTCAGGCACCTTCGTCCCCATGCCCATTATCTCCGCCTCAGGCATATTCGCATTGTGCTTCACCATCTGTGACTCCAGTACCTCCCCCTCTAGTGTTTGCAACTCCAGCATCTCCGCTTCCAGTGTCCGCACCTCTGGATCCTCCACCTAAGCATCAGAGAGTCCCTATCATGGTTACCCCATATGAAAAGGCTCTAACATATCCGGTGAAGAGGCGGCTTCTGTCCTCCAAAGCAAAGGCATCATCAACACAAGGCAACCAACCGAGGTTAAAAGGAAATGAAGGCCGGTTGTGTCATTTTCCCACAAGGCAACCGACCGAGGTTAGTAGTAGTATAGCAACTACTCGTCACCACACCACTCTCGGTGGGGTACAAGTAGCCAACACCTAACTTCACCTGTAGAATAATCAATAAAGCACGGTGAGTACAAAGGTAGTTGCAAGACTTACACATATGGGTATATATATTCCCGACTCTAAGGATAATGCATTTGGATGAATTTAGCAAGGAATAGGCCACAAGATTAACTGAATTTATGTGAAAGGCACTTTAACTTACAACATAAACATGTGAGCACCTACCTATCCTATCTCTTGCACTATCCTAGCCTAACCATAAGAACATAACCATAAACAACATATGAATATGGTTCTATCAACATGGAATAAAACAAAACCATCTCATCTATTGACACATACTCGAGTCACTTCCAACATACCATACCAACCCAACTTTGGAACTCTACGAGTGATGTGGATGGATAGAAGCATGCCCATAATCAAGAGCACAACAATTAGAATTGATCTTACACCATGCAGGGGGTATTTCTTTACCCACACGACACGACACCACCCTCCGTACAACCTGTCGGTTACAAGTGATGATTCATGTGACAACCTTTCCCAGATAAGCCCCAACCGTTTGAACAAGCACATATAGGTGCGGAGGTTATCTAGAACTACTCATCAAGCAAACTAGATACCTCTACAAGCCCACAGCCCACAACACCATAGACCTACACACCAAAAGGTCACAACAACATAAGGTATTCGGTTCATCCATCCCATATACGGATTTGTGGTAGTACGGACAAATGCTAAAGTCAACAGCAAACAACAGTTGATGCTTAATCGATGCAAGCGGTCTATGGCATTCGGGTTCCTCTCTTTATCTACCCCTAGCACCGCCCACTCTCGTCTCACTCTCACAAACTCTTCATCTCAACATCATTATCATCGTGAAAGTAATTAAGTCTTCTAGCTCGCGGACGATAGAACATTCCACCGTTTGATTTCTACCGCTAACCTATGCATTGCTTAGCATTTAGGATAATTTTAAGTTAGACATTACATAGTTATACCTAGGCTACAAAGATTGAGATCATCAATAACAAGATAGGGATAAATGCAACAAAATAGGTGCTATCCAATTCCCGACATCGACTAGCTAAACATGCATATACGACACATAGCAATATCTAACAAGCTGACCAATAATTCACCAAAATATAGGAGAAATAAGATAGATGCTTGCCTTGCTTAGGTGCTTCACCCACAAACTCCACCTCAGGACCAGCCTCGAGACCACCCACGTCACTCTCTGGTGCGTCATTCTTTAAAAGAAGCAACGATGCATCGAAATGAATATGCATGTAATAGTATGAGATGATTTGCAAATACCATGTAACTTAGTGGAGCGGTGATGCACTGAGCTACGGATATAATGCAACAAAAATCATCTGAATTGAACTGGGAAGCTCATGGTAAATGATTTTCTTAAGGTCTGTACAAAAAAGGACATTAATTAATCTAGAGATCAAGATTAAATGAACTTCAACAAATTAAACAACACTTTCATACCAAAGTATATTTTTCCTATATAAACTGATCATAACATGAATTGTCCAAGCGGTTTCATAATTTTTAGACATTGCATTAATTAACTATGATTTAATTATCCTGAAACACATTTAATTTATTAATTATCAGGAAGTATTCCTTCAGTTCCAATATTTTTAACATGTAGTTCTTACTCATACGAAGCTAATGCAACTTGTTTTCATGATTTTTTGGAGTTTGTATTAATTAACTATGAAATATACAAGCTATCAGTAAAGCAAACAAAAAAAAGGAAAAATGTCTGATGAACAGAAACTTCGGAGTTTCGGTCTTTGGGTCGGAACATCTGATGTGGTCAAAACATCCGGTATTTGAGACCATGGGGTTCTTGCTTGCTGATTTTTATTTAATCGGAACTTCCGGTAGAAGGTTGCTCTGACCCTTCCTAAACTTCCGATCCAAACCCAGAACTTCCGATCTTCACTAGGGACCTCTCCAGCAACAATTCTGGCTGCTTTTGGGTGGGGATTTTGGACCTAGAGCATCACTTTGAACTCCTCTATCGTAGGATAATATTCATAAGCTGAAACCACCCTAGCTAGGTCACCTGAATGAAATGGGAGGGGGTTGGGGTGCTCACCACATCCTAGAAAGCTTGTGGTCCGGTTGTAGAAGTTCAGGAAGGGTCAGATCTTGAGATGATGTCAATGAGGTGGTGGCTGGCTTGAGGAGGAAGAAGATGTGGCCGAGGGGCTTGAGCTCAATGGGGAAGGCGACCTCTAGTGGGTTGCGGTGGGGGAGCTCACCCAAGTCCTCCTCCTTGGCCATTGCTCCTCCTCTCTTCTCCTTCTCCTCCTCCTCCTCTATTCTTTCTCTCTTGGTTCAGTTGGGAACAGAGTTAGGTAGGGAAGGGGATCGATACATTAGATGGGAGGGTAGAGCGAGAGAGGTGAGGATCTGCTAATTATTTTATCCCCTCTTGTTAAAAACAATAAAAAATCTAAATGGACTCAAAAAAATTATGCCGAATTTTGCAGTGATTCTACGAGTCACAAAGAACAAATTTTAACTATTTTCACTTACATGTAGAAGGCATAATTAATCATAGAATTCTTCAAAAAGAGCTACTTTTTAAATTTGCATGAATTATTAGAACTTCAAGATGACTTTAAAAAATTAAGGAAAAATCACATAAATTCATCTTATCTGGTGTACTTGACATGGGGATTTGTTTCAGCCTTAGGTTGAACGGCAAGAGTTAAAGTTTCTTAACAAAACATTACTTCCACTTAACTTCAACAATTCATAAAATAATTACCTAAGCATGTTGCCAATGCATAATCATGATGACATGATGCTTATGATCCATGATTATGCTTAATTACGTGCTTAGGGAATTTTGGAGTGTTACAGGAACCTTCACTTCCTCTAGCTCGAGCAGATTCTATCTTCGGTAGTCGGTCTTCTCGTTAGGGGTACCTGCATTATCACTCTGTGCGCTGTTATAGGCGCGTGGTGGATGGCTTCGGCTTATGGAGCCGCACCTCCTCATCTTTTCATGCTTCGGGAAGGCATGGCGGTTTAGCGCACTTGTTAGTCCTAGATTGATTGCAAGGTGTATTGTTGAGTGTAACATTTGTACCCATCATATAAAACTAAGATTGTTTATACTTTGGCTTCACTTCTCGCTTTTACTTTTTTGCTCGCACCTATGCTCCGGAGGCTTCCCCTTTCCCTGCCATGTCGCATGCTGTGGTTGTTAAAGGTTGGAGGGTGCGACTATAGGTACGCTTAGGTGTCTTAGGTGCAGCTGGAGTGAGTAGGCCTCATGCTAGTGGTTGTGTACATTTAGACCTCGATGTGAATGGCAGAGGGTGTGGACCTCGACGCGACCGAGGTTAATGCCTCCAAGGTGACGGAGGGTTTTAGACCTCGACACATATAGCGGAGGGTTTAGAGCTCGACGCGTACGATAGAGGGTTTTATACCTCAAATCATATGGTGGAGGGTTTGGACCTCCACACGACCAAGGCTGATGCCTTGAGGTGGCAGAGGTTTTGGACCTCGACGCGAGTGGTGGAGGGTTTGGACCTCAACGCGAGTGATGAAGGGTTTTGACCTCGACGCGACCGAGGCATGATGCCTTTGAGGTGCATAGGGTTTGGATCTCGATGTGAATGACAGAGGGTTTGGACCTCAATGCAACTGAGCCCTTAGGCCTTCGAGGTGCAGAGAGTTTGCGTCTTCATGCGACAGAGGCATGCAGCCCTCGAGGTCGAGTTCAAAGTGTTGAGTAATGTTCCATGTATTACAAAATGTGGCCAAGGGTTTGGCCTGGATACATAGGTGCTTACATATCATCCTCTTGCCTACTGTCGGGGGGCGGGGGGGGGGGGGGGAGGGGTTCCTACACATAGTATATGTGGAGTGCTTCCGCATTCTATAGTATATGCCTATATGTCATGTTGCCTCTTGATTACAGAACATGTCGCCCAGCAAGTACGAGGTTGATATTGTGATGTCATGGCGCGGGGATGTAATGTTGGAGCTTGCGCAAGGCCATCAGGAGTGCATACACCGTCCTCTCAAGCTTTGTGTAACGCGTTTTGGCCCTAGCTAGGGCCTCCAACATATCGTAGACCACCCTTTACACAGAGCAGTCCGTCTTCTCCTCCTCCCGCACGAGTACTGCACTTATAGCAGAGGCAAAGGCTAATAAGTACAAGAGGAGCCCTTCACCGGGAAGGGGTATTGCAAGTGTCTTGAGGTCAGAGAGGTGGGTCTTGAGGGCCTCGAAGTTGACCTGGCACTCCACTGTCCATCTAAAAGGTTTGGAGCCACTTAGCGTTTTGAAGAATGGAAGGTTATGCTCAACGGACTTGGCGAGGTAACGGCTGAGGGATGTGAGGCAACCGGCCAGGCGTTGGACCCCCTACGCATCGATGGGAGGTGACATTTCCATGATGGCATGGATTTTACTAGGTTTGGCCTTGATGCCTCTCTTGGAGACCAGGTACCCTAGTAGTCTGCCAGTTTTGGTGCCAAATATGCACTTCTCTGGGTTGAGCCGCATGCCTGCAGCCCGAAGGCAATCAAATATTTCTTGAAGGTCAGCAATATGGTTAGCCTTGAGCTTGCTTTTCATGACGATGTCTTCTATGTAGGACTCCATGTTGCGGCCTAACTACTGCTCTAGGATTTAGCGCACCAGGCAGGAGAAGGTGATTTCAGCATTTCGGAGACAAAAGGGCATCTGAACATAGCAATACACCCAAAGGGGGTAATGAAGCTAGTCTTGCCCTCATCCTTCGCGGCCATCCATACTTGGTGGTATCCAAAGTATGTATCTAGGAAGCTCAGCAACTCATAGCCGAAAGTGGAGTACACGAACTGCTCGATGCGAAGGAGTTGGTATGGATCTCGGGTGCAGGCTTTATTGAGTGCTGTGAAGTCGATGCACATGTGCCACCTCCCATTGGCCTTCTTTACCAGGACAAGGTTTGACAACCACTCAGAGTGGATGATCTCGTGGACGATGCTGGCTTTTAGCAGTTTTTGGACCTCCTCCCTAGCGGCCTCCACCCGTTCGGAGGATAGTGTAGGACCAAGAATGGTGACTAGAGGGATGGCCTTGTCCTATTTTGTCACCTAACGCACCTAAAAAACCAAGAGGAGAAGCAAAACCGAAGAGAATCAAGTTGCTATGGAAATCTCTAGAAAAACACATGACTCTCGTAGATGTATATGAACCTTAGGTTCCGTTCAAACTCATCTCATGGGTCATCGCCACAAAGGATAGTAACTTGAAGAAAGAAACCTTTGAACCAACAAAAAGATCACCGGAAGAAGATATTCTCCAAGTTGATGATCTAGAGTTAAGAGAATTTAAGACCCACTTGTATATATTTGTATGTTAATTTTATGCTTCTAGCAACAAGAAGAATTACTTCTCAAAGTGGGAAAATTTTAGCCTTCAACTGAAAATGAAAAGCACAATAATAAAAGAAAAACTCGCAACAAGGCAAGGGAGCCAATAGAAAGAAACTAGAAGATGATGAGCACAGGCATAAGGGGGAACAAATATTTGTATGTTAATTTTATGCTTCTAGCAACAAGAAGAATTACTTCTCAAAGTGGGAAAATTTTAGCCTTCAACTGAAAATGAAAAGCACAATAATAAAAGAAAAACTCGCAACAAGGCAAGGGAGCCAATAGAAAGAAACTAGAAGATGATGAGCACAGGCATAAGGGGGAACAAAAACTTCATTTCATTCAAAGGATAGCCCTATTTTTGATAGAATTATAAGATAGTTTCCTAACAAAAAGCTCTCACCTATTATAAAGCCTAAGCTCTCCTCACTCCTTTCCTATAAAATCCTAGCATACAAACTCAAATGGCTGGCTTAACTCTCCAACACGGCCCTACCCCTCTATTTATAGGACTAGGGAGGTTTCTTAGCCCTTAAGCATTCTTGTTCTCAAAATACACATCTCTTCCAGTGGTCTCCTACCTACCGACCAAGGTATTTTGGTTCATTTTTTGCTCCGTCCATTGAACGGCCGTGGTGCTTTCATGACTTAGATTCGTCTCAATGCTAACTTTGTGACGATGCCACATGCACTCCATCCTTCCACAGTTTTCAGGCCAAATTGCCTCGCACAATTCTCAAAGTGTGACTCGCTACCACTTGCTTTCACCTCGAGCAAGTATCCCGATGTCGACGCGTGTAAGACGATGCCACATGCACTCCATCCTTCCACGGTTTTTAGGCCAAACTGCGAAATTGCCTCGCACGGTTCTCAAAGTGTAACTTGCTGCCACTTGCTTTCACCTCACGCAAGTATCCCGATGTCGACACGTGTACTCTATCTTGAGATCTTGATTGTCGGCAAGTCACTTCCGCTCCCGATCCCTTAGTCCGCCTTGTCACTTGCATCGGCATCACATTCGCTTAACTTGTCAACACACCATCTTCATCCTCCTTCTCACCCTTTGCTTGATCTCCATATGCACAGCTTAGGACCACCCTTGACTCTGCCTGGCCTCCTTGATCCTTCGGCACCAAGCACCCCGCTTGGCCCCGATCATCCCACCGTCGGCCACCAAGTCGCATCCATCACCTGCACAACACGAGAAAAGCAAACACATATCTCCAACTTCATTCCCAGTTAGTCAAAATCAAAATCTCTATTGAAAGAGACATCCCACAAAAAACATGAATGTTGGATGTTCGGGTGTTGCCAAAACCTCATCGCTAGACCATCCGATGTGTTTAATTCTACCAGACCATCATTCTGCAACTTTTCTGCAAGAATTAGTCTGGTGTTGTCGAAGATTAGTTCCCGACAATATGTCCGTAAATTGACTGGGTACCTTCGAGTGTAGAGATTAATCACGAGATGAGACACACGATGTATACAGGTTTAGGCCTCCGATTGGAGTAATACTTTACGTCTTGTGGGGGTGTTGCTACTATATATTGATGATCTCGAGTACAAGCAATATGGCTAAGACTATTACAAGGAGTAGATCAGATCTAATCTAACCTAGAGGCAAAGTTGGCGAGTAGCTCCTCTGTTGGAGTCTTGATGCTTGCGTCTCTCTTTTGTTCTCTTGTTCTCCCCCCCCCCCTAGCCTTTCCGGCCTATATAGGGGTGAGGTACCGACTCCTATCCAGCCGTAGTCAATAGGGAGATGTCTTCCTTGACGTCCAAGTAGATAGATCTGTTTTGAACACTGATCGTTCCGAGTTGGGTAACCAATCTAAACCTTCATAGTATGTACTTCCTTAATTCCGGGTGTATCAGGTACCGCTGATTCGGTTCCGTGATATCTGGAGCTGCCTAATATATGTTGTACATACCCTGTCTATGTATGATATACTTCTTATGCACATATACCCCATAGTTAGATATTTGATAGGCGTGCATTGCTTTTCATCACCGGACCATCTGGTGAGTTCAATTCCAATAGACCACTATTTTGTAATCTCTCTGCAATAAATGCTCTGGCGTAGCATCCGGCGTTTACTCTTTCAGCGCCAGACCATCCGGTGAGTGTAAGTCTACCAGAGCCAATTTGCAACCTCTCTGTAAGAAATGCTTTGGCATGTATTGTTGTCCATCGTCGGACCATCTGGCATGTACTTCAACTTTTACTCCTGAGTTGAAAAGCTCCGGTGTGAACCTCATCTGAACGCCAAATCATCCAACACGTTCAATTTCTAAAGCAATTTTCCTAGACTCTGAAACAAAAATGCCAACTCTATTTTCTCTGCAACTTTGGTTAGTCAAGATCATAATTGCAGCACATATACATGCTCATGCAATCGAAAAATCAACAAACCAAAATATCAATATTGTCAATCACTCATCACATATAAGCCAAGACACATTTCAACTTGGTTTCTCAGATAGCTTGCGGAGCCCCTAGTGTACATGCCTAGCCTGCAGGTCGACTCGAAGGGCCTGCTCAATAATGCTACGGTTGATGCCAGGGAGATCCTGCGGAGACCATGCGAAGACATCGATGTTGTCCCGTAGGACTGCCAGGAGCAGGGTCTCTTGCTCCGGAGTGAGGTCCGCCCTGATTTGGAAAGTTCGGTCGGGGTGGTCCGAATCTGATGGGACTTGCCTAACGTCCCCCTCTGGCCGCGACCTCAAGGCGCCTTGGTGCCTGAGGTATATCGGAGGGGATCTTCGAGGTGCTCCTTGGCCACATTATGGACATGGCAGCTGTTGAGTTGGGTCGGGTGCCCGTACTCGATGCGCCTAGCCACGTCTTGATCGCCTTAGATGGAGATTAGCCCCTGGGGAGTAGGTAGCTTCTTGTAGAGGTAGTTGTGATAGGGAATTTCTCTGAATTTGTTCAGAGTCCCGCAACCCAAGATGACATTGTACGTGTAGGTTACATCCACTACGTCAAATGTTATAGTCTCAGTCCACGAGGTGGGTCCTCCGTTGAATGTGACTGGGAGTTCTATCTGGCCCAAAGCATCAAGGGGGCCTGTTAAACACTTGGAGGGGCATCCGTGCTGGGTTGAGCTGGTCTCACGGATTGCGGAGTTGTTCAAAGGCGTGCACAAAAAGAAGATCGGTGGAGGTACCTCCATCGACCAGCGCCCTTCCGACCTCAACATCAAAAATTTCATCTGTGATTAACATGGCATCGGTGTGAGGGAATTTCACCCCTCCAGCATCGTCAAGGGTGAAAGTTACAGGGGCTTCGGCCCACCCCTAGCCTTGGTGATGAACACGGGTTGCTCCGACATGGTTGACCCCCGCATATTGTCCTGCCTTTGCCACTTCGAGGAGCCCCTGGAGGATCCCCCTTTGGTTATGGGCAGGACCATGTTTCTGATCCAGTCTCCTCCTTCAACGTGATGCACCATAGGTGGCGGAGGAAGAGGTGGAGGGGGCAAGATCAGCTGAGGAGGGTTTGGCAAGGCCAGGTGATCCACCTGGTGGCCTGCTGTCGCCCCACGGCCTTCGGCCTATTTGTTTCTAGGCCTATCTCCCGTCACACGCATGGCCTGCCACTTGAGGTGTGGTAGTCCTCTGTATTGTGGGCTTGCCCGGTCCCTTGCAGGGTGCACCAATACCCCTCATTGGGCTGCTGGCCAGGGGCACGCTAGCACTCGGGGAACACGTTGGGGTGCCTGCGATCCTGGCTTCTTGCCCTAGGTGGGTTCAGAGCCCCTCACACGTGGTTGATGTTGTGGATGCCATGTCGTTGCAATGGTTGGGACCTACGCCCACCAGAGCCCTCAGCCTCCTTAGAGCCACTCTTTGCTAGGGTAGATGGCAGGGCCCAATAGGACCCTACTTGCAAGGCTGGTCTTGCAAGTTCGACGGAGGGTCCATGGTATCACGGCGATGCTGCTCCTCCTCGGCCCGAGCGTATTCCACGAACTTGCACATGGGGACATTCATCATGCGCATCGGGCGCAGGTACAGCTAATCGAAGAGTGGTCCGGAGGCCAAGCACTGGGTCGCTGTATCGATGACACACGATTCTGACATGCCCTTTATCTTGTGGTTAGTGGCCTCCGATCTCCAGAAGGTTCCGAAGTCTTGGGTCATCGGGACCGCTCTGGAGCTTGAGGGCTCCGGAGGGGTCTTGAGCCTAATGGATTTCAGGCCTAGGACGGTAAAGCCACGGGGCGATGTGGGTCCTTGATGGTGACCCCCTAACAAATGTGATGGTTTGTTTATAGTTTAAAGGGCAATGGTTACCACATGCTAGCAATACTTCCATTCATCTCAATCTAGGCTAGCTACTCTTACACCCTCGATCTCATGAAACTGCTAGTCTGCCACATGTGTTTAAATAGAAAAATTCAGAAATCAAAGTCAAGATGTGTTAGTTGTTAAATGAAAAGAAAAGTCATTTCTGGTAGATCATGGAAAATAAGCGCTCTCTGTAATAGCATCAAGGAAAAAAGCATGGGAAATAACGCTCTCCGTAAGCATTTTAACAAACACATGGTGAGCAAAGTTGGAGTGCCACTATATTGACCAAACTTGAACCTTAAATTTTTCTCTTAATCAAGATGGATTGGAAATACCCCAAATAAATTCCAAACTCTACAATTTGATGAAAAGAAAACTCATCAATAATATCCCTAACTTGCTTTGCTTGAAAGAAACTGGAACAACAATGATGGATTGAGGGTGTCGGGCACTGGGTTGCTGCTCGTGGTGAAGCAGTCAACCCCGGCAACAATGTGACCTACCCATCGTAGCCGGCGAGGGCCATGACCTCCTGACTTGGTCGTCCAGCAAATGGTTGATTTGCTGCCGTGGGACACGTACATGTGAGCTTTTGAGGTCAGGACAGGAACTCAGGGCTTCAGATCAAAGTTGGCTAGCACAACAGCTAGGTCACCTTCATTGGGGTGGGGGTTGCGCCACCGGCCACCTCTGGCGGCCGCTGGAGCTCATCGAGGTTGTAGATCGGCCCCTGAGGCAAGCCGAGGGGCCTTGGGGAGCGTGCGAGGTAGCGGCAAGGAGTTGTTGCAATGGGACGATGATATGGGTGGGGGAGAAGACGTACCTTCTTCGATGGCACGAAGGTGGCGCTGGTCGGATTTGGAGGCATCCGATGGCACGAAGGAATGCCGAGCTTGTTTTCCATTCGATGAAAGTGACGAGCATGGGGAGGAAGTGACGAGGGGGGATAGGGAGCCGGCTAGAGCCAGTTTTTTGGCGCAATCGTTATATCTAGCGATGGGGAGCCGGATACGAGTTTGGCTGGAGATGCTCTTAGCTTATGAAGTTGGGTTCATCCACTAGCACTAAACATATAGATTTGTTTGGACGAAATTGATGGGGTAGATGAGACTAAGGGCCTGTTTATTTGAGCTGAAGATTGTGAAAAATAACTTGTAGATTGTGGATTGTAAGAAGTTAGATTGTAAAAACTGGTGGAAGCCGAATTGCTAGATTATTAAAATTTGGAGGTTGCATTGTAACAATCTAGCTTTTACAATCGAGTTGTTTGTTTCAGCTTGCATATTGTGATCATAATCCAGTTTTACAATCTAGCTATTTGTTTCAGCTTGTAGATTATGGCCAAGGACCAACTTTTACAATTCGAAACAAATAAGGCATAAGTTGGATGGATTCAGTGAATGCAACATAAATGTCTATAGGGCCTAAGATGGATGGATTGAGTGAATGCAACATAAAGGTATAAAGTGAGGCTATGTTTGTTTCATACGGTAAAAGTTGGATTGTGGTCACAATCCACAAGCTGAAACAAACAGTTAGATTATAAAAGTTGAATTGTGATCACAATCTACGAGCTAAAATAAACAACGGAATTCTAAAAGTTGGATTTAACAATCCAGCCTCCAGATTATAACAATCCAACACTCCGTCTTGTGCAGATTTTTACAATCTACAATCCAACTTTTTACAATCTAGCTTTTACATTTCAACTTCTTACGATTCACAACCTATACATTGTTTTTCATAATCTTCAACTCAAATAAATAGGCCTGAAGTAAGGAATTTATTATTATTGGTTAGACATGCAGACAAGAAGGCAGCTGATACGGTTGATGCTGACTTTCTATCTTCAAAATTGAATACTGGTACTTGCAATCTTTATTCGGTGTCCAATGCTTCAGAAGCACTGCATCTGCACTCATACTTGTGTCCAGTGCTTGTTGTCATTTATCCTTTCATATGCGAATTATTTTGAATGTTTCTCATGCTCACTGACATGTGGGCCTCATAGCTAGTGAGGTGAAATGCATATTGTGGATTTAGGGTCTGTTTGGTGCTGTCCTGAGTGAGGTGCCTGAGGAAAAGTAGTGCCTGATCAGGCACGATGGTTTTGCCTAGCAGGCATGGATGCCGTTTGTTGTTTGGATGCTGTCATTTGCCTGAGCAAAAAAAGTACTCCCGAAATACTGCTTTCTAACACAAAAAATGTAGAATCCGTGCGCCCCCACCACACAGCGGCATGCCGATCCATGGAGTTTGTCGGTGGTGAGGTTCCGGCGATGGAGTGCCGGAGAGCACTAAAATGGAACAAGGACTCTCCCACGCTTCTTCTGAGCCCCTTCGCTTGTCAAGCAGGCTGCTCCGAGGCCTCCTTCGTCATGAGATCTGGTCCTCGTGCGAGCTCTCCGAGCGGAAGGTGGCGACGCGCCTCCGGATCTGACCACGGGGACCGGAGCCGCTTCTCCGAGCGGAAGAAGGAGAGGGCGCCACCACAGATCAGCCCCTCCGCGCGCCGCAAGCATCCATGCCGATCCATGGCGCAAGCTGCATGTGCGCCGCCTCCTTGTCGTCGTCCTCCTCCTCGCTGTTGTCGGCGGAGCTAGTTGCAGAGCGCGATGCGGCGGAGCTGGTCGGTTCCCTGTGTGGCGGAGGTGGCTACCATCCAGTACCGAGCCCTGTGTGGTGGAGGTGGCTGGTGCCCCATGCGGCGGAACCGGAGCCCGGAGGTGGAAGCGAAGTAGTCTCCGGCACCCTTTTGCAGTGGACGGCTATCGCCCTGTGCGCTGTCGGACAGGCAGGGGCGCGAGCTTGAGGCGAAGAGGTCGTCAGGCGGGCAGGGGCACACACGGAGCCGGAGTGGAAGCAGTGGCAGACGTAGACGAGGTGCTCAGGCACGCTCGCTCAGAGCAGCAAGTCCTCAGGCGGCCGTTTTCGGACGCCTGAGCCTGAACACACTTGCCTGAGTCAGGCTACACATCAGGGTAGCAACCAAACAAGATTCATGTCAAGCCAGGCAAGGTCAGGCTTAGGCAAACGTTACTCAGGGCAACAGGGATTTTCTTTCTGAAACATGCTGTTCGAAAAAAAAAAAAACCCTTCACCTTTGGCGATTAGTATCTTTCTAGTGAAACAGTTCAGTCACCAAAAAAATCTGGTATCTTGGTGTCGACGTTTCTGAGGTCATCTCAAGAGCTGTTCATCGATATCAAGTGAGAATCACGTGTAGATAGCGTGGTCAAATGCCTAAATTCACAGATGGCAGGTCTCTTCTTTACGTCAATAAAACGTCTCAATCCATTGGTACTGACAATTTTGACCGGCTGTCTCTCTACCTTAAACTTTCATTATTTTACGATAATGCAACATGTAAGACAACAAGTACTGCCGTCACACCTATTCTTCAATCCCAAGCATTCCATTCACCTGGACACAATGCACACCTATTTTTGCCCTGTTTAAAATTGTGCGAAAGATGCTTTGGTTGTCTCTTTGCAATTCGACACTCTAATGTTTAAACAAAGTGACCATTGCTCTGGTCATCTACTTGCAATTTGCATGTCCTTTTAGGGATGTCAGACTTTATGTCATTTTCTAATCTGTAGCAAAAAAAGAAAAGAAAAATCCTGATCTGATGGTTTTATTTATGCAAGGAAACAAGGACCAAGTTGCGGAACCCCTTCATCCCTATCGATCTTGCATTTGTGCTACACCAAACAATTTATGAAATCCCTCTTGCACATCATTCCTATCATTGTACTCAAATGATTTGTCTGTGTAATTTTATGCTGCACACCATTTTGCAAACCTTGTTCCTCAAACAATGTATGTAGGTTGTTGATACAGTGCTGCTACAATTTTTGAAAAATTTATTTCAACTGGATTTGGAGGTCCTGCAGAGGGGGATGCACCTGAGAGTCCTTCCGATCTGTGGTTTTGCCTTGCCTTTCCTGCTTGAGCTGGCCATGCCTGCAACTTGCCAGTTGCCACATCGAGTGTGCCTTGTTAAGTTTTGCTACTGCGTGTTTATGCATGCCTTTTCTGCCCTTGACCAAATACATTGCTCTGTGCAAAGCTGTGGCACAGTTTGGATGCTGCAAACCTGTGGCTCCAAACTGGAGTAGTAACTGCTACCTAACTAGGTTTTGCGGCAAAAGTGGAGGTAAAAGTGGATGGTGTAAAAATGAAGAATGATTTTTGTAAGATGATTCTGAATAATTTGCAGTGATATTCATGGGGGGAAGAGTACTAGTAGTATAAGATGAAATTAATACTATGAAAGAAATGATTCTGGATGGGAACTTTTTCTAAGAAAACATTAAATAAATAGAAGTTTTTACCTCTCACTCAAGAGTAACCATTAAATATGATAAAAACTTAGTTGTGGCAATGTTACCGGCGAACCTAACCTATGGTGGCGGCGGCTCCAAGTGTAAAACATGTGAGGATAACAGAAGACCAGATAATGTTGTTAATTAGGAGGAATTTAACTACTTGCCATCTTTCAGAATGACACATCTTGGAATGTCATTTTCATCCATCTTACTCATTTTTTACCACTCGACATGCCAGAGCTCCATTACCACCGCTGCCCAGCCTTCTCTTGGGAGGCCGCTGCCACCCCGCCCATCTCCACGGCGAGAGGCCCAAGTATCGAAGGGTGTAATATCACGACGGCTTGGATGAGGGGGGACAAGGCCTCTGCCTACCACCAAGGCCCTCTGCTCCCTCCAACCCGTGGGCGAGGCCCACTGCTCCCTCGAATCGGGTTCTGACTCCCTCCTCAAATCCAATGCTGACTACCTCCTCGAGAATTTTTTTATATTTTTCTGAATAATATTTTTAAGAATACATGCTCATTTAAAAAATAACAGGTATAGACTATCGTCGTCTATTTATCAGGCGAGAACAAGATCTCGTCTGTTCATTGGACGAGAACAAGATCTCATCCATTGAACGAGCGAGACCTTATGGGCCTCGATGGCCAGTGCATTAAATAATCGAGAAAACAACGTCTTGCCATTTATTGGCGAGAACTTCATCTCGCCCGCTGAACGGGCGAGATCTTTATTTCGCTGGTGAACGGGTGCCATGTTCGAATTAATCTAATATAACTTTTGTAAACGGCAATTTGAAAAATATTACACATTCATTCGGCGAAAAATGTTAGTTGTGTAAATAGTTATCCAAACAGCTTCACAGAGTGGTTCATTTATCATTAATTTTGGTTTGATGTAATTTTGTTGACATTTGTTTATTTAGTTGATGTAAAAGTGTGTGAGTTAATTTTTTTAGTGAAGTAACCTTGGGAGGATACAAAATCTAATTTATCGAACAATAGTAGTTGTGAAGCATAATTATCGTATAACTCGATACGGAGGTTACATATGCTGATAAACATTACAAAGGATGTAACACCCTGATTTTCAGATTTCTCAAATTTCTAAAATTTTCCAAGAGTATTGAATAGCTTCACTAGTAGTATAGGTTTAAAACCTATTTTCTTAATCAATCAATCAATATAGGTTATTATTTTCTATGCATTGCATGTTGAGTTTTGTTAGGAGCCAGGTAAATGCATTAGAGTTCTTTTTCTTTTCTTTCTCTTTGGTGGTTTGAGTGAAAAAGATTTTGAAAAGGTTTTTACAAAACTTAGTAGTGAATAAGTTAAGGATATTAATGGTTGGAATTCAAAGTCTTTGAATTCATCATCTATTCAATCCTTGATTATACCTGATCCTTCTCCAAGTCAATTCAAATCCTTGTTTCAAGTCAATCTCTCATCTTTCTCAAATTCTACCTAAATCCAAATTTAAATTCCTTATCTACTCTTGTTCTTGTTCAAGCTCATTTTTCGTTTCTCTTAAATTCACTCCAAGCTCAATTCAAATTCAAACCCTATTCAAATTTCACTACAATAGTTTCTTTTCTATACTCTAGATATACCTAAAATATCTTTGGGCTCAATCTTGCTCAAGTCCAAACTCTTAGCCAAGTCTTCTAGATGGCCCAACAAAGGATCCACGAAATCTGCAATTTTTTGTGGAGTCCTGGACAGCCTCATCTTCGTATGAAGTTTCGGAGTTCAAAATGGCCTCCAATGCAAATCTTGACAATACCAAAGTTGTAGGTCTCGTCAAGAACTTCGATTTGAACCTAAGAAAGTCCCCTTTTTGATAATGGAGCTAGGAGTTATAGCCCCCGAAATCAGTGCTGAGTAGAGAAGTCCGAGTTCAAACAATTTATCTTATGGTGCATTTTCAGAAATCAAGATGGCATTTTCAGAAGTTTCAATGACTACAAGAGTTGTAGATCTTTTCGAGTACTATAATTTAGAATCAAGAAACATCCAATTTGGAGTCCGGACGATGAAAATATCATCCTTGGAATACAGAGCTGCTAAAAAGAAAATCGTAACCGACTCAAACTCGAATCCGATTTGTGTTCGGTTTGGACTCCACCTCAACCAGCCGCCCCAAGCTCTATAAATATGAGTTGCACGCCCTCACCTACCCCTATTCCATACCCCCAAGTCCTAGAAGTCACTGCTGCCCTGTCCGTGCGTCGTCGGAGCACCGCCGTTCGCCGGAGTCGCCGTCGCCATCACCCGTGATGCGTTACGTCGTCTTCTCCGCGAATCCTCCTTCCTCGACCACCAAAGAAAAGGTGAGGACTCCTTCTTCTCCTCTCTTACTACTGTTGTAGCATCATACTAAGTTCCTAGCCAAGCCCTAAATCCGGCCAAAGCCCGATCAACACCACCATGGTCATCGCCGTCGCGGACAGCCGCGAGACAGCTGCGCTGTTGCTGATTGACATCGATGTTCCCGACTGAACAGAGGTCAAATCATCAAGCCTTTTCACCGGTGCATGTCCCATGATGTTCCCCATGCCCTCACCAACCAGGTCGGCCAGTAGAGCAGCCAAACTATCGAAATCAAGGTCGACATACCCACTGTCCAGTTTTCGGACGTGTTCTGGGCGCGCACCGGATTTGCATTCGCGTTCCCCGTCAATCCGAAAGCCGTATGGATGCACCAACCACGTCACAGCGTGTCCCATCGAGTCTTCTACGTTACCCTAGGAGCCCATCCTCGTTTGTGCAGTGTCACACCCGGTTTTAACGGCCAAAACCAAGTGCAGCTTATGTGTGCCCAGGAAGTTTAACACACATAAGGACGTCATAGGTGAAGTAACAAAAGCAATACTTTATTTATTTAAACGTTCACCTCTTACAATAAAAGACTTTACCTAAGCAAAACTCAAAATTTAACCTAAATGACATCATCTAAACGACGGCAGCGGAATGAAAGTATTGGCGACCAAGACTCCACAGGCACCGACTGGAAGATACGCTCCTTAGAACACCAGGTCGTCGTCTTGGAAATCCTCAAAGTCTTCCACTGAGCAGCATATGTTTTTGGTAGGAGAAAGCAAGGGTGAACACATAATGTACTCAGCAAGTGTGGGAAAATAATGACATGCAGGCTTATATCAAGAATAGGCTAACACAAGGTATTATTTGCGTAAATGCGAGTAATGAAAACATATTTGGACTCAAAAGCATTAGACATATATTAAATGAATGTAACCCAACAATCCATCAACTAGCATACAAGGCTCCCCACCCTGCATACCACATCTGTCTTGTGCTCCCCGCACTAAGACCAAGACCACAACATCTAGTACTCCCTGTACCAAAATCAAAATCAAACCACCAACTAATCATGTGAGGATCCAAGTCTCTCATATCCATGAGCACGGCTGTTATAACAGTTTTACACTCTGCAGAGGTTATCCAACTTTACCCACGAGTCAGTGAATTCCATGTTGCCGTGTTTGCAGGACACTTAACACACGCCAATGATGTGCCGCCAAGAATCACTGTATGACACTTTCCACTAACCAGAGACTAATCCAGTGCATGTCTGCCCACTAGGTTTCACCGCCAGGCTTTACGCAAGCAACAGCTCCTACCCAGAAGCCCCCTTTTGTGCTGACCCAACGCACACTAGACAGACTCTAATCAGTATGTCACACTTTACCCATATCAGCCTCGTGGTTGGTACGTTACTTCTTGGGTTGTCGCTCCACGAACCGGTCCTTACTTAGGTTACTTGAGCAAACACTAAACCAACATCATAACCATGATAACCATCAAAACCACTTTGCTCAAGGCCTAAGGTTCCATGTTGCTAAAACATTATCATATTAATCATCATTACTGCATATGTTCATTAGTCAAAATTATGACACTTCTCAATATCCCAAAAAGCAAGGCTAAGCAATCTACCCATAAAAGACACATAACCATAAACCATCTAAGTTCCAAGGGATGATAAAGGAAAATCTAGAAAAAACCCTAACATAGGTGACTACCCATCATATTGACAGACATTGCATGCAATTTTGTAAAACAAAACATTTAAAAACATAGGTTCAATATGATCAAGGACACTTGCCTTCTCCTTGCTGCTGCTCAGTGTATTCTTGCTCCTGGTCTTGATGTTCTTCAAATTGATCCGGGACGTTATCGGCTAATCGCACAATTACCGGCAAACAAGCAAACAAGATACACTAAGAACAGAGCATAAAGCAAAAGAACAACGAGACAAAAACTTGCTAACAAGAAAGAGCACTGAAAAACGAATCTATCGACGCAAGAATCGCTTAAATCGGAGTTACGATGGAAAAGTTAGGGCTAAAACAAGTCTAGGGTTAAATCTGGAAAAAGGAAAAGGACTTAAATTGAATTATCAGAAAGTCCAGGGACCTTTTTGTAAAAACAGAGGGACCAAAATGTAATTATGAAAAAGTATAAGGACCTAACTGTAAAAAGACAGGGCTCTTTTGTTATTTTAGAAAAGTTCAGGGCTAAATTGTAAAATTACCAATTAAAGGATTTATCAGGAATTATTTTTAGATTGAAAAACCCCCTTTATGACGTGGCTGCTAACTGGTTGGACACATTGGCAAAAGGGCTGAGATGGCAGCTGAGGTGGCAGGGTGACGGGGCAATACAGCTGACTGGGTTTAAGAGTAAACATGTGGCGCTACGCTATTGGTTGCTGAAGGGGTACGATTTAGATCTAATCTCGATCGTTGAGGACAGATTCGACGGCACGGAGAAGATCGGGCGGCCGGAGGGGAAGAACAGGGTGGCGCCGAGGGGTTCACGGCGGCGCACGGCCGGATATCTCGTCGGAATCGGCTAGGGCTCGCCGGCGGCGATGACGAGCGGCGCAAAAGGTTCAGGGAAGCGCGGGGAATCCGTTTTGAGGCTTACCTCGGGCTTGGCGGCATAGAAAGGCGATCGACGACGGAAGGGGCGGCGGCTGCCTCGGGAACTCGTCGGAGAGGGTGCTCCGGCGATGCAGGGGTCAAGGCCACGGCGGGGAAAGCTTCAGCAAGGGCAGGCGCGTGCAATGGTGGGCTCGGGCTGCGTGGTTTGGCTCTGGAACGGCGTGGCGGCGAGAGCGGACGAAGCGGCGGCGATGGCGGCTCGGCGAGCTTCAAATTCGACGATTAGGGCTCGGGTTTCGGCGATTTGCAGATGAGATGAGTTCGGGGAGGGGGCGGGCATATATATAGGCGGCTCGGAGGTCACGGGGCAGCGCAGGACTCTAAGGCGGCGTCGGTTTCTCGCTCGGATTCGGCGGCGCGGCGGAGTCCTTCTCGGAGACGACGGATCCGACCGACGGGTCCCACCTGGCGGCGGCACAGGGGAAGACGGAGTCTACGCAGGCGTCTTCGACTGGCGCGCAGGTGCACGGCGCGGGTGGCTGGGCCAGAGCAGGGGCGCGGCCCAGGCGGGAGGGAAGGCCGGGCAGCTGGGCCGGGGCTGAGATGTTGGGCCGAAAAAACAAGAGACAACCCGAGAGAGGTTTTAACCTTTTTCTTTTCTATAGAATTCAAATCCAATTTCAAATTCAAAAATCCAGGCAAAATCTCTTCAAATAAATTCATCAAGAATTCAAATAAAATACTATTTGCCTAATTCAGCATGAATGCAAAATATTCACTTATATCCTATGTCATTTTCTTTTTCTTTCCTATAAAATAGGGTTTTCTCTCTTTTAAAATAAAATAATAAAATTCATTTGAACTTTAATAACTATTAAGAAAAATTTGGAATTAGAGAAAAAAAATTAGGGTGTTACAAACCTACCCCCTTGGAATGAATCTCGCCCTCGAGATTCACCTGGAACAGAGAAGAGATGAGGAAACTCCGCTTTCAGATCTTCTTCCCTTTCCCAAGTTGCTTCGTCTTCCGAGTGGTGAGTCCATTGTACTTTGCACATTGGGATTACCTTGGTTCTGGTTACTCTTTCCGATCTTTCAAGAATCTTCTCAGGGTATTCTATATAGGAGAGATCTTCCTGAACGTCTAATTCTTCCATAGGTAATTGCTCTTCTGGTACTCGAAGACACTTCTTCAACTGGGAGACATGAAAAACATCATGCACATCTGACAGCTGAGGTGGTAATTCTAACTGATAAGCCACTTCTCCCCTTTTATCCAATATCTTGAAAGGTCCGATGAATCTTGGTGATAACTTTCCTTTAATCTTAAATCTTCGGAGACCCCTCATTGGCGAGACCTTAAGATAGACGAAATCCCCAGTTTCGAAAACCAATTCTCTTCGTCTATTATCTGCATAGCTTTTCTGTCTGGACTGTGCAATCCTCAGATTTTCCCGAATCACCTGAACTTGTTTTTCTGCATCTCGTAGAACCTCTGGTCCGAAAACCTGACTCTCTCCTGTCTCATTCCAAAACAGCGGTGTTCTACATTTTCTCCCATACAAGGCTTTAAAGGGAGACATTTAGAGGCTTGTCTGATAGCTGTTGTTATACGAGAACTCGGCATAAGGTAAATTTTTGTCCCAACTTTTTCCATACTTAAGAGCACATGCTCTTAGCATATCTTCCAATATTTGATTTACCCTTTCTGTTTGACCATCCGTTTGAGGGTGATAGGCAGAACTAAAATTCAACTTCGTGTCCATAGACTCATGTAGCTTCTGCCAAAACTTAGAGGTAAACTGAGTTCCTCTATCCGAGACAATCTTCTTTGGTACTCCATGCAGACATACTATTCTTGACATATACAGCTCTGCTAGTTTAGCTCCACTATACGTGGTTTTTACTGGGATGAAATGGGCGACCTTTGTCAGGCGATCAATTACCACCCAGATAGAGTCATATCCACTCTGGGTACGGGGCAATCCAACGATAAAGTCCATTCCAATTTCTTCCCACTTCCACTCAGGTATCTTCAAGGGTTGCAGTAAACCTGCTGGTCTCTGGTGCTCTGCTTTGACCTTTTGACAAGTATCACACAGAGCTACATACTCTGCAACTTCTCTTTTCATTCCATACCACCAATAACGATCCTTAAGATCATGATACATCTTGGTACTCCCAGGGTGAATGGAATAAGCTGACTCGTGAGCTTCTCTCAGAATCATTTTTTTAATATCTTCCCGGTTAGGTACGCAAATTCTCTTGTTGAACCATATTGTACCTTGACTATCTTCCGTGAAACCTAGAGCTTTATCCTCCTTAATAAGCTGTCTAATTCCCTTGAGCTTCTCGTCCTCCAGTTGACCTTTCCTAATTTCTTGTTCAAGGGTACAATCTAACTCCATGGTGGCTGTTTCCATGTCTGCCACAAATCCAAGGTTGAGCTTTTCAAACTCTTTCCACAACCCAGGTTGATTATCTTGAACCATCATAGAATTGCAGTAACCTTTCCAGCTCAAGGCGTCAGCCACAACATTTGCTTTTCCTGGGTGATAGTGTATTCCCACATCGTAATCTTTAATTAACTCCAACCATCTGCGCTGACGAAGGTTTATATCCGGTTGAGTGAAAATATATTTCAAGCTCTTATGATCCGTGTATATTTCACATCGTTTTCCAATGAGGTAATGCCTCCAAATCTTCAGGGCATGAACCACAGCTGCTAGTTCTAAATCATGTGTGGGGTAGTGTTCTTCATGCTTCCTTAATTGTCTTGACGCATAGGCCACGACTCGACCTTCTTGCATGAGAACACATCCAAGTCCTTGTCGCGAAGCATCACAGTAGATGTCAAAGTTCTTGCTAATATCAGGTAGTACTAGCACTGGGGCCGTAGTCAATCTCTTCTTCAACTCCTCAAAACTTGCCTGGCAAGCAGGACTCCATTTAAACGCCACATTCTTCTGAAGCAAAGAGGTAAGAGGTCGGGCTATCCTAGAGAACCCTTCTATGAAACGGCGATAGTACCCTGCTAATCCAAGAAAACTTCTGATTTCTGATACGGTGGTTGGTGGTAACCAATTCAGTACATCCTTCACTTTACCAGGGTCTACCGCTACACCTTCGGCGGTTAAAATATGGCCAAGGAACGCGACTTGGTCTAACCAAAAATCACACTTGCTAAGCTTGGCATACAGCTGATGTTCTCTGAGTGTCTGTAGCATAATTCTCAAATGTCCCTCGTGTTCTTCTTTGCTTCTGGAGAAGATTAAAATATCGTCAATGAACACCACCACAAACTTGTCCAAATAATCCATGAATACCTTGTTCATGAGATTCATGAAGTAGGCTGGGGCATTAGTTAATCCGAATGACATAACTGTATACTCGTATAGCCCATATCGAGTACTGAAAGCCATCTTTGGTACATCTGACGGTCGAATCTTCAACTGATAGTATCCTGATCTTAGATCAATCTTGGAGAACACCTGGGCTCCTCTCATCTGATCAAACAAATCTTCAATCCGGGGCAACGGATACTTGTTCTTAATGGTTACCTCATTAAGTGCCATGTAATCTACACACATCCTTCGGCTACCATCCTTCTTATCTACAAAGAGAACTGGGGCTCCCCAAGGTGATGCACTGGGTCTAATAAAACCTTTGCTTAACTGCTCTTGAATTTGCTTCTTTAATTCGACTAGGTCGTTGGCCGACATCCTATATGGCCTTTTTGCTATAGGGGCCGTACCAGGTACCAACTCAATGACAAACTCGACTTCTCGATCAGGTGGCATACCTGGCAATTCGTCGGGGAAGACATCGGGAAACTCACAAACTATCTTGATCTGCTCAAGGGTTGTTCCTTCAAGTGAATAGAGAGACTGATCCTCTGTTGCTGGTTCCATGGTTACGAACTCCACCTTGGTACCCTCTCCATTGGTTAGGTGAACTGCTCTTCTGGCACATTCTATAACTCCATTGAACTTGGCTAACCAATCCATTCCAAGGATTACGTCTATACCATTGGTTTCTAGAACTATAAGGTTTGCGGTGAATTCTACCCCCCTTATGCTAAGCCTCATCCTAAGACATATATATTTTGCCTTCATTTTCCCCCCAGGCGAGCTAATAAACATATTATTCTTCATCATAACCATAGGCAATCCATGCTTTGCGACATACTAAATGGTGATAAAAGAATGCGAAGCTCCAGAATCAAATAAAACAGATGCAGGTCGGGAGTTAACGAGGAACATACCGTACACCACATCTTGAGCATCAATAGCCTCTTCTGCTGTGACATGGTTGACCTTTCCATGCACATAGTTCTGTTGTCCACGATTATTCTGGTTGGGGTTCTGACTTCCATTGCGTGACTGGGCTGGGGTTGGAGTTGTCCTTGGTGTGTTGTTGGTTCGGGCCAGATCTTGCGTCTTCTTAGGGCATTTATTCACATAGTGCCCTTCTTCTCTACAATAGAAACATCCTTTGTTCGGGCCTGGAATTGCTGGGCTATTCTTGTTTTGAGGCGTGGCCGGTGGGGTTGATCGGGGCGTCTGGTAGTTGGAGCGCTGAACGGAGTTTTGTGTCTGAGCCCGATACTGAACGTTGGAACGAAACATGGGGCCTTGTGGAGACATCTGTGTAGCTCCACGGGATCGTGTGTTGCTTCCTTGTCCTTGGAATGACATCTTCCTCTTCTTCTCTTCCAGCTGGCGGCGCTTGTGCTCAACCATTAGGGCTTTGTTTACCAATGCTTGGAAATTGGGAAACTCCTGGGGTAGCAAAGCATATTCTATGGCGTCATTCAGGCCTTCCAGGAAACGTTCCTGTTTCTTCTCCTCCGTGTCCACTTCATTTGGTGCGTATCTGGATAACTGAGTAAACTTGGTCAGGTACTCCCTTACGGTCATGGGTCCTTGCTTCAAACTCATGAACTCCTTCTTCTTCAGACGTACATCCCCAGAGGAAAGATGATGGGTGCGGAAACTAGCTTTAAACTCCATCCATGTGATAGCTGCAGGGTTTTCATGTGCTGCGCAGTAGGCTTCCCACCAATCTAGGGCTTGACCAGTGAGTTGATGTGAGGCGTAGAGAACCATCTCCCTATCATTACACTGTGCAATGTGTAGCTTCCTATCTATATCCTTCAGCCAATCATCTGCATCCATTGGTTCTACTGCATGACTGAAGACTGGGGGTTGAGTTCGTTTGAATTCTCCAAGCCTTGATGGTTGATGTGGTTGAGGAACATGATTTGGTTGTTGTTGTTGCATATGTACCATTGTTTGAGCTAAAGCTTGCAAGATTTGAGTTTGCATAGCCATCTGCTGCTCCAAGGTTGATGGAGGGGGCAGGGGTGGATTCTAGTTGTTGTTGTTCTCCTCTTGAGTGTTAATGCTCCTCCTTGTGTTAACCATCTGGTTAGGGTTGAAGAAAAGAACTGAAGTAGATGAGCAAGTCTGGAGAAATTTAACTAAAGGAACCCATCTATATTATAATATATAGAAATAAAGATGCGTCTGTGGACAAAGTGCCAAAGCATCCCACAGCTTGCATCAGCACTCAAGCAAAAACTCCAACTTGCACACTTAGCACCATAACAAAGCTCATACTAACATTAATATTACCCTTAACGATTACATCGACGCTAGGTTCTAATAAGGAAAAGACTACTATGGAAAGACTACACTACTGGGACTCCTCTCTAGTGCGGGACCCTGAGGGGGAGGAATCAACTGATCCATCCTCAGAGGCAGCGGGTGTGTTGAAGCAGATCCTCTTGTGCGGGGGTGAGTGGATAGACAAGTCTTCTTCGTCATCTTCAGATTCCTCTTGATTTGCATCTTGTTCATCCTCAAGGGAAGCGGAGACGAAGGCAAGGTGCTGGCGAACTTCTCCCAACTCCCATAAAGCACAGTTGAGCTCGTCCTCCAAGGCCATGGTAAGGGCAACTTGTTCTCGTAGCTTGGGGTTTTCCCCAAAGGTGCTCTTCACGAACAGCTCGTCACTTCCCCGGGTTCTGCGGGGACAGTAAGCATACGGAGAGTTGTCCATCTTGTTGTTGTATTGATCACGAACACGGGATATGGCTTGACGAGCCGCATCTCGAACTCCAGCGGTGAAGGTTGCTCTCGGGACCATTGCTGAGTGAATGCCCACCACTCTTCGAACTTCCATACCCTCGTCTTGACTTCGCTCGTAGTCATAAATAGTGACTTCAACCTTCCATTCCACATATCCAAGGTATAGTTTCTTCACTCCCCTGTAGACTGGCTTCTGAGTGTGTCCAAGTCCAGAAAGTATTCCCCAAAGAAGGCGCGGAAGATATCCCGCATGAAGACCATCACTCTCATAAACATCAGGAACGGGATCCATATTCCGGAAGGTGGGGTCATCAATCCCCTCTTCAGTTGGCACACGTGGTAGAATAGGTGGACGTCCTCCGGTTGACTTGCGGGCAGTAAGTAGCTGGCGAACCATCTAAAAAGGAAGAGATGGGATATAAGAGATAGTCTTATGGACAGCAAGAGACAAGTTTGAGATCTATGGAAAAGCTTGGATGGTTTTAGACGACTAGGAATTTCCTTAGGACGACCATGCTAACTAAGCTTGCAATCCTATAGTCAGTATGGCTCTGATACCACCTCTGTCACACCCGGTTTTAACGGCCAAAACCAAGTGCGGCTTATGTGTGCCCAGGAAGTTTAACACACATAAGGACGTCATAGGTGAAGTAACAAAAGCAATACTTTATTTATTTAAACGTTCACCTCTTACAATAAAAGACTTTACCTAAGCAAAACTCAAAATTTAACCTAAATGACATCATCTAAACGAAGGCAGCGGAATGAAAGCATTGGCGACCAAGACTCCACAGGCACCGACTGGAAGATACGCTCCTTAGAACACCAGGTCGTCGTCTTGGAAATCCTCAAAGTCTTCCACTGAGCAGCATATGTTTTTGGTAGGAGAAAGCAAGGGTGAGCACATAATGTACTCAGCAAGTGTGGGAAAATAATGACATGCAGGTTTATATCAAGAATAGGCTAACACAAGGTATTATTTGCGTAAATGCGAGTAATGAAAACATATTTGGACTCAAAAGCATTAGACATATATTAAATGAATGTAACCCAACAATCCATCAACTAGCATACAAGGCTCCCCACCCTGCATACCACATCTGTCTTGTGCTCCCCGCACTAAGACCAAGACCACAACATCTAGTACTCCCTGTACCAAAATCAAAATCAAACCACCAACTAATCATGTGAGGATCCAAGTCTCTCATATCCATGAGCACGGTTGTTATAACAGTTTTACACTCTGCAGAGGTTATCCAACTTTACCCACGAGTCAGTGAATTCCATGTTGCCGTGTTTGCAAGACACTTAACACACGCCAATGATGTGCCGCCAAGAATCACTGTATGACACTTTCCACTAACCAGAGACTAATTCAGTGCATGTCTGCCCACTAGGTTTCACTGCTAGGCTTTACGCAAGCAACAGCTCCTACCCAGAAGCCCCCTTTTGTGCTGACCCAACGCACACTAGACAGACTCTAATCAGTATGTCACACTTTACCCATATCAGCCTCGTGGTTGGTACGTTACTTCTTGGGTTGTCGCTCCACGAACCGGTCCTTACTTAGGTTACTTGAGCAAACACTAAACCAACATCATAACCATGATAACCATCAAAACCACTTTGCTCAAGGCCTAAGGTTCCATGTTGCTAAAACATTATCATATTAATCATCATTACTGCATATGTTCATTAGTCAAAATTATGACACTTCTCAATATCCCAAAAAGCAAGGCTAAGCAATCTACCCATAAAAGACACCTAACCATAAACCATCTAGGTTTCAAGGGATGATAAGGGAAAATCTAGGGAAAACCCTAACATAGGTGACTACCCATCATATTGACAGACATTGCATGCAATTTTGTAAAACAAAACATTTAAAAACATAGGTTCAATATGATCAAGGACACTTGCCTTCTCCTTGCTGCTGCTCAGTGTATTCTTGCTCCTGGTCTTGATGTTCTTCAAATTGATCCGGGACGTTATCGGCTAATCGCACAATTACCGGCAAACAAGCAAACAAGATACACTAAGAACAGAGCATAAAGTAAAAGAACAACGAGACAAAAACTTGCTAACAAGAAAGAGCACTGAAAAACGAATCCATCGACGCAGGAATCGCTTAAATCGGAGTTACGATGGAAAAGTTAGGGCTAAAACAAGTCTAGGGTTAAATCTGGAAAAAGGAAAAGGACTTAAATTGATTTATCAGAAAGTCCAGGGACCTTTTTGTAAAAATAGAGGGACCAAAATGTAATTATGAAAAAGTATAAGGACCTAACTGTAAAAAGATAGGGCTCTTTTGTTATTTCAGAAAAGTTCAGGGGCTAAATTGCAAAATTACCAATTGAAGGATTTATCAGGAATTATTTTTAGATTGAAAAACCCCCTTTATGACGTGGCTGCTGACTGGTTGGACACATAGGCAAAAGGGCTGAGATGGCAGCTGAGGTGGTAGGGTGACGGGGCAATACAGCTGACTGGGTTTAAGAGTAAACACGTGGCGCTACGCTATTGGTTGCTGAAGGGGTACGATTTAGATCTAATCTCAATCGTTGAGGACAGATCCGACGGCACGGAGAAGATCGGGCGGCCGGAGGGGAAGAACAGGGCGGCGCCGAGGGGTTCACGGCGGCGCACGGCCGGAATCTCGTCGGAATCGGCTAGGGCTCGCCGGCGGCGACGACGAGCGGCACAAAAGGTTCAGGGAAGCGCGGGGAATCCGTTTTGAGGCTTACCTCGGGCTTGGCGGCACAGAAAGGCGATCGACGACGGAAGGGGCGGCGGCTGCCTCGGGAACTCGTCGGAGAGGGTGCTCCGGCGACGCAGGGGTCAAGGCGACGGCGGGGAAAGCTTCAGCAAGGTCAGGCACGTGCAATGGTGGGCTCGGGCTGCGTGGTTTGGCTCTGGAATGGCGTGGCGGCGAGAGCGGACGAAGGAGCGGCGATGGCGGCTCGGCGAGCTTCAAATTTGACGATTAGGGCTCGGGTTTCGGCGATTTGCAGATGAGGTGAGTTCGGGGAGGGGGCGGGCATATATATAGGCGGCTCGGAGGTCACGGGGCAGCGCAGGACTCTAAGGCGGCGTCGGTTTCTCGCTCGGATTCGACGGCGCGGCGGAGTCCTTCTCGGAGACGACGGATCCGACCGGCGGGTCCCACCTGGCGGCGGCACAGGGGAAGACGGAGTCTACGCAAGCGTCTTCGGCTGGTGCGCGGGTGCACGGCGCGGGTGGCTGGGCCGGAGCAGGGGCGCGGCCCAGGCGGGAGGGAAGGCCGGGCAGCTGGGCCGGGGCTGAGATGTTGGGCCGAAAAAACAAGAGACAGCCCGAGAGAGGTTTTAACCTTTTTCTTTTCTATAGAATTCAAATCCAATTTCAAATTCAAAAATCCAGGCAAAATCTCTTCAAATAAATTCATCAAGAATTCAAATAAAATACTATTTGCCTAATTCAGCATGAATGCAAAATATTCACTTATATCCTATGTCATTTTCTTTTTCTTTCCTATAAAATAGGGTTTTCTCTCTTTTAAAATAAAATAATTAAATTCATTTGAACTTTAATAACTTTTAAGAAAAATTTGGAATTAGAGAAAAAAAAATTAGGGTGTTACATGCAGCGACACGACCAGGATGCTCTTGCCAACCACAGCACGTCGCAGCCATCACCTGTCTCAGCTATGCTGATCGTTCTTCCTCTCAGTGGATGATTTACCCAAAACTATGCCATAGCATTGTGTTCCCGGGATATATGAACATCTCTATTTTGTGTTTTTAAAGTATTTTGATGATGTTTGGTATGTTGTTCTTAGTGTTTTCCTTTGGGTGTTGTTTATCGGTAGTTCTCATGATTAGTCAATAACGTTCTGGAGCAGTTCGAGGGACTTCAAGACCAAGACTTCGACAACACTGAGCAGCATTGGGAATAAGGCAAGTGTCCTTGATCATATTGAACCTATGTTTTTAAATATTTTGTTTTACAAAATTGCATGCAATGTCTGTCAATATGATGGGTAGTCACCTATGTTAGGGTTTTTTCTAGATTTTTCCTTATCATCCCTTGGAACCTAGATGGTTTATGGTTAGGTATCTTTGTAGGTAGATTGCTTAGCCATGCTTTTGGGATGTTAAGAAGTGTCGTAATCTTGACTAATGAACATATACAACATTGATGGTTAATTTGTTAATGGTCTAGCAACATGGAACCTTAGGCCTTGAGCAAAGTAGTTTTGACAGTTATCATGGTTATGATATTGGTTTAGTGTTTGCTCAAGTAACCTAAGTAAGGACCGGTTCATGGAGCGACAACCCAAGAAGTAACGTATCAACCACGAGGCTAATATGGGTAAGGCGTGACATACTGATTAGAGTCTATCCAGAGTGTGTTGGGTCAGCACAAAAGGGGGCTTCTGGGTAGGAGCTTAGCTTGCGTAAAGCTTGGCGGTGAAATCTAGCGGGCAGACACATACTGGATTAGTCTCTGGTTAGTGGAAAATGTCATGCAGTGATTCTTGGCGGCACACCACTGGCGTGTGTTAAGTGTTTCGCGAACACGGCAACATAGAATTCACTGACTCTTGGGGAAAGCTGGACAACCTCTACAGAGTGTAAAACTATTATAACAGCCGTGCTCACGGATATGAGAGACTTGGATCCTCACATGATTAGTGGGTTGTGGTTATGAGTCTGGTTGTGGTTATGAGTCTGGTTGTGGTTATGAGTTTGGTTGTGGTTATGGTTCTGGTACAGGGAGTACTAGATAGTTGTGATTTTGGTTATAGTACAGGGAGTACTAGACGGTTATGGTGTGCAAGGTGGGGAGCCTTGTATGCTGGATATTAGACTGTATGGGTTACATTCACTTAATAATTGCTTAATGCTTTTGAGTCCAAATGTGTTTTCATTACTCGCATTTATGCAAATATACCATGTGTTAGCCTATTCTTGATATAAGCCTGCTTATCATTATTTTTCCCACACTTGCTGAGAGCGTCATGTGCTCACACTTGCTATTTTCCCTATACCATGCGACATGTGTACTGCTGCTCAGTAAGTGAAGATGTTGAAGACTATCAAGACGAGGTTATGACGTTCTAGGCGCGTTTCTCCCGGTCAGTTGCTTGCGGTGTTGTTAGGCACCAGTGCTTCTGTTCCGCTGCAGATATCTTCATAGAAGACAATATATGTTAATTGCTGTAAGAGTTTAACGTTTATTCTAAAAAAAGTATTGCTTTTGTTACTTCACCTGTGACGTCCTTATGTGTGTTGAACATCCTGGGCACACATAAGCCGCATCTGGTTTTAGCCGTTAAAACCGGGTGTGACATGGGACATGGGGTTTATCGTCGTCGCGTGAATGGACCCTAACTATAAAAAGATGACGACAACAAATGTTAGCATGTACGGTATACCTAAAGACTAACCTAATAGTGTGTCGCTACTAAACCTAACATGCCTTAGAGAATAAAAATAGACTGGATTACAATAGATGCTTTCTACTAGGACATCTGCCCTTTTCTCAGGGCATCGTGGCCCTCCGCCTTAGCATGACGGGACCTCTCCCGCTTTCTTTCCCTCTTTGCTTTGCATGCTTCAGACGCGGCACGCTCCTTCGCTGTCTTCCTCATGCGCTCCTATTGTTGCTCATACTCCCAGCGTTTATAAGATTGCCTCCTCCAATGCATGTTCATGTCGACCCACCGCTCCTGGTACTCATTTTGCTCTATGTCCAATTATTCCATAAAGTCATAGATAGGTGGAAGAGGCTGGAAAAATGAAACAAGAGGGGAAATTAGTAAGATGTGCATGAAATCGTATGGAAAATACCACATGATAATCTATATCGCTATACCGGTGGGTACTCCTACGGTCCATATCGAGGCGGGTCATACTGATAGTTGGCACACATGAAGAAACATAGGCTATAGGTGTAGAAGATGTTCTAGGACTCACGAAGCCTACAAGAGTCGTCATAGAAGCACATCGGCGATTCAACCCCCTAGGGGATAAAAATCCCCCAATATTTCTTGGGTGGGCTTGGTGGAGCTGAAAAAAAATATTACAGTTGATAGAGCAGAGGAAGGAGTAGTCTATCCATGGTTAAGGGTGGGTTTATTTATGGTGGCTAGGGGCTAGTGCATGGACTGAGTGCATGGGCATGGCTGGGGGTTGGAGTATGGGAGTATTGCGCATGAGGACAACGAGCAGGGATTCCCTATGAAAGCTGAAGAAGTTGTGGTATTGATGCTTGACAGAGATTCCCTACGAAAGATGTTGTTTGGTGTGGTCATTTCATTCTAGAAAATTCAGCAAGGAGTTATTGTTGATTCTGCATCGAAGTCAGGGAATCTGTCAAACCTTGATTTTCAGATTTCTCAAATTTCTAAAACTATCCAAGGTTAGATGATAGATTAAATAATTAGAATAGGAAAAAGCCTATTTTATAAATTCAAATTCAATTTTGAATAAGGTTATTATTTGTTTGAATGCATTCATGCTGGAAATACGTGTGTTGGATTTATTTGGCTTTTGTTGGATTTTATTTGGCTTTGTTTATTTTGGTTTTTCTTTAGAATAGAAATATAAAGGATATAATAGGAAACAAGAAAAGGAGAAGGAAAATAGAAATGGAAAATCCTAAACCCTAAGCCAGTCTAGCCTTCCTTTTCACATGGCCCAACCTTTCTCTCCCTCTTGGCTCGTTTCCCCTTCCCTCGGCCTGCCCAACGGCCAACCCAGCATGACCCCTCCTCTCCCGCCTGGACCATGCCGGAGCTGGCCTAGCTCCCAAACCCACTGCCAAGCCTCCCTCCTAGCCCTGTTAGCCCGCTCGCCCGCTGAAGCGCTCGTGCCCCGACCATTTTTTGCCTTCTTCCCGCGCCTGCGCCCGTCGTCTCCGCCTCAGTCTCACCTGCCCCCACCGAGTTCGAGTAGAACTTGACTCCCGCTATCGCCTTTGGAGACCTGAGCTGCCTCGCGTCCTCAATCCCACCTATTTAAGCCCCCGCACCCTCCTCGATCTCTTCCCGTCTCAAACTCATCGAGTTCCAAACCCTCTCGCCGAGATCTCGAGCTTCCACCGCCATAGCCGCCACCCCTCATCTAGCCTCTCCACCGGGTCACTCCCGTGCCGTATCGCCTCACCCAAGCCCCTCCGACCTTCACCGCCACCCACCAAAGCCCCTATCACCGTCGCCTTGCTTCCCCGATCGTCAGAGCCACCTTCTGTCGAGCTCTCGAGTCCCTCAGCCGTCTACGCCATCGCTGAGCCTCCTCCAGAGCCATTCCGACGAGGTAAGCCCCAAAAACGGAGTCCCCATCCCCTTCTCTCTCTGATCCACTGCTCGTCGTCATCCTCCGTGTGCCAGAGCGCTGGCCGATGACTTCTTAGGCCGTCCGCCGCCGTGAGCCCCTCGGTCCCCACCATGTGCCTCCCCTTTAGCCGCCCCTCTCCTCTGTGCCATTGGATCAGAAACCTAGGGCCCAGATTAGATTAGCCCTTACCCCTTCAACATCCAATCACAAGTCACCATGTGTCCCTTCATAATCCCAGTCAGCATCCTCACCATGTCAGCTTAGTGTTAGCCCGGTCAGCCCGCTTGGATCATTTGGTGGATGACCTTCAAATAGTTGCATGGCCCTTCTCCATCTACCTCTTTTTGCCATGCTTAGTGTTAGTTGGTTGGCCCTTCTCCATCTATCATTTTCCAAACGGATGATTGTGGGTTCCAGTACTGGATTGACCCGCAAATAGAACCACACATTGAAGAATACATCCATCACCTTCACGTCGTCATCCAGGAATTACAGGAATAATTGCGCCAAGAGAGAGCCACCAACGTTAGAAGATGCTATATCCTGCCATGCATGGCAGGTCAGAGGAACAACTGAGAGTAATATCGATGTGTTCTAGTGGTCGGCCAATGATTTGATTTCGTATTGAACTTGTACTATTTTTATTTGGTACACCACTATGGGTATCATATATGCCATTGTACGTTCGGTTGACATGTTTATTATAATTTTTATGGAATGGTCGTTTGTGCGAGTCAATGGTCTGAATAGAATCACAAACAAAAATATGGTACATGAAAGATATTATGACAGTAACAATAACATAGTAGCATAAAGAAAGACAATTACATAACACCATGAAACTAACAATGACATAACATCCTACAAGCTACGTCCCCTCTTAGGGACAAGGGCCTTGGTCGCATCCAGCCTCGGGACCCTACGCCTCCTCGCTCTCATCTGGTTAGCTGAGTGTGTCAGGTGGTCTAGTGCAACAATCGGTCACTCAGGCCGTCCAATGGGTGGTGGATTGGCATACTCGTCCTGGGAGGGCTGTTTCCTTGGGAGTGGCGCGCTAGGTAGCTGCAACACACCAAGCTCATTACTTTGTCCGAAGACGAAGTCGTACCCAGGGACCTGAGTAATGTCCCTACTAAGTAGCTCTATGTAGCTACCCTGCGCCACTACGTCTCGAGATCGTTGATCTCTGCACATGGAACGACGAACAAAATATGTTAGTACCGATAAACCGTGACATACGTAACAATTTGTTATGCATGGAGTGAGTGCCGTACTTGAGCCAGGGATGTGAGAACTAGAAGGACCTGGGTCAGCAGAGGAAGGGTGTGTCACCCCATTGGTGGTGTATAAGTGGTCACCGAGACCATGTTGTCAGACCTCCCCCAGGTCGTACTGCGGGACCTCCCTCGGGTCGGCGTCGGAAACCACTCCTGCATAGGGGATCATGCTCCTCAAGACTATGTTGCTGTGGGTCTCGGTGAACATGACCCATGCGAACAACCATAGGAGGTATGCCTCCAATGGTGGGAGACGTCCTCGTCGCCTGCTAGTGGGTAGATGATGTCCGCCTATCAAAAAAGGAACAAGTACAAATATCTCCATCCGTTAATAATGTAAAGGAGATGAGAAAACAATACAAGACATACATACCACAAACTGAACGAGAAAGGCCTTCATTGGGCCGTGCTTCTCGATCGTTGGAAATGCCCTAAACGGGGCTACGCGGTCCCTCCATTCAACAACAGATAAACAGGCCAGCATCTCATCGCACCAACCCATGCCCACGTCCTTAGCCCCAACAATAGCATCCATGGAAGGCAAGCTCATCAAGATCGAGATGTCCTCGAGCGTGGGTGCCATCTTGCCGAACGGGAGTTGGAACATGTGCGTTTCAGGATGCCACCTGTCAATAAGGGCCGTGAGGAGGGCCCTATCCTAGTTGAACCGCATCGCCGCCTTGAGGCGCCCACCAATGCGTCCACCTCCACTAGCCGACACAGCGGAAGTAGGCTAGGAGCATGTAACATGCAAACCTAATACAATTAGCGACGAATACTGATAAAAATCCATATGAAACGTTAAGTTCAAATTGGACAAACCTCGGGATCCAGCGCTCGTCAATCGTTATGAGCTCATCTGGCACACGAGGTCATAGTGCTGGGAGCTCCTCAGCCTACATCACAATACTGTACGAACGGTGCCTAACATCGAGCTGAGGGTCAAGCAGCACGAGCTGCGCCATACCTGCATGTTCACAAGTTATTTACAGTTATATATGTAAAACAAACATAGAGTAAGAAGTGTCGACTAGTGTAGACCTGGTCTAAACTGGTCTTTATTTGTGGAAACTGAACAAGTAAGCATCCAACATATAACATGACATAATAGATTGTTCAAATAGTACACAAATATGTGAAAAAAAATCACAACCTAACACATTACAACCTTGCACATCGTGACAGTATCAACACTACAATAGTAAGGTACAATGTTGTACACATGAATATTCATCACACCACGAATTACAAAATTAATCGATCTCGATGAGCTAATGAAGCCAACAATTAATGACAACGAGGATGTCTCCCATTTGCACTAGACCCGGAAGGACCTGCTTCTACGGGGTTCACACTTGGGACACCAACGGTGCATTTCTTGTAAGTGTGTCCTATTCCGTTGCAGTTGTTGTACCATTTCACGCTACACCCAGCTTTTGCTTCATCCATATCATTACGGATCCTCGTAGTCATGCATCGTCCCCTCTACTACTTCATCTTGTTAGGATCAGGGATGAACACACAATCGGGCCCAAGTTCCTTCATAAAAGAACCATAAATCCCAAAATCATAGACCTCATGGTTTCAAGTGTCGAACAGAGCTTCCTTCTTGAAGTAGTCCAAGACGTACCTCCGAGTCCTCATCACCGTCACATCACACATGGCAATCATATAAGAGCATGACTTTTGCAGTAGCATCGGCTTGTAGTAGGTGAAAACGAACCTTTCAACGAAGATGGTGCACTCTTCGATAACTCTCTCACGTTTGCCCTCCTCCTTCCTTTGTCTATGATTAGAATTTCATATATGTGCTATGCAGTTCCCATGATCTTTACCCAGTGCATCTTTGCTTTCTCCGTCTTCTCTTCCATGTTCTTGGTTATCTTCATCCCATAAATCAGATGAGCATCATTTAGTGTTGTGTACGCCACTGCATAGCGGTCCTTGAAATACTTGCAGGTCCCTTGAAGTGTGAACTCTACAATCCCCACCAGCAGCAACCCCCTCACACTTTTCATCACCCAATTGTAAACCTCTGCTAAATTTGTAGTCATAATGCCATACCTATCACCATTTGTGTCGTACAAAAGAGCCCACTTCTCCTTCGGCTCATTCTCAATCCACTCGCTAAATGACCGGGTAAATGATCTGTTCCTTTGCGTATGCCAACTTCATTGTCCGTTGGTAGAGACTCAAGAGGTACTGGTTTTCCTCCGGTCCCCTCACGGACCTCCTTGCATGCTCATGTGTTTGCTTCTTCATCAGCTCATCCAGTGCCTTCCAAAGAGCATCAAACTTCCGCTGCTGGTTCTAACCGCACAATCTCTTGAATATATCCATGAGGTTCTTGTTCTTGGATTGGCAGAAGAAGTTTGCACCTAAATGCCTATTGCACCACCTACTCTGCATATTTGACCACATAGGTCCATTCAAGCCATCGACCATTCCATTTTGTAGATCCATAATTGCCACGAGGATCCAAACATGTCAGTCATGTATAAGGCACACGTTTGGTCGAGCACTAATAATTATCATCCTCACATGGTATTGAAACCAATACCAATTGATGGTGTTCTCACTCTCCACAAAGCAAAGGTCAACAGTAGAACTTAGTTGTTCCCATCAACCCCAATAGCAGTCAGGATCTATCCTATGTACTTACCAGTAATGCGAAGAAGCATCGCTTCAGGACATACTTGCTAGGTTTGGACAACAATGCATACTTGTCAATGTCATAATATGTCCCCTGGTTCCTTCGAGTAATGGTCTGCAACACATGTGGAAGATTATCATATGACACTTCATAGGTCCTAAACCTCATCTCAATTGCCTTCCTCTTCGCCCTTGATGCCTTGCTGTAGCTGATAGTGTACATGTACTCCTCCTCAATTTGTCTGATTATGGACACTGGTTTCGTAGTTTAGGTTGTTCATAATCTGGGCGTACATCACATTGGCGAAAAAGGCTGAGGTGATGTTCCTTTGGTTGGGCTCAAGTTACTCCATTGTGCAAGTGTAGTCGGTCACAATCAACACCTCCCAATACTCAACCTACTTCCCCTTTAAGTCGTGCACCCACCACGTGCCACCCTCCTTCACACACTTGATATTACATTTCTTCTTGCTTGACTTGACAATATAAAACTGCCCTCGAAGCGAAGTCGCCCATTGAGTCACAACATCCTTCATGGCCTGACTGGTAGGATACCTAGAACCCTAGGCCACCTCATTCTGTGTATACTCCCAGGCCACTTGATTCCCCTCATTCACCACAAAAGTTGTTGAAGTTGGGATTTTTATAGCTTGTGAGAACCGGAGCATCGTCCTCATCATCTGACATGTCATACTCAAGAGATTTGTCAGCTTGAAGATCATCCCACTCCATCTGTTCAATTAGAGAAGGGATTCATTCCCCCTTGTCTGCCTCACTCGTCAGTTCAGTCAGATAATTCGATGAATGTGCACCATCTGGATCGACATCCTCATCATGCTCCTCCTCATCATCCCCCTCCTCCATGTACCCTCCACCTTGCATCTCCCAAACTAACTCATAATTCTTCTATTGCACAAGCAACATACGAGGTTGACCTCTGTGCACAACATCCTATAGGTACCTCCTCCACAATTGATCTTCCTTATGTGTGTCACATGAAAATGGGCTCGGAAGTACGTGTTGGGCCACTAAAAGATACCCAAGAAGTGCCATGCGAAAGCGCAAAGGTAGATTTTGGCAGCATGGCAATTTTGCCGCCCAAATTGCTCCCAGGCGCCTTCACCAAGTCTAGGTCAAATTGCTTATGGGTATTGCCGGAGCCCACGTGGCAAGGTATGCCACGTCAGTGAATGGACTCTGTCATACGCCATTGAGTATGCCAGGTGAGGCCTAGCCATCAAAATGGATCAAGGAAACGGGAGTGTAGCTCTGTGATACCTTTGGGCAAAAATGGTGTAGTTTTTCGATAAGGTCACATGAAAGTGTAGTTTACTGATAGTTTTTGCAAAGTATGTATAGTTTTATGATACAAAATGATATAAAAAGTGTAGTTCTATGAAATAGCTTTCTAGAAGTGTAGTTTTGTGTTAGTTTTGACGATCGCAGTGTAGTTTTGCAAAATTTACTCTTTATTTTTCTCTATTTTCCAACACTGGCCAAATTCCCCTCTTCTTCATGTTCCTGGTCCAGCTCCCTTCCTTTTTCCACCATTCCTTTCTTCAACATGTTGGCCCAGATCTGCATGGCCCAATCCCACTCCGACCTCGGCCAAGATCACTCTGGCCCAGCTCCACCCCACCAAGGCCTGACGACGTGGTCGTCTCCTTCCTCGCATTGAGACACGTACGTCTTGAACCCCTCGTCATCTTCCTTCCTCTCCGACCTTGATCTCTCCCTCCCCTCCCTATGAGCCGTGTTAGAGTGACAACAACACACACAAACGAGCCAAAAAACCCTTCACTGCAGCACCACCGCCCCACTTTGTCACCCCTATCCTTTTGTTGTGTCGTGCACCTATGTTTGACTGATACGTCGCATAGGTTGTCATACATGTATCTGATACGGTAGGATACGGCGATACGACACGATATGAGAGGCTCATCCAAACTGCGTGAAGGCGGCTACATGGCGAATACGGGTGGCATCGCCTGCTCGACCCGCTGCACTCGGACCTCTGCTGTGAGATTGTACGGTACGAGGAGTTCGTCGATGCCGCATACGGTGCATTCCTGGCCTACCCCGACGCCGCGCCAGGGGACTGTACATGCGTCCCTCTCCAAGACACCCCGTACCGAGTCACGACCACTATCCATGACCTCCTCCATGGGGCTCCCACCCTAGCTCTCCACAGCCGCACCGTGCGCTAGGCAACGCACCACCTCATCGGGTACGTCGCCATCTCTGATAGCCCCACCGAGGTCTGCCACATGGGCCTCTGTGACAACATCATCGTGCTCCAAGGCACCTGTACCATCCTCGAGTTTTATATCAATATCATTCTCTAGATTATTCAATTATTTAAATTTTGGTAGAAATTAAATATATACTTACATATCCTTGTATTTGGGCAATTGCCTTACCCGTATCCGTATTGGCGTATCGGTGAAACTTAGCCGTGCACGCTACACCAAGCTCCATCGACTTTTCCACCGGTTACAACCTCACAGCAACTGCCATAATGTGTCACATAGCCTTCACCGACTATAAAGGGCACGATAACCTCCTCTTCCTCCTCAGCTCTCCCTAACCATCTCTAGCCCCTCTTCTCCCCATTCCTCCTCTCTATACCAGCGAAGAGTGCTGCTGCCTGCCGCTTGCCCTCGATCTAGTGAGCACCACCATTAGTGTGTCGTCGGCCACCCACACACATCACCAAGCTGAGCCAGTGTCGCGATTGAGTTCGTCGTTGCCAGTCGATCACTAGCACAGGGTATGTCGTCAAGTTCCACCCCTCTTTGTTGTTCTCGGAGAAGCTCTGGCCGTCCGCCATCGTCAGAGTACTGTCCTGAGCCGCCCCTCCACTCTCTCTCTCTTGTTGTGCCACTGACTTGTGGGCTCCGCTTTGGGCCATCTACCACGTGGCTGTCACGCTGACATGGCAGAGCCCTTTTGACCCAGTCCATGCTGCATGAGCCAGTCAGTCCACGGGAGTTGCCATCATGGACTACTCTTTGGCTTCGGCTGAGGTCCATGGACCATACTCCTAGTCCACGGCATGGTAAAAACCGCTGACTACAAACTCGGTGAACGTTAGCCGTTGACCTGTGGGTCTCGGACCCACTTGCAAGCTTCAGTTCTTTTCCCTATTTCCCTAAAATCATTTATATCATTATAAAATCCTTTTCTAAATTCCAAAGAATATTTCTTCCTCTTTCTTTTTCTAGAATTAATCTTCTAGGAGAACTTCCGAGAGTTACTTCTCCTCCCTTTCAATTCTGATTTTGACGATTATGTTACGTAAATTCATATAAATTCAAGACCTATCCATCCATGCCAATTTCATAAGTTTTGGAGTTCATTTATATGTCATTTGAATTTCAATTGAAATTGAGCGACTTTTGTTGTAAGTTGTAGATAACCTTTTAGCTAGTAAATAAATTGGACCAGCTATGTTCTAGGCAATAAATGTAATTTGAGTAGAATAAATAATAATCTAAATAGTATAATTAATAAATAAATGCCTAGTAATTGGGTAGAAACGCTAGGCAAGTGTAACCTATAACCTTCAACAAGTGACAATAATTTTGGCTCCTTACAACGGTGGAATAGCACATAGATGTACACTTACGTATATGTCGAGGGTAAATCCCTGACAGTGATTCCAGGGTATGCTGGACAGTGGGTGCGTGAACGGTGTTTCAGGGACAGGGTGTGTATGTGTGTAGATGGTGGATTCGGGGACACCAGGGGTTATACAGGTTCGGATCTCCCGGAGGATAACAACCATACATCCTGTGTTTGTGTTATCGTAGATCTCACTTGGTTATAGACGGTGTTCTAGCAGTTTGCCAGAATTGATTTCTCTACCTTACAAACAGGGTCCTCATCCCTTTATATAGTAGGGAGGGGGAGAACTTACATGTGGACCCTACACAGATGGCCCCTACTCATTCTAATATCTAACTCAAATAATCATTACGGAGGACAAGGCATGCCAACTTGCTCTAACGACATTGTATGTCATGCTGCCGTGCGTCGTCGTGCTTAGCCTGTAGAGCTCTACCTCACCGCATTTAATGCAATGGGACAGAACGATGCCCTTCTGCACCGTCTCCGTCCGCTTCCCTCTCCGCGGCGTCCCCGTCCACTTGCCTCTCTGTGTCGTCCCCGTCTACTTGCCTCTCTGCGCCGTCCCCGTCCACTTGCCCTGTCGGGTGGCTGACAATGTCCCATCTATTGTGCGGCGCTGCGCCGGCCTGTAAAATCTCACTCTGTAGCCTTTAATGCTATGGGACGGGACAATGCCCCCCTGCACCGCCCATGACTTTATCCACTGGAGCTGGTGCCTGGTGAAGAGAAGCTTTTGAGCGGGTACCAATAAAGGCACTTCGGATGGGTTGCGTCTAATCCGGTCCTGCGACCAATGGGGCTGGTTGTGGATTTATGTGAAGGCGTAGAGAGATTGGTCGTTGGAGTCCTTGCACTAGTCGCGGTAACCCTACCCTGGTCGCACGACCGATCAGCTTTCTATGAGGCATGTTCCCCTTGCCGTTTACACCCTTTGTGGGGCCTGTTAGCCGGGGTACCCCTTTACTCAATACACCGACAGTAGCCCCTAAGCTCCCTCGTGATCGCGGTTCGGCCTGATCCTACCACTTGGGTCCCAGGCCAAATGTAGTTCTCCCCAGGAGTGGTCATTGACATCGTTCGTCCTCAAAGTTCAACTTTGAGTTCAGCATCACAGGGGGAGGTTTAAGTGTGCTGGGAGAGAGAAAAAAGGGGAGGCACATTTATTGCCGTTGGACCTGAAGGACTCTTGGTTCTTTCTGCATGCCCCCTAGGGTTTTGAGCTGTTTGAATGCTGTGTTGGTTGGGATGCCGCTGTAGTCTTTTTAAAGTAATGGTGTTTGAGGGTCCTTCGAGTCCTCCTCTTGCATTCCTTCTTTCCTTCAAGCCTTTTGCACCTAGAGTCCAATTCTTTATCCCGTCTCGCGTTCAGCTCCGTAGTGTAGGCAGACCCTGAGGCCATGGCGTGCTCTCCTCCCTTCTCGCCGGAGAGGTTGACGATCTCGGATGATCCGGCGAAGGGGGAGTTGCCCCTAGCTCTGGATCCACCTGCCGTGGTGCTTTCGGATGCGCAGTTTGCCGCGGTCACATTTTGCAAGATCAAAGCCGATACTCACAAGATTGAACCGGGTGACCATCAAGCTTCCGTTCCAAAGAAGGCTGCCTCCTGTCGGTCCGTCTCGCTCTCCCGCCCGGGTGGATCCATCGGCCGAGGTCATCGATGTTTCGGATGACGAGGAGGGGATCGATTGGGACCTTCTGGAGAAGGAGAGGGATAAAGAGGAAGAGTCGGAGATGAAGCGGAAGGGAGATCCTCGGGATGCGCCAGAGCTGGTTAGTAGCTCCAGTAGGGCCTTTGCATCTGCCACCCTTCCTGGCCCTTATGCAGGTTGTCGTCCGATCCCCGAAGTGGTGAGCTGTCATTCCAGGTAGGAGTATAAGAGGTTCCTTGACTCGTTTAGGGGCATATAGAGGCGAGAGTCCAGTGGACCCCTTCTGTCAACTACGCGCTAGTTGCTCGAGCTAGGGAGGATAGGGCAAGCATGTAGTAGGATAGTTAGCCCGACTAGATGTAACCAACCGGTTTGTAACCTATCCTCTTTATGAATGAAAAATGCTGGGGTTTTATGGTGCCCATCTTTATTCTGTTCCCTTTCCAAGGCCCTGCCGATGGTCGGAGGACAAAAACGGAGTCCCGCGGCTTTTCGGATGGATTGGCCTGGATCACTGCTTGGAATTTTTCGGGAACACTTTCCTGGTGTTGATGCGGAGAATTGGCTCTACTTGTCCCATCCTACTCTCTAGTGAGGTTCTTGGCGTGTAGAACGGCCATAGCTCGACAAGTCCGTCGGTGGCGACCAGCGCTCGGCTTGAGTGAGGACTTGTGGCCTTGTCGTCATATTTCCGGCCGCTCGTACCCCTGTTATCACGTGAGAATATGGGATGGGGCTTCACACTGTTCTAGGGTCTCTGGCCGCCTGGTTGTTTGGCTCCCTGGTCACTAGGTTTGGTAGTGGTCGTCAAGCGTGGTCGCGCGCTGTGGTCGGAGGACAAATTTGCGGGGAGTCCGTTGCTGGTCGGGAGGTCATGCAAAACAGGGAGTCTGGTTTTTTGAATTTGAGAACTTACAGGTCGTATTCCATGCTCGTCTGGAAGGTCATACAAAATAGATAAAATAGGCCCATTTACGAGCGGCCCAACACATAGAACTTGCGTAACAGGGTGATGTTTCAGGAGTTGTGTAATTCACGGATGTCTTCCATGGCTAACTTGAACACACCAGGTTGGGTGACATCGACCACTTTGTAGGGTCCCTCCCATTTGTGGGAGAGTTTATTCCGACCGGCCTTATTCTGAATTTGCCTAAGGACGAGGTCACCTACGGCCAGTGTTCGTTGTCGTACCCTTCGGTCGTGGTAGCGTCTGAGGCTCTGCTGATACCAGGCGGCTCGAATTAGAGCACGATCGTGAAACTCTTCGATCAGGTTTATGTTGTCCTCTCGTTGCGCCACTTGGTCATCGTCCGAGTAGTTGTTGATTCGGGGTGACTGGAGGGCGATTTCAGAGGGGAGCATGGATTCCGTGCCAAAGACCAAGAAGAAAGGGGTTTTGGCTATGGCCCGGTTGGGGGTTGTCCATGGCAACCTGAGTACTGTGGGGAGTTCGTCCACCCAACGTCTTGAATAGCTTTTAAGCCTATCAAAGACTCGAGTTTTGATCCCTTGCAGTATCATCCCATTTGCCCTCTCGACTAGTCTATTGCTTTGGGGGTGAGCCACAGACGCATAGCAAACCTTGGTCCCGATTTCCTCGCATTAGTCTTGGAAAGCACTACTAGAGAATTGAGTTCCGTTGTCCATGATTATGTGGTTTGGACTGCCAAACTGTACTACCAGCCCTCGTATGAACTTAATCGTTGCTGTGGTGGTGATCTTCCTGACGGGTTCAGCCTCGATCCACTTAGTAAATTTGTTGATTGCCACGAACAGGAACTCAAAACCGCCTGAGGCTTTAGGGGACAGTCCCACGATATCGAGCCTCCAGACAGCGAAAGGCTAAGAGAGTGGTATGGTTTGCAGTGCCTGGGCTGGTAGGTTGGTATTTCGGCCGTGGTACTAACACGACTCGCACCGTTTCACCAGCTCGCGGCCATCCTGGAGGGCAGTGGGCCAATAGAATCCTTGCTGGAATGCTTTTCCGACCAGGGTGCAGTATGAAGTGTGGCTACCACATATGCCTCTGTGGATATCAGAGAGCACTGTGCTCCCCTCTTCCTGAGTGATGCATTTCAGTAAGAGGCCATTACTCCCTCAGCAGTAGAGGCGTTCCTCTACCAAGGAGTCTCTACGGGCTTGCCACGAGACCTTTTCTGTTGACTCATCATTATTAGGGACTGCTCGGTTCTGAAGGTAGTCCAAGATCTGATCCATCCAGGTCATACCCGAACCAAGCAGGGCGACCAAATGATGGTCGCCCAAGGTCAACGGCACCGAAGGAGGCGTTGCTCCAAAGGTGTTGCCTCGGGTTTTCCGTTTTCGAGCGGAGCATCCCCTTCACCTTGGCCCAAGACTGCGGTGGATGGCAATGAGACTCTTTATTCAAGGACTTCGACCGGGATAGATTCTCGAGAAGAAGTTAGACGAGCCAGCTCATCAGCTAGGAAGTTGTCCTTACGAGGGACATGCTTGACCTCAAAGTCGATGAAGCGTCGCTCTAGTTTTCTCAGTTCGGTGAGGTATGCTATCATTGTCGGGTTAAAGCTTTGAAACTTCTTTTGCACTTGGTTTACGACTAGTAGCGAGTCCCCTATTGCTAGCAGTCGTTTAATCCCAAGTGTGGAGGCTGCTCGCATTCCGTACAAGAGGCCCTCATATTCAACAGTGTTATTAGTGGCTGGAAAATACAATCGAATGACCTACCTGAGGATGTCACCAGTGGGTGAGGTCAGAACCACCCCAGCTCTAGCTCCCTTTAGTGTGAATTACCCGTCGAAATGCATGGTCCAGTGCTCGTCCGCCTCCAGTCGCTGCACCTACTCGGGCTCGAAGGACAACCATTCGGCTACAAAATCAGCCAACGCCTGAGACTTGATAGAAGTTTGAGGGACGAACTAGAGGTCGAATCCCCCGAGCTCTACTGCCCACTTTGTTGTTCTCCCTGTTGCACCTCTATTATGGAGAATTTCCCTAATTGGGAATGAGGAAATCACCTTGATTTGTGATCCTAGAAGTAGTGTCTGAGCTTGTGAGAGGCTATCATGATGACGTACAGCCGTTTCTGAGCCTCTAGGTACGAAGCCTTGGCGTCATGTAAGACCTCACTGACGTAGTACACTGGTCACCGGAGGCCTTCTCGCTCGACGATCAGAACCACGCTTGCGATCTGTAGTGTCGCGGCAACATAGAGCAAGAGCTCCTCATTTGGCCGAGGTGCGGTTAGTATGGGAGGGGTGGAGAGGTACCTTTTGAGTTCTTGGAATTCTATTTCCACCTCCGGTGTCCACAGGAAGCAGTCGTTTTTCTTTAGGAGTTTGAAGAGTGGCAGTCCCTTTTCCCCTAGCCTTGAGATGAACCTGCTCAGAGCAGCAATGCATCCCGTTAGTTTCTGAACTTTCTTTAACCTGGTCAGCGGCCGCATCTGGTCGATGTGTCTGATCTTGTCAGGGTTCACCTCAATCCCCCGATGAGATACGAGGAATCCCAGCAGCTTTCCTGACGGAACCCCGAATGTACACTTCTCCAGGTTCAGCTTCATGCGATACTTTCGAAGATTATCAAATATTTCTTGGAGATCAGCGACCAGGTGTGTCTTGATCTGACTTTTGACGACCACATCGTCCATGTATGCCTTGACGTTTCTCCTGAGCTGTGGTCGGAGAATGAGTTGAATGCACCGTTGGTAAGTGGCGCCGGCGCTTTTTCGGCCAAAAGGTATTTTTACATAACAAAAGACCCCAAAGGGTGCAACAAAAGCCATTTTTTCTTCATCCCCCCTACACATGCTAATCTAATGGTACCCTGACCGGGCATCTAAGAAGCATAACAGGTCGCTGACGGCAGTTGAGTCAACTAGCTGGTCGATTCGGGGAAGGGGGAAAAGATCTTTCGGGCATGCCTTGTTCAGGTTGGTGAAGTCGACGCACATCATCCACTTACCATTGTGCTTTCAGACCATGACTGGGTTAGCCAGCCATTTTGGGTACTGCACCTCCCAGATGAAGCCTGCCTCCAGGAGCTTGTCGATCTCCTGTCGAAGTGCTTCCTTCCGGTCGGCTGTGAACCAACGTGCCTTCTGCTTGACGGGTCGTGCGTCCGACCGTATAGATAGCTTATGCTCGATCACATTCCTGGGGACTCTGGGCATATCAGACGGACCCCATGAAAAGACGTCCACGTTCACCCGGAGGAAGGTGATGAGCGCGAGTTCCTATTTGGGGTCCAGCGAGGCCCCAATCTGGACTGTCTTAGTCGGGTTGGTGTCGTCCAGGCTTACTGCTTTGAGTCGATCGTCTAGGCTGGCGACAACTGGACTTTTACTGGCCGTCTGCTGGGTTCAGCGGTCTCAGGCTGCGACCCGGGAATTAGCTCGACCATGTCGAGACTCCTTTTGTCGCAGTGCAGGGCTGTCTTGGTGTTGCTAGCAACAGTGATGGCCCCTGTTGGCCCAGGGATCTTGATTGCCTGGTACATGTAGTGAGCAATGGCCATGAACTGGACCATTGCCGGTCGCCCGAGGATCGCGCTATACGCAGTCCCGAAGTCGGCCACATCGAAGAGGACTCTTTCGGTCTTGAAGTTACTTGGCGAGCCGAAGGTGACCGGTAGCTTGATTTGTCCTAGCGGCTTGGCCGAGGAGCCTGGGGTGATCCCGAAGAAAGGTGAGCCCGGGGTGAGCTTCTCGGAATTTGCAGGGCGTCCAGTGCATCAATGAAGAGAAGGTTGATCGAGCTCCCACCGTCGATGAGCACGTGGCCAAGCCGGATGTTCTGTACCGTGGGTTCAACTACGATGGGGTAGTGACCAGGGCGCCTGATGCATGCCGGATGGTCGACCTGGCTGAAGGTGAGAGGGACCTTCGACCACTTGAGGCGTGGGCTCGGGTCTGATGTGGTTGCCCACACTTCCCGGACCACCGACTTGTATTCCTATTAAAGGAATATATCACGGCCCCTCTGAAAATGTGATGGACCATGTGATCGGCCTACTGGTACCCCAGCGCCGACTGGTCGGGGGTAGCCTGGTCTTCATCGTTTGTGCTTGCGCTCTCCGAGCTCCTGGTCGATGATGCCTCGTATGACCTTGCATTCGGTTAGATCGTGGGCATCTGTACGGTGGATCGGGCAGTAGCCCCGACCCTTTTCCCGTCCTTCTTTTCGAAGCATTAGCGTGTAAGGCCGGTTTGTTCAACTGCCAAGACCTCGGGAGGTCCGGCCTTCCGCTTGCTCTTCTTGTCTTTCTAGTCAGCTCCTTTGGAAGAGGCAGACCGGTCGGACGCCGGGCGTGACCTGGAGTCGATCTGCCACTCCCAGGCCTCAGCGGCCCGTGCGCATTTGTTCGCGAGCTCGATGGTGTTTCGGATTACCTGGGTGGCCACCTTCTTGACCATTTTCTGGTCATTGACCCCCCCTCTTGAATGCTATCATCACGGATTCTCCCGTGATCCTCAGAATGGTGTTCCGACGCTCAGTGAAGCGCCAGATGTAGTCTCATAACGACTCATCTTGTCGCTATCAGACCTGATACAGGTCGTCCTCGACCCCTGGTTGGGCGTAGGTTCCCTGGAAGTTGGTGACGAACTGGTCGCACAGGTCCTCCCAAGAGTGAACCGACCCGCAGGGGAGATTCATCAACCAAGACTGGGCGGAACCAGTTAGGGCAGTAGGGATGTAGTTGGCCATAACCTTCCCATGTCCTCCGGCGTCCTGCACCATGGTGGTGTAGATCGGTAGGAACTCTTCCGGGTTGGTCGAGCCATCATACTTTTTGGCTAGGACCGGCCAGAATTTGTCCAGCTAGCGCACCTCCCGTAGCCTGGCAGACAGGGTGTTACACCCTGTCCCGTAACGGGGCACCGTTCATTGCTGGGCGACGGCACGTGTCCTGGGGGAGAGACGGCGGTCTCTGGGTCCTGGCGACGGGGTGGAGCCGTCCGATGCCTCCCTGCAGAGGGAAGGCATACAGTAAGGTTGTTTGCCCTTTTCTAGCACCCGTCGGGCCCTCGATCGCACCCCTTCCTTCTTCTCTCAGGGGCAGCCAGCGGCAGTGGCTCGCCATCGCCACTCTCTATGTCCCTCTATCTTTCTTGCTAGCGGCCGATGGTGGTAGCTCTCTATCGCTGCTAAAATATAAAATTAGATAACATACGTGATCGTATTTACCAAAATAGACAACATATCGTCGTATTTACAATTTTAGCATTCGTATTCGGCACCTCATTTACCAAAAATTGATTTTCGGTACACCGTACACCGAAAATACCATATTCGGCACACGTTGTGCCGAATATGGCACTGTAGCACCGTATTCGGCACACGGTGTGTCGAAAATGGGCTACAGTGGCATTTTCGGCATATGCCGAAAATGAACAGTACCGCGCATGAACAGTAACATCAGTGCGTTTGCATTTCGCTTTCCCTCTTTTTCAAAACGGTGGTCTTCTGTTACTCTAAAAATTTTAAAACTTTTTTTACGTGTCCATAATCTATGTGCAACCCATTTTAATTGGATTGAAAAATTCTTTGTATATTTAAAACTAAAATTCTCAAAAAAAAACTACTTTTATAACTTGTAATAATTGTTAGTGTCTCAAATAAATTCTCAAAAATCTCAAAAAATTCACTAATATTTTTCTTATGTGATGGACTAATTTCTAAAATTATTTTCAGCCCTAGTTTATATGATGAAAAAGTGAGTTCATTTGTAATGCTTCATTTATATGCATTTTTATCATTTCATTTAAATAAATTATTACAAAGGAACTCACTTTTTCATCATATAAACGAGGGCTGGAAATAATTTTAGAAATTATTCCATCACATAAGAGGAATATTGGTGAATTTTTCTAGATTTTTGGAATTTATTTGAGACACTAACAATTATTACAAGTTATAAAAGTAGTCTTTTTTTGGAGAATTTTAGTTTTATACAAAGGATTTTTTTGGTGAATCCAATTAAAATAGGTTGCACATGGTTATGAAATATGTAAAAAAAGTTTTAAAATTTTTGGAGTAACAAAAGACCACCGTTTTGATAAAGAGAGAAAGCGAAATTAAAACGCACTGCTGTACTGTTCATGCACGGTATTGTTCATCTTTCACACCGTATGTCTAATACGGTGCTACAGTGCCATATTCGGCACACCGTGTGCCGAATATGGTATTTTTGGTGTACGATATACCGAAAGTTAATTTTCGGTAAACGAGGTGCCGAATATGAATGTTAAAATTGTAAATACGACGATATGTTGTCTATTTCGTTAAATACAATCGCATATATTGTCTAATTTTGTATTTTGCCCCTCTCTCTCAGCCGCCGTATTTTTCATGTGGAGATGGGGAATGGGAATAGGGTTTTCAGGGGAAGGTGCCAGTTTGTTCAAGCGAAAATGACGCTGATTCGTCGGATGCTTTTGGATGGCCGAGATTATCTCCCTGCATTGCTTCAGGCCGGAGAGCGAGTGCGATACAGATTGGACCGATGCAGACCTCAGATGGGCCACCGCGTGTTCACAGAAGCGCATTGGGCCAACGTGACAGCAGGCTAGATGGCCACATTGGTTCAATAATGGGCCGACGGGCAATGATGAGTGGGCTGGCTCAGTAAATAGGGCCATTTCTTTATGGGCTGGTTTCTGGACCGAAAGAGAATGAGGCCGGCTAGGGCCGATTTTCTGAGGATTATGGGCCTTTTTCTATTTTTTATGTTTTCCAGTTAATTTAAGGTTTTCTATTTATGCATGAAATTATTAATGATCATGGCCCAAATAAATAATATTTAATGTACCAAAATCTAAGATTATTTCGTTAAAGTATTTTATGTTTTATGCACTGGTTTAATTAACTAATATGGCTTGAAATTATGATATTTTATGCACCAAATTTTACGAATATTTCTCTGGATAAATTGGAACCAACAGGAAAATTTATTTGGAGAATTTTGATGTTGTTTTTGGCAATGATTTGCATACTGACCAATGTTGTTTGCGATCATGTGCTGAATCTTTATGATTAATTTATGAATGTCCATAATTACTTTTTGACCAGCGTTGATGTTAATTGTGTGCCACTTATGTATTTATTAAAGATTATTTCCCATTTTCTGCCCAACTATGATACGAACTGGAATTGAACTTTCGCATGATTTTAATTAGATCAATGCGGGGTTATCTTCATGCAAATATTTCTTCATGATAATGTTCTAATCATGCCCAATTTTTCCTTTTGATCTTAACATTTCCATCGTTGCCGCCACAATTGATGGTATCGAGCAATTCATAGGAAGCAATTTTCCCGTTTGGAAAGTAAAAGTAACAGTTGTCCTTGGCATTCTGGCAATGAAGGAGGGGAGTACGCCATGGCCTCCGACAAGATCATCGACCCCTCTGTCAATGAAGGAGGGGAGTACGCTATGGCCTCAGGGCATGCCTACGCAACGGAGCAGAACGCAAGACGAGATAGAGACGAATGGACTCTAGGCACTAGAGGTCTGAAAGTAAGAAGGAAGGCAAGGGGGTGGATTGAAAGGCCATCAAACACTCGTCCTTTAAAAGACCTCAGCGGCACCCTAACCAGCGCGGTATTCAAATCGCTTGAAACCCTAGGGGTGCACAGAAGGAACCAAGAGTCCTTCAGGTCCAGCGGTAATCAATTTCTCTCTCATACCCTCTTCTCTCTCAGGACACTTAAACCTCCTCACATGACGCGAAGTTCAAAGTTGAACTTTGAGGACTGACGGCGTCAATGACCACTCCCTGGACGAACTATATTTGCCCGGGTCCCAAGTGGTGTGACCAAGCCATACCACAGTCACGGGGAGGCTTAGGAGCTACTATCGGTGTATTGAGTAAAGGGGTACTCTGGCTAATGGGCCTTGTCGAGGACTTAACAACTAGAGGTGTATATTTTCCAAAAACTGGTCGATCATGTGACCAGGATATGGCTCCAGCGACTAGTATAATGCCTACGCGACCAGTCTCCCTACGCCATCGCATAAACCTATGACCAGCCCCACTGGTCGTTGGGCCAGATTTGACACAATATGTCCAAATCACATTTATTGACATCCACTCAAGTATTTTCCTTCTCCAGGCGCTAGCTCCAGTGGGCGAAGTCATGGATGGCACAGAGGGGCATTGTTCCGTCTCGTAGCATTAAATGTTGTGGTGTGGAACGTTGTAGACCGGCACGACGGCGCAAGATGATTGGGACATCATCATCAGCCCGACTAGGCAAGTGGACGGGGATGGCGCAGAAGGGCATTGTTCCGTTCCGTAGCATTAAATGCTGCAGAGTGGGACTTTGCAGGCTAGCACGGTGGCGCACGACAATAGGATATATAGAGCCTTTAGAGCAAGTGGGCATGTGCTGTCCTATGTAATGATGGTTTGGGTTAAATATTAGGATGAACAGAGGTTTTCTGTTTGGACCCATATGTAAGTTCTCCTCCTCCCTACTATATAAAGGGATGATGATCCGTTTGTAGGGAGAGACAGAGATCAAGTCTGGCAACCAGCTAGAACATTATCTGTAATCAACTGAGATCCTCCATAACATACAGGACGTAGGGATATTATCCTTCAGAAGGCCTGAACCTATATAACTCCCCGTGTCCCCGAGTTCACCGTCGACACACACATCCAACTCCTAAAACACCGTTCACGCACCCACTGTCCAGCATATCCTGAAATCATTGTCAGGGATTAACCCTATACAGGAATCTTGGGTAAATGTGTTCCTTGCTCCCTCTTCTCCATAGTTCTTGATCACATGTAAATCACAAGAATTAGGTAGAATTCCATTATCTAAACCAGACGTATAAAACCTTAGGAAGGAGTGAACCCAATAGTTTAATTGATGTGCTCTAGCTCGAGTAATTGGTCCTTGTATCACATCTGGTTTGGAATCATCTTGAGAAGAATTGGTGTGTGTATTCAAGGTGGTGATGTCCTCATTAGGTTTCTGAAATTCCTAATGAAGCACCTAACGATAAGCCTCAACAATTCCAAACTCGTATCAAGAACATTCACTTAAATGGTCTAATGATGAACGAAACTTAGTAGAAATTTCTGACGGAGCCAAAATAATAGGTTGAAAATAGGTCTAAAAACAAAGAGTGACTCTAAGGGAAACGTCAAAAGGTTCAAAGCAATGCTCAAAGATAAGAGATTGACCATAATAAAGTAAAATAATAAGTAAATTGACAACTACATTCAAGTAAAGTTTAGAAGGAGAAAATTCACCACCTTAGACATAAGAAGGATCTCGGTGAAGGTTTTTACGTCCTTTATAATGATATTCACCAAGATAGGTCTAAAGGCATACATTGACAAAGTACTAAAGAAATACAATATGTATAAGTGCTCGATCTCGTCTGATCCTATTGTAAAGGGTAATAAGTTTGAGACATTTAATATGCAATGTCTGATGAACCTTTATAAAACTGATCAGATGAAGTCAGTTCCTTATGCTTCAGCTATCAGAAACATTCTGTACGAGCCCTGATTTAGTTTTCGTAACTGGGGTACTTGGCAAATATCAATGAGAAAGTCATTCGCTGTTCACAAGACATTAAGCACTACATGCTCATATTTAACAATCCATTTGTGAGTTGCGTGGATACTAAAAAAACCCATGACATGTTATATCCTCACCCTCGTCAGATGAGCTATTTCGTAGAAAAACCCCAAACAAACACTTACGGCATCATTATCGATGCAAACTGAGTTTGTAGCATATTATGAGGCTACTGGGCATGTTGTATGCCTATACAACTTAATACCTGGATTAAGAGTTGTAGACAACATTTTAAAACCACTTACACAGTTTTTCTAAGTCAATTGGTACTACCAACTATATTAACATTAAGTATTATGTTGTGAAAGATAGAATTCAGAATTAAACCATCAGTGTCAAGCATATAAATACTAAATTAATGCTTGCGGCACCGCTCACTAAAGGCTTACCACCTTATAATTTTCGTGATTATGTTGCTGCCATGAGATTATTGGAAAGCCTATGATTCTGAATAAGATGACCATAAAGCAAACCAACTCCCATTAAACATAACAAATATTCATTTCAAGATGGAGTACTATGCTATAGGTTTTTGGGTTTAAGTGGTATTTTATTAGTTACTGTAACGCTTTACCTTGGTGTGCTGTTTCATTAAGAGTGAGTTTATGATATTAACCTTATGATCAATTGGGAGTATGTTGGATTTGATCTCAGTACCAACCTAACGTGTTTCCTAACCGAACAGAGAAAAGAGGGGGGAGTCTGTCCCTAGGTATGTGCTTTGATCGGAAGCACAACCAACAAGATTGATTATGGTCCCACCATCGTGATGTGCCTATAAAGATGAGGGGGAGCCGGTATCTCATTGTGCAATCTCGTGAGGTTGTCTGCCCCATCAACTGAAACCCTAAGACGATTCTAAGAGGCACAGAAACAGGGTGAAGGCCGTTGTCTCCATAGCCATCGCCACCACCTGCAGCTCCAGCACGGCCAGCAACAAATTCATCCACGACTATGTGCCGGCGAGCCAACATCCTCTTCCTCATGCCACATCCACTGCACGGACAAATCAAGGCCCTAATAGTATCTCCTAAAGCCGGTGAGTCTTCACGCTTCCGCACTAATGTTTATAAGTGTTCAATCATTAGAGTTAGTGATCTTGATGTTTAGGTTAAAGTTTAAGATCTAATAGGCCTACACAGCCTATTTCTTTCACCTTGGATTATGTAATTCTTAGAGAAGTTAAATTTTGATGGAGTAGATGGTTGTAGGCCAACAGTACGAGTACATGGGCATGATCTTCTAACAACTGACAAAAGTTGCAGTGTCTTTCCATCAACATCGAAGGCCAAGAAACAAGTTAGGCATCACAGACAGATACCATCATGCCCGATTTTGATCCAAATGGTTCTATTGTTTGTTCGAGTACTCCGACCTCCTCCAGTTCCCCCACTGGTGGCATGCTGCTATAACTGCGCACCGCGCGCAACGTAAAAGACAGGGAGCGATAGGAGGGGGAGCGCGAGGAGTAGCACTTGCTTCCACCTGAGACAGTGGGCCGGCGGCAGCTTCTACTTCTTCATGGGTGGCGTACGAGCAGGGGACAGTGGGATTCGGTGGCTGGTGGAGACAGAGGTAAGGTAAAGTTAGGTTTTTTTCCTAATTTTAATTAGAAAATTCCCATGGATGAAAGTTAGTCCCCAAATATTTCAACATACAAGACATATTTAGGCTTTTCTGAATATCTGATTAATTAGGTTCTCTTATTTCGTTATGAAGTCCTGAGAGACTAAGCCTTTTGATTGAATTTACAATCTTTGTTTTTCTCTTGAAACAGACACCATTGTTAAAACGTTTTACAATTAGCTACAAACAATGCTCAGATTAACAATTGGTTTGCTATTAAAGGTGTCATTCTCTTTTAACAACAGTTGCTAGAACTCAGTCAGAGGAAGATGCTGCTGCAGCTGAGGTTGTTGAAGGGGTGGATCTAGGAATCGTGGGTGATGATACACAGGTTTTCAGCGAGGATATCATTTATAGTATCCATTATTTATCTTGTAGCTCAACATGGGTCTGTATATTTATCACCTACGATAAACTCTAAACTGAATTTGTTCATTTTGCTCACGGGGAAGAGTTATGGTAAGCTCAGTAATTATATCTATTTGCTGAGATTTATCTTCCATTTTTTTTACTTATTTCTACTTGCTATTAATAAACACGTTTATTGCAATGTTACTAGACCATATGCACAGAACATGCTGATGTCTACTTGCCACTTCACGAGAAAATATTGTTACTTCAGAATGATAACAACAGCTGGGAAGTGGATTGTCGTACTAGAAACAACCATACATACAACAGACTTTTGAAGGGATGGAAAAACATTGCAACTGACAACAATATAAAACTTGGGGATCTCTGACTTTTCCAGCTACTGCAAACCGAAAATTATACATTCCATGTTTACACCACTGCAAAAAGGTATAAGTGTGCTGGTTGAAAAACAGCTTTAGTGCCAATTTTTCAACTGGCATTTTTTACTCGGCACCGATACTCGGCTAGTATCAGTGCATGTTCTGCAACCGGCACAGGAACCCACTATCACTGCCGGTTTGAGTCACCAACCGGTAGTGATAGGTGGATCAGGAGCCAAAAAAAGAAATCGAGCCAGCTCGGTGCTGGTACCATCGACGTGCTCCGCCACGGCATCACACGCCTCCATTGTCCTCCTCCCCGACGCTCTTCCACTGCATTGCTCCGCCGCTCGCCTGATCGAAGCTTTGATGCATGAGAGCAAAGCAATCAGAACAAGGAACAAAAATCTTTACTGTACCTAAATCGAGCTCATCGACTATACCTCAAACAAAGCAATCGATTTCTACACCCAAATATTTGGTTTTTCCACACAAAACAATCGATTTCTCCAAAGAAATCAGACAAACAAATCACTACACCTCAAATAAACAGCCATTGCAAATCACTACACCTCAATCTTCGCTTCCGCACCTAATCCGGCCACCACCATTCTCAGCTGCAAACTCTGAAGAAACGCCAGGAATGTCATCTTGGGAATCAAAACGCAATCGTCGAAGGATGAGACATGATGAATCAAGCTTATCAATTATTTGCAACTCGATCTAGCAATAACTCGAATAGAGCAAAGCACAAGCATAAGCGTGAGGAGCACGCTCCAAGAAACACAATCACTCACCTTGGATGAGGGAGAAGAGGCACGCATTGATGAACCGTGCGGCCTTAGGCCCGCAGTGCTTGTCGTACACGCTGACGAGCGTAGCGGACGGGGACGCGAGCACTTGTGCCTGGTCCTCGAGCGCCTCGTTCGCCTACACCATGGCGACGGAGTAGTCCCCCAATGCGTGCACCTTGAGGGCCATGTCCCACACCAGCCTGTCCGCCACGCCCCCGAACCAGTGCCTCCATCGCCACAGTAGCAGAAGCAGCATCCGCCGCCGTCAAAGCAGCAGACACAAGATATTCACGGCGAAGAGATAAAGAGAGAACGAGTGGCTATGGACTCAAGCCCGATGTAAGCACTAGAGCCAAAATAGGAGCGTATCAAAATCTTGGGTCCAGACACATATGTGCCGGTTGTGTCTCGAACCAGCACTGAAAATGAACTATCAGTGTCGATTCTTAGCAGCTTAGTCATTATTCGCACGTGGGAGTTTAACAACCGGCACTGATACGTCTTCAGTCACGGTTTTTACACAACCGACACTGATAGGGCCACTACTAAAAAAACCACTTCACTGTCAGCCCATAAAGGGGTTTCACTACCGGTTTTGGAGTCGGCAGTGGGCAACGCGCAGTGATAGTCGGGGACTCCCGGACCCGCAGTGAAGGGGTTATCACTGCCAGCTGAAGGTTTCAGCTGGTAGTGATAGTCGGGCACCGAATCGAACCTTTAGGGGTGGAAAAATTTAAAATATATATATTGCACATGAGGAACCCCCACGCCTGTGCAAGTCACAAGTCACGCGATTTTTCGTACGAAATATGCGCACATACGGTTCATGGCACTCGAACTCGGAACCTCTCAGCTCGCACGATACGTCCTGACCATCCCACCACAGAAGTACTAGTGATACTATTAGCATATGCAATACTTTTGACATCTTCTATTTGAAACTTCAAATGATTATTTGGATATTTAAATGACATCAAATGAAAAAGTTTTCAACTACAAAGTTATGGATCTCGTCGAGGGCTATAGTTTTGATATAAGTTTGTCCCCATAAGATTTTGTATGAAAAAGTTATGAATTTTTTAAAATAAACTGTCATCCACTATCACTACCGGCTGGTGGCTAGAGCCGGCAGTGATAGTCAAGGTTTCACTGCTGGCTCATAATACGAACCGGCAGTGATATCGGCTCGTGGTTAGAGCCGGTAGTGAAAGTAGATTTGCACTATCGGTTCTTTTCGAATGACCTTTAAGTACCAGTCTATGATGCGAACTGGAAGTGATATTTCATCACTGTCGGCTTGTAAGAAACCGGCAGTGATGGATCGGTATATAAACCTATTTCTATAATAATGGACGCTACTTATGATATGTTCTGTAGTAGTATTATATCATCCATGCAACATTACACAGGGTACTATCACTACTTTTACATTTTATAAGCTGATTGCATCTCTCGTATAAATATTGGAAACTGGTTTCTATATTCTATATGTTTCGCAGCGCAATCATCAACTTCTACTCAATACATGGATACTTAATGCAAATGGCACACGCTTTGTATCAAGGTGAGTCTTACGACAGGATTAAATGAATCTTATAAATATTTCTCAGATGATGGCAACATACTGGCCTTTCTCCATTTTCAGTTTATCTTCTGCTAATCTCACTCATTATAGATTTAGAATTCATGGCAAATAGTTATTTGCTGCTGCTGATATCTACCTCCTTTTACAAAGGATCAACGAAATATCTAAACTATCTCTTTGTCGGTGTATTAAGTAAAAGGGTATCCTAGCTAAACGGACTCCGCAGGAGACCTAGTAACTAGAGGAGTATACTACACAAGGTCTGGTTAGTCGTACGACCAGGGTGCGACCATAGCGACCAATCTAACACCCGCACGACCAGTCTCCCTACACTATCACATATACCCGCGACCAGCCCCATTGGTCGCATGACCAGATTTGACGCAACCTGTCTAGAGCGCTTTTTCTGATAAACCACTCAAGTGTTTTCTTTCCCAAAGCACCTGCATCAGTGGACGAAGTCATGAACGGTGCAGTTGGGCATTGTCCTGTCCTGTAGTATTAAATGCTACGTGATAGGACTTTGCTGACCGCCGCTGTGGCGCACGATGAATGGGACGTTGTTGGCAGCCTGACCAGGCAAGTGGACGGGGACGGCGGAGAAAAGCACTGTCCCGTACTGTAGCATTAAATGCTGCGGGATAGAACTTTGCTGGCCGGCACAATGGCACATGACGAATGAGACGCCATCAACAGCCTGACTAGGCAAGTGGATGGAGTCAGCACGAAAGGACCTTATCCCGTCCCATAGCATTAACTGTCGTGGGGCAGAACTTTGCAGGCCATCACGGTGGCGCATGACACAAGTTTCATGAGACCCTCAGAGCAAGTGGGCATGTCTGGTCCTCTGTAATAATAGTTTGTGATAGATATTAGGATGAGCAGAGATCTTCTGTTTGGACCCACATGTAAGTTCTTCTTCTCCCTGCTATATATAAGGGGACGAGGATGAGGAGGAAAAACGGCGAAGACATCATCTGTAATTCAACAGAGATCCTTCATAACACACACAGAACGTAGGGCTATTATCCTCCAGGAGGCCCGAACCTGTATAACTCATTGTGTCCCTTAGTTCTTCAAACACACACATTTGGTTCTTAAAATATCGTCCACGCACCCACTGTCCAGCATACCCTAGAATCATTATTAGGGATATACCCGACACTCTTAATTGCAAATTATTTTTCATAGTGCCTAGATGAACCGCATTTTATAATCTGTACATACGTAAATAGTCCAAACAAGATCAGAACAACAAACTTATTTCATCTTATAAATAGTTCATCAAAACATGAGAACAAGCTGAGTCTTAAAAGTATTTCATCAAAAAGTCAAAACAAGACTAGAACAATACATAAGTAATAACGATCTATATAAAATGTATTCGCTTAATCAATATTAAGATCCATAACCTGATTATGAACATAACGATTGCTCTATTACAGGAATATCATGACTACCTTCAGGTTTCAAGGTCCAAGATAATCCAAATACTATCTGTCATGTTGAACTATATATTTCAAACTCTAATTATCGTATTATGGACCATCCTGTTCATATCCACTACTAATGTAGTAAACTCCAGATACTATTATATGTAATATATGCTATGCTGCACAAACTAGCCTCATCAAAACTATTTTTACAGAAATTACGCACCCAGGGAAATAGATGCATATATATAATTTCAAATTTGCAATTGACAAACTCTCATCAAATTTGTTTTTTTACTTCATTTCTCACTGGATTTAAATTTGAGATTTCCTCATCATTTACTTCGTTCAATTCTGCTTCTGTGTTCCGGCTAATCTGAATTTTGATTGTCAAGATTTTTGTTGGATATGGCAAATGGGAATTTATGCGTCAACCTGTGATGCTTTATACTGTTGTTGCTGTAATCAAATTTGACAAGTTACAATCCCTCTTTCAAATGAATAAATCAACATATCATCAATTATATTTGGCGACGGGCTACACAATGCTAAATTTGGTGACAGTTGTGGCCAACATGGCAGTTCTTGAAGTTTAATTGATTCAAGAAATTTATCTTCACTGAAATTCGCGGTAATTGCTTAATCATTAGAAGAATTCTCTACTGCATGAAATTCGCAATGCAAAATTAAAGTATGGTTGATTTTGTGCCTCCACGCCTTGGACGCGCATCCTCTGATTTTGCTTCACAAAGCCACTAAAGTGCACAGTAATATGAGCTGATGAACAGTATCGTACTATTATTTACTGTAGTAAAATACTGTACCAATTTCCCAATTATAAAGATACTATTCATCCTCTGACTTTGACTTTGCTGAATCAAAGTATAGATTCCCCACGCCCTTGATGCCCGGCTGCCAGCTCCGTTTGTGCAGTCTACCTACCTGTTTGCCTCCACTAGCCTATAGAAATTGAGGCTGTCTGGCTAGCATACCGCCAATTCCACCAACATCTTGGAGTTCTTATTTTCTCGTTTGAATGAAGAAATAGTTCACAAAGAAATTGCGCATATTTAAAAAATTGCAGATAGTTTTCAAAAACCGTTGACGAAGGTGTTCACTCGATAGGGATGTACGCCTCATCGGTTCATGCATGAGAGAGAGAGAGAGAGCGCGCCAAAGAAGGCGACAAGATCGAATCGACAGCAAATGGGAGAGAGAGAAACAAATTGACATTCGCCAGCTGGGGCCACCAACCACTAGGATGGATTTGACCAGCCGGGCGGACCCATCATGGCATGCCGCACCCGAGAGAAACAAATTGACATTCGCCAGGTGGGGCCACCAACCAAATTTTCAGTACGAACCGGCCGGAAAGAAGCTAGGATGGATCTGCGGGTTGTTCCGACGTCGTCGTTCACGCCCAGCGCCGGCGGCTCGCTGCGCGCGTGGTCGGCGCGCGCCGGCATCGGCCGCGAGGTGGACGGCCTTGGTGCGGTTCTTGACGAGACCAAGCTGGTGCTCGCCGCGGCGCGCGCGAAGAAGGAACTGCAGAACAAGGCGCTGGAGGTGTTCCTCAGGGAGCTCGACTACGAGGTGTTCCACGCGGACAGCATGCTCGACGACCTGGAGTACTGCCGCATCCGGACCGAGGTGGTGGAAGCGCTCGAGGATGGCGAGGTTAGTCAATGCTCAAGATTTTTAAGCAAGGCCTATTTGCCTTTGATGTTGAAAATAATAACACTTTCAGATTTAATTTAATTGAATTTCTAATATAACATAAAAAGCAGATGTATATGATCAATATCGACTAAGATATGACTAACTTCAATAAATATCGATTAGATACTCGAACAGATTTGCAACTAGATATTAAGATTCTTAAGTAAGGCATGTTTATTATTGATTTTGGATTCCATTGCTTTTCAGAAACCTAGCCAAATAGGGAGTTTGGTTTTTGATTCCCTAAAAAACTAGATGAATAGAAAGGAGAATAACCCAAAATGGTTTTTTCACCTTAATCCACCCCCTCATCACATACACTTTTCTTAGGAAGGAGAATCAAACAAACTAGCCAATCGATTACATAAAGTGATTATAATTAAATAGACAATAAGTTCCATTAAAAAACATAATATAAAATAAAGGAGAATAAAGAATTAGATCCCTACCAAACACACCTAAATTCGATTGTAGCATGGTTTTTCTCCACTTCAAGAGAACACCATATAAGAAGATTTAAAGTATTCTTAGGATCTGTTTCATTTTCTTTTTTAAGGGAGGCCGAGAGCTTTCATCCATTTGTACTAGGATTATTGGAGCCAAGAAGGCTATGAGTCGAGAAGTTTGGGCCCACATCAAGCCCCTCACGCGGCTCAAATAGCAAGCAAGCTTACCTTTAGACCAACTCCAGCGGAGTCCTTATCCGCTCCGTAAACGACTGTAGCGCTCGATATTTCGCCCGAAGCCGGCCGCAACGCTCTCCAGCGGCTACCGTATCGCGTGGCACAGGGAAGCGGAGAGCGAAGTCCCGTCGGCAAATTTGCGGGGCGATGCGGGCGCCGCAACCTTGTGCGCGAGGGGAAGCGAGTCCAGGCCGTTGGTCCCGCGGAGACTCGGAAGTGGAGGTGGCGAGAGGGTGCGGCGGCGAGGCAGGGACGTCAGGGGGGCCAGCGCAAGCGACGTGCCTCCGGCGAGGCGGAAGACGACGCAGATCCGGCGGGTTCCCCACCTTCGGTTAGCTCGGCCGCCGGCGCCCAAGGAACACGGAGGTCGACCCGAAGCCTGTGGTAAGTCCTCCGCTCCTCGATTCATGGATACACGACGAGGATGGGTGGTGGTGCAGGGGGTTGGCATCGCCACTGATGGGGATTGATCGATGTAGGTGGTGTAGGGAAGGTTCGGCCATTGTATGAAGTGATTTGCAGGGTTTTGGGTGCGATTGTGCAAGCGATTTTTGTTTTCATCACGGATCTGAGGGTGTGGCACACATAGCATTCGGGTCTGGTAGGCAATGATGCGTAGTTGCAGTGATTTGTGGAGCAAAATGGTCGGATTGTAGGTTAAGGAGCGAATGAGCTCAATTTGATTACTACGTGATCTGAACTGGAGTTCTCTTTCAGATTAGAAGGATTTAGGTTGAAATGGTGTGCTGTTCTGTGGCTGTGATAGGATGTTTGTTCGTCTGAAGGATTAGAATTTACCTCACAGTGTGAAATGGTTTGGCAATCAGCTGGATTACCAAGGAATAGAGGGTAGTTTTCTGGTTAATCCGCCCCAATGCATTTCTTCGTAGCAGGTCCTGTACCTGTGTAATTGAAATACATGAACACCTGGTCTGGTAGTTGTAGTACTCCTATTATGAATAATTTTAGTACACACCTGGTATAACAGGACAATCCTCATTACCCTGCTCTCATTTTTTGTTGTGCTGTGGCTTCGAAATGGGCTGTGATAGGATGTTTGTTCCTCTGAAGGATTAGAATTTGTAGGAAAGTGTGAAATGGTTTTGCTGTTCTGATGGCTGTACACAGGGTACCTTTGAACGAAATGATCTTACTTTTAATGGAATGCTGGGATGTTGAGAACACAATGGGGCAGGGAACAACTGGGTTAAGGCTGCTGCAAATTTAGTCATGTGATATGTAATAGTGATCATAGTGAGTTCAGAATTGTTTTGAAATCTGTATGGAGTAGTTACTGAAATGAAGGTTGAGTTATTATATGGATAATGTGACATTAGGGGTATGTTGTAGAATCTTCATGTAAAATAAGGGGGAACATTAGTGATAATGAGATATATACTAGAGGGAAGTACTGTGTACTTATGTATTGTGCATGAAATTTCATTGAAGTGATAATTGAAGTTTGAGTGCAAGTGCTGACACTGATGTGGTTGGTATGTGTTAGTTTTGAGGTGAAGGTTTTGAAATCTGTATGGAGTAGTTACTGAAATAAAGGTTGAGTTATTATATGGATAATGTGACATTAGGGGTATGTTGTAGAATCTTCATGTAAAATAAGGGGGAACATTAGTGCTAATGGGACATATACTAGAGGGAAGTACTGTGTACTTATGTATTGTGCATGAAATTTCATTGAAGTGATTACTTTGAGGTCCAATTTAGTTTGTCACTTTTGTGTTCCCGCTCCCTTGCTTGTAGATGGACTCCGCCGAGCTAGCCGATATTGTGTCGAAGATGCAAGCCTGTGTTCAGGTGGCGGCTGACGCTTTGCAGCAGGTGGTCAGTGATAACCTGAGTCCGGAGAACACCCCAGCTGCCGTCGACCTGAACATGGCACTTCTTCAGGTCGAGACCATTGCGGCAGACCTTGAACAACTTGGTTTCGAAGTGGAAGATGCTATGTACCGAGTTGGTGAGGACGACAATGGGAGCGATGACGAGGCAGAGGAAGGTTCGGGATCGTTGCCCGTCCCCGATGATGACTTGGTTCCCGTTGACTGGAGCCCTGATGAGTTACTTTGTTCGGAGGATAGCATGCCCTACGAATCCGATCGTTCTGGGAGCATGTAGTTGGGCAGGGTGCAAACTTAGCTGTGTCAATTATGCCGTAATGTGTGTGTTGCACTTCTAAGCTGTTATGTATGTCATATTGCGTAAGACGTAACAATTTGTGCATGAACTGCTATGGCAGGTTTTTATGTGCGCGTACCTATGTTATTTTCCAAAGTAAATTTCAGAATCAGTATACTCATGTTCGTGGAAAGTTTGTCCATTTGCTTTTGTTGATGTGTTCAGGGAATCTATGGAGTACGTCGGTTTCCTTTGTGGCGACAGTGAGGAAATGAATTGGGCCGATGTTACGCCGCTAACCCATGACAGCATATTTGGCAGCCAGATCCCTTCGGGAGATGTCCAGTGCGTGGAGGCTCCGGGAGATGTCGCACCTGGGGGTGGCTGTGGTTCTAGTTACAGGGTGGAGGAGGACCTACTACTGGTGGGAGCATGGTTGCAAGTGAGCATGGATCCCGTGGTCGGGACCAACCAAAGTTTGGGTGCTTTCTGGCAGTGGGTGGAGTCTTTCTACCATGAAAACAAAACATTCACCTCCACTCGCAATAGGAAGTCGCTGCAGGGGAGATGGACATTCATCAACGGTATGGTGCAGAAGTTCTGCGGCCACTATGCTAGGGCGCAGCGCAATAGGAGGAGTGGCACAACCGAGGCCGAGATGGTACGTCATTAGTTCACCAAAAATTCTTGCATTTCAGGCATGTTTACCTAGCACAGTACTGATTCATCCACTTTGTACAGCATCATTTCGATAGTACTTCACCGTTCACTACACTTGCATCTTTTCTGACATTGCTCATATGCAATATCTGTGGCACTTCAATCCGCTGATGAACCATGTTTTTTGCACATTGGAGGTTGTGGAGGCATGCAAGATGTTTCAAGCCGCTGAGCACAAGGAGTTCACCATGCTGCCATGTTGGAGGGAGTTGAGGGATCATCCCAAGTGGCAAGTAGAAACCTCCCGGAAAAGGCAGAAGACATCCGCCGCGGCAAGCCCCTCCTCCACTCCCAATGTAGCCTCGTCTGGCGGCTTGAACGGAGCAGAGGATGTTGATGCAACCACATCCAACGCCGGTGACCGTGCCAAACGTCCTCCTGGTCGCACTCGGTCCAAGGAAGCCCAAGGTACGTCGTCGTCCAGTTCAGCTTCTGCGCCCATGACAGACTTGTTCGACCGCCAGTTGGCAATGAAAGACAAGATTGAAAAGGAAAGAGCAGAGAGGTTTGCTGAGTTGATGGATGTAGAGCGGCGAAGGCTACGGCTCGAGGAAGAAAGAATGAAAATGGAACTGGAGAAGGAACAGCAGAGGTTAAGGCTCGAGGCGGAGCGTATGCAAATGGAAAAGGAGAAGGAGGAGAGGAACATAATGAGCATGGACCTGTCTCAAATGGACGAGGACCAGCAGGCCTACTACAAGAGCCTCAGGCAGAGCATCATTGCCGCTAGGCGCGTCACCGGAGGCCCATCTTCGTAATTGTGAACCTGATTGCGGGTTTGTATGACATGGCGACATCGTGGTCGAGTTTTTCGTTGTCAAAGTATAACAGTTTTCGTTTACTGCCATAACAATTTTCGTTGAGTCTGGATGATTTGCTGTCAGCTTGTCCAGTGTATGTTAGGGCATGGTACTGGTATTGCACTGTGATCTATGTCTTGCATTTTTTTTTTGGACTCCTGAACATGATGTTTGCGGATTATTGATAATGTTTTAATTGCCTGATGGGTGTGCTGTGCTGCTGCCCGATAGCTGATGGGTGTGCTGTGCTGCTGCCCGCATGCTGCTGGCAGCATGGTCCTTCATGTAGCTGTTTGCCGTGCGACATTTACATGGTCCTGGCAGCATGGTCCTGACATGTTCCAGTTTACTAAGGAAACGGGACAATTTATTGAACATAATACGTACTGCGCTTGATTACATATTACACATTATTGAACATAATACACACTACTCTACTCCGTGGAACTGCCACAGATGCTCGACAAGATCGTCACGCAGTTGGTGATGCCCATGCCTGCTAGTTATCATCCCATACCGGTGTGCAAATGCTTCAAGTGTGGGTGTTAGGTTGCGTGATGCCTCAACAGGAACACCTGAACCGTCGTACACGTGTTCGACGTCCCCATCGGGTCTCTCATCTTCGATTATCATGTTGTGCATGATAATGTAGGCGGTCATGATGTTGTGCAGTGTTTCCTCGTCCCATATCCTCGTAGCCCCCCTCACTATAGGGAACCTGGCTTGGAGGACCCCAAAGGCACGTTCCACATCCTTCCGTAACGCCGCCTGCTGAACGACGAAGTGCTGGCGCTTCCTCCCAACTGGACAAGGAATAGGCTTCACGAAGGTGGCCCATTCCGGATAGATACCATTTGCAAGGTAGTACCCCATGGTGTAGTCATGTCCGTTAATGGAATATTGGACCTGGGGGGCCACTCCAGTGGCAAGATTGTCGAGGAGATGGGAGCGGTGAAGAACGTTGATGTTGTTTAGCGAACCAGGCATGCCGAAGAAAGCATGCCAAATCCACAAGTCCTGTGACGCCACGGCCTCTAGAATAATTGTCGGTGAGTTCACATGGCCCGAGAAGGAACCAGACCACACTGTCGGACAGTTCTTCCACCTCCAATGCATGCAGTCTATGCTTCCGAGCATCCCGGGGAACCCTCTTCGCTCGTTCATAGTAATCAAGCGTGACGTGTCCTCCTCATTTGGAGCACGGAGGTACTCGTCCCCGAATACCCCCACCACGGCTCGTACAAACCGTCTCATACTCTCAATTATAGTGGACTCCCCTAGGCGGAGGCACTCATCGAGAGAATCGGCAGGAGCATCGTACGCGAGCATACGAAACGCCGTAGTGACTTTCTGCAACGCCGACAGGCCGAGCTCGCCAGCAGCATTCCTCCTCTGTTGGAACCACGGGTCATGGTCCGCAACTGCCTGTACAATCTTGAGGTATAGGTCTCGTTTCATCCTAAACCTGCAGGACCGACGAGCATAAGCCGTTTCATCATACAACTGCGATAAGATAGTTCATTTTCGTAACATTACCTGCGACGGAAGATGTAATCTGGGTACACCGGGTGATCGGCGAAGTAGTCATTAAACAACCTATGATGCCTCTCCAGCCGGTTCCGCTCGATACGCCGCCGGCCTGGCAATGAACCACCCCACGGTCCCCGCTGTGATGCCTCCGCCTGGTGCAAGTCGCTCACAGTGGCTAGGAACAAATTATCTTCCTCATCGGAAGAGTCATTGCCAAAACACAACTCCCTCACAGTCTCCTTCCATGCTTCGCGACGATCCATTTTTTCATGGCTTGGGAATTATGAGTACCATAGCCTCATATATATAGGGATATCATGAGCCTTGTGATGGAAGCCAACCCCGTTCCTTCCCCTGGAAGCCAGTCCCTGTGAGGCTTCGGCGACAAGCCTCTCGTCCTTCTTACACATGATGGTGCCCAGTTCCTTCCACTCCAAGCCAGACCTGGTCAATCACCCGCAGAGGTGATTCGGCCCTTCTAATGTACACGGTACATTGCATGGCTCCCATATCATCCTTCGGTACGTTTCAAACCTCAATTTTCGAGTGCGTACTTGCAGGTGCACAGACCAAAAATAATCACTCAAATATTTAATGCAACAATATCGTCCGCAAATAAAATTTCTAAGAAATTTTATTTCGAAACACTTATTGTCACCGTATTTTTCGATAGTCGCTGCAACGGGATCCTGCGAAAAACCTTTGCTCCTGCGTCGGTTATGGCGGTTGGGAAAAAATCAATTTAATAGATGGGAGAGAAAATAGTGGATGAGATATAGAGTAACTGCTGGAGATGGAGACGTTGAGGGATGCTGTAATAGTGATAGGGTATGCTGTAATAGTGTTTTTAAGGATGAAAATTTGAGGTAGCTGCTGGAGATGGCCTTAGCACAACTACGTGCCGCATTTTAGCCCAGCGCTTATCATAAGTCAACGAAAATCTATGAACACAGAACTAAGCTCTCTGACTTCTTGGATCCGTCTCTTACTGAGATGGATTATTCTAATCTTGTTTGGCACAACTCTTTTTTAAGTTATTGATGTTTGGCTAATTTCTTTTCCTTTAATCTAAGATGCAAACGGATATATCATTGCATTTGCAAAAATGTAACAAGCGTGAGATAATTAACAGTTGTATTACAAAATTTGTGTAACTATAATTTGTGTCCTTAAACAAATAAAAAACCATTTTAACAACCGCGTTCCTACATTTTTTATAACGGAAGCTTTATTGACTATTGTTGTTATATCTAGAAAATACAACCGTATAAGAGTTCACTCTCGGATACAGTAAACAAAATCCAAAAACACACAAATCAATATCTGAATAGAGGAAATAGGAAACAAAAGTAACTACGGTGGTGGGGGCAATGATCCGAAGCCTAGACTCCCATCGATGCTGGGTAAGGAACTTCCTAACCATCCGCTCTAAATGTGTGCACGCCGCTGCTACCATCTCTCGAGACTCCGACCTTTGAAGCACACAGACCAAGTATGGAGCTAGTGTATACATGTATATATAAGCTGTAAAGGAAAGTAAATTTTTCTCTTACCAAAGATGATATCATTTCTGCGTAGCCATAACGACAAACAAAGAGTAACCGCCCCAACCAGTATATTGGCTTTCATTTGTTTACTAAGGCTACAAAGCCAATTTCTAATCATATGTGGTACGATATGAGGTGGGTAAAGGTTTGAAGCAATCTGGATGATGAACAATGCAGAACGGGCAAAACGACAATAAAAAAGAGGTGGTTAATCGTCTTATTTTTATGATAAAAGCAACAGTTCTGACTACCTTGTCAATTTGTTTTGATTAAATTATATTTGCTTAGGAGTACCTCTTTGTGGAGATACCAAAAGAAGATTATAATTTTTATAAGTAACTTTAATTTCCACAGTTGTCTATTCATATTCGGGACATTACTATCCATAAGAGCAAGATATAAAGAATGCATCGAGAATTTTCCATTTTGGTTCAAAATCCAGCAATGTTCATCCTGCTCTTGTGATAGACTGATATTAGTAAGGCGTGTAAGCAACTCATTTCAGGCTATCAGCTTCAGACCAATTAGACTTTGCCAAAATGAAACATTCAATGGGTAGGACTGCAATACTTTGGCTGCGGTATCTTGCTAGTAGTGCACTATATTATACATATAGGGATAATGCTCACATAGTGGTAAGTTACTAAACCACCTATCCTCCCAAAACCTGATTTGTGTGCCATTTGTACAGTAGAGAGATGTTTTGGACATTGAGGTCTTGAATCCCTAATCCGCCTTGTTCTTTTATTTCTGTGAGTCCTCAAAATGGGATGATAGAAAAACTTTTTGGGTTGCAGAGGACACTTCATTTCTCTAGGCAATACTTTTTCTTACTGTCCCTTTGCAAGTAAAATCTGGAACGAAAGAGATAAAGTCACTGAAGTACCCCTCACAGAATTATGAAGAAAGATATCATGTATAGGCTACTAAGGACCGAGTTAAGAAGGACAAGCATGACATCTTTTTGAACCGTTTTTCTACTCCTTTTCAATCTGCATTCCTCAATTTTTGAAAATGAATCGGGATTCCCAAGTAACGCAAGGGGAGTTCTCCCATGGCATATTTGAACGAGATATTGTTCGGAGTTATCCTGAGCCGCACCAAAACAAAATAATTCATTCTTATGGAAGTTAAACTTTAGACTAGAAAGTTGCTTGAAGGCACAAAGCAAGAGTTTCGTGTTTCTAGCCTTTTCGAGATCATGTTACATAAAAATAATTGTGACATATTGAAGAATAGATAAGCCATCATCAATAAGATGTGGCACGACACCACTAATTTTTCCATCTATCTTGGCTCCAAGATCAGAACGACTAACATGTTGGCAATAATGTCAAATAGAATCGGAGAGAGAGGATCTCCCTAGCATTGGCCTTTTTTTTTGTTTGGAAATATGGGTCGATGTCCTCATTAACTTTGATGGATACACTTCCACACGAAATGAAACTCTCCACTCAGGAACACCACTTAGTAGAGAAACCCTTCATTCAGAGAGTCTATAATAGAGAAGATCATTTGACCTTATCATACATCTTTTCAAAGTCAATTTTAAGTATCACACCGTTCATTTTTTTGTGATGAAGTTGGTGGATGGTCTCATGCATAGATTATCTGGTCTGCCATGCTATTTATATGGTTGATTGCCACTTTTGTAAATATTTTGAAGCTAACGTTCAACAGGCATATTGGCCTATATTGTTGAAGGCAACTTTCCCCTTGAATCTTTGGTAAAAGTATGATAACCACGAAATTAAGGATGCGCAGTGGGAGATTACCAGAGTGTAATTCATGGACAATGTCATCAAGTTATCTTTGATGACATACCAGAAAACCTGGTAGAATTCTGTCGGAAGACCATAGGGACTGGGAGCTTTATTATGTTCCCTTTGGAACATTGTATCCCACACTTCCTTCTCTGTAAAACATGCAATGACGACATCATTTTTTACACCAGTCACCTAAGAGATGCCATCTCTTCTTGATTCAATTATCTAGAAGTGATTGACCTCAGGTGAACCGAAAAGACTTTTATAATATTTAGTGATGTGCGCCTTTAATTGCGCCTCATCCTCAATTGTGCCTTCATCCTATTCAAGACTAAAAATGTGTTATTTTCAATGTTTTCCATGTGCAACCATGTGAAAATATTTCATATTATTGTCGTCAAGATGGATGTGTTTAGTCTTTGCTTTGTTGGTACCATTTTATTAACTCTTCTTGGAGAAGTTTGAATAACCTTTTGTTAGAATGATTTTTTTAGATTAATCTCGAATTCGGTTAATCCTCACACCTCTGCTACTTTATCAAAATTATCAATGATATCTAAGATATCTTTCTTTTGTTTTTTGTATGTTTCAGTGATATTCGTAGCCCAACCTCTTAGATGGCATCTCAGAGAGTTAAGTTTGTTTTTCCACCTTTGCGTGGTCATCCAACCTTTAAGTGGTTTGTTCCACACCTTCGATACTAGGCCAGTGAACCCCTCACGAGTTAACCACCCCAACTCAAGTCTGAAGGGTTTGTTACTCCCTCGAGGAGGCGAGTCACCGATATCAAGGAGTAGGGAGCCTGGTCTGACACTTCCGTTCGCTCTAAGGCATGAACAAAAACTGTTGGGAATTTGAATTCTCATTCTGTTGTCATTAATACCCGATGAAGCTTCTCAAAGGTGGGGACTTGTTGGTTGTTGACCCATGTGAATTGGCGACCCGATAACTCAATTTCATTAGGTCTAAGCTATCAATGATAGCGTTAAACAGGAAATACCATCGGTTATGGGACATGTCATTGTTTTTCTCCTACCTATGACTCAAAATGTTGAAGTCCCTGCCAATCAACATGAGATGGGGGTTATTGTGACCGATATTGGCTAGTTCGGCTAGGAATATTGACTTGAGGTCTGCTTGGGCCGGAACATAGACAGCCATTAGGCTCCACTTAAACTTGTGCCTTATTTCGAAGATGGAATTTGACAAAGAATTTACCATCGAAAATATACGAAACGTCAATAGAAGCCACATTGACCCTTAGTACAATACCACCGGATCTACCGCATGGGGGTAAGTAGTGCCACATGAAGTCCAATCTACCAGAAAGGTGAGTAAGGATCACCATATCCATATTATGTTTCCCCCTTTCTAATAGGCAAGAAAGTCCAATCTATGCTGGAAAACACACTCCGCGATATATCTGAATTTAGACAAGAGCCGAAGACCTCTGTTGTTCCAGAAAACACCTTACATGTATTCCATTGTCTTTTTTATTTTTCTGTTCATTTTCAATCACCGAGGACACGATGGCCTTTTTTATTTGAGGGTTTTGATTTGGAGTTACGAGAAGCAGCTTTAAGATCGTATATTATGCTTTCAAGCTCCGCCTCATCTATTTACTATACGTTAACTTCAAAAATTAAGGACAGTGCAGCACAACACAATAAACGTAAAGTGGCCCTTTGATGTGCGTAAACGTCGTCTAAGCATCTATATTATTTGCTTCTTAATTTTTATATTTTTCTTTCTTAGTACTTGGGTAGGCTTACTGATTGAATGGCACACAGGCCTCGGCGGATGAAGAATGTTCTGACGGCAGCAATTGTGATGTATTTCAGCAGAACAGCTCTAGTGCTGAGTCTGCTGACCCATCAGCCTCAGATTCGTCAAAATTTCAGCTCGTAGTGTACGATGAAAATGCAAAATCTTTGGTGCCTCGGGTGGAACTAGATAAGGATGACATCCTACGTAGGATATGGCATCATGTAAATCAACTCAGTAAGATGCAACATGACGCACGCAAAGCTCTCAAACTTGAGGAACTTGACTTGCTTGCTCTCAGAATGAATCCTGCAGACATGGACTTGAGGGAGACAACTCCTCTCGTCACTGAACCTAGAATCTATGGCAGAGATAAAGAGAGGGACCAAATAGCTGACAAACTGATGAGTACTGAAACAAGGCAGGAAGATTTGTCGGTCTTCGCAGTTGTTGGTAATGGTGGTGTTGGCAAGACCGCATTGGCTCGTCTTCTATATAACGATGCGATCATCACTAAGCATTTTCAGCTAAGGGTGTGGATCTACGTCTCTGTTAATTTTGATGAAATTAAGCTCACCCATGATTTGTTAGAATGCTTATATGATGACCGGTTTGAGAGAATTGAGGACATGAATAAACTCCAACAGTTTGTTGAGGATGCTGTGAAGTCCAAAAGGTTACTGCTTGTTATGGATGATATCTGGGAAGACCATAATACAAGCCGATGGGACACATTCCTAGCACCACTTCGACGGACTCAAGTAACGGGGAATAAGGTTTTGGTGACAACAAGAAAATTATCTGTAGCCAAAATGACAGGTGCCAAGGATTCTATTAAGCTCGATGGTTTACTGGAAGCTGATTTTTGGTCTTTATTCAAAGAATGTGCATTTGGGAATGGGACGCAGATGCCAAAGCTTGTACATATTGGGCGCCAAATAGCAAAAAAATTGAAGGGGTATCCTTTAGCAGCTAAAACTGTTGGCACACTACTGAGAAGAAAACTTGATACTGAGCATTGGGTGAGAGTTCTTGACAGCGATGAATGGAAACATCAACAGGGCAGCGAGGACATCATACCGGCCTTGAGGATTAGCTACAACCATCTGCCGTTCCCTCTTCAACGTTGCTTCTCTTATTGCGCATTGTTCCCTAAAAATCACCACTTCAACACTGAGCAGTTGGTCAACGTATGGATCGCGCAAGGTTTTGTTTGCTCCAAAGAAGGCAAAATAATAGAAGATGTTGGGAATGAGTACTTCAATGAGCTGGTGCAGTGTGGCTTTATTCAATATGAAGCACCAAGACTATCTTATATCATGCATGATCTGATTCATGATCTAGCACAGATGATTTCATCTGATGAATGTTTAACTATAGATGCCCCAGGATGCAGCACAAAATCAAAGCTAATTCGCCATATCAGTGTAATTACAGAATCCATGTATCGTCCAAAAGGAGATGGTAGTATGATACCCAACGAATATTTCGAACAGGAGTTTGTTAACTCTATCGACACAGTCCAGTCAAAGAACCTGGGCACAATTATGCTGATTGGTCGATATGACTCAAGCTTTTCTGAAGTATTCCGAGAGAAATTCCATGAGTTCAAAGCCGTTCGTGTGCTGAAACTGGAAATGATGTTTGACAGTTTGGGATCTTTGATATGTGACATTGCAGCATTTACCCATCTCCGTTATTTGGAGCTGCGTGCTGCTTATTCATATTCGAGTTTGCAGTTGCCAGAGGCTATATCTAGTTTGTACCGTCTAGAGGTCCTTGATATAAGACATAATTGGGGGATTCATACAGAATTACCTAGAGGGTTGAACAACATTGTGAATTTGCGTCACTTTCTTGCCATTGAGAAGTTACACGAACAAATTGTTGGTGTTGGGAAACTGAAATTTCTTCAAGAGCTCAAGGCATTCAAAGTTAAGAAGAAGAAAGGATTTGATATAGGTCAGTTAGGCAATCTGATGGAGCTTAGAGGATCCCTAAAAATATCTGGAATTGAAAATGTCAAGAGCACAGAAGAGGCTGCCATGGCTAAACTCAAAGACAAAGTATACTTGAGAAGTTTACATTTGTCATGGGACAAAAAGCAAAGAGATAGTGCTGCTCACACACTTGCGCTTGAAGGATTTCAACCATATGCAAGCCTAGAAAGCCTCCGAGTTGATGGACATAGAGGTTATGTTTCCACATGGTTAGCCACCAATTTTTCACTTACAAGGTTGCGATCTCTTTACTTGGAGAGTTGCCAGAACTGGAGAGCCATTCCACCCATCGAGAAGTTGCCATTCCTTAAAGAGTTACACTTGGTTCGCATGTTTAGAATCAGAGAACTAATTGTTGGTCCTCTGGAGGTGTTAGAGCTACGAGAGATGAATGGACTAACAAAGTGCACTGTTTTAGATGAGGAATACTCATCCAAAAGCATACGAGTTCTCGAAATTGTGTCATGTTATCAGTTGGAAAAGGTACCGTTTCTGCAGAGCTTCAGCGACATCGAGCATGAGCAACAATTGCTGAATCTCCAGCGGGTCCAGATTCACGAGTGTCCAAAATCTGCAGATTTGCCATCATTTCCGGTTAACAAAATATTAACTGACATAGACATTGCAGATGCAGGCTCGACTCGATCGATGTCATTCCGTTTAAAGCATGTAGTTGGATCGGATGGACTATCCATAACAATTAAAGGGGGCCCCTACCTAAGCAACCTGGATGAGAAAATTTTGGCATTCCATAATATTACTACTTTAGAAGAAATGGAAATCATTGACTCTCGAGATCTTACATACCTGGCATGGAATAAATTGCGGCAGTTGACATTCTTAAAAAGGTTTGCAGTCTCATCTTGTCCAAAGGTATTCTGTTCATTGCCAACTGGATATAGCCTGCCACCTTCACTTCAAGATCTCAGGTTATCGATGTGCGATGTTACAGGAAATCAACTGACTCAGTTGCTAATAAATCTTCCCAATTTGTCAAACTTGGAGATAGCATATTGTCGTAAGGTAACATCGTTGGCTGTAGGCTTCTTATCCAGTGGAATCGATTTAATGACAGAAGGCTTATGTCATATCCCATCTCACTGTTTGACGAACATCCAACACTTGCACATCTCTTCTGACATGGCTTTTTTGAGCAACAAGGGCCTAGGAGATTTCATCTGTCTCAGAGACTTAATTATAAGGGGTTGTGCCATTCTTCTTACCTCAATGGTTCAACGAGCTGGAACGCATTCAATTCTTCCATCTTCACTGCACAAATTACATATTGATGCCTTACCAGATACTGTATTCCAGCACTCAAACCTAACCTCTCTTGTCCAACTAGACGTGGAGCATAGTCCTAGTTTGACAACACTAGATCTGCATTCATTCAAAAACTTGCGTAACTTGGTAATCAAGGAATGCAACTTGTTAACTTCATGTGAAGGTTTGCAGAACCTCATATTTCTCAGCAAAATGGTTGTAAAGGACTGCCCTAGCATGGTATCTTTGCCTCTACACTCATGCCAGGCATTACAACACTTGCATGTCGAAGATTGTAATGCATTATGTACTCTCGAGAGCTTAGTTTGCCTTCCTTTACTTTCTGAGTTGCATCTACTCAAGAATCACAATTTGGTGTCTTTCAAATTGCATCCCCATGCTGCACTGCAGAGTTTGAAAATTCAAGAGTCTCCTGCATTGTCTTCATGGGGGGATTTGAAGTCCCTTGCACATCTCAATCACTTGGAGATACGAAAAGCTCCTGGATTTGTGTCCATGTGGAATCGTGCGGCACAAGACGCTGACATAGCAGGCCAAGAGTTCTTCTTCCCCCTTAAAACACTTCAAATTGATGACATCGGTTTCCTGACAACAGCAGTATGTAGGCTCATACCTTCCCTCAGCAAGCTAAGCATCGGTTTTTATCGGGATTCTAGGGATGTGGACTACCAAGTAAGTGAATTCACTGAAGAACAGCAAGGTGCACTTAAGCTTCTGAAACGACTTGAGTGTCTCGAGTTCTTGTCCTTGATGAATCTCCAGATGCTGCCATCGGAAATACGTTCTCTTCCCTCACTGCAGCATTTGATTATATGGCAGTGTGGGAAGATCAAGTCGTTGCCGCAGAAAGGTCTTCCAGCTTCACTAAAGCTTCTTGATGTTGATTGGTGTAGCTCTGAACTGTATGATCAATGCAGAGATGTAAAAGGCCTCCAATGGCTGTACATCCGCGGACGTGAACAAAATCAGGGCTAGTTTATCTTGATACTTGGGTAATGTTACGCTATGCTTATTTTATTACGTCTGCCTTGTTTTATTTACATGTGAGTTCTGTAAGTCTAGTTTATCTCGTTGATATTTGGCTAAAGGTATGCTATGCTTATTTTATTACGTGCTAATTATGTAAGTTAAATTTTATTTACATATGAATTCTGGGCATTGAATGACTAGTTTGGAGCTATTTTGAAAGATGGACACACAAAACTGATCTCAAGTTGATCCTTGATTTTAGTTTGTTATCACTATGATCATAGTTTTCAGTTAATTTTCAATTCTATGTAACTTTAGGGATAATTAGACAATTGGGCACGGCAATCCAACCCCCCCCCCCCCACACCAAAAAAAACACACATACACCATTTATAGGAAGAAGCAATAGGCGATCCAGAGTAACATGTTGACCTCGCGTTGCATGACAAAGCGTGGTTGACTTGCATGACTCCATCTAGAATGAAGAGAGCACCTCATTGTGACTCTCATGCCATTGCAAATGGTCTGAGTCCCTAATTTGCCATCGCAAAACCATAAATCCCCTATGTGCCATCTGGTTGCAAGTTATTGACCTTATATGCCATTATTGACTTTTCAACCAGTAACAGAGCTATAAAAAGAGCTTCTTGCCCCTGGCTTCTTCCTCCTCCAGTCTATCTTCCTCCACCTGCTGTTCAACCTCCACTCAATTTGATTGACTCGGAAGAAACGAAACGAAAGATAGCAAATCCATTGCAAGGGACAGCAAAAGAAAAGGGAGCAACAACCACCAGTCTCGGCTCGACATCACTGCATCAGGTTCCAGCGTCAGACACTAGGCGGCCATGCGGGCACACATCGAATTCGCCGAGAGCTTCGCCACTGACATCCATAGCAAGGCCACCACGATTCTCCTTCCATTACCTCTCTACCCTTCCTAATCTTCTCTAGCCCACCACGATTGCCTAATCTTCTTCTCGCAGGGGATTCTGCGCGCCTTGGCACATATGGCGCAAATCGTGCATATGTTTGATCAATCCATAGGTGCTGTTATAAGTAATAAATTTGACACATTAGCTAAAGGCTTAGATCAATCGCTCAATAGCCATTTTGATTCTATAGCTCTTGAGGTGCAAGGTATTAGAGATACACTTAAACAACCCTTGTCACATGATTTTAGTACTTCAACTTCGAGCAATGGTAGCAAATCTCAGCAAGGTCCTTTTAGTTCATCGGCATAATTCATATCACCTATGCCTATACAACAAGACACATGCCGATGCATCAAATTCATAGCCGAACTAATGTTCTAGGTTCGGCTAATGTTATGATGCCTTCACATACTACACCAAATGCTATTAAACTGGAGGGCACATCATTTGTTTTGTAGTGCCAAATACTATATCTAGTATAACTAGCTCGGTTTCATATGTAGCTAGTCATAATAGCCGAGTTGATGAAATTTCAGCAATCATGCCATTAGTTCTATATAATACTGTAGCATATAGTACACCTCTCATACCTCCACAAGGTACTGGCATCCCTTATGGTCTATTACCGGATACTTACTTTAACGTGCCTCCACAAAATACTCCATATATGTAGCCCGTAGTGCCTCCACAAAGTATTCCGCAAAGTAATACAACTCCTACTCAGCCCATGGCCGAGCAACCCATAAGGCAAGAGAGCATTAGAGAGCAAATGGCTAACCTCTTGAGGGAGCATTTTGGGGTAGAACCTAAAAGTAGAGCACGTATTTATCAAAAACCTTATCCGGATTACTATGATACAATTCCATATACTCTTGGGTGTAGTGCCAAACTTTGTAAATTAATGGGGAGGATGGTAGGACCACAATGGAACATATAGAACAATTTCTTGCACAATGTGGTGAGGTCGGTGGTAGTGATGCTTTGAGATTGCGTTTATTTTCTTTATCACTTTCCAGCAATATGTTTACTTGGTTTACTTCGCTTGCACCTAATTCTATTAATACATTGTCACAAATTGAGAAAAAGTTTCATGAGTATTTTTATACCGGAGACATAGAATTAAGGTGTAAGAACGAGATTGGCGACTAGAGGGGGGGGGGAGTGAATAGACGCCTCAACAAATTTCTTACAAAATTGATAGCCTTCTCTTATTTGGATCACCCAACGCACCTCAAAACTCAAGCGAAAGCAAAAATAGAGAGAAGTTTTAACAAGAGAAAATCCAGACAACATAACTCCACGGATGGTATATGAACCATAGGTTCCATTTAAGATCAATCCATGTGTCTTAGCACTCAAAATATCACAACTCGTAAAGAAATAAGAAAAGATGAATACCGAGCAACGAAACTCTCCAAATTGATTATCTAGAGGCAAGAGAATTCAAGATCTCATCACATAAGCATGTGTATACAAATTTTATGCCTCTAGCAACAAGAAGAATGACCTCACAAGGTGCTGAAATTTCAGCCAAAAAAACCAAAACGAAAATCAAAATCAGAAACTGAAAAACTTGCAAACTTGCAAGGGAACCAATAGAGAGAAACTAGAAGGAGGGGAATTCAAGTATATGCAAAAATATAAAATTCATTACTCAAAGAGGTCAACCCTATTTTAGGTGGATTACAAAGATTTATCTCTCAAAACTCTCACCTATTACATAGGCTAAGTATTTATCCTTCTCTCTTCTAAAACTCTAGCTCTCAAATGGGTGGTACAAGGGGGCTCAAGTGGCTAGTTCAAACTCTCTAATAGCCATACCCCTCTATTTATAGGTCTAGGAAACTTGACTCCTAAGTTTTTTAGCTTTTTCCCAAAATACCCCTCTCTTGTAGTACACTCATATCTACTATCGAGGGTATTTTGGTCTATTTTCTTCTCCATTTATCGGACAGCCGCGACGCCTTCACGATTTAGCTTCGCCTTGAGGCAAGCTCTGCGATGGTGCTATGTACTCCTCCAGCCCTCTCATGGTTTTAAGCCAAACCGCAAAACCCCTACACGCTTCTCAAAGCAGGACTCGCTACCTTGCTTACACCTTAAGCAAGCGTTTCAATGTCGATGTGTGTACTTCATCATGCGATCCTAACCATTGGCAAGTCTCTCCTACTCCCGATCCCTTGGACCGCCTTGTCACTTGCACCTGCATCCCCTTAGCTTGACTTTTTCAACACGCTGTCTCCATCCGTCTTTCATGCTTTGCTTGACCTCCATGTGTTTAGCTAGAATCACCCTTGACTTTAGCCGGTCTTCTTGATCGTCCAACACCAAGCACTCCGCTTGGCTCCTATCATCCCACCGTCGACCGCCAAGTTGCATCAATCACCTGCACACCATGAGACAAGCAAACATATATCTCCAACTTTAATTCCAGTTAGTCCATAATCAATATGCTTAAATGAAATCTCAAATCAATTTAAATCACATCAAAGCTCATGCAAAATCGAGGATTATCAAGCCAAATAAATACCAATGTCAATCACTCGTCACAAGTAAACCAAGACACATTTGAACTTGTTTTCTCATAAGGTTGATACACTCAACATCTATTAGACAAAACTATAATGGGTCCATCTCTGAATATATTAGAAGGTTCAGATATACTAAAAATTGATGTTTTAATGTAGCGCTCTCCGATAGAGATCTTGCGAAAGTAGCTTTTTCTGGTTTGCTTGCGCAAATAAAAGAAAGGTTAGAAGGGCAAGAATTTTCAGATGTGAACCAAATATTGCAGCGGCCTCTGGCTCAAGAATTCCATGCCAAAGAGCATAGAAAATTTTAGAAATTTAGTGAGAAGAACAAATATGATCGTCCCTGTGTTAATGTAGTTGAATATGATGATGTTTCATCAGACGATGGGAGTGTTGATATGTGTGTAGCTGAATGGGCATGGAAATCTACGTCTAAACCATTTGTATGCTCTGCTTTAAAGCTGACTCCACAAAAGAATCGACAAGAAGAGATAAAATTCACTTTTGATGTTTCTAAGTGTGATACAATATTTGATCTTTTGCTACAAGAGAAGCAAATAAGTTTACATCATAATCATGTTATTCCACCCATGGAAGAATTAAAAAAGCATGCATATTGCAAATGGCACAATTCTTATTCTCATGCTACTAATGATTGTAATGTTTTCCGTCGGCAGTTTCAATTGGCAATTAATGAAGGATGATTGAAGTTTGCTGAGAATGCAAAGATTAAACTAGATAGTGATCCGTTCCCTATCAACATGGTCAATTTTGAAGGCAAGAAAGTCTTGGTTTGGCCATCTCACCCAGGACGTGGTCATTGGTGAGGATAATGTGAAACCAAAGATAATCAAATCTAAAAGCCCGGAGGTTGGTCGTTGGAAGGTGAATGAGAACAAGAACAAAGTACGCTTTTGACTAAATATGAAAGTGGTAAGGCCGGCCAAAAGGGAAACAACTGTCCAAATACTTTCAAACGTCCAAGATCATCTCCTAAGCATGAGTTCGAGGGAAGGAAAAGGCGATGGGAGAACAATATTGCAGTAGCTCCATTTTCCTCCTTTTGGGCCACCAATGCCTATGATGTGGGGACCTTATCATATGGTGTATCCTCCGTGTCCACTGTGGGCTTGTGGACCTTGGGCGCCACCTCCTATGCCATTTGAGCCATTTCATCCGGGGTGGACAGCACCACAACACTCAGTATTTAATAGGCTATCTCATTCCAGACAAGACCGGATTGATTAAAAAATTTGGTCAAATGATGGGTGGGACAGAAATGAAGTTAAGGGGTATATCATGTGAAGAATATAGGTATTTTAAGTGAAAAATCAGATCTGGAACAAAAAGAAAAACAACCGGTTGTTGAGGAAAGCAAAGTACAAAAACAATTGGTTAATGACGGTTTGAATGGAGGCAATAAAGAGGAAGTTGTAGAGGCGGTTAGCCCTGATATTGAGAGAAAATTGGTGCCACCTATAGTAGTACAACAACCCATGGTGCCAAAGGTTGAAGAATCTGCTTCTAGTGCCAAACTGATCGGTAGTTCTGGTGATTGGAAGGTTGAAAAGAAGGTGTCCTTGCTGCCCGGAACTAAACCACAACCCCAATGGTGTCCTCGAGATCACTCACACTCCCAAAAGAGATGGCTATAAAGATTACGTAAGCAACAATTGGGAGATGCTCAAGCTGAAATGGTGAGATATGAAGTTTTTAATGAAATCAAGCCGATGTTGCCTATTCATAAAGAATGGAGAGTGAAGAAAGTTGAAGTACCTGTAGGGACACCTAGTGATGATGAGGATGACATGTTAGGCGATTCTCTAGTGATTAGAGATGATTCTCCACCTCATTATGGTATGGATGTCAATATGGTTTTTGTCTTACCTTCGGAATTGCGGATTATTGATGAGGAGGTTGCTCAATTAAATCTTGGTCTGAAGGAATCCATATTTGAGAAGCCTAAAGAATCAAGCTAACAATTGAAACCATTGTATGTTAAAGGGCATGATTGATGGAAGGCCGATTTCTAGAATGCTAGTTGATGGTGGAGCTATCTTGAACTTAATGCCATATTCAGTTTTCAAGAAATTAGAAAAGAGAACAGCAAGCTAGTGAAGACAAATTTGGTACTTAATGGCTTCACTAGCGATCCTATGGAAGCTAAAGGTGTGATTTCTATGGAGCTTACTATTAGGAGCAAGATGGTGCCTACGGCTTTCTTCGTCGTCGATGTGCCAGGTAACTACAATGTGTTGTTAGGCCGTGATTAGATTCATACAAATCGCTGTGTGCCTTCTAGCTTGCATCAATTCTTAATTCAATGGGTGACAAAGTAGAGATTGTCCATGCGGATACATCGACTTTTGTTGCTTTAGCCGATGCTTCAGTAGATTAGCAACATGGGAATGTCCAATATTTATCCGGTCAAAATCTTTTGGGTTATGATTTTCTTAGTGTTACTAAAGATGGTTGTATACCCGTATCTATACAGCTGATTAATACATCTCGCCTTAGCAATGTAATGTTATAAATAGATAAACAAAGTAATTTGATTGGTTGCAACAACGTGTGGAGCAATATCGGTCTAAAAAGAACGATATTTGTGAGACCATTGATGATTTTGATGATGTAGAGAAACTAGGATAAGGTTTTTCGTGGGCCGATCCATTAGAAGAAATAGATATAGGATATCGTAATGTACCAAGGCCGATCTTTATTAATAAAAACATGCATGCTGATTTAAGATTAAAATGATTGCATTGCTCAAGAAGTATGTGGATTGCTTCGCTTGGGAATATCATGAGATACTGGGACTTAGCCGTGAACTTGTGGAGCATTGGCTTCTCATAAAAACTAGTTTTAGACCTCACAAACAACCAGCTATAAAGGTTAATCCTAGCATGTACGGGCGAATTAAGGAAGAAATAAGCCGGTTGCTCACTGTGGGGTTTATTCGTCCTTGTAGGTATGCTGAATGGATATCTATATTGGCCCAGTTGAGAAGAAAAATAGTGGTAAGTTAAGAGTATGCATTGATTTTAGAGATTTAAATAAAGCTACTCCTAAAGATGAATATCCCATTCCTATCACCGATATGTTGATTAATGATGCTTCGAGTCACAGACTCATTAGTTTTTGGATGGCAACGCGGGGTATAATCAAATTATCATGGCCGAAGAGGACATGTCTAAAATGGCTTTTCATTGTCTGGGTTTTGTTGGTTTATTTGAGTGGGTTGTCATAACATTTGGGTTAAAGAATGCCAGTGCTACTTATCAAAAAGCTATGAATTTAATCTTTCATGACTATCTTGGTGTTATTTTAGAGATAAACATTGATGATATTATTGTCAAATCGGATGCTATGGATAGTCATTTCGCCGATTTGCGCTTAGCTTTTGAAAGAATGTGCCGGTATGGTTTAAAGATGAACCCACTTTAATGTGCTTTTGGTGTATCGGCGGGTAAATTTTTGGATTTTATAATATATGAGAGAGGCAGGGAGATAGATCCTACTAAGATAGCAGCCATAGACAATTTACGGGTGCCAAAAACAAAAGGAGATGTTCAAAAGTTGCTAGGAATGGTTAATTATTTGAGGCGGTTCATATCTAACTTGTCCGGCAAGGTTAGTGCTTTTACTCCTATACTTCGGTTGAAGAAAGAAGCCGATTTTACTTTGGGGGGGGGGGGGGGGGTGGGAGGGGTAGAATAGAAACAAGCATTTGAGGAGATAAAAAAGTATTTGGCATCACCTCTCGTACTTAGAGTGCCTAAAGCTGGGACTCCGTTTCGGCTATATGTTACTGGACAAGAGACGGTGATAGGAGTTGCCCTTACACAAGAAAATAAAGGGAAAGAATATGTCATCACTTATTGAAATTAGAGTCTCTTGGATGCAGAAAAAATGTAAGTGTTTATTGAAAAATTGTGTTTGTCTTTGTATTATGTATACACCAAGTTGAGACATTATTTTCTTTCTAGTACTTGTGTGGTTGCATGCCAAACCGTTATTATTAAATATATGTTGCAGCAACCGATTTTGAGTGGAAGAATCAGAAAGTGGGCATATGCTTTGATTGAATATGATTTGGCTTATAAACCGTTAAGATCCATGAGAGGCCAAATTGTAGCTAATTTTATTATTGATCATTGTATTGATAATGATATGTTGATTAGTGTTGTCTATGTGCATCCATGTAAATTATATTTTGATGGATTGACTTGTAGAGAAGGTCAAGGTGTTGGTATTGTTTTAGTTTCACCTAAATGTGTTGTTTCTGAAACATCGGTTTGCTTAGAATACTTTTGTACCAACAATGAAGCCAAGTATGAAGCTTTCTTGTTAGGTTTACAAATTTTAGAATCTATGGATGCGAAGAATATAGAGGCATTTGGTGATTCATTATTAGTAGTGCAGCAGGTCTCTAAGGTTTTTCAATGTTTTGATGGGTCACTAAATAACTATTTAGATAGATGTTTTGATATTATAGCATCTTTAGATGATTTCACCATCTCTCACATATCTAGAGAAGAGAATATGAGAAATGGCTTAGCGCATCAAGAATCCAGTTATCGAGTAAATAGAGAGATGTTCTTTGTGTTAGAAAAACCATTGTTGGCTTGTGCTAGTACATTTTTGGCCAAACAGCAGGAGGATGGTTCGGTTTTGCTCAAAAATTCAGATTTGTCCACACCAAAAGATTGGAGGAAGCCATTAATCGAATATTTAGAAAAATCCTAGTTCATCGGTAGATAGAAAAATTAGGTGGAAATCTTTAAAATATTTAGTGTTGGATGGTGAATTGTATCACCAAACCATAAATGGGTTGCTTCTAAAGTGTTTAGGTTTGGCACAAAGTAAATTTCTATGGGTGAAATATATGAAGGGATTTTTGGTACACATCAATCGCCCAAAAAATGATGTGGTTGTTAAAGAGGGCTGATTTTTATTAGTCGACTATGTTTGATGATTGCTTTAGATATTACAAAGGGTGTGAAGCATGTTAAAAATTTGCTAATATACAATTAGCTCCTACTTCTATGTTGCATCATATCATTAAACTATGGCTGTTTTGTGGATGGGATTTAGATTTTATCAACCAAATTTATCCTTCATCTTCTAAAGGCCACCACTTTGTTTTGGTTGCTATGGATTATTTACAAAGTCGATCGAGGCCATCCCATTGAAGAATATGACGCATAAAGAGGTAATCAAGTTTATTTTGGAGCATGTCATTTATAGATTCGGCATTTCGCACACTTTAACTACCGATCAAGGTTCTTCTTTTATTTCTCATCAAATGCGTGAATTTGTTGAATCATTTGGGATCGAGCTTCTCAATTCCTCACCATATTATGCTCAGGCTAATGGATAGGCCGGGTCAAGCAATAAAACTTTAAACAAGCTCATTAAGAAGAAAATAGAGGAGTATCCAAAAAGATGGCATGAGGTTTTGAGTGAAGCATCATGGGCTCATCGTATATCTAGGCATACTACTACCACTACTACAGAACAACACATTACTGCTGGCTCCAAAACCCCCTTCACTGTTGGTTTTGGAGCCAGCAGTGGGTAACGGACAATGATAGTTGGGGACTATCACTGCCAGCTCGAGGGACCAACATTGAACGTGTTATCACTACCGGCTGAAGGCTTCAGTCGGTAGTGATGATGGAGGTATCACTACCGGTTGAAGGCTTTAGCCAGTAGTGATGCCTTAGGAATCACTATCGGCTGGTGGTTTCAGCCGACAGTGTTTTGCCTCTCTTCCCTCCCTGTGCTCCCTCTCTCTATCCTCTCTCTATCTCCTCGATCTCTTCGTCTCTCTCCCTCTCAATACACACACACAAAATGAGACATATATTTAATGTAAAAATCAATAATAAAGGCACCTTCATTAATACATAGTAATTCATGTCATATTCAAGTAAACACATATTACAAGTCATAGGCATCGACAAAACACATATATACATAATAGTTCTCACAGGTCACCCCCCAAAAAGTCGGTTGAGTTGAGCTAGTCCAGTATCTCTCTACCTCTCCCGCGATGAGGATCACATCTCCACACGGATGGCTGATGGCGTGTGTACGTCCGGGGACGTCCGGGGACTAATGGTGATGGAACGAAAGACCCGACCACACTTGATCGACATCAGCGTCTCCTATGCTCTAGGCTCACCGGCGTGGCAAAGACATCAAAGTCCAACCCATGAACACCACTACGGTTTGAGCCTTCGGTCTCCTCCATAGCGCACTGACAGGCCACCCTCTCATGCTCATCCACAGTGCATTGACGGGCCACCCTCTTGTCCTCCTCCTTCTGGGCATGCTTACAGGATGCTACTTTTTGCTCATCTGCAGTGCACAGCTGATGGGCCAGCCTCTCATCCTCCTCCTCCTGGGCACGCTTACAGGCCGCTGCTTCTAGCTCCTCCTTCGCATTATCGTTGGAAGGCCATTATATCGAAGAGTCGTCCGACGGTAGCAGGTCTAAGGTCACAACAGGATCCTTCGGACCAAGTGCACTGGCATGCATACAATGAGACACATGTTTAATTTAAATCAATAATAAATACACGTTCATTAATACATAGTAATTCATGTCCTTTATTAACATAGTAATTAATATCCTTCATTAAAATGGTGTCATTTGGCGATATGTAAGTCGTCTAACCACTGGTAGCCTTCCTCCTTGTCGCATACTCTCTACTAGAAGGTACAAAATCATTTGAAGATCTCTCACATGTCAATGGTACGATCGGTTCATGAAACTCTCTAGCTGGGTTGATAACATGTTCCATGAAGAACCTGATGACCTGTTCTTGAATGGCATGTATTTTTGCAGGTTGTAACGCACCTGTGCATTGTTTGGAGAGCTGCGTTTGAAGAATTGAAAGAATTAGTCCTTGATGGAGATGTTGTCATGTTCAATGATGTTGAGGTATGAATTGAACCTTTTTATTCAATAGGAAATACAACATCATGAATATTCCCTGTGTACCGAAAAGTTAATTTTTACATCATATTGCTTCCTGTATGGACGGTACATAGCACTCTTTTTGCAATATCTTGTGTACGCCCTGTACGTGAATATGAATACCAATTAAACTTAAATGCAATCAACATGAAGATTAAATGATCAAGTTTACATGTTTAGCATGTCAATGAGGTATTGATAAGTCATCTTATCTCTCTTTTGCGAGTCCAAGACAATGATCTTGCTCAAGCTTGAGTGGATGACAAGGAGGATCCAGTGAAACTTGCAGGAATATATCACCATAGCAAATTAGTACTAGAATAAAGTTACCCATAAAAAGGAGAACACCCTGACACGCAAACATGTAATCAAAGCTGTAGGGTAAGAGTACGAAGGTCTTGTATTGGTGGTGAAGCAGACACTTCAATAAGTAGTCCTCGGTGAAATCTAGATTCAACCGTATAATTTTTTGGTTGATAAGCCCAGGATCGATGAATCCTACTTTATTATCTAATTCTTATCTGCATGATTGAATCTCCATTCTACGAAAGAGAGAAGTTAGCCATGCGATTTCAAATGTAGAAGAACATATAATGTGAATTATATGCATAAGTCACTTACAGAGTCCACTCTCTGATTATGGCCACGTCGATGGCATCTTCCTTGTACATTTCATACAAGCACTTGAACTTCGCCCAGAAGCAGTCATCCCTGTAGAGGAAATATTCATCTCTGTACCTTACAAGGGACGCCTGTATACCCTACATGGACTGCTCCAAGTACCACTGATGTAATCAGTGCATTTTAGTTGCAAGGTTTCTTTCTATATTTGGTTTGACCAAAGGTTTGCCCAACTCAAATTACTATTTAACATCTTACTTGGACATATCCGCTCCCATAGTAAGCCATGCTAGTTCTTCTAATGTTAATCTAGAAGAAGCCAGGAAGTCCCCAATGCTTGGAATGTCCTGAATGATTGGACCTGATTTGCTCCTGGTCTGCTTCTTACTAAAACTTTTGTAGTCAGTCGGTGGTTTACTTGAAGCCACCCCCATCTGTTTAGCTTTGGCTATATTCATGAAAAAATTCATGGTATTTTCAGGCATAACAGGCTTCAATGGAGGTGGTGGACGATGGAAATGAGTCATGATACTGGTATCCACAATCTTTTTGTTTTCTTCAGTAGTGAGTGAATAGATATCCTTGGGTTTTGCCACCTTAGATGGCACCGACTTCTTAGATGATGTTGTCTTCTTGGATGCTAGAGAATCTAATCATGTTTTCTGAGCTGATGGCTAGCTTCTTGAGTGGTGGACTTCTTCAAGGCTGTTGGAGCAAGAGTTCGTCTTGCCTCAGGAAGTACGGCGAGAGTTTCTTCTAAGGAGAAGACTCAAGCTTGGAGACTCTGGCCAAATTACTAAGCCTTATCCTGGATGACTATCTTCTATCTTGTTGGGAGATAAATATCCACCATGGTAATTATCGTGGTGCCTGGCCCCTGAAGGGGACGAGCCGGTCGCCAATTGCGGCCCGGCACCGCATTGTCAGGGGTATCAAGATATCCCTCATCACGCCGAGGTGTCAGGGTGGCGTCTATTCAGTCTAGACCTTTAATGCCGGTCACCTCCTTGCAGGCAAAGCATGATCGGCGCTCCCCTCTCGGGAGACCTTCCCAGGGCCTGCTGACTCACCTCATTTTCTTCGGGAAGGTGGCCTGATCATCCCGAGGCGGGGGCCTCAGGAGGCATAGAACAGGGAGGTGAAGACGTTGGAAGCAGGACCCCGGAGGGCCGGGACTTAGGGAGGCCGAAGCTTCGGAGGACCGAGGCTTCGGGAGGCTGTGTTTTGGAAGGCTTCGGGAGGTCGAACCGGCGAAGCCAAGGGAGGGCTTCATAGGTACGAAGGGGTACCGTGAAAGGATCTGATGATATCTGAGATAGAGATTTTAACAGAGGGTTCGGAGATCAAGGCTCCAGAGGGACCTGGACGGTAATCTTCAACCATTATCCTCAGGTTGGTTTATTTTCCCCCCAACAATACCCCCTCATTCTCGGGCCCCGATGTTTCAGAGGGGGGAGAGGATGCAGAGGAAAAATCAATCCCAGCCTGGTATCCTATCAAGGATGCCTGATGGCATTTCTCTATCCTTCGGAGTCGCCAGAGTAGAGGTTTCGTGTGGGTTTAGAGAATCCCACATGTTCACCTGGCGGGACAAGACGTGCCACTGCTGCGTTCTGACTGGACAATACGAGGGGTCGCTAGGGTCTTGTGCCCACGATCCTGTCACGCGCCGAAAGGGGTTTGGGTCATCAATGTGACGGGACGTCCGCGCGAGAAAACAATGCATTTTGTCATAGAGTGCTGCCACGTGCTGGAGGGAAACCAGATATGGCCACGACCCCCTCCCCTAGGAGTTTTAATGGGAGGACACGACGACATTCGTCCCGCTTCATCTTCTGGACCTACGTGGCTGCGTGGCCCGGGTATAAAGCCGGGGTTACCCGGTTGGAGTCTCCACAACCCATGAGTAAGCGGTTAACCTTGACTTGAGTATGGCATCGTCTTCCTCGTCATCCTCCTCAGAGACATCGATGATCTCGATGGCTCCTTCGGGAGCCGGGCTGTTTCGGTCATCGGTAGAGGCGCCAGAGGTGAAGCAGCTTCCACCTCTTCAGGGGAGGCGGTTATCTGCTGCTCTGGCCTGTCCTTTGGCCGTGGAGGGCATGCCTGTTGAGATCATCGATATCTCCAATGACGACGAGGAGATCAACTGGGATCTCCTGCAAAGGGAGAGTGAGCCGACGTCTGTGGGCCCGGCGGTGAAGTAGGAAGAGGCCGGGAAGGCGAGGGAGAGGGCCTTGCTGGTTACCTCCTTGGACTCCTTAGCGTCCTCCGATAGCTCAGGAGCCGGCTACTGTATCGGCTTCCGCAACGGCAGGCCGCAGATGAGGCGCATACACCGTCTCATGCATGGCCCCTGTCGGGACCCATAGGAGGTGAAGGCGGTCACTGGGATGACGTACTTGGTGACGCCGTTATATATCAATGTCATGGAGGGACTTAGTCACTTTGTACTCTTTCTCGCCATGTTTTGCTCCATAGGGATGCATCTTCTTCGTGGCAATTTCTGTATGGTAGTTTTAGTTTGTATCCCTTGGATGTACTGGTTATTTAATAATATAACATGGATCTTCGGGAACGGTCATGTCTCCTTCCGTATCGCAATACGAGAGGACCTTTTGAATAGGTGGCCGCGTGCGTGCATGCTTTCATGCCTTCAAACCGTACTTCTTCGTCCCTTTCAAAGGCGATGGCTAGTTTTTCTGACGATCGGTGGATACTTAGGGTAACTGAGGAGAACTGGGTGGAGTAGTGGCGATCACATCATCTCTATTTACTGCGTACTCCTCGGGCCTGGTTGTTGCGTACTCCTTCCTAATTTGTTCCAGATTTCTGACTCAGCGAAATCCCTCTGGAACATTTGGAGATGAGCTCCGGAGGTGGTCCTTGACCCAGGCTGAAGGCAATGATGTGTCAAAGGCGCAGCCAAAGACTAGGCAAGAGAGGTGGTCCGTGACCCCCTTGGCCCTTAGCCGTTGCGCGGCTCCGGAGGTACTCCGTCCAAAGCCTGGCGATGGCGCGTCAGAGGCAAAGCTGAAGGCTAGGCGGGAGAGGTGGTCTGTGACCCCCTCGGCCCTTAGCCATTGCCCGGCTCTAGAGGTATTCAGTCCAGAGCTTGGCGATGATGCGTCGAAGGCAAAGCCAAAGGCCGGGCAGAAGAGAGGGTTCGTGACCCCCTCGGCCCTTAGTCGCTGCCTGGCTCCGGGGGTATTCCGTTCGGAGCCTGGTGACGGCGCATCGGAGGCGAAGCCGAAAGCCAGGCGGAAAAGAGGGTTCGTGACCCCCTTTGCCCTTAGCCGCCGCCCGGCTCTGGAGGTATTCCGTCCGGAGCCTGGCGACGGTGCATCGGAGGCGAAGCCTAAGGCCAGGCCGAAGAGAGGGTCCATGACCCCCTCGGCCCTTAGCCACTGCCTGGCTCCAGAGGTATTCCGTCTGGATCCTGGCGATGGCACGTCGGAGGCAAAGCCGAAGGCCGGGTGGAAGAGAGGGTCCGTGACCCCCTCGGCCCTTAGCCAATGCTCGGCTCTGGAGGTATTCCGTCCGGAGCTTGGCGACGACGCGTCGGAGGCGAAGCCGAAGGTTGGGTGGAAGGGAGGGTCCATGACCCCCTCGGCCCTTAGCTGCTGCCCGACTCCAGAGGTATTCTGTCTGAAGCCTAGCGATGGCGTGTCGGAGGCGAAGCCAAAGGCCTGGCGGAAGAGAGGGTCCGTGACCCCCTCAGCCCTTAGCCGCTGCCCGGCCTTGCTATCTCTGCAATGGATAGTCGGGGGTTCCACTATGTTTCTCATGCCATGATGCGCGGGCTTTTATTAAATGTTAGTATAACCCTTATAAAATAACATGTAAAAGGTGTTTTCGGAGGAGATGGTAGGGTAATGTTGTTACCTTTTACCATACGTGTTTGAGTCACATGATCATACCTTCCCCTGTAGGGAGGGGGATCTTGGTACCTTTTCGATCTGTGGGCGGTGTTCTTTGGAGACCAGCGGGTTTCGTACCCTTTCGGCATGGAGGTATTAGCCTTCAAGATGCCGGGGTTCCTTTCCCGCTAGGTCTTTTCAGAATCTTTTTGCTTGGCCAGAGTTTTTGAAAAAACATCTCCATCGTGGGGGTTTTCGGAAGTCTCTCCATGGTGCGGAGGTTTTGTAAGGCTCTCTGTTGTGCGGAGGTTTGGAAAAGATCTCTGTTTTTACTAGAGGTTTGGTAAAGCTCTCTATTTTTACCGGAGGTTTTTGGTAGAGTTCACCGTTTTTACCGGAGGTTTGTTAAAGTTCTCCATTCTTACTGGGGGTTTGATAAAGCTCTCCATTTTTACCGGAGGTTTTGGTAATGTTTTCCGTTCTCACCAGAGGGTTTGTAAAAGCTCTCTGTTCTCACCAGAGGTTTTGCAAAACTCTCTATTTTTACCAGAGGTTTTGGTAAGGTTTTCCGTTCTCACCGGAGGTTTTGTAAAGCTCTCCATTTTTACCGGAGGTTTTGTAAAGCTCTCTATTTTTACCGGAAGTTTTGGTAAGGTTTTTCGTTCTCACCGGAGGTTTTGTAAAGCTCTCCATTTTTACCGGAGGTTTTGGTAAGGTTTTCCGCTCTCATCAGAGGTTTTGTAAAGCTCTCCGTTTTTACTGGAGGTTTTGTAAGATTCCTTGGCATGTATTAATGCCAAAGGCCCTACACACTATCGGAGCTACGTAATACCTTCCAGGAAACGTAGGCAGTCTTGCCTTCCAGGTGACCTAGGCATGCTACGCCCACGGTGTGTAGTCTTGACGTGCTCCCAAGGAAACACCCAGGGTGCACCGCAACACTGTCCACCAAGGATGTGCCCTGGCGCGTGGAATTTATACGACCGGAGCTATACAGTGCCTTCCAGGAAACCTAGGGTTGATGCCTTGGCGGTGACCTAGGCATGCTGTGCCCGCGGTATATAAGCATATCGTGCAGAGAGGATTCCTTGTGATAGCATTCCACAGAGCACCGCATCCTCACATCAGGGCAGTCCCCTGATATGCGACGTCCACACACTATCGAGGTTACACAATACCCTCCAAAAAACCCTGGGAAGTCATGGCTCCTAGGTGTCCTAGGCATGTTACACCCGTGGTGTGTGGGCTCCACCTCCGACTAGGGCAAAGCCTACCCTTTGGGAAACCTTTTCATGTGACCTTGGGTTTACGCAAGCGATGCTTACTGGTGCGTGGGCTTGTCACTCCTCCGGAGAAATCCCCCCGAGGGTGCCGCAGCTACATTACCAAGGAAGTTCCCTTATAACCGGCATCTACACACTATCGAGGCTACATAATACCTTCCAGGAAACCTAGGCAGTCTTGCCTTCCAGGTGACCTAGGCATGCTACGCCCGCGGTATATATACCAAAATTAAATTTGCTATATACCTAAATTTCATGGTTAACTTCTGCAATTCAATAAAAATGGAAAATAAATATTGTTGGAGCTTGCTAATTAATTAATTTTATTGGGAACTTCCTATATATCTTAATTTCGTAGATAAATATTTTAAATCATTAAAAATTGAAAAGAAATATGCTCATAACTATATAATGTAAATCAATAGTAAAGACACCTTTATTAATACATAGTAATACATAATAATTAATACAATTTAGCTATTTTGTCTTAATGATTCGCCCTTCATTATGATCATGGCGTACATAGGGAGGTTCATCGGTCTCTTCAATAGGATCTAGGTCGACATCCTCTCCGAAAGGAGATAGAGCATCAAATTGATTGTAGTCTTCCTCATCAACAACATTCTTCACTCCGACAATCCTTCTTTTTCCTTGAAGAACCACATGACGCTCCTCCTTGTTAGCCAGGTTTGGATTCTTTACATAGAAGACTTACATAACATCATTCACAAGTACAAATGGTTCTTAGCTATATCCAACAAGTTTTTGGTCCACTATAGTCATACCATACCTGTAGATCTTCATGCCCCCGGGATTCTGACACATTGGCACCGGAAAAGAGGAACCTTTAACACTCCATAGTCGAGCTCACAGATTTCCTCTATGAATCTGTAGTAGGTCTCCCTATTTCTATTGCAGTCATAGGCATCTATACGGATGCCGCTATTTTGGTTGGCACTCTTATTATCCTGAGCTCTCGTATAAAATGTATAGCCATTTATGTCATATCCTTGGAATGTGAGGATTGTAGTTGAAGGTTTGTGAGCCAACACATTCAACTGAGTACACTCTATCTGCTTATCCATCACCTGTCTACGTCACCAGGCACCAAAATGATCTTGGTGCTTTTACATGATCCAAACATCGAACTTCCCTGAGTTTTTGGTGCATAGCATCTTTTGGTGTTCTTCGACGTACGGGTCCACTACAACTGCTTGTTAAAGAATTGTGAAATGTGCTTGCGTGAATGAAACAGGGTCATTAGTGCGGAATGCATTTGCACCTATCGTCCCTTTTCCCTGTAGCCTCCCCTCATGGCGAGATACAGGCACACTAATCAATTTGAGATTCATGTAGTCGACGCAGAAATCAATGACCTCCTCGGTTCCCTAGCCTTCGGGCATGCAGCCTTTCGGCCGATTTTGGCTATGAATATATTTCTTCAGAACTCCCATGAACCTCTCAAAAGGGTACATCTAATGTAGAAACACTGGGCCAAGAATCCGTATCTCTTTCACAATGTGAATAATGAGATGCACCATGATCTCAAAAAACGACGGAGGAAAACATGCCTCAAACTGTGATAGAGTCTCGACCATGTCTTTCTGTAGCTTATCTAGCTTTGTCAGATTGATGGCCTTCTGTGATATCATGTTGAAGAATGAACACAACTTTATGATTGGGTTTTAGACCTTTGGTGGCAGAATACCTCTAATTGCAATTGGAAGCATCCGTGTCATCACCACATGATAATCATGAGACTTCATGCCAGTTAATTTCAAATCTTTCATGTTAGTCTCTTTATGTTGGCGGAGTAACCAGATGAAACTTTGATTCCATGCAAGCACCCGCACATTGCAATTTTCTCCACCTTGATCAGACTGTAGCTAGCGGGACCAAGATATTTATTGCCTTCTTGCATATATTTGGGATGTAGATCTTGTCTGAGTTTTAAACATTTTAGGTCCTTCTGTGCTTGGAGTGTATCCTTTGTTTTGCTAGGTATGTCTAGTAACATACCAATCAAGCTATCACACACGTTTTTCTCAATGTGCATGACATTGATTGCGTGTCGAACCACCAAATTTGGCCAATAAGCTAAGTCATGAAAAACATATTTCTTTTTGAACATAGGAACTCTAAGATTAGATTTTGGAACCGGTGTACTCCCGCGTCCCTTTCCAAGGATATCCCTAAGTCCCTTTACCATTTCATATACATGTCTCCCAGTGCGATGCTTAGGAGGTGATCAAGTCTCAAGTTTCGCATCAAAAGCTCTCCTATTGTTGCGGCATGAGTGATCCTTGTGAAGAAATTTATGATGACCTAGGTACACCATTTTTTCGGCTATTTTTCAGCCACAAGCTCTCTGTTTCATTTAAGCAATGCATGCATGCACAATAGTCTTTGACAGTCTAGCCTGATAGGTTGCCAAGGGCTGGCCAATCCTAGATTGTTCCGAACAGCATTACGCATAGGGTGAAGTTCTCTCTTTTGTATGCATTCCATACCTGCACACCATCGTTTCACAGTATTACAAGATCTTCCATTAATGGTTTCAAGTAGATATCAATATCGTTGCCAGGTTGCCTCGGCCTTGGTATCAACACCGGCATCATAATGTACTTTCGCTTCATACACAACCAAAGAGGAAGGTTGTAGATACATAGAGTCATAGGCTAAGTGCTATGATTACTGCTCATGTTGCAGAATGGATTCATCCCATCCGTACTCAACCCAAATCATATATTGCTCACATCTTCTGCAAAAGGCTTCTTGTATTTCCTATCGATATTTCTCCACTGCATAGAATCAGCGGGGTGTCTCAGCATTCCATCCTCCTCACGCTCCTAGGCGTGCCATCGCATTAGTTCGGCATGCCTTTTGTTCACGAATAAATGCTGACGGGTGGCCTTTTATTCTTTCCTTCACCATCGATATCATCACTGTCATGCTTGTACAATGCTGCACCACAGACGAGACACGCTTCTAAGTCTGCATGCTCTCCGCAATACAACATGCAATCGTTTGGACATGCATGTATTTTCTGCACTTCCAACCCTAATGGGCACACAACCTGCTTGGCCTGTTACATGTTTTATAGTAGCACATTTTCCTTTGGAAGCAATTTCTTCAAGAATAGTAACAACTCTGTGAAGCTTGTATCAGACCACCCGTTGCTTGCCTTCAATTGTAGCAGTAAAAGCATGGTACACAACTTTGTGTGCTCCTTCTCGTAGCCTGGGAACAATGGTGTTTTAGAGTCCTCTACCATATGCTAGAGCTTTTGAAACTCTTTTTCATTTGTGAAGTTTCCCTCCCTATCACGCAACATTTGCTCCAGATCATCGGTGTTGGCGTTGGCCAACATCTCCTCTAGATCATCATCGGCTAACATATCTCTGGCAGGCAACATATCAATGTATTCGTCAGTCGTCATATCGGTGCACAAGTCTTCATTTTCTCTGCCAATGCATTGCCCTTCCTTTACGATATCAGCTTCATCGTGCTCGGTCCAACGGGTATAGCCAGACATAAAGCCCCTTGGCATCAAGTGGGAATGTATTTGTAGAGTGGTGGAAAACTGCTTCTTGTTCCCGCAATCGACCCATGGACATCACATATATTGAAACTATGTATTTGACTTGTGCGTTATGGCTACTATCAGGAAATACTCCACGCTGTTCTTGTACTCTGCGCTCACACGGCTCGCATCGTGCGTCCATCTTCTATTATAACATTATTGTAAATCCAAATTCATAACATCTAGAAGATTTTGCAATCACCAACAAATAAATTACCTCACCATCTCCTACCGGGAATTGGCCCGGGTTGGAGCAGCCGCCTTTTGTATGATTTCACATCCACTTCCGATGAGTGTTTGTTGTTGCCATCCATAGAAATTTTCATTATTATTCAACCCTTATGTAGGACTAATTAAGTAAAAATGAAAAATAAATATGCTCATAAATAAAGTTTCTATGTTGGAGCTTGCTAATTAAATAAAATATAAAAAAATATATTGTATCTTGTTACATACCTAAATATAATTGCAAAATTTTCTAATTCATTATTAATCAAAATAAAACACTCATACCCAAAGTTTCTATATTGGAGCATGCCAATTAATTAAAATATAAAAAATAATTGGAGCTTGCAACATACCTAAATATCATGGCTAATTTTTCTAATTCCTTAAAAATCAATCATACATATGCTTACCTAAAGTTTCTATATTGGAGCTTGCTAATTAATTAAAATATAAAAAATAGAATTGGGCTTACTATATACCTTAATATCATGGATAAATTTTCTAATTCATTAAAAATCAAAAAGAAATATGCTCATGCCTAAAGTTTCTATATTGGAGCTTGCTAATTAATTAGAATATAAAATATATATAATTGGAGCTTGCTATATACCTTAATTTTATGGCTAATTTTTCTAATTTAATAAAAATAAAAAATAAATATGCTCATACATATAGCTAATGTAAATAAAAAATAAAGACACTTCCACCATAAGCTACTAATTGAAACTTACATATCATAAATGAGGTATAATTGTATCTACATTGTCTTCAAACATCATGGCCATAGGTTCATCTCCATCATTTCAAAATCTAGAGCAATTTAGCAAATAAAGTTCAACTAGAAATGGATTAGAGATGAAGTTACATACCTTGGAACACTTAGGGCATGATGATTCCTCAAATTTTTGAAACCCCCAAGAACTAGGTGAGCAAAAATGGCCACCATCAAGAAAGAAAACAGAGCTTCTCTGTGTTGTGCTCGGACTTGGGGAAGGAGATGGCCACTTTTATATTTACCGAGACATCACTTCCGGATCAAATCACCAGTCGGCAGTGATGCCCTTATATCACTGTCGGTCCATAGCTTGAGCCGACAGTGATGATGGAGTTGTGCATCATTGTCGACTCAATCCATCGACCAGCAGTGATGACCCTTATCACTACCGGTTCATAAGCCACGATGACTGATTTTTCCCGTGCGGCAAACCGGTAGTGCTACCCCGTCACTGCCGGCATATTAGGAACCGACATTGATGGGCCAGCATATAAGGCCAGTTCTGTAGTAGTGTACAAAGTCACTCCTTATGAACTAGTGTATGGACAAGAGGCCGTTTTAGCCATTGATGCAAATCTTGATGCATTAAGGGTGGCATGACAAAATGACTTGTCGGCCATAGATTATTATGATGCTATGATAGATAGAATGGATGAAATCACTGACGAAAGGTTGAGAGCATTAAGAGAAATTGATAGAGATAAATTGAGAGTAGCCAAAGCTTATAACAAAAAGGTGAAGGAAAATTGTTTTAGATTGGGGAATTAATGTGGAAAATGATTTTGCTTATTGGAAAAAAGAGTGGTAAGTTTGGAAAATGGTCTCTGAGTTGGGAAGGGTTGTACAAGGTAGTAAAAATAGTCATGGGAAACTCTTATATAATGTAGGATTTGCAAAGTGAGACATTTTCTAGAGCTATCAATCGAAAATATTTGAAGACATACTATCCAAGTGTTTGGCAAGACGCTTAAGAAGGAAGGTAAGTATACGCAGCCGATGTATTTTATAATCGCCCTAAGACATGTAATTATGAATGACCGAAAATACATAGTGAGCTCTTCATGATTATGAAGCATAAAAGTATTTTTTGGTATACAAGCTTTAACCAAAAAATACAAGGGCATGTGTTGATTGCAAAAAAAAATGACACGGCCAAATTTTTTGTATACACCAGATAGTCCAGTGCTTAAGGCTGTGTCATCACCAGACTATCCAGTGTGTGGAATGGTGGAATTCTGCAGAAGGGTTTCAAAGTCCTAGGCAATTCTCTGGTGAAGGGTCCGGTGAGTTCATCAGATTATCTAGTGAGTTCAAAATTTATTGCAGAGAGGATGCAAAGAATTGCATCTTCTGAAATTCATTCGGTGAGTAGTCCAATGAAGCACCAGACCATCTGGTAAGCTCAACCTAATTCTTGCAGAAGGTTTGTTCTCTGGAAAAGTTGTCCGGTGATCCATCCAGTGAAGCACTGGACTATTCGGTGAATATAACTCAATTCTTCTAGAGAGTTTTGCTCTCTGGAAAGACCATCTGATGTAGTTTCCGGTGATCGCTGGATTATCTAGTGTGCACAAATATAAGTCATTGCAGAGAGTTCAGAAGTCTTAAGAATTGGTCCAGTGCAAGCATCCGGTGAGTTCATTTCCTACATTGGACCATCTGGTGTGCTTTAAATAAAATTTAGGGTTCTAGCCTATTTGAACTCGCCAGATGGTCCGGTGTTCACATTTTTGTACTCACCGGACCATCTGGTGTTTAGTCCGAGTCCGACTCGACTGTGTTTTCTAGATCTGTTCAGAATCTTTTCATGTTTTCAGCCGAACAGAGTGTGTGTAGGCTAAGGATAGAGTCATATTCCATAAGGGCCAAGTCAAGCCGCCCCTATAAATAGTTAAGCGGGTGGAGGCCAATTGCAACATATCAGTCAATCGTCAAACCGCATCTACTTTTGTTTTTCTTGTTGTTTCCGACGCATTTGGGTAGTTTAGGGCTAGTTTTTCGCTGTTGATTTGAATGCTCATGGTTCGGATGGTGGTTCTTTGTTGATTTGCTTGTAAATCATCTGGGCGGCAACTCTCACAGTTGTCGGTTCAAATCCTTTGCTTGTTTGCTCGTAAACAAATCGTGCGTCGCTACGAAAAGTGATAGTTATCTAGGACAGATTTGTGTGTTGCACGGGTTGCAAAAATCTCGCGCCAACACAAATTGGCGACTCCTCTGGGAAACGAGGGTTCTCCATCAGCATCTTCACCAAGGGTTTTGGCTACTACTTCTCCTCCAAGCTATTGTTTGGTCATGTCTACAGAGGGGACCAAAATCAACATGGACAACATCATCAAACGCTTGAAGAGCTTCCCGATGATGATCGCCAAGCCATTGAATCTCAAAAGAGGGATGTGGAGAGGATGATGCTTGCGTGCTACTAAAAGACAAGACAAGGGGTGATCAAGAAGAGTGATGCAACGCCGATCATCTACGCAAAAACTAAGGTAAAGCCCAATGTAAGTGATTCTCCTCAAGCTTTGCAAGAGCAAATTGTGCATATGGTTGATCAATTCGTAGGTGCTACTATGAGTAATAAATTTGACACATTAGCTAAAGGTTTAGATCAATCACTCAATAGCTATTTTGATTCTATAGCCCTTGAGATGCAAGGTATTAGAGATACACTAAAACAACCCTAGTCACATGATGCTAGTACTTCAACTTCGAACAATGTTAGCAAATTTCAGCAAAGTCTTTTTGGTTCATCGACACAATTCATGTCACCTATGCCTATACAACAAGACATGCCGATGCATCAAATTCATAGCTGAACTAAGGTTCTAGGTTCAGCTAATGTTATGACACCTTCACATACTACACCAAATGCTATTATACCGGAGGGCACATCATTTGTTTTTCTAGTGCCAAATACTACACATAGTGTAACTAGCTCGGTTCCACATGTAGCTAGTCATAATAGCCGAGTTAATGAAATTTCAGCACGCATGCCATTAGTTCCATATAATATCATAGCATATAGTAAACCTACCATACCTCCACAAGGTACCGGCATCCCTTATGGTCCATTTCTGGATACTTACTTTAACATGCCTTCACAAAATACTCCATATATGCAGCCCGTAGTGCCTCCACAAAGTATTCTACAAAGTAATACAACTCCTACTCACAGGTAAGTGCCTCATCAGGTAAGTGTAGTGCCAAGTGTACCATCACATCTAAAAAGGTAGGTGGGAAAATTTTCTCAAGTTTGCATAGAAATATGGGAATTTAATATTTTAGTTTGTGCAAAAGATCTACCTTCAGAGTTTTAGAACATATTTGCTTAAAAAAAAATTCCTAGCTCAGCAATTGCTTCATTAATATCCTTACGAATCAATCCCCGCGTAGCAGTTGGTATAATTCGTTGTAAAAGAATATGACAATCATGAGTTTTCAACCCTTGAACCTTACACCCATCAACATTAACACATCCTGTCAAGTTAGAAGCATATCCCCGGGAACTTGACATCTCTTAAAATTTCACATAATGCAATCCTCTGCTCCTTTGTCATTGTATAGCAAGCAGGTGGTTTGACATATGAATTGTCGCTCTGTTTTAAGTGTAGCTCCTTTCTAATATCAAGATCTTCCAAATCAAGTCTAGCACTAACAGTGTCCTTTGTTTTTCCCTCAATATCAAGAAATGTTCCAAAAAGGTTATCACATATATTTTTCTCAATGTGCATTACATCTAGATTATTCCACAACTTATGTTGTGACCAATAAGGTAAATTGAACAAACTAACCTTTGAGTTCCAAGTTGGCTGATCCTTCTCTGTTCGCTTCCTCTTTTTATTGAGATGATGCTTTCCTGGTCTAACATCTTTAACCTCTTCTAGTTTCTCCAATAACTCGGATGTTGAAAATTCTCTTGGTCTGCCCTAATTTTCATGGTTTCCATTAAATGCTCTGCTTTTTAACCAAGGATGGTCCATTGGAAGGAAACGACAATGACCAAGATAACCAATTTTGTGACTTAAAGCCCGTGAACAAGGGTCTTCATCACAATGAATGAGAGCAAAGTAACCTTTTGTGCTACGCCCTGACAAAGTGCCTAGGGCTGGATAATCATGGATACACCAAAAAACTGTAGCATGAAGGGTAAACATTTCATTGGTAAATGCATCATAGGTACGAACTCCGCACCATAGTTCAAGCAATTCATCTATTAATGGCTGCAGGAATACATCAAAATCCTTTCCAAGGGCTTTTGGCCCTGGGATAAGCAAGGTTATTATCAAGTTAGATTGATCCATGCATGCCCATAGTGGAAAGTTGTAAGGGACAACAAGCACTGGTCACATACTATAGGAGCTGCTCATGCTGTCAAATGGATTAAAACCATTAGTAACAAGACCAAGTCTTACATTTCTAGCATTTTTGCAAACCATTCATATCTTCTGTTGAAATTTTTACATGCCTCACCATCAGTAGGATGGCTCATTTCATTCTCAACAATTCACCGCTCCACCGTATGCCACTTAAATTTCTTTGATGTTTCTTTAGATATGAATAATCTTTGGAGTCTTGGCTTCAAAGGAAAATAGCATAGTACCTTCTGAGCAACTTTCTTTTTTCCATTTGGATCTTTCCACCTTGACTCTTTACATACTGGACAATGCTCTTGTTTGGCATACTCCTTACAAAACAGAACACAATTATTAATGCACACATGAATTGACTCATACCCAAGCCCTAATTCACGGAGAATATTTTTTGCTTCATTATGATCTAGGTAGTGCATTGTGAGCTGGGAAAGTTGAGGATAGCAACTGAAGAAGTGCATCAAAGGCAGATTTGGTGATCCTGTAGTAGGACTTGAGATGAAGTAGCTTAATAAGAAAAGAGAATTTTGTAAATTTGGAACAGCCGGGGTAAAGTTCACTCTTGGCATCTTCTAAGACATTTGCAAACATTGTTTGACTCCTATCTTTGTTTGTGGCTGTGTAGAAATCTCCCAGTCGTTGTGGAATTCCATCATCATCATCATCGTCATCATCATATCCATGTGTAGAAATCCCATCAAGAGAATCATCCTCCATAAAATTAGGAGCTTGAATTTCACGCGCACTATCTTCATTTGTACTTGACATGCCATAAAAATATATGTGATCTTCCACTTGAGCTAGATGTCCATATTTTTTGTTATTGCATAATGAACATGGCCAATATATTTGATCATTCACATCGAACTGTTGTTGAAAAAAGTGCATAAATGATTTCACACCTTTAATATATGCAGGACAAAATTGTCTCTCATTTATCCATGACTTGTCCATCTGAAGCTAATTAGAGACATTTAGAAACTTTCAACACATGGCAGAACTACTCCATACATTTGCTATTGAAAATAGTTGACCATTTTGTGTTACAATATCAACCGTACAACTAGCTAGGAGAAACATAACCAAACAACAATATTCTTTTCTCCATTTGAATCAAATCAATGGATTTCTAATGAATGTTTAACTATTGATTACTATTGCAGTTTTGGTCACAATTTGTAGACCATTTTATTGAGGAGCACAAATATAGGAGAATCAATAAAAAAACATAAAAAAATATACTCAGCCAACAACCCTTAACGATTAAATGAACACATAATGGAAAAATGAAAAAAATTCAATATTAGCCTTTTACCAGAATTATTCATCTACAGATCGCATCGAAATCCCTCCTTTAACACAAAACACATTCGTAATCCACCAATTAAGCTTGAAACAGCCACCCAATCATAACAGAGTAGAACAACTTGCATCAAGGATTCTTTTATGGCATAATAATCACAAATTCATGAAGAAAGCCAAAAACACACATGGTGCACATGCTTAACAATTCAGTCTTTCTAGCACATAAAGCAAAGAATCAAGGCCAATAGTAAGATGACACTCACAGGTCTGCCGACTCCTGCACCTTGGCCTAGACAAACCAATGCTTCAGTCACTCTTGCACGACATGGCTAGGGTTTGGCGAGGCAATTTGGGGATGGAGGAGATGATAGGAACACGATTTGGGGAGGGAGGAGAGCAGGATGGGTAGATGATTTGGGCAAAGATGAGGTGGTGAGAGGGGAACATGATTTGAGGAAGGAAAGGGGCAAGAGTGAGAGGAGGGAGGCGATTTGGGGTTGGAGAGACGAGAGTGAGGAGGGAGACGGGTTGCTTTCCTTTTCTTTTTTTCCCCTACGACTAACATTTTGTGATGAAATGATATTCGTCATTGAATGGAAGTATAGTTACCGTCATTGATATTCATCATTGAATGGAAGTATAGTTACCTTGTCCTGGCTTAATGATGAATAGGTTCAACTCGTCACTAAGCAGCCACTATACCATAACGTTTATACTTTTCATCATGAGAATTTTTGTCATGGATACTCGAATTTCTTGTAGTGCCACTTCGCCTCCTCAGTGTCAGCCTCCTCCCTAACTGTCTCCTCCTGCCCGACAGCCACCACCTCCCCGATGGTCACCTCCCTGCTTGCCTCCACCCGCTCAATGCCCCATGTCTCTGCAATTTTGTGATGGATGGAAGGACCGATGGATCCTAGCTTCTTTGATTGATAAGAACAGATAGTATAAAAATTGATCTTAGGCTTGGATAGTGATAATGATGCTCAATGATGAAAAGAGGTTGATGTATTGACAAATGATGATGTTTGCCCTGTCAGAACTCAGTGAAAAAGAGAAGAGAATAGGATTAGAGTTGACTTATGAATTTAAGTTTCAATTTCGTTAGCAATTTTAGTTGGACTGAATAATGGATGAAATGGCAGGCCCCATGGTGAGCCACTGGATCCATGACAATAGACGTGGAGGCTACCTCCCATCTTGTTATGACAACGACCTTCTCCCCGTCCCCGTCCCCCCTCTAGGGGGGGGGGGTTCAAGCGCTACTACGTGGCAAACATGTTCAAACTCTTATGCTCACATGTATGATATTATGCGAGATTGATGGCCAAAATCATGACTTAAGCATTTACTGTTGATGTAGGTGATTTCTTTTATGTTGGGTCCAATGAAGTAATTCCAAAGATAGGTGGTCCAATGAGATCCACGATAGTTGATGATGACAAATTTAAGCTTACTAATTCTTTTGAGATTATTGGAAGGGAACAAGCCAATGGATGGCATCTTCACATCCAATAAACATGTGGCTGAAAAATAGTTGTGATGGCTACATCAAAAGTGCTTGAGGATCAAGTTGGGCACTTTTTCCCTGACTATATAGTTATTTTCAAAATGAAAGCAATGGAGGAGGATGAGAAGGATGTGGCTTTGATGGCTCACGAGCTTTCGCGATTATATGTGAAATATACAGTACATTAACCTCATTGTTGCTCTTTGCCTTTGTATCTTTCAATAACATAAATTTTTCTCTATGTTACCCTTTTCCTGGAGGATAATTCAATAATATGATTCTTTCCATCTGTGCTGCTCTTTGACGATATGTTGGGGGAAAATAGACCAGCCTGAAGGTAATGGTTGACGATCGCTATCAAAGGTTCCTCCGGAGCCTTCGATCTCTGGACTCTCAGCAGGAGGCCTGGCCCTTAGAAGCTGCGGACCCCTTCGGGCCACCCCTCCGGTGCCCATGTGGTCTTCCGAAGCCTAAAGATGCAGCCAGCCTCCGGAGATAGTATCAGGGATGAAATGAACACCCCCTACAGCCAACCTGATGCGAGGCAACGGGCAATTAATGGCTCAGCTAGCCCATGCCCAGGGAGCATGCCACCCGAAGCCTCCATTTCCAGGAGCCGCCTCCCGAAGCCTCCATCTCCCGGAGCCATGCTTCCTGAAGCCTCCATCTCCCAGAGCCATGCTCCCCGAAGCCTCCATCTCTTGGAGCCATGCCTCCCCCGAAGCCTCCATCTCCCGGAGCCATGCCTCCCCTAGAGCCCCCATCTCCGGGGCTCGGGCAGGCTTCCCAAAGGCTACAGGGTGAGTCATCAAGCCTCAAGAAAGATCGGCCACAAGGGGAACACCGGTCATTCATTGCATGCAAGGAAGTGACCAGCATTAAATACCTATGTTAGTGGACGCCACCTTGATACCCTAGTGCAATGAAAGTCGTCCTAACACCCCCGACAGTGCGGCACTCAACGGTATCGAGGACGTCCTAAGAGGGGGAGTGAATTAGGATACTGAAAACTATTGGCTCCAAAACTTTCACAAGATAAGCCTATCTCAATTTCTATCTAAATGTGCTTTAGGCTTATCTAGTGTGTCTACTCTACCACTTAAGAGAATTGCATGGTAAATTGCAAGTAAGTAAATGCGGAAACGTAAATGAGGTAGAGAGACAAACTCAGCACGAGGGATTTTTATCATGTAGTATCGGTGGCACACAAGCCACCCCTAGTCCACGTTGGAGCTCCACAAAGGATATACTCCTGGTCGTCAAGTATCTTCCGATCACGGCTCTTGAGATACCAAGTCACCAAGAGAGGCCTCAAGCACGATGAGCCACCAAGGCGAGGTCTCACCACTAAACTCTCTTCCGGTGACTTGTACGCTGTCTCCACTTTAGAGATTTAGTCACAAAGACAAGGGCCTCCACACCCCCTACACAATCCTCTTGTCGCTGCTCCACGCTAAGTCAGAGGGTCAACAAGTTACCGATGAGTCACAAAGACTCCAAAGTGCCGGCATACCAAGAGGTACAAGCTTGGATCACTTCTTGATCCACACTCTATGTTGCAGAACTTAGCAACTCTTCTCTCTAGGCCTATAAGCATTAATCACTTGCTAATAGTGTGCTTAATTGCCTTGGATAAACACTTTATGCTCTTAGATGGCTTAGATGGCTTAGATGTCTCTTAGGTGTACAAGGGTTTCTCTGGACTCTAGCTACTCCAAATGAATGAGTGGAGGGGTATTTATAGCCTCAAGCCCGTGGACTAGCCGTTATCCCAATAGCTCAAATATTCTATGAACACCGGATGATCCGGCGTTAACAGAGGTACAAGCACCGGATCATCTGGTGTGTACATTCTCAGAAACTAGCCATTAGAACTCCACTCAGAGTTCTTCTGAACACCGGATTGTCCGGTGTATACATCCTCTTCTTCACCGGATTATCCGGTGAGTTATCCTGAGCCTTTCCTTCTTCTCGGTGTAAATTGCTCTACTGTAAGCATCCGGTGTACATCACTTCATCACCGGACTATCCGGTGGGTTAATCTTTCTTCTTCAGCACTTGGAACCTTCTCTGCTGAAATTACTCTGGTGTGTATCTCCTCTGGTCACCGGACCATCCGGTGGCTTGTAATCCATTTCCTCCGAAAATACCAAGCTTCTGTTAAATAGTCCAGTGATAACTCCTTTAAGTCATCGGACAATCCGGTCAGTTGAACTCAGATTTTCTCCTGAAAAATAGTCTTTCTGTTAAATAGTCCTTCTGTTAAATAGTCCAGTGTATGCGTCCTTCAGATCACCGGACAATCCGGTGCACGTAACTTCAAATTTTTCTAAAAAATAACTTTTCTGTTAAATGCACCGGTGCAAAATTCCTCCCATCACCAGACAAATCGGTGAAGTCATTTCTCCTGGGACGTTTTCCAATTCAACCAAACTTTGTCCTGGCTCCGATGGCTTCTTCATGTATTGCATCCATGAGACCTACTAATAAGGAGCAACTTGCCCCCCTAGGCGGTGGGCGCACGCCTGGTCCTTTCATCTGCCAGGCCAAAATCATGGGGGAGCAGAACCAACCCCCTTGACCCCCCAACGACAAGACGACATACGTCCCACACCCACCTGATGGGGCAGGACCGCGCCTTTCCCCAGGGCACATTCAATGCCCCCTGTTGCCGACGTCATCCAGCATATTGTCTAGTAACTCGGGTCAAACTGTCCCAGACAAGCCAAGCAGTACTTGGACCACGAACCATCAACCACAAGCCAGGGATCGCTGGAGGCCCTGCTCCCAAGGAACCGCGGGCCCGACCGCTCCACTGGCTGCCCTCGCAAGGGGCTACTGTTGGGGGTCATTGTTAAGGACCCCCGATGGCCCCTTGGCTTAATCATGCCCGGCCTCCCGAAGGCTCAGCCTCCCAAAGGCTCAGTCTCCCGAAGCCTCGACCTCCCGAAGCCCCGGCCTTCTGAAGTCTTGCCTCCCGAAGGCTCATCCTCCCAAAGGCTCGGTCTCCTGAAGCCTCGGCCTCTCAAAGCCCTAGCCTTCCAGAGTCTTGCCTCCCGAAGGCTCAACCTCCCAAAAGCTCGGTCTCCCGAGGCCTCGGCCTCCCACTGCTCGGGCTGGCTTCCCGGAGGCTACTGGGTGTGTCATCAGGCCTCAAGAAAGATCTGCTAGAGGGGAAGCACCGGTCGTACTTTGCCTGCAAGGAGGTGACCGGCATTAAATACCTAGGCTAGCGGATGCTGCTTTGACACCCCAGCACGATGGAGGTTGTCCTAACACCCCTGACAGTACGACGCCAAGCCACAGTTGGCGACCGGCTCGCCCCCTTTAGGGGGCAGGCACCACGATAATTACTACGATAGATATTTATCTCCCAGGTAGGGTAGAAAGCAGTTATCCAGGATAAGGCCCAGTAAATCAGTCGGATCCCAGATATTTGAACATTATGATAACTTGTACACCAAGCTGTGCATGACCCTATAAATAGGAGTCATGGTCGCCTGGGCTAATAGGACGGGAAAGATAGCAAAAAAGACACCGAGGTGAAAATACACCAAGTCATGTTGTGATACTCCTCACAGAGCGATCTATTTTTTCTACCATCAAGTCATTCGTGGTGTTCCTTCCTCTTAAACTTCGTCTCCAAGCTTGAGTCTCCTCCTTAGAAGAAACTCTAGCCATACTTGCTGAGGCAAGACGAACTCTTGCTCCAACAGTGGCGAAGTTGGCCATTTCATCACCGACTATCCTAACAAGAAGAAGAATAAAGACAAGGAAGAAAAGAAGAACAAGCCTTACAAGTAAGACAAGTACAAGACCCACAAGAAGATCCATTCGGATCAAGCCCACATCAGAGAGGAATGGGACTCCAACTCTGACTCCGATGATGAAGGGGTCACCATTATACCATTCTCTCCTCTACACCGACAAAATCTCTCTTTAGTGACATGAGCGACAACGACAACACTCTCAAGTGTCTCATGGCAAAAAGGCGCAAGCTAAAAACACAACTCAAGCTCCTAGATAGCGATAGTGATAGTGATAGTGGTTTTGAATCTTTGCTTAAAGATCTAACTAAAAATGTCATGTCTAAAATAAAAGAACTAATGGAAACAATAGAGAGTCAAGAGGAAATTTTTGAGAAGCAAGAGGACTTGCTCATCCTTGAAAATGAGAGAAATCTTGAACTCGAGGAGGTTTTTGCTAAAGAGAATGAGAAAGTTGAGAAATTGACTAAAGATCATGATTTGGCCAATATCTCAATTGCTAGTCTAGAGGGTAGCAATGCCACACTTCAAGAGAATCTTAATTGTTTGGATTAAACTCATAAAGCTCTTTAAGTGCAATTTGATGCCCTTGGGAATAGCACCTCTTCCTCTAATGATGCAATATTGCTCTCTAATGCATCCACTAGTCAAGGTTGCTCTTGTTGTTATAATATTGATATAAATACTTGTGCTGCTAATGTTCAATCCGCAAGAATTACAAAAGGAAAATGAGAGGCTAAGTGTCTTGGTTAAGTATGGGTGCTTGAATACATACAAATCCAAGGATGCCCTATACAAGACCATTGAGACCAAGGACAACAAGCAAAAGAGAGAGCTTGGCTATGACATGTACTTGAGCAAGCCAAGTGAGCATGTGGTGGTAAATGACAAGGAATGCCTCAAGTTCACCAAGGGTGGCAAGCGAGTTGATCTCACCACACAAGTCAAGCAACCTCAAGGCCATGCACCTCAAGCTACTTTTTATGCTTCTTATGTGCTTAAGAGAAACCACCATGATAAAGTAGTTGCTCTATACATTGGTGCTCGCACAAAGGATCAAGTTGTGAAAAGGAATGTGTGGGTGCTAAAAGTTCTTGTGACTAACGTAAAAGGACCCAAGCAAATTTAGGTACCTAAAGCAAAAGCATAATTTATTTTGTAGACATACTCCTTCGGTGGATCAAGTTGGGTGTTTGATAGTGGATGCACCAATCATATGATCAGAGAGAATAGCATGTTATCATCATTTGAAGAAAATGGAGGATCACATGAGAACATTGTATTTGGAGATGATGGAAAAGGAGAGGTAGTTGGTTTAGGTAAGATTGCTATCTCCAATGATCATTCTATCTCAAATGTCTTGTTAGTTAAATCTCTTAGCTATAATTTATTATCCGTATCACAACTTTGTGAGATGGACTGCAATTATCTTTTCACTAATGAGGGTGTGACCGTCTCTAGAATGGAAGACTCATCAATAGCTTTCACCGGTTATTTGAAGGGTAAACTTTATCTTGTTGATTTTTCAACGGATTAAGTGAGGCATAAGACTTGTTTGATTGCTAAGTCTAGTATAGGTTGGCTATGGCACCACCGACTAGCCCATGTTGGCATGATGAATTTGTCTAAACTTCTAAAGGAGGAACATATCCTAGGACTAACAAATATTTCTTTTGAGAAAGATAGAATTTGCAGTGCATGTCAAGCAGGAAAACAAGTTGGAGCTCCTCACCCCACCCAGAATGTGATGACAACCACAAGGCCATTGGAGCTTCTTCACATGGATTTGTTTGGACCAATCTCCTATATAAGTATTGGTGGTAACAAATATAGCTTAGTTATTGTTGATTATTTTTCTCGTTTCACATAGGTGTTCTTTTTGCATGATAAGAGTGAAACACAAGCCATATTCAAGAAATTTGTGAGAAGGGCCCACAATGAATTTGATGTGAAGATCAAAAGGGTGAGAAGTGACAATGGAAGTGAATTCAAGAATACACAAGTTGAAGAGTTTCTTGATGAAGAAGGAATCAAGCATGAATTCTCGGCACCCTACTCCCCTCAATAAAATGGGATTATCGAGAGAAAGAATAGGACTCTCATAGAGTCGTCAAGAACCATACTCGATGAGTACAAGATATTGGATCAATTTTGGACATAGGCCATCAACACCGCATGTCATGCTATCAACCAGTCATATCTCCACAAGATCTTGAAAAAGACCGCCTACGAGCTTCTAACCGGTAACAAGACAAATGTATCTTACTTTAGAGTTTTTGGTAATAAGTGCTTTATTCTAAACAATAAATCCAAAAATTCTAAATTTGCACCAAAGGTTAATGAAGGCTTCGTTCTTGGATATGGATCAAATGCCTATGCATACCGTGTTTTCAATAAAACCACCGGTTGTATTGAAGTCACGCGTGATATGACATTTGATGAAACTAATGGCTCTCAAGTGGAGCAACTTGATCAAAATGTTGTAGGTAATGAAGAACCTCCATGTGAAGCAATCAAGAAGCTAGCCATTGGTGAATTAAGGCCCAAGGAAGCTCAAGATCAAAAGGAGGCTGAAGAAAATGGTGAAATACCTTCAGCTTCTGCAAATGCAAAGGTTCCACAAGATTATGCAGAGACTCTGGACAAATTTGCAGAGAATCCACAGAAATGTGCAGAGAGTCCGCACATATTGCCAGAAAAGTGGGAAGAAAAATGTAAATGTACAAGATCGAGGTCAAGATCAAGTTCATGATGACTCAAATAACTTCTTTGATGATGAAGAAGGAGACATTCAAACTCAATCTCAAGTATCACATTGAAGAGTTCACCAAAGCATCCAAAGAGATTACCCAGTTGACAACATTCTTGGTGATATACAAAAGGGGGTAACTACTCGTTCAAGAATTGCAATTTTTTTTTAATATTACTCTTTTGTTTCTTCTTTGGAACCTTTGAATGTACAAGACGCACTTGGAGATCCAGATTGGGTGATAGCCATGCAAGAAGAATTAAACAACTTCAAAGAAAATGAAGTATGATCCCTATGGAAAGATCCAAGCAAAATGTTATAGGAACCAAGTGGGTCTTCCGCAACAAGCAAGATGAAAATGGCATCGTGAAAATGAACAATGCACGGTTAGTTGCTCAAGGCTTTACACAAATAGAAGGTTTGAAATTTGTTGAGACTTATGCTCCTATAACTAGGCTTAAGTCAATTCATATATTACTTACCTATGCTACTCTCCATGATTTTAAGCTATACCAAATAAATGTGAAGAGTGTTTTTCTAAATGGGTCAATCTCCAAATTGGTGTATGTAGAGCAACCACCCGGATTTGAAGAGACCAAGTATTCTAACCATGTATACAAACTCCATAAGGCGCTCTATGGGCTTAAGCAAGCACCTAGAGCATGGTATGAATGCCTAAGAGATTTTCTCATCAAAAAGGGTTTTAGAATAGGCAAAGTTGATTCTACTCTCTTCACTAAGAATGTTGATAATGATTCATTTGTTTGCCAAATATATGGTGATGACATTATATTTGGTTCTACTAATAAAAGGTTTTGTGAAGAGTTTAGTAGGATTATGACGAAGAGGTTTGAGATGTCAATGATGGGGGAGTTAAAGTTCTTCCTAGGATTTCAAATCAAATAACTCAAGGAAGGGATATTCATATGTCAAACCAAGTACATCAAGGATATGCTCAAGAAATTTGACATGGAGAATGACAAGCCAATCAAGACTCCCATGTAAGCAAATAGACATCTCGATCTCAATGAAGAAGGCAAGACCGTGGATCAAAAGGTATATCGCTCCATAATTGGTTCTTTACTTTACCTTTATGCATCTAGGCCTAATATAATACTTAGTGTGTGCATGTGTGCAACATTTCAAGCCTCTCCCAAGGAGTGCCATTTAATGGCAATTAAGATAATTCTTAGATATTTGGTACATACCCCTTACCTTGGCTTATGGTATCCTAAAGGTTCAACCTTTAACCTTATCGGCTATTCAGATTCTGATTATGCTGGTTGCAAGTGGATAGGAAGAGTATCTCAGAGACTTGCCAGTTATTGGGTAGGTCCTTGGTCTCTTGGTCCTTAAAGAAATAAAATTCCATAGCCCTATCTACTACTGAGGCCGAGTATGTTGCAGCAGGTACTTGTTGTGTTCAACTACTTTGGATGAAGCAAGCCTTGAGAGACTATGGCTATAACATGACTAAAATTTCACTTTTGTGTGACAATGAGAGTGCCATAAAAATAGCCAACAATCCCGTACAACAATCAAGAACTAAACATATAGATATCTAATACCATTTCTTGAGAGACCACTCAACCAAAGGAGATATCGATATTCGCCATGTGAGAACCGAAAAACAACTAGCCGATATCCTCACCAAGCTACTAGACGAGCAAATGTTTTATGAGTTGAGAAGTGAGCTAAATATTCTAGATTCTTGCAACATGGCTTGACTTGTTGCATACAATTGATTTTTGTATATTTCTAGCCTTTATAGATAGGAGTTTCTGAAAAAGTAGTCTTAGAGGTGTGTATTTTTAATAAAAATTTGGATCTTTGATCATGTCATGTCACTTGTGGTTATAGTTTTGGATTGTTGGGTAATCACAAGTGATATGACCTCTCATGCCCATCAAAACACATCTCTCAATTCCTCCTCATAATCTATCTCTTACATCCTGTTGGACGAAGTGTGAAGAGTCCGTAAAATTCTACGAAGAGTCTGCATATTTGCGGAGACTACGCAGTTTGATGGTTTTTCACTCCTTTTAACCTACCCGTCAGGTTAAAACTTTTATCTCTCTCTCTCTCTCTGTCTGTCTCTCCAACGGTGATTTGAAGGCCTAATCTTCAGAGATTCCGCATCTGCATCAAGACTAGATATCCTAGTGTAGATTCTTTATAAAGTTCAGCGAATTGACCTCAAGTTAACCTCTCTTCTCTCTCTCAAGGTACAAATCAAGTTTTTGCCAGATCAAGGTACAAATCGCGCTTTAGGGTTTGGTCTACGATCTGCAAAGAGTTTGCATATGTGTAGAGACTCAACACATTTGTGGAGGGTTCGCAAATTTTTGAGGAGACGCCGCAGCCTGCAGAACAAAGTCTAAACCGTGATTTCATTTTTGAATCTTGTTCCAACCTCTTCCATAGCTTATGCGCCTCTGTCATCTTTCAGTTGTGATGGAGCATCCAGATCCAAGGAATCCGGCAACACAAGCTCGCACGAAGAACCGCCATGATGCTCGAGCTCAACATTATAGACCTCCTCCCTTCGATGAGTTGTATGAAGACATTGTCACTTTGGGGCAGGGGAATAGCTAGGTAAAGGCGGTAGTTCTAGCTCAACGAGGGGTCATGTTAAAATTGCCGTAAGAAAGCAAGTGGTCAAGTGAGGTGGAGGAAATGGCAGTCAAGGTATTCACATTGAAGAACCTCGTGATGGTGATGATGCTGCTGCTACTGCTAGAAGAACTAGGGGTCACAAGACCCAAGCAAAAAGAGATGAAGAACGGTTGAGAAAGCGGATTGATCCAAGGTTGTGTCCTCTTATTGGTCTTAACTTTGGAAGGGATCAAGTGGCATACAATGAGTTTCCCAACATGCACTCTCCCCATGTCAATCAACCATATGATCCTCGACTACCAAAAAGCTACAAAAATCAAGGACTAGTGGTCAAGAAGGAAAGGAAAAGTGATCCATACTTGTGGCCAAGAGACGAGTCTTTGGATGGATGGTTTTGGTGTCAATTTTATTTTGATTTTTATCTATCTGTCATCCACCGAAGCAAGATCAAGCCCATTGTCCCTATGCAATACATTGATTGGAAATACAAGGAAGACACCAATGATCCCATCTTTGATGAAGTCATCGATGCTTGCATATAGAAAGGAATGAAAGATGTCATGGGTTTCAAATATAATTGGAATGAAGAAATCATTGCTCAATTCCATGCCTCATTGTTTTTCAATGTCTGCAAGATCGAGATTCTTTGGACAACACTTGGAATTCACTATTGCATAGACTACATGCTTTTTCTTATCGTCTTGCTCTTGGATCATAAGACCATGAACATGGTACAATTTTTGTTGAGAAGAAGATCAAGGAATATGACTTGGGTAAAATTTATGAGGATCCTAGAATGGCGATGACTCCACTCATGGTTTGAAGTTGTATTATCACTATATAAATCTTCTTTTTTGCCAAATCATCAATCCAAAGAAGGGAGATGGGACTAAGCTCCATGAAATGTCAAGGAACATTCTTCTTAGGATGACACCAGATGGAAGACCCTTTAGTGTTGGTGATTTCATTTCGGTTGAGCTTTGTGACGTCATGGATGATGCAAGAAAAAGCCTTCCATATGCTCTGTACATTATGTATATCATTGAGAAGGTTACAAAGATCTCTTTTCCAAAGAATTGCATTCACGAGTCCTATCGTGTGAAAAAGAAGGCATCCTCTAGGCTATCTTGTGGTGCAAGCTCATCCCGTGCATCCCCACCTCTATCTCATACACCTTCCTCTTCGATTCTCATGGTGGTGGCTCTTGTGGTCATGGCAAGTACATCAAGAATGTGCTTTGATCAATCTTCACTATGTGTAATTACAATGCCATGGAAGTAAATGAGCTAAGAAGAGAACTAAAGGAAATCAAGGGGCATTTAGATCTTCCTACTTCCCCTCATCAAGAAGTGTTCGATTTTGGTGATCCGTTTGTTGAATGGGAGGTAGCGGATCGAGAAGAAGAAGAAGAATGCCGTACTCACTCTGCTTATGGTGAGACAGAAGAAGAAGAAAGCGAACAAGAAGATGAGTATCAAGAAGATGACGATGATGATGACAATGAGGACGAGGATGATGATGAGTAGACACTGATCTTCATAATCTTTCCTTTTCTCCCTTTTTGGCGCTTGATGCCAAAAGGAGGAGTGAAAGTTTATCTTTCATGTACTCGTCCCTTAATAACTCTTTCTATTGTGTGTGTGTGTGTTGATGGGCATAAGAACCTGTGTGGTTGTTGGTGTGCTTAAACTGACTATTCTTGTTGGTACTAAGTTTTATTATGCTAGTGTGAGATCATGTGTTCTTGTGCGGAAATGTGTATTTTAGATTAGAATATTTCAAGTGCGGAGTGTTCGCAAAAATGTCTGGAGGATCCATATTTTTGCAGAGTATCCGCACATTTATGCGAAGAATCCGCACATGGATAGAAATTTAGGGTATTGCTGTGCTTATCATGTCATGTGCATCACGTTTATTTATGATCTTACACATTTGTTGTTGTTGCACCCCACAGATGCTATGATATAGGGGGAGTCTCTACACTGTCCTAAAATTGTGCAATTGGCATTTAAGGCCAAAATTTTTTAAGTTCATTCAAAAGAACATTTTTAGGGGGAGTTCTCTATATCATAAGGATTCAAAAGCTTTAACTATATACATCTTCTGTAAGCTTTAATTGGGTTGTCATCAATCACCAAAAAAGAAGAGATTAAAAGTGCTTCTAGGCCCCCAAAGTGGATTTTGGTGATAATGATAAAACAATTAAAGAACTAATGAGTTTTGTATGGTGATCCCCCTAAAAAGAAAAAGGAAAACGGCACATTGATCTTATAGATTTAAATTCATTTATCTCTTGAAATTGCATTTAGAATGTCGTACGGGCGTAGAAACAATGCTCAAAAGATCTAACAAACCTATGAGAGATACATCGAACACAACACTTGCACCTAGGTTAGCCCTAATCTTTTAGATATTTGCAAATGCGGAGGGTCCGCATTTTTTTGCTGATAGTTCGCACTTAAGCAGAGTTTGGGTTAACTAGGGTTGTGTGGAAGGTCCGCACTTATATGGAGTGTCCACATCACAGGCGTAACAACTAGTTTTTTGTGTGTGGAGTATGTATACCCCACTCTCTCTCTCTCCAAGAAAAGTAGCTCATTTTCTTGACCCAACCTGAGACAAAACAGCTCTCAAGCATTAAAAGCTCCTCTCTCGTTTCCCTTTGTGATTCAAGGTGAGATTTGGAGTGGGATTGAGTGAGAGCAAGGGATAGTGCTAGTAAGATTCAAATCCATCCTTTGAGCACTCGTTTTCTTCATCAAGCTGGTTGTTGTCATGTTTGTTACTCTTGGTGGTTCGTCCACCTAGACAGCTAGGCGTCACCCGTCAAGCTCCTAATCTTGTGGTGAGCCCCGGGACATTTGTATTACCCCTACAAGTTAAGTAAGCAACCCTAGCTTAATCTTTGTGATTGCTTGGGTGAGGAAAGGGTTGAAAGAAACCTGACTCTTTGTGAGCTCCTCAATGGAGACATAGGCACTTCTTTGTGGATTGGTCGAACTTCGGTGAATAAATCCTTATGTCTCATTTGTCAATTTCTTGTAATTTGTTGTATACTCTTGTTCCTATTGATTTTTAGGGTTTCGACCCGATCTATCTCTTTGTGAGGTTTGAGCTACAAGTACTTGGTGAAATATGTTGGAACGTATTCCTTGGTGCTTGGTAATTTGTGGATTTGATCTACGTTGAAGTTGCATAGGCATCTACTTGAGTTCTCCCAGAAATCTCTGGAATATCCGCAGATTTCTACGGATACTCCATATATTTGGAGAGGTTCCAAAAAATCTACGTACAGTCCGCATATTGTTGATCCACTATTTTTAGTTTGTAAATTTTTTTTAAGTTCTACCTATTCACCCCCCCCCCCTTCTATGCGACATCAGATCCTTTTCAATTAGTGAGGATCTCGGTTTCCGATTCATGATGAACACTCCCGATCAATCGCTACAGGACTGCTACATCGGACTATGAAGGTTTAGTACAATGCCTCCATTGGAGTGAAATGGCCTTTAGTCCTTAAACTTTGGGAATGTAGGATGGCTATCTAGCACTACTACAGAAATGGTCATAAGTGTTAGCTCAAAAACGCTATCAGGGATGGCTTGTTTATTTTTTTGCTCCCTGGAACCTTTTTAGTGCTGGTTGGTAACCATGGATCAACGCTAATACTCATTATCATTGTTGGTTCATAAACCGGTACTGATAGTCATGGACTATCAGTGTGTTAATTTTACATTAAATGATTCCAATTCTCAAATGTAGGTGGATAAGATAAATGAATGATGGTATCAATGACAAGCTGGACACTAATAAATGTAGGTGGATAAGGTAAATGAAGGATCCAACTTCATTTTCTTCCAAATGGGGGGAAGGATCCGCGTGTCTAGTCTAGTAGTAATCCTGGCTCTGCCTCCGTCGTGTGCAGTTTCGTATCTATGGAACGCAGAAGGGAAACTTTCTAGGTGCATTAGCCTAACGCGCATGTAAAGGGAGGACCAAGAGGCGGGCGCCTATTTACTTGCTTTTTCCTTTTAAAAAGAGTTTTAGTTGTCTCAACTGAGCATGAAGTCTCCATCAGATATAATAGTAGATATAGTAAAAAAAAATGATAAAGAAACCTAAAAAATGAGAATATCGAAGTATTGCTTAATAATTAGTCTGGAAAATTTATGGAGTTACAACACAATATATTGTTTTGAGCTTAGAACTCAACATCAGCGCAAACTTGGAAGGACAAATTCAGTTAAAATACTCAGAAACTTGTCATAGCACCAACTATATTTCATACAATATTTAAGGAATGAAGACAACAGATATAGTATCGAATCATTACTCCTCACTGCCCACTCACCTCCCCCTCAGCCCTAAGTCCCTGACCGCTTCCACCAGTGACATTGGGCGCGTCACGCCATGCCACGCCACCCCATCCTCCCCACGCTCCCCCGCCCCACGTGAGCACAGGGAGGCGCAGCGGCAAGCCTGAGCCCAAGTTAGCTTTTTTAGGCATCTTCCTCGAGATTCTACACCTGCCGACTGCTAAAACTCTTGACGAGACGGCCGTCACCATCCTCCCATCAAAACCACCGACTGGAGAGCTCCCCTCTTATACTTCCTCAGTGAAACAGAAGAGCCGTCTCACTTGTCTCCAATCCTTTTAACCCATATAAGAGAGCTCAACAGACTATAGTGTGCCTTCCATTTTCTAAGTAGGTGATGGTGGATCTCTCCTTAATCTTCTGCAGGCTCGTTAACATCCTTGTGGGAATAGTTCAATTCTTATAGAGAGAAAATTTGCATTCCAAACGCGGCATAAAGAGTTAACAATTCTGTCATCCACAAGCTGCTACGGTAAACCTTTGACCCTTGAACTCTTCCGTTTCTGCTAGAGTGGACGGATGATACCCTGCATCAAGGATCGTGCAGGCAGGCAGCGTGATCGTGATGCATGGATGGATCGATGGCGCAATCAGCACCCCGTGAGGCCGTGACCGTGAGTGACGCTTACCTCCTGTGGGCAGCAGGCTAGTGAGCGTTGGAGGAATAGCTTCTTCAAATGATAGTTCTGTGAACTATTCCAGAAATTCAGCAGAAACGGAAGAGTTCAAGGGTCAAAGGTTTACCGTAGCAGCTCGTGGATGATAGAATTGTTAACTCTTTATGCCGCATTTGGAATGCAAATTTTCTCTCTGTTTCTATAAGAATTGAACTATTCCCACAAGGATGTTGAAGGCGTGGGCAAGTCCCTTGTCTCATAGGAGCATCTTTCAAGGACGTTGAATTAGGCTTTAATTGTTTCTCTTTTTAAACTCATAATAGTTCACTTTGTCTATTCCTCTTCTGTCACATTCCCTAGCTTTGTTTTTGTATATACTATAAGCTTTTGTTTTTTAAAATATTTCTGGAATAATGCACACGTTGTTTGACGTCAACTTTATTTAGCAAACTCCGTAACTTGCTATCATCGTGTTGACATGACCTTCTAAATTATGTTTGTCCAACACAGCTACTGAAATAAAAGTCTTCTGTGAACAAGCATGGTGCTCGATGGCAAAGTCGCAGGGAACGGTTGAGCCCACCGAGGTCCCAAATGTCCCATTTTTGTTTTCAGTCTAGCTAGGCACAAGGGAGCTATGCGTGAGTGTAGGAGTACTTTTTTTAGGGAGCGTGTAGGATTTGGGTTGTGTTTATGTGGGGAGTTGATCTTTGACATTCTGGAGCCCCAAGGGGAAAAAATCTAGAGGCCCTAGCTCCACCAAATAGAAGCATACATACAGTAATGCTCATTGTTTATCGGTACATGCAGTTGAAACAGAGCCCGAGGCGCCGGCGTTCCTCTATTTCTTTTGGGGGAAGACGATGGACAGTGCGGCCTTATTCGAACCCTCGGGAAGGTCTCAACAAGTTCTCATCCTGTTATACCGATAAGACAAAGAGGGAAAAGTCAAATTCTGACTTAACCTAAAACCATTCGTCGGCTAGATGAGAATTTTGTTCTCAGTCTAGCTAGGCACGAGGGAGCTATGTGTGCGTGTAGGAGTATTTTTTTTAGGGAGCGTGTAGGATTTGGGTTGCATTTATGTGGGGAGCTGATCTTTGACATTTCAGAGCCCCAAGGGGAAAAATCTAGAGGCCCTAGCTCCACCGAATAGAAGCATACATACAGTAATAGGCCTGAATGAATATGCTCAGGCGTCCAGTTCCCTGCGCAATGGGCTCCTGTGCCCAGCGCAGCAGCACATCCAGCATCCGAAGCCTGGGGCTGGATGCTGGGTCTCAACCTTTGAGAACGCGCATACAAAGATCAACTAGAAAAATTTCCAAATGTGATGACTAGTGCTAATGGCTGCATCAGATCACACAAACTCGCCAAACTATTGTGCAAATCAGTTACATCAATTAGCCCAGAACCATATCATTCAGCATTCTAACGATCAAATCACTAATTCACAAATTTACACTTGACAAACCTTGTCAGACTCAAGATCACGCTCGCCATTGATCATGACCACTCAGGCGCACCCCTCGAATCCGAGATCGTGCACCCGCACCGACGTGACGAAGGTGACGAGCACCACCCTGGCCCCTCAGACAGCCCCTGAACAACCCTGCACACCTCGGCCTTGAGCATGGCAAGCTCCCCAGCCGCGGTGGCCGTTTCTACCATGAACACAAGGGCAGGCGGTCTGGGCCCCCCAGCGGGATCTAGGGGCAGCACATACTCGACGCTGAGTGCATAGGGAAGAGATCGGCAGGGAGCGTGTCGGGAGTGAGGCGACCTGGGAATGGGTTGGTGGCAGCGCCATAGAATGGGCAAGACCAGCGAGCGGAGCCGTGGTGGACGCTAGATAAGGGGTTGAGCATGGCGCCGCAGGATGGGGTCGCACAGCGGGGCAGCGCATAGGTGAGGAGCGGGAGGAGGTTGAGCGTCGTGGGTGAAGGGAATCGAGGACGTCCTAAGAGGGGGATGAATTAGGACACTTAAAACTATTGGCTCCAAAACTTTCACAAGATAAGCCTATCTCAATTTCTATCTAAATGTGTTCTAGGCTTATCTAGTGTATCTACTCTACCGCTTAAGAGAATTGCAAGGTAAATTGCAAGTAAGTAAATGCAGAAACGTAAATGAGGTAGAGAGATAAACTCGGCACAAGGGATTTTTATCCCATGGTATCGGTGGCACACAAGCCACCCCTAGTCTACGGTGGAGCTCCACAAAGGATATGCTCTCGGTCGCCAAGTCTCTTCCGATCACGACTCTTGAGATACCAAGTCACCAAGACAAGGCCTCAAGCATGATGAGCCACCAAGCCACCAATACGAGGTCTCACCACTAACCTCTCTTCCAGTCACTTGTACGCCGTCTTCACTTCAGAGCTTTAGTCACAAAAACAAGGTCCTCCGCGTCCTTGCATTATCCTCTTGTCGCCGCTCCACACCAAGTCGGAGGGTCAACAAGTTACCGACGAGTCACCAAGACTCCAAGGTGTCGGCGTACCTCTTGATCCGCACTCTAGGTTGCAGCACCTAGCAACTCTTCTCTCTAGGACTATAAGCACTAATCACTCACTAACGATGTGCTTAGTTGCCTTGGATGAACATTTTATGCTTTTGTATGGCTTGGATGTCTTCTTAGGTGTACAAGGATTTCTCTGGACTCCAGCAACTTCAAATGAATGAGTGGAGGGGTATTTATAGCCTCAACCCTGCGGACTAGCCGTTATCCCAACGGCTCACATATTCTGTGAACACCGGATGATCCGGCGTTAACAGAGGTACAAGCACCGGACCATTTGGTGTGTACATTCTCAGAAACTAGTCGTTGGAACTCCACTCAAAGTTCTTTTGAACACCGGATTTTCCGGTGTAATCTTCAATCTATTATCAGACTATCCGATGCGTACACTTGAGCCTTCTCATCTTCGACAGCCTCTCTGTGTAAATTGCTCTAACATTCATTGTCTTCATCGCTGGACCTTCCAGTGTGTTGAACTTCTCCCTTTTCTGAATTTTCCACACCTTCTGTTAAATGCTCCGGTGAAGCCTCCGGTATGCATCACTTCATCACCGGACTATCCGGTGAGTAGATCTTTGATCTCCAGCGTGTACACTCTTTATCACCGGATCATCCGGTGAGGCAAACTACCTCTGGACATAATGCTCCTGTGAGTGCAATTCTTTCAGCACCGGACCTTCCGGTGAGAACAATTTCTCTAGGACTTTTTCCAATTCAATCAAACTTTGTCCCGGCTACGGTGGCTTCTTGATGTATTGCATCCATGAGACCTACTAACATATATTCTTGACAAACATGTTAGTCCCAATGACTATGTTGTCATTAATCATCAAAATCACAATCATGACCTAATAGGGCCATTTTCGCTACAATCTCTCTCTTTTTAGTAATTGATGACAACACAAACAAATCAAGAGGCAAATGATACCAATTTAGACCAATTAAGAGAATACATTATTTCAGAAGTTAATATTGCCATATCTCTTTGATTTGATGCATGGTAAGAACAAATTATGATACTAATTGTAAGGCAATCATGTTCTTACCAATTTATATCTCATGTTTTTGCTACAATCTCTCCTCTTTTTATATCTCCCTTAATCGACCCATGCAAGAGCTTCTTCATCTCCTTTGTCAACTCAAGATGCATCCCCCTTTGTCAATAATTTACTCGAGATAGTTCTTGCATCTTGCTTTCTCTTGCTTCTTGCTTTGGTCTCAAAATTCTCCCCTTTTGTCAACAATCTCAAAAAGGCTACAAACACATATTGAACTTAAGGGAAAGCTTTAGAGCATTTGGGAGAGAGTTTGATAAAATATGATCCATATGAATGATACTACTTAAGATATGAAGTAGTGATATCAATTGAGAAGATATACCAATTGAAAGAATAGAAGACATTGATACCAATTACAAAAGACAAACAAGAATCATAAATCATGAAACTCACATGATATAATCTAAACTCCACTATATATGTGCATTCATATGATGAGAGTAAAACATATGCACAACTAAACAATATGACAAGATAGGAAGTTTAATACATATCATGCATGAAGGTAGCTTAAATATAGAAAATGAATTTACAATGATACCAATTGAATCTTTTAAGCATTGCATATCTCTAGGGACTTATGGATCAATTGATGAGACTACAAAAGATATTATTTGAAACACATGTTAGTCTCAAAATCACAATTCATAAGATATACTCCCCCTAAAAGTGTGTATATAAATGTTGAATACTTGTAATAGATATGCACTTGTTATTGATAACAATAGGAAATTTATCCTATGGATTGGTTCATAGCACATAAGGAATACTAATTGAAGAGTTAGAGATTACCAATTGAAGAACTAGTGCCATGAAAAAAACCTACAACTAATAAACCATGTACGTTGCTCATAGGAGAGAGAGAAACACAAGCAACCTACCATATTTAAAACCTACACTATGCATTGCAATGAATTGAATTAAGCACATGCAATCCTAGGCAAGGCAAAGATACCAACTAAAAATATTTTATATCTAGTACCTTTCACCTTTGGATGGAGATTTGGGTATATGATGATCATAATCTTCATCAATGCGTCCAATCTTATACACTTGGTTTTTTACTTGAATTTTCACTTAATCTTATGTGCCAAGTCTCCAAATCCCCGAAGACCTGTGGACTTTAAGTCTTCTTTGAAACCCAAACCGATTAGGGCCCTTTCATATTGGTGATGACTTCCTTGGGCACCAAAATATGTTGGTTCCACCCCAATCCTTTCTTCCAACCATGTGTGCAACTACTTTGCCATTGTTCTTCTTCTTGAGCTTGTAGTGGTTGCTCTTGATCTTGTTCTTGTAGTTGGGCTTGGTGTAGATGTTAGAGGTCTTTTTGGAGAGGTTTATCATCTTCTTTTTCCCCTTGGTCTCCTTCTTGACTTGCCTGCATTGGAAGGACTTGTGGCCTTCTTGATTGCACTTGAAGTATGTCACGGTGGATCCCGCCGCAAGCTTCTTCACCATGGGATATGGTTATCTTGAGGAGGTTGGACATGGTTCTTGCCCTTTAGTCTTGCCATGTCCTTCTTGAGCTTCTCCACTTCTTGCTTGAGCTCACCATTTTCTTGTGCAATGAGTTCATTAGATAATTCTACAACAACATTCTCAATGCATTTCTCATTGCAAAGGGGTGAGCTATATAAAGTAATTAAGTCATCAAAAGAAGTGGAAGCATTTACTTTAGGTTTGAAATTAAAGAGAGAGGTAGATTGCTTCAAATGGACCTTAGGTTGAGATTCAATGCACTTAAATTTAACCTTAAGCTCTTCATGCTTCTTTTTTAGCAAATTGAATTTGCACAATAATTGTTCATAATTAGAAACAAAGGTAGTATGAATGTTATTAAGTGCATTAAATTTTTTAAGCTCTTTAGATTGTTTTTTAATAGCCCTTTGTTGCTCATTTATTAAATCAAGGAGTTCTTCTTGAGAGGGTGAATCCTCATCTGATTCATCATTACTTACATCGCTTTTCATACCTTTGGCTATAAGGCACTTGTGAGATGACTTGCGCGATGACGATTTGCATGATGATGACCTTGAGGAAGAGCTTATCTTGGAGGAGTGGATGGTGAAGCTTTCATCACTTGAGCTTGACTCTTCATCTTTACTCACCCATCTTCGCATGCTTGCAAATACTTTGCTTCTTTTTCTTGTCTCAAGAACATGATATTTCTCATTGCGCACATCTGTTGTGCCTTTATATATTTCAATGAGACTAGTCCAAATATCATGTGTATTAGTGAGAGAATATACTCTATTGAATGCATCAACACATAAAGATGATAAAAGGATACTCTTCGCTAAAGCATCAAATTGTTTCTCCGCTTTGGTGATGCGTTCTTTCATCCCCTCTTCAGTGACCCTCCAAACATCTAGATCTTTTGCTTCCAAATAACATGTCATAAGAATTTTCCAATGGGGGAATTAGTGCCATCAAAGTGTGGAGCACTACCAATATCCATCCCTAACCTCGGATGTCACAACTTTAGACTGTTAACCCCAAATGAAGAGTACCTGGCTCGGATACCAATTGAAGGGAACCGAGGACGTCCTAAGAGGGGGGTTGAATTAGGACACTTAAAACTATTGGCTCCAAAACTTTCACAAGATAAGCCTATCTCAATTTCTATCTAAATGTGCTCTAGGCTTATCTAGTGTGTCTACTCTACCGCTTAAGAGAATTGCAAGGTAAATTTCAAGTAAGTAAATGCGAAAACATAAATGAGGTAGAGAGACAAACTTGGCACGAGAGATTTTTATCCCATGGTATCAGTGGCACACAAGTCACCCCTAGCCTACGTTGGAGCTCCATAAAGGATATGCTCCCGGTTGCCAAGTCTCTTTCGGTCACGGCTCTTAAGATACCAAGTCACCAAGATAAGGCCTCAAGCACGATAAGCCACCAAGCCACTAAGGCGAGGTCTCACCACTAACCTCTCTTCCGGTCGCTTGTACGCCGTCTTCACTTCGGAGATTTAGTCACAAAGACAAGGGCCTCTACGTCCCTTCACAATCCTCTTATCATCGCTCCACACCAAGTCGGAGGGTCAATAAGTTATCGGAGAGTCACCAAGACTCTAAGGTGCCGGCGTACCTCTTGGTACACGTTTGGATCACTCCTTGATCCGCATTCTAGGTTGCAGCACCTGGCAACTCTTCTCTCTAGGCCTATAAGCACTAATCACTCACTAATTGTGTGCTTAGCTACCTTGGATGAACACTTTATGCTCTTGGATGGATTGGATATCTTCTTAGGTGTACAAGGGTTTCTCTGGACTCCAGCAACTTCAAATGAATGAGTGGATGGGTATTTATAGCCTCAACCCCGCGGACTAGCCGTTATCCCAACAGCTCACATATTTTGTGAACACCGGATGATCCAGCGTTAACAAAGGTACAAGCACCAGACCATCCGGTGTGTACATTCTCAGAAATTAGCCGTTGGAACTCCACTCAGAGTTCTTCTGAACACCGGATTATCCAGTGTAATCTTCAATCTATCACCGGACTATCCGATGAGTACACTTGAGCCTTCTCATCTTCAATAGCCTCTCTGTGTAAATTGCTCCGGCGTTCATTATCTTCATCACCGGATCTTCCGGTGTGTTGAACTTCTCCTTTTCTGGATTTTTCACACCTTCTATTAAATGCTCCGGTGAAGCCTCCGGTATATATCACTTGATGAGGACATCACTCTTTCGGATACACACACCGAGTATTCCTCCAACAATAGGTCCATTGACACGAGCTCGTGCACGTCAACTAAATCATGAGGTGAGCTCGTTCCTTAGTGTTCCTTTATATTTTAATGAGGATAGGATGCTACTGAATAATTGTGATGTACTATTACTTAGGAACACGGGAGAAGAACAGCAAGGGCGCCCAAGCCAAGGTGGAGGCACAATCCAATTCGAGTCCGTTTCGGAGTCCAGGACCAGTCCGTACTAAAATCATCGTCCAGGACGCATACGGACTCCGTTTTTTACGTTCTACACATGGTTGGAAAGCTAAGGAGATAAGCTTTCCAACGGTACTGGTCCTATGTCCAAATTCTTACTGAGTCAACGGGAATCGTCGAAACAAATGGATGTCCAGAATCGGTCAGGGTGTTGCGCCACCATCTTTTGGGCCGTTGGGCCGTGTAACATGTTGGAGTCCATTAGGGACACGTCCAGGGGTCCTTGGCCGACCCTAGTCTTTTATATACAGTAGCCGCCGACCTAATTAGGGTTGGGTTTTGCTTAGACATTGATCTACACACAGTTGTGAGATTTTCGCTCTTGTTCCGGACCGACTAGGCCGCCGCAAGTGTTTGTGGAACCCCAACTTCGAGTGCTTGAATTCAATTCGTAATATTTCAGATTGCATCTTCTACGTTCTTGCTTGTGTTCTCGGTACGCTTGCAGGGATTGAGCCTTCTTGGCGAGGTCAACCGCGCGACACGGTTGATAACCATCGGAGCTGTGGTGTAGTGATTGCAAGGGAGACGATTTGTTCGGGTCGAAGCCTTTGGATCATCAACGTCGAGTTCTCCACCCACCGACTTATCACTACCTATCGGAAGATCAGGTCAACATTACTCATCAACTGGTATCAGATTTTCAGGTTGCCCGTTAGGTAATTTCGTCTTCCCCTTTAGATTAGTCTGTTTTTCATTACCTAGAGTCCAGAAAAAGCCCAAAAAAATTCCGTCAATTTCCGCTGCCCTAGAACCCTTTGTGCCTTTGCAATTTTTGTTTTCAGTTGCGCGTTGGTGAGTTTGTGTCTGTGGTCGAGTCTTGTTGCTGGTTTTAGAGTCGTGTTCTTGGTTTTTAGTCAACGCTCTGTGCTGTTTTGATCACGCCGCTATCCCATCGCCACCATCCCCACCAACAAGTCGAGCCATCACATTACTCGATTTGCCACCGCGAGCCGCCTTGTGTTACTTTCCGTCACACCAACTCTAGATAGGTCGCAAGCCGCCTTGTATCAATTGCCCTGCTACCGCTGCCATCCTTGTTCTTCTCGCGATCCTATTGCTTGCAATACCTTAAAGAGGTCAATTTCTGCAAGAGTTGCTTGAAAAAAAAATCCTAACTCGACAGGGGTTCAGTAAAACAGCCATAACTTTCTCATACGGACTCGGAATCAGGCAAAAAAAAATTTCACGGACATCTACAAAAAAAGTTACATCCGTTGCTCCCCACTTTATTGGGTTCCGCCAAAAAAAAATTCCCAAATTCTGCTTGGAAGATTGAGTATTCGAGCCGTGAAGTTTCCGCACGCTTTTCAGAGAACGTGCTTGATTTTCTGTAGGCCACATCTTGCATCCGTTTGAGCTGAAAATTTCTGTGGTTGTTGCTTGTGTGCTCCTAGTTCAGAAAAAAATATCAGAAAAATACGAAAAAAAAATTTCGTGATTCCTACTAGTGCTAAAAGACAAAAAAGAGGAGCACATAGAGAACACCCAGATAATTGTGCTGTTTGCTGTGTCTTTCTCTGATCGTCCTTTTTAGCTTTGTTTCAGCTGTTGTGCTAGGACTAGGGACACGTGATAGACTAGCAACTGTGATTCATACTTTGGACACTTATTCAGCTTTGCTCATCTGATTACAGTTATTGCTAATCCTTGCTACCATATTGTGCCTTCCAAGCTCCACCTCCTTTGATCCGAACAGGTTCACTCTTGCAATTATCCCACGCTTCCAGAATCGTCACCGGTTGTTCCTCCTTGCTGCGTTGGTAAGAACATTTGTAAGAGCGTGGTAAGACGCTTGAGTGTGTGTGATTCCACCTTCCACAACCTAGTAGTTGATAGGGATAATATTTGTTGTCCTTTGTTTTCTACTAACCATGTCAGGTGATGGCTCTCCGTCGGATTTTAAGGATTGTGTATCCAAGGAAGAACTCAACAAAGCCTTACAGGAGCATACTAGGCTATTGACAGACATTAGAACAAGCATTGCTAACCTCGTCACGCGAGTCAACGACCTTGAGTTGCAACAACCACCACAGGATGATGACCATTCACATGATGATGATGATGATACTAATAATGGTGACCAAGAAGATGGTGAGGTTTTTGTTGGGCAAGATGCGCGTGCTAAGCAACGTCCTCATGCTGAACAATTACGTCGTGGCCAACAACAACGTCGTCAAGGTAATGGAGGTAATAATGTTAATCGCAACGGTCGCGATGATCCTTATTCTAAGATTAAGTTTTTAATGCCTCCTTTTGATGGTGCATATGATGCTGATGCTTATTTGAATTGGGAAATGACGGTTGATCAAAAGTATAGTTCTCATATGGTTCCTGAAATGCATAGAGTTAGACTAGCCACTTGTGAGTTCACAAATTATGCTATTATTTGGTGGAATGGTCTAGTTTCTAGTGGCTTAGAACCTGAATCATGGCCTAGACTAAAGCGTGCCATGCGTAATAGATTTATTCCTCCTGATTATACACGTGAATTGAAAAAGAAATTGCAGCGCTTAAATCAAGGTTCTAAATCTGTGCATGATTACTATCAAGAGCTTCAAATTGCTATGCTTCGTTGTAGTATACAAGAGGATGATGAGGATACCATGATTCATTTTTACTCCGGGTTGAGACGTGAAATTCAGGACCTTGTTGATTACAAAGATTAAAATACTACCAATAGATTGTTCCATTTTGCTATCTTGGCACAAAAAGAACTGCAGGTTTGACAGCAGGTGCAGAAATTGCGGAACAATTTTGGGAGTACATCTACTTCACGAGTACCACCGGGACAAGCAACAACATTCCCTTCTACATCTACACGATCTACTGCCCCCTCCTCCAACACTCGGGCGCGTTCAGCAGGAGCATCACAACCATCACGTGAAGTGAGTAAATCTCCTGTTTCGCAGGATCCAATGCCACGCTCTTCTTCAGGTGCAGGTACCACGGGTCGTACAACGGGCATTGTGTGCCGTCACTGCCAAGGTATTGGCCACGTCATGAAGGATTACCCAAGCCAGCGAGCATACTCCACAACAACAGATGGTGGATATGTTAGTCATAGTGATGTCGAGGAAGAATATGCATTTGAAGCTAATCTTGCAGCCGATCATGACATGGATAGTTAGGGGGAGGAGATTAGTGGTACCGCTGCCACGGAGAGTTATGCAGCACGCACCTTCATTGTGAAGCGAGTTTTGAGTTCTCAAATGGGGCAAGCGGAGCAGCTACAACGCCATAATCTATTCTAGACATTCCTCATTGTCAAAGATGCACGTGTTCGTACCATAATTGATGGCGGGAGTTGCAACAACCTCTTGAGCTCCGATCTTGTGAAGAATCTTTCCTTGCCAACACGCGCACATCCTCATCCATACTACATTCAGTGGTTCAATAATAGCGGTAAGGTTAAGGTAACACAATCTGCGAGAGTACATTTTTCTATTGGTTCCTACCATGATTATGCTGATTTTGATGTAGTGCCTATGCAAGCATGTTCACTTTTGTTAGGCCGTCCTTGGGAATTTGATACCGATGCTACACACCATGGTAGAAGTAATAAATACTCTCTCATGCACAAGGGAAAGAAAATCTCTTTGCTTCCTTTGACACCTGCTGAAATTGTGCAATGTGATAAAGCTTTAGCTGACAAAGAAAAGAAAGAACGTGTTTTGAATCTGAAAATCAGCAAGTAGCTCAATCTGTTTTTCCACCTAAGAAAGAGAAGAACACACCTAGGTCCGAAGGCATTAAGTTAAAGGGTGCTGTTATGCTTGCTACTAAATCTGACCTTGCTGAAATTCAAGATAATGATACTTTGTGCTATGCTTTCGTATGCAAAGAGGTTTTATTTTCAATTGATGATATACCTAGCTCTTTGCCTGCTGCTGTCACTAACCTTTTGCAGGAGTATAAGGATGTCTTTCCAGCTGAGATACCCCCAGGGCTACCACCATTGAGAGGGATAGAGCACCAAATAGATTTGATCCCGGGAGCGACTTTGCCAAACCGCGCTGCATATAGAACCAATCCGGAGGAGACTAAGGAAATTCAGCGACAAGTCCAAGACCTTTTGGACCGTGGGTGCGTACGAGAGAGCCTTAGTCCTTGTGCTGTTCCTGTTCTTTTGGTTCCTAAGAAAGATGGTACATGGCGCATGTGTGTTGATTGTAGAGCAATTAATAATATCACAATAAGGTATCGTCACCCTATTCCTAGGCTAGACGACATGCTTGATGAGTTGAGTGGTTCTATTATTTTCACAAAAATTGACTTGCGTAGTGGTTACCACCAAATAAGAATGAAATTGGGAGATGAATGGAAAACTGCTTTCAAAACTAAGTTCGGTCTATATGAGTGGTTAGTGATGCCTTTTGGTTTAACTAATGCACCTAGCACTTTCATGAGATTGATGAATGAGGTTTTACGTGCTTTCATAGGAAGATTTGTGGTGGTGTACTTTGATGATATTTTGATCTATAGCAAGTCATATGAAGAACACATTGATCATCTACGTGCTGTTTTTACTGCTTTGAGAGAGGCACGTTTGTTTGCTAACCTTGATAAGTGCACCTTTTGCATGAATAGAGTTGCTTTTCTTGGCTATATTGTTACTCCACAGGGAATTGAAGTGGATGAAGCTAAAATTGAAGCCATCAAGAGCTGGCCTACCCCTGGGACTATCACACAGGTGAGAAGCTTTCATGGCCTTGCAGGGTTCTATCGGCGTTTTGTGAGAGATTTTAGCACCATTGCTGCCCCACTCAATGAGTTGACAAAGAAGGGCGTTCCGTTCCAATGGAGGCCAGCACAAGAACAAGCTTTTAATACGCTGAAAGATAAGCTTACGCATGCACCTCTACTCCAACTTCCGGACTTTGGTAAGACTTTTGAGTTAGAATGTGATGCTAGCGGCATTGGAATTGGAGGAGTGCTACTACAAGGAGGTAAACCCGTTGCTTATTTTAGTGAGAAATTGAATGGGCCATCTCTTAATTATTCGACTTATGATAAGGAGTTGTATGCTTTAGTGCGAGTTTTAGAAACATGGCAACATTATCTTTGGCCCAACGAGTTTATTATTCATTCTGATCATGAAGCTTTGAAACATATTAGAAGCCAAGCCAAACTGAACAAACGTCATGCTAAATGGGTTGAATTTATAGAGTCATTTCCTTATATCATTAAACACAAGAAAGGAAAAGACAATGTCATTGCAGATGCGTTATCTAGACGTTATACCATGTTGTCCCAACTTGATCATATGATTTTTGGTTTAGAAACAATTAAAGGATTATATGCTACTGATTTGGACTTTAAAGATGCTTTCGAACATTGTAAAGAAGAAAGAATTTGGAATAAATATGTGCTGAATGATGGATTACTATACCGTGCTAACAGGCTATGCATCCCAGCTAGCTCTATTCGCCTATTGTTCTTGCAGGAAGCGCATGGAGGTGGTTTGATGGGATATTTTGGAGTGAAAAAGACCGAGGATGTACTAGCTACTCACTTCTTTTGGCCTAAGATGAGGCGCGACGTCGAGCGCTACGTGGCACGCTGCACTACTTGCAATAAAGCTAAGTCTTGCTTGAACCCACATGGACTTTATATGCCTCTTCCTGTTCCTAGTGTGCCTTGGGAGGATATTTCTATGGATTTTGTTTTAGGATTGCCTAGGACCAAGAGGGGGAGGGATAGTATATTTGTCGTTGTGGATCGTTTTTCAAAAATGGCACATTTTATACCTTGTCACAAGAGCGATGATGCTACAAACATAGCTGATTTGTTTTTCAGGGAAATCATTCGCTTGCATGGAGTGCCTAACACCATTGTTTCGGATCGTGATGCAAAATTTTTGAGACACTTTTGGAGGACACTTTGGAATAAACTTGGGACAAAGCTGCTGTTTTCGACGACATGTCACCCTCAAACCGATGGACAAACGGAGGTTGTGAACCGCACATTATCCACCATGTTGCACGCTGTTTTGAAGAAAAATTTGAGGATGTGGGAAGAGTGTCTACCCCATATTGAGTTTGCTTACAACAGATCAGTTCACTCCACCACCAAGGTAAGTCCGTTTCAGGTAGTGTATGGTTTTAACCCCCGTGCCCCTATTGATTTACTTCCTTTACCAACATCCGAGAAATTGAATTTTGATGCTAAGACACGTGCTGATTTGATTCTGAAAATGCATGAGTTGACTAAGAAAAATATTGAAAAGATGAATGAGAAGTATAGAACTTATGGTAGCCAAGGTCGGAAACATATTACTTTTGAAATTGGTGATTTTGTGTGGTTACATTTGCGCAAAGATAGGTTTCCTGATTTGAGAAAGTCTAAATTGCTACCTCGAGCTGATGGTCCTTTTAAAATTGTGGAAAAGATCAATGATAATGCATATAAGCTTGAGTTGCCTGCAGATTATGGGGTTAGTCCCACATTTAACATTTCAGATTTAAAGCCTTACTTGAGAGAAGAAGATGACATTGCATCGAGGACGACTCCAATTCAAGAGAGGGAGGATGATGAGGACATCACTCTTTCGGATACACACACACCGAGTATTCCTCCAACAATAGGTCCATTGACACGAGCTCGTGCACGTCAACTAAATCATGAGGTGAGCTCATTCCTTAGTGTTCCTTTATATTTTGATGAGGATGGGATGCTACTGAATAATTGTGATGTATTATTACTTAGGAACACGGGAGAAGAACAGCAAGGGCGCCCAAGCCAAGGTGGAGGCCCAATCCAGTTCGAGTCCGTTTCGGAGTCCAGGACCAGTCCGCACTAAAATCGTCGCCCAGGACGCATACGGACTCCGTTTTTGACGTTCTACACATGGTTGGAAAGCTAAGGAGATAAGCTTTCTAACGGTACTGGTCCCATATCCAAATTCTTACTGAGTTAACGGGAATCGTCGAAACAAGTGGACGTCCAGAATCTGTCAGGGTGCTGCGCCACCATCTTTTGGGCCGTTGGGCCGTGTAACGTGTTGGAGTCCATTAGGGACACATCCAGGGGTCCTTGGCCGACCCTAGTCTTTTATATACAGTAACTGCTACCCTAATTAGGGTTCGGTTTTGCTTAGACATTGATCTACACACAGTTGTGAGATTTTCGCTCTTGTTCCGGACCGACTAGGCCGCCGCAAGTGTTTGTGGAACCCCGACTTCAAGTGCTTGAATTCAATTCGCAATATTTCAGATTGCATCTTCTACGTTCTTGCTTGTGTTCTCGGTACGCTTGCAGGGATTGAGCCTTCTTGGCGAGGTCAACCGCGCGACACGGTTGATAACCATCGGAGCTGTGGTGTAGTGATTGCAAGGGAGACGATCTGTTCGGGTCGAAGCCTTTGGATCATCAACGTCGAGTTCTCCACCCACCGACTTATCACTACCTATCGGAAGATTAGGCCAACATTACTCATCATCACTTCATCACCGGACTATCCGGTGAATAGATTTTCGATCTTCTATGCTTGGATTCTTCTCTGCAAGAATTAGTCCGATGTACATCTCTTATGATCGCTGAACCTTCCGGTGAGTGCAATCCACTCTAACTCCTTCTGACAAAATTGCTCCAGCGTGTACACTCTTTATCACCGGATTATCCAGTGAGGCAAACTGCCTCTAGACATAATACTCCGGTGAGTGCAATTCTTTCAGCGCCGGACCTTTCGATGAGAACAGTTTCTCTGGGACTTTTTCCAATTCAATCAAACTTTGTCCCGGCTGCGGTGGCTTCTTGATGTATTGCATCCATGAGACCTACTAACATATATTCTTGACAAACATGTTAGTCCCAATGACTATGTTGTTATTAATCATCAAAATCACAATCATAGTCTAATAGGGCCATTTTTGCTACAGTGGGATGCCGTAGTGGCGAGCATAGGACGACGGTGGGGACGACGAGTGACATGGCGGTGAGGGCACTAAAGTAGATAAGGCAGGGAGCAACTGAAGAGATAAGGGAGATAGAGGAATCGTGCGGAAGAGATAAAGGAGAGATCAATCGAGCTGGACCTCAATACAGGAGCCAAAAGCAGAGTGAATCCAAATTTTGGGTCTGGTCAAAATACAGTGTCAGCTCGTAACACGAATCGACATTGATAAAAAGTGTCAGTGTCAGTTCATGGTTATCAGCCGGCACTGAAGTATTAGTGCTGGTTTGTTCTAAGGGCCAGCACTGATACTGAGTATCAGTGTTTGTTCACCCCAGCTCAATCATTGATCGAGCACGGGATGTTACGAACCGGCACCAATGGTTCTAGCCTAGCCGGCACCGATGACCTGTTCTATTGCAGTATAGTGCTCGAGGAAATACCATCATGGAAGCACAATGGTTTCAGTCTCAGCACAAGGTAATGTAGTTCCAGCAAGATGATAATGTGAATTCATTTTGCTTACTTCAGTTAGGGATAATTGTTATTCTGGGAAAGCCTTGGGATCTTGGTGTTCAAGTGGACAAGTATTCAGATGCAAACAATTTCCTACTATGGTTTGCTATTGAAGTATCTCATGCTTTAAGCAAGATGTTAACTTGGTACTTCAAATTGAAGTGTTTTGAAATTGGTATGGTATTTGCTTGGGATCCTGGCAAAAGGAAGTGCTTATACTGAAATTTTGCAACAAGATCTTCAGAACAATTTTCCAAAGTGGGTTGCTTTTTAAGTGATTCATGCAGTAACCAAGGAGTTAGCTTTGTGCTCCAAAAGGAAGTGCTCTCAAACTGATATGCTCTTTGCTTGGGATCCTGATTTTCCGAAGAGCATATGTATTTCCAAGACAATGGCATTTGCACTTGTGTGTGTCAAAGCAGGTATAATGGAGATAAAAGAGTGCCTCACCAAGCAAAACAGACAATGGGATCCAGGAATTAAAGAGGTTATTTTTCAGGAATGCAATATCAAACCTGCGTATTACTTTAATCTCAACTCGGTTTAGAGTACAACAGAGCTTCAATATGCAGTGGAGCAAGTTGGAGAACAAATGCTTCATGGAGCATTCAGGTTTCAGTCTGGTGAAGAGTTATCATGTATATCAAATCATGATAGTTATTTGAGAAACCAAGTTGAAATGTACCTTAGTTTATATGTGGTGAGTGATTGACAAGTGTGTTGATTTAGTTTGATAATTTGTCAGATTGTATGAGCATTACTATGTATTGTAATGATGATCATGACTAACCAAAGTTGCAGTAAAAATATAGTTGACATTTTTATCTCTAAGTCTAGAAAAATTGCTTGCATAAGGTGTCGACATCGGGATGGTTGCATAAGGTGTATGCAAGTGGCAGTGAGTCATGCTTTGAGAAACGTGCAAAACGGTTTCATATTTTGGCCTCAAAACCGTAGAAGGATGGAGTGCACGTGGCATCATCATGAAACTGTGGAAGCTAAGTCGTGAAGGCGTCACGACCATTTGATGGACAGAATGAAATATGGACAAAAATATTCTGATGGCAGGTGGGAGACCATAGGAAGAGAGGGGTATTTTGGGAACAAAGAAACTTAGCTTCCAAGGGACCTCCCTAGTCCTATAAATAGAGGGGTAGGGGTTGGTTGGGAGGTTTGGGCCAACCACTTATATTTGTGTGTGAAAGGATCGAATGGCCCAAGAGGGGGGGGTGAATTGGGCGCTAATTAAAACTTCTACCGCTTTCTAAAACAAATAACAACCTTAGCCTATATAAAAGTGAATGCAACTACGTGATTTAAACTAAGACAAGGTAACTAAACAAATAAAATAACTAAGAGAGATAACGGTAAAGAAAGACTAGTAAGAACAAAGATACTCAAAGTAAAATGCGGGAATGTAAATAGTTGGAGAAGAGAACATCAATTTTTTTCCCGAGGTTTCGAGAAGTTGGCACTTCCCCCTAGTCCTCGTTGGAGCATCCACCAAGGATATAGCTCCCCTTTGAGTCACCAAGACTCAAGTGCTCCCTCTTGATTGCCCCTTCTCCATCTCCGGATTGGCGGGCATCAAACCAAGTACATCATCTCTTCCCGGGGCTCCCACAAGTCCTCCAAGAGATCACCGAGAACACCTTCGATCACCAAGACCGTCTAGGTGTTGCCAACTACCAAGAGTAACAAGCTTCAAGCTTCACTTGACAAAGACCAAACCTAGACAACAGCTAGATGCACACTTGTTACTCTCCAAGCACTAAAGGTGTCCTTAATCTTCAACTAAGAACTTGGAATTAACACAAGTGCTCTCTCTTGCTTCTAAATGACACACCAAGTGTATGAGCTGCTATAGGGTCGCAAGAGCCACTTATGAGACTAAATGAGTGGGTATTTATAGACTAAGGATCAAGAATTAGCCGTTGCCTAACAATCCAGAATTTTTCTTAACGCCGGAAGGTCCGGTGTGAATAACTCTCTCCACATCGGAATATCCGGTGCTAATACCCCTGCCAGAATAGCCGTTAACTGTTCCATTAGCCGTTAAAGTTTCGGTGTTTCATCCGGACTAACGTCGGATCATCCGGCGCATTGAAACCGGCCAGATGATAGTTTTGCAACCTTTCTGTATAAAATCATCCGGCGTTAACTCTTCAGTACGCCGGACCATCCGGCGTGTAGAATCAAGCCGAGACTGCACTGCAAAGATTGCTCCGGTGATCTCACCACTCGAACACCGGACCATCCGGCGTGGACTTCAACAATTTTTCAACTCAGAACTCTTAGGAAATTGCTCCGGTGCTGACAACAATTTTGGCGCCAGACCATCCTGGATAAGCTAGAGAATTTTGCTGACCTCGACCAAAGTAAACTCTGGTGAGTACACTCTTCATGCAGAGGATCATCCGGTGTGTTGAATATTCGCTGAATTCATCCAATTCAAACAATCTTGAGTTCTAACTTCTTGGACACTCAATCAAAAGCTTGTATGAGCTACCTAGCTCTAGAGATTCACAAGTGTGCATCAACTATGTCTAGACTCACCTAGGTCAAGCTACAACTCTTAACCCCCTTTATAGTACGATCAAAAGACTAAAAAGAAATAGAACCTATACTACTCTAAGTGTCCTTCATCTCCTTGTGACACTTAGAACTAGAAGATCCTTAATCTTCATGCACATGACCTTTGATCGTCCATATAAGCGCTTAAAGGGCCAAGAGTATCAAAGCATCATTGTGAACTAAGTTTTTCTTTTTCTTTGATACCATTCAAAACACATATGTTAGTCACAATGATACGGTTGTCATTAATCACTGAAACTCTTACCACTTACCTAGGGGCCTAGATACTATAGTGTGCTAGGGTTTTAGAGGAAAGGAGAAAGTAGAGTTTAGCCTTTATAATATGTAAGAGCTTTTTGTGAGGAAAACAACTTGTAATCTGTCGAAAAGAGAGCTGATCTTTGCAAGAAATGAAGTGCTTGCTTCCTCTGATGCTTGTGCTCATCTTCTTCAAGTTTTTCTTCTATTGGCTCATTTGCTTTGTTGCGAGTTTTGTCTTTTTTTGTTGCGTTTTTCATTCTCGGTTGAAGGCTAAAATTTTTGCACCTTGGGAAGTTGTTCTTGTTGTTGTTAAAATCATAAAATTCACATACAAATATATACAAATAGGTTTTTAAATTCTCTTACCTATAGATTATCAACTTGAAGAGTTTCTTCTCTCGGTGCTCTTCTCTTTGTATCTAAGGTTCTCTCCCTCAAAGTTGCTATATTTTGCAGCGATGACTCATAGGATAAGTGCCAATAGAACCTAGAGTTTATCTACACCAATGAGAGTCATGTTCCTTCTTAGATACTTTCATAGCAACTGAGTTTTCTCTTCGTTTTACTTTCGCTTAAGTTTTGAGTTGCGTTAGGTGACCGAAATAGGAGAATTCTATCAATTTCGAAAGAAATTTTATGAGACATCTATTCAACCTCCTCTAATCACCATTCTCGCTCCTACATTGTTGATGGCTTCAATCAATCTCAAGACCATCAGCTTGAGGGCATAACACTCATCCCAAATCCAAATCGCATTGCAACAACTCAGATTCGAATTCATAGACAAATCCAAACCACAGACACACAATTGGCACATCAATTCGATGAAGTTTCTGCTCTTCTTCCCTAGGCGTCGGACACGGTGAGAGATCCGGCAAAAATAATGGATAATCAGAGGAGGCGGACAAAGGTTTCGTTCGCCAAGTCTAGAGACATACTCCATCCGTTCATAAAGGGAATATGCAAAAAAAAAACCCCCAAAAGTCACTCTCATTTTGAGATTCCTCCCTATTGTTGCAACCCCTCCCCCCTCACTTTTTGAGATTCCACCCCAGATCTGAATTTGGTTGAAATTCAGCTGAAATATATTTGAATTTGATTTGAAAGATTCCTTGATTCATATATTCTTGATTTTATGTAGATATATATATATATATTTTCTTGATTTTATGCTGGTTTAATAATATATATTTGAATTTGATTCGAACAATTCCTTGATTCATATTAAACCAACATAAAATATATTTATTTTGAAATTCAGCTGAAATATATTTGAATTTGATTTGAAATTTGAAACCCCCCTAGAATTCACTTTGCTTTTGCGATTCTTCCCCAGAATTTGAAATTCAGCTGAAATATATTTGAATTTGATTGGGATCCCAATTTGATTTGAAAGTTTCCTTGATTCATATTAAACCAACATATGAATCAAATTCATATATATCTAATTATTAAACCAACATAAAATCAATGATATATATATATATATATATATACATGTATGCATATATTCAAATATATTATTTTGGTTAAGTATTCCAAAAAGCACCAAATTAAATTATAAATTAATCCATGCAATAAATTGAGCATATGCATTTAGCCAAAATAATATATTTGAATATATACGTACATGTATATATATACATATATGTATATAAATTTTGAGATTCAAATCAAGGAAATATATATATATGTATGAGTCAAGGAATCTTTCAAATCAAATTCAAATATATTTCAGCTGAATTTTAACCAAATTCAAATATGAGAGGAATCTCAAAATGTATATGACTTTTTGAGGGTTTTACAACAAAACAACTTTTGAAGGGAATCTCAAAATGAGAGCGACTATTAGAAAGGTTTTTGCATTTTTTCCGTTCATAAATACGAGATGTATTTCGACTAACCATGTTCGAGGTTTGACCAACAGTTATTCTAATAATATAAGGGTATGTGACACAAAGTTAATATCGTTGGATACTTTCTTATTGTGATTTTATAAAAGCTTGTCTGTTGACAGCCAAAGTGCGTCCTCTTCTCCGATTAGACTTGTCGATTGAGGTGGAAGCAGTTGTCCCTCCGAAGAAGCAAACACCAGAATAGTAAAAGGTGCCTTGGTCTTGTCTCCTTCCCCTTGCTCGCTCGACAATGTTCGACCCCATCGTCCTCGCATCCGCGGCGGCGACATGGCTGCTCAACAAGCTGCTGGACCGCCTCTCCAGCGCCGCCATTAACGCGCTGCTGAGCTCAGAGGGCCTCGACAGGGAGGTCGCGCTCCTGAGGGACGCGCTGCGCCGCGCCAACCTCGTCCTCGGCGCCGTGCCCGCCGGAGCCGCCGCCGGGGTCAGGATCGGGAACGAGCAGCTGGTGGTGCAGATCAACCAGGTGCAGCGGCTGGCGGCCGACTTGGCCAAGCACCTCGACGAGCTCGAGTACTACGACATCAAGGAAAAGGTACATTCCCTTCCGTTATACGACACCCCCTTGCCGGCCGAAGCCGCCGGTGCCCCCTCCTCTCTCTCTCTCTCTCTCTCTCTCTCGCTCTCTCGCTCTCTCTCTCTCTCTCTCTCTGCCTGCTTGTCTTGCTGTCCGCCGGCGAATCGGGGCAAGAACGGCCGGAACAGAGGAAGAAAGAATCCCCCCGCCCCCGACCGCCGCAAACGAGCTCGGCGCGGCCTCCCTCCCCTCCCCCTCCCCCTCCTTTCTCCCCCTCCTCCTTCTTCCCTTTCCCCGATCTGGTGGTTGAGGACCTGCGGATCGGCGCGCTGTCGACCGGATCTGTGCCGGGACGGCCGGATCTGCTGCCCTCTGCCGCGTTTCCTCGCGACGGCGGCCTAATTCCGCGGTTTCCTCATGGTTGGCGGCGGGGATTCGCGGCGTGCTTCGGCTTTTGGGGCTCGCGACGTTGAGGCTCCGCGAGCGCTGCTCATCGGTGTTCGGGCTGGCGGCCGCGGGTCTCCACACGATGGTGGCCTATCCTTGTCGTTCCAAGTGGTGGCAGCCCCGCTTTGGCGTCGGCCTGGCGGGATCGCCCTGCTTCCGGCAGCTTATTCGGCGGCCGCTTCGCGTGCTCCAAAGGTTTGTCGTTCCAAGTGCTATGCAGCCGGCTGGGCTCCGCGCGGTCATCGGGTTGCACGTGGTATCATGCTCGGCGGTGACAGGGTTCCTTGCGACGGCTGCGGGATCTGCGTGGTGTGCCGCGCCTCTTGTTATGGTCGGCCACGTTGTGGCCGTGGTGCTCGTCGCGGGTGTCCTTTCGGCCTCACGGTGTTCGCCTGTCTCGGCCTCCTGGTCGATTGGGCTCCTCCCCTTGCCGGTTTGTCCTCTACTCCCTTCGGTTCTGGCCTGTGGGAAGACCAGTCGTCGGTGGTGGCCTTGTGGACAGCGCATGCGCAAGGTGTCGGCCGCAGCTGCGTGGGCGGTAGCGTCGGCGACTACTCAGTTGCGTGGACGGTTTGCGGATGCGTGGTGGATGGGGTGCAGGGAGTTACGGGCGAAAGCTAGCCCGGCTGGTTGACCGGTGCTGACAACGGCCCTTGGGAAATTTGTCTATAGGACACCGATCAATTGTGACTTTGTCTGTGTCACGCTCCATAAGTTGAATTAGGCCACGGGGCACTGCGAATTCGTGTTTTTTGCCTCAGGACACTAGAGGACACTATACCAGGGGAGAAAGACCGTTATGCCCCTGGCTTCACACTTTTGGTATTTTTTTCTCCATGCATAGACCATAATTAATTCTCAAAATTTGTAGAGTGATGCACTGCTCTATTCCTCATACGTGTGATTTTTGTTAGATTTTTTACACAAATCTTGCAGAATGAACCCAAGGGCAAAATGGTCTTTCCCCTGCTCTAGCGTTCTGGAGGCAAAAACCACAAATTCACAGTGTCCCGTGGCCTAATTTGCATCAAAACCAAATTCGAAACTAGGGAAAAACCCAAATTGGTCAACATCTACCACTTGTACACTCATAAAGGGGAGATATCAAGTGCGATTGCAGCATTAGGTGCAATCATGAAATCACTTCTGGTTTGGCACACGCAGCACATCCAACACTACAGTTTGCATGCCACATTTCAGATCAACTAGGTGTAGCATTTTTCTGGTTTGGAACGATTTCCTTGTGCCCTCGAACATTAATTTCCATGTGCATAATGTTTCTTTTGTGCTCTGTAAAATATAAATTCTATTTTCTCATTATGATCCGGCTTCATCTTTTTGTTTTTTGGTAAATTCTATTGGTAGCAAGGAGTTTTGATTCTTGCACTTTACATTTATGATGAGCAGGTTAAAAAGAAGAATCAGAAGAGCAGCAACCCATTTTGTTAAGTTAGCCTTTGTGGAATAGTCCACTGGCTATGGGAGTTGGAGATATCGATTGCGTTGAAACAACCGATTTGCATCGAAGTGATGCAAATGGAGTGACACCTTCCTTAAGGATGCATCAGTTGTTTCAAACCTGTTTTGTGAGGTTTCACAATTGGAATACCTAAGGTTGGCCCTTGCGGGGTTGAGGTAGAGATTTTGGTTGAATCGTGTTATGTTTCTGATATCGCTTAGCTAAACCTGCCATCCTTGACATGGGAATTCATTTGCTTTGAAGCTTGAAGTCAAGAATATACTTGGGTTGTAGGAGTATTGGCGTTGTCAGGGGTTTGTTGAATAGTCTATGACCTATAACATCATGATAGGATGCTAAATTGGCTTGTCACCATTGAAGCATTATCAATTGAACCTAGTGAGTTTTGCTCGTTGAGTGAATGTTGAAATTTAAGGTCGTCTGAACTTTTCCTGACCTAATAATCAAAGGTATTGTTTGGGCTTGTCGTGGTATTTTATTGACAGATTTTTAATGTGATTCATTCTAGAGCTTTGTTTCTTAATGGCTCTTGTGGAGTGAATGAAGTTAAAGAAGTAATTGACTAATTTCTGATGTGAGAGTTTTGGATTTCTGTTGGTGACCCAGTTTTCTCTAAGAATGGAGATTTGACTGAGAGATGCCTGAGTGGGTTTACATGTTGGAAGTTTGTCTCTATTGGGAGTAAGTCTATCCAAACCCTGGTTCAAGGGAAGAGTGTTGTAAAAGTGGAGTTCATTCCGGAATTTAAGTGCTGAGATTAGAGTTATGTTTGGAAGCTAAGGGTTGCTCCCCTGTTTAAAGGAGTGTAGTGAAAGAGGATGAACTATTGGGGTGTATCTTTGTAGTTTTGTTGCTGTTCAGGAGAGGGTATGCCTTCTAAGGATCTGGAGAGAAGCATTGTATGCTAACGCTCAACCCGTTGACGGTAAACTAGTGTTGCAAATGGTGTTTTCTAAACTAAATTCGCAAAATAACTAAATTGGAGTTGGATTAACAGGGTTAAGTTTGTAGAAGTCATATTTTTCAACCCTCTCCATGAGCTTTCCGCAGTGATCATCTTGTCGGTTGGATTAACCGATGTCTTTCCAACTTTTGAGGAGGATGTTTTTTGCATGCAATTTTACTTTGAAGAAGTTGTGGTGTAGTTACCGATAGTATGACTGGCCTGGGAATGTGAGCAACATGTGAAGTTCTTTAGTATGCCAGTTTGGCATTAATCTGAACGTACCGGTCAACACAGTTTATCTATTGGTTCAACTACCTCTGGATGGAAGTGTTCTGGTATTCAAGTTGGAAAGTGCAAGTCTAAACTTGTTTAGAAGGATTGAATTAGGCAGGTGATTGTATTCTCCTGATCACCCCTTCTAGACTTGGTGATATATCGGGATGAGAATGACCAACTAGAGGTTTATATTCCTATTGGGGTTTTTGACCCGAGTCGGTGGAGTTAGCCAAACAATATTTTTGGTGTGATTGCATCCACCAAAAAGGATGTTTCTGGGCAACTAATGCCTTGGTTTTAGAACTAGTTGAAGAGAGTGTCTCATAATTGGCTGGTATAGTATTAGCAGAAATGTTGTGTGTTCTTGGATTCGTTTTCCCTTTTAAGAGTGCGAAGGCAACGAAATGGTAAAGACCGTCCAATGTAACAGAGATTCGGAGTTTTCTTGGATTCGCTGGCCATTACCGACATTTTATACAAGGTTCTTCTTTTATTGCAAAGCCTATGATTAGACTTACCGAGAAGTGTGTTCCATTTGTATGGACTGATGAATGTGAGACCAATTTCCAAACTTTGAAGAATAAGTCAGTGAACGCTCCCATTGTGGCTTTGCCCGAGAGTGGCAAGCATTTCGTAGTCTACACCGATATTTTCCGAATTGGACTTGACTGTGTGCTTATGCAAGGCGGTCAAATAATTGCATATGCTTCCAGACAATTGAAAACTCATGAACAGAATTATCCCACTCATGACTTAGAATTAGCTGCAATGGTTTTTGCTTTGAAGAGTTGGAGGCATTACCTGTATGGCGAGTCATGTGATATTTTCACTGATCATAAGAGTCTTAAGTACATTTTCACTCAAAGAGATCTGAATTTGAGACAACGAAGATGGTTAGAATTAATCAAAGACTATGATCTGACAATTCAGTATCATCCAGGGAAAACGAATGTGGTAGCAGATGCTTTTAACAGAACAGGTGTTCCTAAAACAATAATGTCTATATTGTTGGATTTGAGCCGAATGATGATTTCTTTTTGTTTTACTAGTACGATACAGAAGGAGACTCAAATGTTTATTTAGTTTGCTATACCTGAGTGTATTCATGAAGCTCAACAATATGATCGTCTTCTTTTAGAAGTTCGAAAGAGGACTTCGATGAAAAAAATTCAAAAGAATTTACCATTGATGAGAATGGCGCAATACACTTCAAAGGACGTCTTTGTGTACCACAAAAGGCAGATGTGAAAATGAATATCTTGAGAGAGTCCCACTGGACTCCTTATACAATTCATCCGGGTGGAACCAAAATGTATCGAGACCTAAAACTAAATTTTTGGTGGAAAAGGATGAAAGTGGATATTGCTAAGTATGTTGCATCTTGTGGTGTCTGCCAACAAGTAAAGGCTGAACATAAAAGACCGGCAGGATTAATGCAATCCTTAGAAATCCCAGAATGGAAATGGGAACATATCACTATAGACTTCGTTGTTGGGTTGCCCCGTTCACCTCGAGGCAGAGATGCTATTTGGGTTGTCGTGGATAGGCTTACTAAATCCGCACATTTCATCCCAATGAAGACAACCAGTTCGGCACATGATTTGGCTCCCTTGTATATCAAGGAAATAGTGAGGTTGCATGGTGTGCCAAAATCGATCATTTCAGATCGAGATTCCAAATTTGTATCCCAGTTTTAGCAGAGTTTGCTTATAATAATAGCTATCAAGCTAGTATTCGGATGGCTCCCTTTGAGGCCTTGTATGGCCGAAGGTGTGTTTCCCCTTTGTGTTGGGATTCCGTTGGAGAGAGATCACTACTTGGTCTAGATTTGGTTCAGCAAACATCAGAAAAGGTACACCAAATACGTCAGAACCTGTTGGTTGCTCAAAGTCGACAGAAGAGCTATGCAAATATCCGAAGATGAGACCTAGAATTTTCAGTTGGTGATTATGTTCTTTTCAGAGTTTCGCCAACCAAATGTGTTGTACGTTTTGATATCTCTGGAAAGCTTAACCTGAGGTACATTGGCTCATTTCTAATCACAGCCCGAGTAGGCAGTTTGGCGTACCGTCTTGATTTACCAGACTCAATGAGTGAGTATATAATGTCTTCCATGTTTCTATGCTAAGAAAATATCCGAGAGACCCTGAGCATAAAATTGATGTTGAATCAATCACGATAGAGAAAAGACCTGACCGTAAAGTGCCACCCAGTACGTATTCTGGATTCCTCAGAGCGAGTTATGAGAAGGAGAACTATCAAGTTTGTGAGAGTCCTTTGGACAAATCAATCAGAATGAGAAGCAACTTGGAAACTTGAAGAACAAATGCGTAAGAAGTATCCTGAGCTCTTTGAGACTGGTGAGTCATAAGTTTTGAAATATTTTACCTCCATTCTATAGTTGCCTTGGAAGCGGCAGAATTCAGGGACGAATTCCTTTAAGGGGGAAGAATGTAATACCGATTTTTTTTTTGAGAGGAAAAATAAGGAGTTTTGACCAAAATTTTGACTTTTTATCTATTGCTCGTATGGACGATCGGAGACCGTGGTTGCGTTCATCTTGTCGAGACAAACCCATTTTGATACTCACATGTCCGTTCCGGGCACTTTGTGACCCGTAGCAAGCCCAATAAATTTAGACCGTTTGTTGTTTTAAAAATAAAAAAAAATAAAAAAGAGGATAAGTGTCGGATGGATCGGCCCTCAACCCGATCCATCCAGACTCTTCACGTGCTCGTGTTTTCTCTCTCTCTCCCTCTCTCTCTCTCTCTCTCTGTCTCTCTCTCTCTCCTGCGTGCTGCACCGTCCCCGCCGCCTCTGCGCCGCCGTATGCCTGCGAGCCGGGCGTCGCCGTCGCGCCGTGCGCTGCCGTCCGCCGCGTAGGCCGCTTGATGTCGCCGGGTGCTGCGTCGCCGGCCGCCGTCGCCTCCGCCTGACCGGCCGCGCCTCGTCGCTACGCTGCGCGCCTGCGCCGTCGTCGCCGCTGCGTGCGCGCGCCGCTGTCGTGCGCCGTCACCAGCTGTCGTGCGCCGCCGCCGGCCGCCGCGCTCTCTCTCTCTCTCTCTCTCTCTGTGTGTGTTTAGACTGGGAACCGCAGAAGCAAGCCAGCAGCAAGAGCCGGCCGAGCGGGAGAGAAGCCAGGAAGAAGAAGCCAAGAGAGAGAAAGGAAGAAGGAGAAAAGAAAAGAAAAGAAAGGAGAAGAAGAAGAAAAAGAAAAAGAGAAAAAGGAAAAAAGGGAAGAAAAAAAAGGAAGAAAAAAGAGAGTTGGAAATTTTGTAATTTTGTCGGATTCGTCGTCAACCCTTCGAAGGTGATTCCTCGGTAATTCCTGGACGTTTATGGTTGAATCGAATCAATCAATTCCTGTCGTATCATTTCATGTGATCAATAGTCTGACTCGTTTCGATAATCATTATTGGTTCGAAGATACGACATCCGAGTCGAAGTATTCTTTTCGTTCATCGGAGCGAAGTCTAATTAGTGAGAATTTTTGGCTCGACTCTGAATTGGAAATAGTGTATCATTTCATGTGATACAGTTTTCTGTTCAGTTTTCCGAAATACAGGCGTATCTGCGACGTTTCAGGCGTAGGGGTGACGCTTCATATTTTATGTGTTTTAGTGCTAATAATATACCTGTACAGGTGGTACTATTTCCGGACGTTCTTGATCGAAATTTCTTCGTCGCTTTTGGTAAAAGACAAGTAACGTAGGGGTGTAATTCAATGCTATGTTTATAGTCATGTCTTACTTCTTTCACAGATAAAATTGAAATATCTGATATTTTTTTCAATTTATTCATATGATGAATGATGTCGCATTTGACGAATTAAATCAATGTTATTTCATTGATTTTGAGTATATCGTTGATGTTATGAGCTAGTAGTGGTGATACTCATGGAAAATAATCATCAAAAGAAAATAAGAATTGACATCGATTCACATGCATACATATGCATTTATGCACTTCATATGGTGATAAAGGCCGATCAATGCTATCGTGCGTAATTCATACCGGTATATGGAGTTGCATGAGAGGTTGGCATCGTCCAGCGCAAAACTCTCAAATGGAGTTGTATCATGGCATTCATACATTTATTATAATATATACAGAATCTGAAAGGGGTTAGTGCCATGATATATGGGAGACCGTATTGGAGTTTGTTGTTGTGTTTTCACTGACAGGTGAATCAAGATTGTTATGGCTTAAAACTCATATGTTTTGGCTTTTCGTGGTGAGAAAAATATTTGTATCTGAAATAGTCTTTAATCTAGTGAGATATGTTTATATTCATAGCCGTTACTTGCTGAGCTTGTCTCACCCCTGTTAAATCTTTTACAGGTATGTTTAGATGTTGACGTGCATTTTGGGGATGGATCTTGGTAGTTGCACGCTCTACCTCATCACAATGTTGATAACTCAACCGGTGTTTAGAAGTTGTATTTTTGGTGGTCTGTCGTTTGTTTTGTATATGATGTGGTAAGACGCTGGTAGCGTCATGAAGATTGCTATATATGTTGGTTATATCTTATATTGTCTGTCTGTGATCTTTTTTTTTTTGTCAGTTATACCGTCCTATAGAGGAAATGCTACCAAAATTTTTCATATTCGAATAAAATATGTTTAGTTGTAAAGTAGGGTGTTACATTAGTTCCGTTGCCCTGTGGAGACTTTGGAAACTAAGGACCAATTTTATATTTTCAGAAAGGAATTTGGAAAGCGGTCCCAGCAATGGTCAAAAGTTTAAAGGTGCTTTGCCACAAGAAAAATTCATCGACCTTCAAGAGTGTTGTAAGCAAGCTGGAAGTTTTGACAAGGCGGCATGGAAGAATACTGATATGAACATGTATGTCAGTCAGTACAGTGAACTGGGAGTCAGAATGGACGCTGCAGGCGTGTGACCAAGCTCCGGATGAGTTTGGAGATGATATCTCGATGTAATGGGCTAGAGAGAGTGCGACAGTTTCTTCATGTAGTATGTGGAATAGTTTTTGCCTTATGTGCTGTGAATGTGAACACTCTGCTATGAGTGCTTGTGCCTCCCGACTGGGAGCGAAATTTGGGCTGTAAAACAATATTTGGTGGTCCGGCTTAATAAAATTTGAGACCAGGGTGCGAGCTCTTGAGCTCTAGAAAAATTAAGAAGAATAAAACATCAAAGTAAGATTGTGGTCACGGATTTGAAAACAATAATTTCCGAGTTTTTGCCCGAACAATATCAATCAATGCAAAGATATAAAATTCAAAAACTTCTTTGTGTATGTGGAAAAGATTAGCTGGAATATGAAGATTGACCTAGCTAATTATTCCTCATCGGTTCTACCAATACGTAAATATATTTTTCGAACTATAAGCATCGCTCGGTACACTGCGTTTAGCTCCTCGCTGCAACCGAAGATTTCCATGTCCTTTGAGGAAGTGATCAAGTGAGACGTCCACAATTGCCTAAATCTAGTCCCGAGTGATGTAAGAGATTGAAGTTCCGCAGGCAATGACTGGAGATGCTCAAAGCCCTCCAGCGCAATATATCTCAAGGAGGTGAGAGAAGTAGCAGCCCTTTCACATGGTTATCCATCAAGATATCCACAGATATATGGCATATTTGTTTCAGTTGCAAATTCTGAAAAACGGCTTGTAGATTGTAAAAAGTTTTTAGATTGTGGATTCTAAAAGAAATTGATGGCTAATTCAGTAAAATGAACTTTCACAATCTGTGAAAAGCTAAGGAAAACCAGCTTCTTGGATTCCCACGATCCAACAAACGGATTGTAAAAAGTTATGTTAAGAAACTGTCTGTTTATTTCAGCTTTAGATTGTAAAAGATGAAAGCTACAATTCAAAACCAAAACAAGACCATACATATATCGAGCACCACGACCCCCATCAATAAATAGTGTTTTCAGAGAAGTTAACTGGCTGTATATGGGCACACAAAGGACACCAATGTCATTAGTATAGAGCTCTTGAAGTGGTAGAGAGAAGTGCTCACTTTTGGTTTCTGCAGCCGCTAAGCCTGGGGAGCTTTTTACTCGCAAATAGTCAAGACTAGTGAGGAATTTCAGACCTTCCCATGATGCCAAACCAGGGCAGTCTTCAATGCTGAGTTTACCAAAGAGTATGGGGATTGTGTGATGCTTCTCCTAAAACCATTATATATAGCAGACTGAGGCAATCTTCTATGACAATTCTCTCCAGAGATACAGAATTTCTGGCAACTTCTTGCTCGAACCTTAAGCATCTCCTCTGCACCAGGCATCTATAGCCATCCCCCACCATGGCGCAAGCGCACCTGGCCGCCACTCCCTTTGTCGGTCCACCCCGTCCCCTTCCTGCGGCAACCCAGCTGTGCCATTAGCGCCGATGTCCCCTTTACACGAGGATCCACCCTTCCGGTGGTGTGCGGCGGCACGCCCGCTGGTAGTACTGCCAAGGCCAAGCACTGCTTGCGCTTGCTCCACAGGTTACCAGTGACTAGTCCAAGAAACACAATCACAAATACTGTAGACTGTAGGAATACAACGGACAAGTAGCAGTTGCATCTTTTGTCGCCTCAACTGATAATTATTATGGTACAAATATAGTCTCCTCATCGGTCAAATAGAGCCAGTTAGGCAACTGCACTTAGCCATGCAATGTGATCCAGATTTCTGCCACAGCAGCAATGGACGGATCAAGCACCCACGCAACCCTAGCTCGAACTGAAACTACCTCCATCCAGCGTGCTGATGAGCATACTCAGCAACAACTTTGCGCGCAACATGCCATGTCCTCGCAATTTCTTGCAGTGACACGGGCTCAGGTAGACCCTGGAGCAATATGCCAAACTTTGACTACGCAGAAGCACTCAAAGCAGCATGTTACAGACAATTTGAGACAGGATGAGCTTCTGCAAATTCTTAGGGAAAAAAGCACGCATACTGAAGCAAATATGAACCAAGTAACTGATATGAAACCAAATATTTGTTCCTTTGTGCGTATATAAAGCTAAGTTACATGGAAACTACTATGGTAAAATACAGTACATCACTTCACATACCATTGAATAAACATTTGGATTATGAGAATCCATTGAATTAGCAATAACGACAGTTCTCCTCTAAAAGACATGGCGACCATAAATAGACAGTGAGGATGCAAATGCAATCAACTTAGACCACAAAGTACAAATTATGCATTCCACAGTGACAGTACAAGCTCCCTTAACACGGTACCTCCATCAAGCAGCTGTTTCTCCCTCCCCGTTCCCTAAAATCAGGGCATGAGTGTCACCATCACCCGTAACGAACAAATTTACCAGAGATAATGTTGTAATGTAGAACAAAATATAATGCCTCCAAATATCCGACTATTGTAGAAGCAATTACATAGACAGTGCATAAAAATTGTAAGATTGGATTTGCTGCGTATGATACCTGGGCTGGGGGGATTCTGATTTGGAACCGCTTGAGCATTATTACGGTTATGTAGTATCTCAAAGGACAGCATTTTCAGAGCAATCTTCCTCATATAATCATACTGAGAAAAACAAAAGAGAAGGGTTTAAGCAGTGGTTTGTACTGACACATATATGTAGGTGCAAGTTGGATCAATGAATAATATCTTGCTACCAGTATGTCCTGGTGTGATTAGCACAGTTGAACAAGGATTTTTTCTCTTTTATCCTCATGTTAAGGGAGTCACGATGTTTGAGCCAAGATAAATGATTGTATAATATTGCATATCCACAATAGTCTTGCATATATTACTTACTTTCCAAAAGGAGGAGAGGGAGAAAGAGGGGAGAGGGGGTGTGGCGGCTTAAGATAGGGAGTTTAAACCTCCTCTTATTTACTTCTTGATTAACAATGAGCTGTTGGCTTCATATTCTGGACTCTCTAGACTAGTATCTAACATAAATAGATGGACCGAGGCAGGAAAGCCTGCCTTAGCAGAGAGAGAAAGGGAGGAGATGGGTGGTGCTGACCGCGGCGCTGGCGACAAACGACGGCGAGGCGGCAGTCTAAGCTCAGCCCAACATCAACAACTCTAAGTGAAAGTTCCATTTGGGTAGGTGGCAGCGATGGGGCATGATGGAAAGGTAGTTGACGACGAGTAATGGCAGTGGCGATGGGTTGGTCGACAGCAAGAAGCGAGCCGACGACAGGGAATAGGGAGAAGGGCACGCGCTCGAGCATCAACGGGCTGTGGGGAAGCTTACCGTGGCTCTAACATGTGCGGAGAGGAGTTTCAGCGGTAGATGTGATGGCGAGATGGACGAGGCCGCGGCCAGAGTCGAGGATGGAAAAAGACGGATCACACGTGATTCCAACAGGGAAACAACGGCGATGGCTAGGGAAGCGGTGGAGGGCGTACAGACGATCCTCCTTTGAGTTCCTCACAGCAGGCCTCGTCGGTGTCTGAGTGCAAATCAAGTGTGAGGGTGATGATTCGGAGGCAGAACAGAGAAGATCAAGCCGGGATGTGGCCATTTGGTACTGGAGAGAGACCTAGGGATGACAAGTGGATCCAGATCAGCTCACTTGTCAGTGAGAAGTGAGGGGGGGGGGGTAAAAGATACCACGTGTGCAAAGTAGCCGGCTTGGACTCTACGTGTGCAAAACTAGTCAGCTTGGGCTCCACGTGTGCAACACTGTTGGGGAAACCACACGTGGGCAACACCGACCAGGAAAACCCACTCTAGGTGGGACTATTTAAACGGCATTAAAAAGGTAATCAATCCTTTCTTTTCATCTTTTATCAAATCTTCCTCTTCCTGATTGACTCAATCAGGGAATCCTTTATTCTGGCCCGCTTCAAGATATGATGACTAAACAAAAAATCTCAACCTTGGGGTTGCATTCAACTTTACATGTCTATGGGGCTTTGACTATGGTGGCTCCTCCTTTGACCCCAGGCGTACCGTACCTGAGACAACCCTTTCCTCACCCGAGAATTGTATTTCAATTGCTTAAAAGGAGAAGTCCAAAAAGTACATGGGACAATTTAGAAAGTTTTTTTTTAGTTCAAAGGGTTATTTAGACCAAACCCCGCAGTTCAGGGGTGAATTAGACATTTTCCTAAATAGATAACCTACCAATCTAGAACTTTCTAACTCGATTAAGGATAAGGCTGGTGGGGGTGGCTGGAAGCGTAGGCAGTAGCGTTTGGCTGCCCTAAGCCAGCACACGCTCCATGCTAGCTTTCAGGCAGCAATCATAGCTCTATGGGGGGGGGGCTTGAGCAATAACATATCCTCCCTATAGGACCGAGAAAGGCGACTAGAGGAACGGTGAATAGAAGCCTCACCAATTTCTTGGATGACATCTTAATCTTTCACCCAATACGCCTCAAAACAACAAGCGAAAACATATCACAATGAAATTCTCCAAAGAACACATGGCTTACATGGATGGAATTGAACCCTAGGTTCCATAGAACACTATTCCAAGAGTCATAGCCATAAAACTTACAATTTGAACCAAAAACACTTAGATCTAGGCACCGGGTGAAGAATTCTCTAAGTTGATAGATCTAGAAACAAGGGATGGTTCAAGACAAACTTGTATGAGATTCTTATACCTCTAGCAACAAGAAGAATGTCTCCAGCACGATGAAAAATTTCAGCTCTCCAACAAAAACGAAAATCACAACAAAAACCGACGAATTTGCAAACAAAAGGAGCCAAGAGAGAGAAACTAGAAGAAGATGAACACAAGCACAAGAGAAAACATAATCTTCATTTCTTACAGAGGAATACCCTATTTTTTGAAGATTCCAAAGTATTTTCGCATACAAAGTTCTCACCTAACACATAGACTAAGCACTCATCTTTCTCATTTCTATTTTCCTAGATTTTCAAAATACCCCTCTCTTTCAATACACTCGTACCTACCACCGAGGATATTTTTGTTCAACTTTTTCTTCGTCCATCGAACAACCGTGACGCATTCATAACTTAGCTTCGTCTCGATGCAAACTTCGCGATGATGCCAAGTGTACTTCCAACTTTCTCATGGTTTTAAGGTTAAACTGTGAAACCGCCTTGCACGCTTCTCAAAGCGTGACTCACCACCACTTTCTTACACCTTAAGCAAGCCACCCGATGTTGACACGTGTACTCCGTCTTACGATCTCGACCGCCGGCAAGTCTCTCCTACTCCCGATCCATCGGGTCGTCTTGTCACATGCACTGGCATTCCTTTCACTTGACTTTGTCAATACGCCGTCTTCATCCACCTTCTCAACCTTTACTTGCTCTCCACGTGTATAGCTAGGATCACCCTTGACTCCGCTCGGCCTCCTTGATCGTCAGGCATCAAGCATCCCGCTTAGCCTAAGTCATCTCGCCATCGACCATCAAGTTGTATCTATCACCTACATATGACAAGCACAAAAGTTTTCCCAACTCCATCTCCAATTAGTCATAATCAAAATTCTCAGTTGAAAACTCATCACTTAAAAATCGTGAACACCAGATGATTCGGTGTACACTCCTTCTAAGTATCGAACCATCCGGCGTGTGAAAAACCTTTCTTCACTGAGCCGAGAGAAAATCTCCTAGAAAAAGCTCTGGTGAAACCTCTGGTGTACACAATTTCAAGCGCCAGACCATCCGACGTGAACATTTGAACTTCAACTTCTAGAACGTTCTAGACAAGCATTCGACGATCCTCCGGTCTGCACAACTACAAGCACCGGACCATCCGGCATGTGGAGCACTTGAACTTCAACTTCTGAAACGTTCTGGACAAGCATTCGACGATCCTCCGGTGTGCACAACTGCCCATCACCGGACCATCCGACGTTCAACTTCATTTTGGCACCAAGAAACACATCTTCTGGAAAATACTCCGACGTGCACACCTCGCTAACACCGGACCATTCGGTGAAGTCTTCGATTTTATCTTCTGAGTCAAAATCTCCAGTGTGGATTTCTTCTGAACACCGGACCATCCGGTGTTTACAATTTTCCTAACTCAGAGACAAAAACTCCAACCCCCATTTTTCTCTAACTCCGGTTAGTCATAATCATAATTATGCATTGTAATACATAGATATGCTCATGCAAATCAAACTCAACTCAACTTAAACCTTGTCGATGACTCATCACAAGTAGACGACACATATCCACTTGGTTTCCCATCCCATTTGTGACTCCAGCTTGTTCTCAAGCTGAAAGTGGAGGTCTTGGTTATCATTGTTCCATGTCACATCTCAGAGAAGTCCTCCAACAACATCCTAGCACCTGATCAATGTGTTGAATTCCATAAGGATGACATATCATAAGGATCCCAAGCGCGCTGTCGAGGTGAAGCTTGAAATGGTAGGCAAGCTACCGACGAAGCTGTATGATGAAATGTCGAGCCGTCGGACGGATAGCGCCATTGGTTACCATGGCGTGTCTGGTGCTATGATGAAGTGACATCAGATGTTGATGTCGTGCATGGAATGGGCCTCACAAAGGAAAGGCATAGCAAAAAGGTCCGAAGACACCCAACTAGGTCCAAGATTTGACCCCGAAAGCACATACACATTCACCGAGAGGAGAAATGTGTGGTGCATTGCAGGATGTGGCTCCAACTGATCGTAGTTGTGCCTATATATCAGCCTAGAGTGCGCATTGTGAAACGGAATGCCAAGAGTGGAGAAGACGTACCAAAGAACTCCGAAGATGCACACGAACTCATAGTACGGCTCCCCAGCTTAGCAGGCAAGCCAGGACGGGTGAAGAAGAGCAACAACAACGACAAGAGACCAGCAGAGATGTTGTGGCGTTGGCAAGTAAGGGCGAGAGAATAGGGAGGTTAGTACTCTTCTTCTATACTTCTTGATGAATAATTAGCCTTGTCCTAATATTTCTAGCCAGGGACTCCCTTACAGATTCATTCCACACTCTTCCAGACTTATAGATAATGCCTAATGTATACAAATAAACTACCAATCTAGGACTCTCTAACTTAATGCACAAGACATATAATTAAGGATAAGGCCAGTGAACTAGCTGGTAGTGTAGGCAGCAGTGTGCGATTGCCCTAAGCCAGCCGCACGCCCCACAGCAGCCTGCTGGCAGCAGCCCTAGCCAGGTCTGCTGCCCCACACAGCCCATAGGTGTTTGGGCCATAACATTTGCGGATTTTGATTCCCCATAAGTGGAAGTGCTAGCTTCGCCTGTAGAAGCTACCTGGCTGGTTGCTGCAGTATACATCCTCTCTTCAAATCGCACAGCCATATTTTGAATCTCAACCAGAGAGAGCCCCCCTTCCTCTGGCACTGGCAGATACCTCCTCAAAGTCTCCGTTCTACACATAATGCAACATGTTATATCTTAAATTGTATTTAATAATTTCTGTAAAACGGATAAGCCAGGTGTCCAGGTGACCAATTTATGTACAGAAATATTGTATTAGCATACAAGAGCCAGAAGTTGGCAAGGAATTATTAGATGGCTATAAAACTCCACACATCCATATGGCTGAACAGACCCAGCTAACGGGACAGCACAAACTAAAATGAACATAAAATGGCGGTCATAAAAATGATGCAATAAATAAATGGAGAAAACGAGACATATTTTCATTGAAAAAGGTCCATTTTACTCTCTCCAACAATCAACTTTATTTGATTGACCACCCAAAAAAAAACAACCGACTTATTTTACTCCCCCGAACTATTTAAACTAGATCAACTCACTCCCTAATGAAATTAGTCTTTTTTGTTTCTCTCAGTAAAAGTTGAGTATTATTTGAACTTAAAACTCAACTTTTACAGAGGGAAACAAGAAAAAAAATACAAATTTCATTAGGGGGTGAATCAATCTAGTGTAAAAAGTTGGGAGGAGTAAATTGAGTCAATTTGGGAGGTTAAACAAACAAAGTCAATTGTTGGGAGAGTAAAATGGACTTTCTCCATTTTCATTTGATCAAGTTAAGAGTTATTGGATGTCGGTTGTCACCGTGTGCGGAAGATCTTTTAGATTCCCACTGCATTGGTAAAAATCCATGGACCCCCATAAAAAATGAATGCAAGTATTTCATCTCTGTATTATGTGTACCTTTATGTTTATGCATGTTCCAGATACAATTTTGTATCCCTTAGCAAATGAACTGATGGTTCGTGCTGCTGATTTTGGAACTCATTTAAGCAGTTGGGTAGATTCGAGAGACAATTTTATGATCAAGACAGGCTTGTACCAGACATGGATGGGATGGGATGCATATGTAATATAATTGTACTGTACCCCTATGTTGAGGTTTAATGGGTGAACGATTTGTGAGAAAATAGGGAAAATTAATAAACAATACAGGCAAGGAAAAGATGTACTAGAGGTAGTAGCATATTAAGAATCGGGGGTAAATTTTGAGGTAAGAATAATATATGTACTATCAATCGAGGCCTTTGTGTAGGGAGGATCGATCAACAAATAAAATTCGCAACGCGATCTGTCCATTTCACTCATCTAGAAAGGGAAACTCGAATCGAATCGTCAAGGGATCTTGATTGGGGATTAGAAGGGAAGGAAGAGGAAGAGACGTACATTTTATTGACGACCCTACCGCGCGCCGCGGGCCGGAGCTCGGAACGCCATTCGCCGCCGCCGCCGCCGCCGACAGGGTCAGCACCTTGGGCGCCGTTCGTGCTTCGCCTTACCAACCTAGCCGACAGGATTGGACTGGGTCGAGAGGATTTCCGCGCTTTGATCTTGGGCATGGTGGATGCACCTTCGCTCTAACAGAGGGAAGTGACGAAGGGATCCGCAGGGATCACGGACGAAGACTAGCTATAGCATAGACTTTACATGTGCTTGACAAACACTTATCTAACGCGAAGAGTCTTGGGATACGCGGATACGTATTAGGCCATGTTTTATTATTTCAGCATAAAAATAATAAAGTTATTTTTTTATTGTAAGTGATTCACACCCTACACATGAGAACCCTTCTATCACACATCTACAAATAGTATTGTTAAAAGTATATAAATTGTGAACATCACTATTTAAATCTTGGTAGGTAGAATCATACACTCATATCTCCACCATCATATAAAAAGTGATTCCTAATAATAAAATTATTTGGGTATACACTAGCTCAATTTAGTTCATATTAGAAATGACTTAACCAAAATTCTACGAGAATGTTGTAGTTATATGAGACTCGTTATGAAATTAGTGGTAGTTTGTTTATATGTGCGTAAAAAGTCGTTGCCCAAGACACCCAGATCCGGCGTTCATCTCCACTGCCACAAAATAATGGAATCAATCCCCGTAGATGTCAATGACGGCACCATCTCCTTTGCCTTCGACATACATACCCCACAAACCTCGTCTCCCTTGTCTCTCCCCTCTCGAGCAACAGAAATTGTCAAAGAGATTTTGCCTAACAAAGAAAAGGAACGTGAGGAAGCGTCACCGAAGCCAAGCATTACGGAAGAAGCAGAACACGCGAAGCCTACCTTAACGCCTGCCACAGAAAGAAACTCAAAAATGAGCTCAGGCTCGACATCATCCAAAGACTTCTCTAAGTCCAAGGCACGAACACCTGCGGCGGCATTAGCGAAGGGGCGTCGGGCCGGCTCACGGAAGAGAAAGTAATCAGCCGTGAGATCCACCGGTGCCCTCAGCGACATGAATGCCTCCTGCGATGAAAAAGTGAGAAACCAAATTAAAATTTGTCTTACTTTATATGTAATAAGTAATTGGTAAGGATATTGATTTAGTTTGATGATTTGTAGAATTACATAAAAATGTATATGTGTTATAATTATGATCATGACTAATCAAAGTTGTAGAGAAAATAAATTTGATATTTTTTTATCTCTGAGTCTAGAAAAATTTGCCTCACGATGATCTGGTGCTCGGAAAATTGACCACACCATATGGTCCGATATTCAGAGACTACACGTCAGAGCATTACAAACCAGATGTAAAAATTGAAGTGTATATCGGATGGTCTGGCGATGTGGTACTGAGCACGCCGAATTAATTTTTCCAGAGAGACTGTACAGCGTGTCTGAGATGATTTTATACACCGGATGATCCAGCAATGGAGGATATGAATGCGGAGAATTCATCAGAGCATTTCTTCCATAGAGGTTGCAAAATGGTATGTTTGGTAGGTTGAACACGTCGGATGGTCCAGTGCTTAGCAGGAGTGTACAATGGATCATTCGGTGTTTACGATGTTGATGAGATGAGTTTTTCACTAAGGATTTTGATTTTGTCTAATGGGAGACGGAATTGGAGAAACGTGTGTGCTTGCCTCGTGTTATATAGCTGATAGATATAACTTAGCGGTCGATGACTGGATGACCGGGGCCAATCGGGGTGCTTGGTGCTGGACGATCGAGGAGGCTGGGCAGAATCAAAAGTGGTCCTAGCTATACACATGGAAATCAAGCAAAGCGTGAGGAGGAGGATGACATGTTGACAAAATCAAGCGAAAGGAATGCCGGTGCAAGTGACAAAGCAGCCCGAGGAATCGGGAGCGGGAGAGACATGTCGGTGATCAAGATCGTAAGACAGGGCACATGCGTCAACATCGGATCGCTTGCTTAAGGTGTAAACAAGTTACGGTAAGCCACGCTTTGAGAAGCATGCTAGGAGTTTTGCGGTTTGGCCTCAAACTATGGAAGGATGGAGTATACGTGGCATCATCGTGAAGCTTACGTCGAGAAGAAGCTAAGTCATGAAGGCGTTACAACCATTCGATGAACGAAGCAAAGATTGGACTAAAATGCCCCAGTGGTAGGTAGGAGTGTATTGAAAGAGAGGGGTATTTTGGGAACAAAAAAACTTAGGGGCTAAGGAAGCTCTCAAGACCTATAAATAGAGGGGTAGTGCTATGAGAGAGCCTTGAGCCAACCATTTGAGAGGCTTGTCCTAGGGTTTTAAAGGAGAGGGAGATAAGTGCTTAGCCTATGTATTAGGTGAGAGCTTTTTTGAGCAAAATACTTTGTAATATACCGAAAATAGGGCTAACATTTGCAATTAATGTAGATTATGGACCTATCAATTTGAAGAGTTTCTTCACCCGGTGTTCATATCATTGGATCTAAGTGTTCTTCCTTCGAGTTGCTATCTTTTCGTGGCTATGACTCTTGAAATGAGTGTCAATAGAACATAGGATTCATATACATCCATAAGTGTCATGCTTCCTTTTTATTTTCATTGCAACTTATTTCTCTTCGATTTTTGCTTCCGCTTGTCTGTTTTGAGTGTGTTGGGTGAGAAAATAGGAAAAGACCATCCGTTTCGAAAGAGATTGGTGAGGTGCCTATTCACCCCCCTCTAGTCGCCATTCTCATCATACAATTAGTATCAGAGCCAGTTTGATCACTTATTGATATTAAACGGCTTTGTGATCCGTAGGCGATAATGAAGAGATATGAGAAGATTCCACTCTTTGAAAGTTATGATTTTTCATACTGAAAGGTACTCATGTAGGCTTATCTCTTAAGCTAAGGAACTGCAATATGGGAGGTTATAGACTCCAACTGTGAGATCCCTACTGCTCCTACTTCTCAAATCCAAATTAAACAATATGAAGCTAACAACAAGGATAGAAATAAATTGTTCACCAGTCTGAATCGTAATGAGTTCGATAAAGTTCAACACCTTTGTACTGCTAAAGAAATTTAGACCACTCTTAGTGTCTTTTATGGGGGCACTACCCAGATCAATGCTAGGCATTAGAGCACAAACAATCATGAATATCAGATGTTTGTGCAAAGACCTGAAGAATCATTGGATGCTATGTTTTCTATGTTTGATGGAATTGTTAGCAATCTTAGATCCACTGGAGTTTTGCCTTAATCTGATCATAAGAGGGCGATTAATCTTTTCTATGCTCTTGACCATAGCATATGAGAAGTAAAGATCTATAGCATTGAGAAGTCATTCAGTTATAACACTTTGACTTGTGATGAACTTTTTAGCAAGCTGAAATCCACAGAAATAGTCAAGCGGTTAGAATAGGTCTAGGAAACCCCCTTGTCTTAGAATATGGCATTAGTTTCAGGACCTAGTGGTGGTAGTCAGGCTGGAGTTAGTTTTTCTTGTGCTAACCCTTCACCTAGTGGATTTGTTTTTTATTCCTTAGTTTCTATCACAGAGGAGCAGGTGGACGCATTTGAGGATAAAGACTTAGCATTGATTGTGAAAGAGTTTACCAACTTGATCGTGAAGAAGTTTACCAACTTCTACAACAACTGACGAGATCGGAGGAGAGGTGGTTCTCGTGCTTGTTATGAGTGTGGTGAAGTTGTAGAAGGTCACCACACTCATAACAAGCCATGAAGGAAGAATGCAACCATGACCACGCAAGCACAAGAAGAACAAGAAGCCCTTCTTCGAGAACCGCACCAAGATGGCCAAGAAGGTAGCCAAGGAGACATTTCGAGCTTTTGTGTTGGTGCTCGGAAACATCGGCACTTCCTCAAATGAAGATGAGAGGTCAGAGGAGGAGCAACCTATGAAGAATAAGAGGAAGAATAAGGACTTCATTGGCCTTTGCTTCATAGCGGACGACAATGACAGCGACTCTGGGCTTGATCCTTCTGAGCTATAACCTTCCTATGACTAGCTTTCTGTTTAGGTTGATACCTTGAATGATGCTCTTGTTAGCCATGATAGATTACTTAAGAAAGCGGTTCGTGAGTTGAAGGAGCTCAAGTCTAAGTTTGAGTGTGTGACAACAGAGTTTGTTGTGTTTAAGTCTAGGGTCAAGGATGGGGAGTATGATAGTTATCTTATAGTCATGAGTGAGCTTACTAAGCTTCAGATTTTGCATACTCAAATCGACAGTCGGCTTGAAACTACTAAGAATAAGCTCCTTGAGAAAGAGTCTAGATCTAATCTCTTAGGCACTTGCAAAAATTGTCCTTTACTCACAAAGGATGTTGAGGTGAAAATCAAGCGCATTAAGGAGTTAGAGGATTGGAGAGTGCTGAGTGTTCTAAGGATGTACAACTGAACTATTCCACCTGCATAATCTTTAAGGACAAACTCAGCTGGATTAGATGGCATGTTCAGAAGCTCATGGCTGAGAATGAGTACCCCCTTTCTCTTGTGGAGAAGTGCTCAGAAGGTAAAGGAAAAATGGATTTGATCTTGGCCAAGACTAAGATGTGTGCAGATAAGGCAGGACTAGCTCTAGGGTGTTGTGTTTTGAGAGAATGGCCTACAATGGGCCAAGTAAGACTGTTTTCACCACATCCACTACCCTTGAGAGTGAGAAATCCAAAATTAATGCCACACAGTCCATGCTAGAAAAGAAAAATCCCACACCACAAATCAAGAAGAGAGCTTCCAAAGATACATACCAAGAGAGCTCCTTAGCCTAAGATGAAAACTCCTATGATATAACCTAGAGTGACCAACATGCAAGTTCCTGAGAGATGCTTTGTTTGCACCTACTGCCAGAGAGAGGGTCACTTGGAAGATTTTTGTTTTCACCATAAGAGAAATGAGCGGTGTGAGTGGGAGTGGAGCACTTAAGACATATACTGCCCTTCTTTTGGTGTACATGAGGCTTTTCCTCACTCTTACTGGTGAGTTTCAGACGCTCTGCAGTTCTCTTCTAGAGGCGGTGCCCGGCATAGGTCATACCATAGTTCATATGGTTTTGATGCGCACGATAGAGGCTTTGAGTCACAACGCTTTATCGGACCACATTTCTCTCATAGTGGTACTCACCTTTAGCATGCTAGGACTATTTCACATACACCTGTTTTCACCCGTTCATCTCAAGTGACTCGGAGCTAGATCCCCAATAAGTTCCTTACTTACCCCAGCACTGAATTCTTGAGCTCTTCTTACTTGAGGTAGGTGGCAGGTGGAAACCTGGAGAACAAGTGGCTCATTGACTCCGATTGTTCAAGCCATATGACTGGAGATACATCATGATTCTCTAGACTCACTCTAACGAAGTGACATGAGTACATCACTTTTGGGGATGACAAAAAGGGAAGAGTGAAGACCAAAAGAATGGTAAAGGTAAATGAGAGTTTTACTCTTAAAGATATGGCTTTGGTAGAGCATCTGGGATACAATTTGGTTTCTGTATCTCAGTTGTTGGATGAGAACTTGGAAGTGCAGCTTAAGCGTGACGCTTCCCAAGTTCTTGATTCCTCAGGCACTTTGATTTGTCGGATTTCCCAAGTTAGGAGAGTTTTTGGAGCCAATTTTTCTGAGTCTTGTGACATCCTTATGTGTGTTGAACATCCTGGGTACACATAAGCTACATCTGATTTTGTTCATTAAAACCGGGTGTGACAGAGGTGGTATCAGAGCTATATTAACTGTAGGACGTAAGCCTAGATAGAATGGTCGTACCATAAGGTCATATTTTAAAAGCCTATTTGAAAAACCCATCCCCATGCTTTTCTAACCCCTCAGTTTCTCTCTCTACTTACTTCAATCTATTGAGCAAAATGAATTTCCAACACTTCCCTCCCTCCTTTTCAAAACTTTTAGTTGTTGAACCATCACAATTACTCCGGTTGAGAAATATGCACTTGAAGATCTCATTCGACGCTTCTACCTCGTATGAAGATTCTGATCATGAAGTTGATGACTCTTCGCTACAAGGAAGCATCGTCGACCACAACATTGAAGACATGAAGATATACCTTTGCGTTGCTCCCAGATTTAGTTCTTTGAGTTATAAGAAGATTTTCCCTAATCTTCGTAAACGTTAGAGCAATATTAGTAGTGCGTGCTTGTGTTGTGTGCCTTGTCTGATTTGTATTTTCTGTTTGAATGTTGGTATGCGTTGTGGGATGCTTTAGCATCTGGTAACAGCGGTATTCCTTATATATCTCTATAGTTAATAGTATAGATGGGTTTTCTCCTTCTAGTCCCTTATCTTCTTGCCCCACCCTTCTACCTCAACGCCGATTAGATGGTGAACACAAAGAAAGATCAGCTTGGTAAAGGTATCAACAACAACAGTAGCAACATCCAGTAGATGCCACCTCAATTCAACAAGGAACAGTTTTTTGGAGACACAGACTCAGATCCTTCAAGGCATGGCTCAGAATATGGAAAGTCTACTACAGATTGTTAAAGCTCTGGGCGGAGAAGACGAGCGTGGAAAGCAAGGCAATAACAAAGAAGAGGAAGAAAGCCTTCGAAGACCATCAAGCAAACAACAGTTCTCAGCTACGTTCCACTCCTGAACAAAGCACTTTGTTCTATCAACCAAGAAGTTTTACAGGTCGAGGGAAATTTTGCAGAGTACCCCTACAAGGAAGGTGTGTTTTTGCTGTGAAGAAGAAAGACGTTATGCCAATCGATGCCCCTTGGGGATCCTTGTACCTGAGGATAACAAGGTGTGTGTCCACTGTGAAGAACCTACATGCTGGGTCAAAAGATGTCCCATGAAGCACCCCTCACGGAACTGGATCAACCCAAACCCCATATGAAGATCTCAGTTCAACATTCAGACTGTCATGACTTTCAAGTTGTAACGCAAGATAGCCAAGATCGATGAGATCCCATCAAGCTCATAGAAGCTCAATCGGCGCAAAAAAAAAAGAGTGATATATTCCATGTCAAAGGCTACATGCTTGTCTACTTCTCATGAACTGGAAATGTAAGTCAGAGAAGTTCGCTCCTTTTTAAGAGATTAGTCTTCCTAGCTAATCTCTTTATTCTCGAACCTAAAGACAGATATTGGAAACGGCTAGTCAGCAAAGGTAATGCGGTAATAAAGTGTGCTAAAGAAAGGACAGTACCCAGAAGCTGCACTCCTACCACAAAAGTAATTACTAAGAACAAGTACTCTTTCCTCGGAATTAGGATATGTCTTACTCAATCTTCAAGGATAAGAAGGTCTGTCAAGGTCAATCAACAGATGAGAAGATCATTAAAAATAATAATAATAAAGAAAACTTATTAGGAGTACTAAAACTGTGGAATTCTCAGGAATCAGAAATCACTAAGATGTATCATGATCTCAAGGATTGTTATCGGTAGTATGAAAACAAGAGTGGTGTAGCAAAGTATATGGTCCTATATAACATATGTCAAAAAAGTTAGAATAGTACATCAGAGACAACTACAACCATTGAAGATACCATGAATAGAATATTCGAGAAAATCCAACATACTCATGATAATCAATCAAGATTTGTCGAGACAGTTGTGAAAGCCGTCAAAAGCAAAGTGAGCAGAGTATGTTAGGGCAATGAGATTAACACTGAGAAGAAAAAGCAATTTGGAAAGCGAGAAGAAAACTGAAAGATCAAGATCCCTTATCTCATTTTGGATCTACCCGAATCTTGAGGGCGAGATTCCTTTAAGGAGGGTAGATTTGTAACACCCTGATTTTTAGAATTTATAACTTTTTAAATTTTTCCAAGATTATTGAATAGCTTCACCAGTAGCATAGGTTTAAAACCTATGTTCTTAATCAATCTATCAAAATAGGTTATTATTTTGTGTGCATTGCATGCTGAGTTTTGTTAAAGCCAGGTAAATGCATTAGAGTTCTTTTTTTCTCTCTCTCTTTGGTGTTTTGAGTGAAATAGGTTTTGAAAAGGTTTTACAAAACTCAATAGTGAATAAGTTAAGGGTCTTAATTGTTGAAATTCAAAATCTTTGAATTCATCATCTATTCAATCCTTGATCATACCTGATCCTTCTCTAGTTCAATTCAAATCGTATTTAAATCATGTTTAAAACCAATCTCTCCTCTTTGTCAAATTCTATCCAAATCCAAATTCAAATTTCTTATCTACTATTTTTCTTGTTCAACCTCAATTTTCATTTCTCTTAAATTCACTCCAAGCTCAATTCAAATTCAAACTTAATTCAAATTTCTCTACAAAAGTTGCTTTCTAAACCTTAGATACAACTAAAGTGTCTTTGGGCTTAATCTTGCTCAAGTCCAAACTCTTAGCCACGTCATCTAGAAGGCCCAACACAAAGTATTCACAAAATCTGTAAATTTTCACGGAGTTCTGGATAGCCTCATCTTACCATGAAGTTTCGGAGTTCAAAACGGCCTCAAATACAAATCTTGACAATAAAGAAGTTGTAGGTCTCGTCGAGAGCTTCAATTTGAATCGATGGAAGTCCCATTTTAGACAATGGGGCTAGAAGTTATGGCCCCCGAAATCAGTACTGTGCAGATAAGTCTGAGTTCAAATAGTTTATCATGTGGTGCATTTTTGAAAATCAAGATGACATTTTCAGAAGTTCCAATGAATACCACAGTTGTAGATCTTTTCAAGTACTAAAATTTAGAGTCTAGAAACGTCTAATTTGCAGTCCGAACGATGGAGATATTATCCTCGGAATGGAGAGCTGCGAAAAAGGAAATCTTGACTGACTCGAACTCGAACCCGATTCGTGCTTGGCTTGGAGTCCACCTCAACCAGCCACCCTTAGCCCTAGAAATATGAGTTGCAGGCTCTCTCCTATCCCTATTCCATGCCCGCAAGCCCTATACGCCACTGCTTCCCTATCCATGTGCCACCGTTCGCCAGAGTCACCACCACCGCCGCCCGTGATGCACTACGTCGTCGTTTCTACGTATTCTCCTTCCTCGACCATAGAAGCAAGGTGAGGACCCCTTCTTCTCCTCCTTTACTATTGTTTTACCATCATACTAAGTCCCTAGCTTAGCTCTAGCCCCGTCCAAAACCCGATCTACACCGCCACGGTCGTCGCCGTCACGGACAACTGCACTGTAGCCGATTGGCATCGATATTCCTGGCTAACCAGAGGTCAAATCGACAAGAACATTCACCAGTGCATGTCCCATGATGTTCCCCATGCCCTCACCAACCAGGTTGGCCAGTAGAGCATCCAAACCACCGGAATCAAGGTCGACCTACCCGCTGTTCGGTTTCTGGATGCGTTCTACACGTGCACCAGATTTGCTTTTGCATTCCCTGTCAATCCGAAAGCCGTATGGATGCACCAACCATGTCATGACGTGTCACATCGAGTCTTCTATGTGCCATAGGAGCCCATCCCTGTTTGTGCAGCGACACGACTGGAACACGATTGCCAACCATAACATGTCATAATTGTCACCCATCTCATCTCTATTGATCGTTCTTCCTCTTAGGGAATGATCTACCAAAACTATGTCGTAGAATTGTGTTCCCAGGAAATATGGATGTCTCTGTTCAAACGGTTTCTCAAATTTCATAGCCAATCTCTGGGAATATGAGCATCTTTGTTGCTGCATCTGTTAGCAATCACCACCAAACCTAGTAGCAGTCTTTACTGTTTTGCTGCTACCTCGGATGATCCCTTCCAAAACTGACCCTACCGAGTTAGTCTTTCCGCGTTCTACGATATGCTTCCCTCATTTCACTGAAACACCACTGAAGCCCAACATCGATGTCAATGGCCACATGCCTGATCGCCATCTCCGACAAAACCCGAACCACCGCCGCTACACAGAGTCACCGGTAGTATCCTTAACCTAGAAGCGCAACATCTGGCCATTTGATCCATCATGGGTGGTCGATACTAGATCTTAGCGTATCCTTTCTTTAATCCAAGACGGTACTTGCATAGCATGCCAAGTCAGCACCACATCATTCTCCTTAGCCTAGTTAGCGAAGTCTGGTCTACCCTACACTTCTTAAATCCTGTGCAATGATGTTGTCAAGTCTGACGCAATGATTGTGCAATAAAGCCTTCTCCTATAGGAAGATAGTTCTGGTAAATCAGTATTTCCTTTTCAATCTAATCCATCTCCTAAAAGTTGTTCTCTTTTCATCTTAACTCCGATTTATGTGATTTTTGCTTCTAAATATTTCTAAAATCATACATATCCAACCATAGTGTTTTTAAAGTGTTTTAATAATATTTAGTATGTTGTTCTTAGTGTTTTCCTTTGTGTTGTTTGTTGGTAGTTCTCACGATTAGTCGATAACATTCCGGAGCAGTTCGAGGGACTTCAAGACCAAGATTTTGACAACACTGAGCAGCTTTGGGTAAAAGATAAGTGTCCTTGATCATCTTGAACATATGATTTAAACTATTTTGTTTTACAAAATTGCATGCAGTGTATGTCAATATGATGGGTAGTCACCTATGTTAGGATTTTTCCTATATTTTTCCTTATCATCCCTTGGAACCTAGATGGTTTATGGTTAGATATCTTTGGTGGGTAGATTGCTTAGCCATGCTTTTAGGATACTGGAAAGTTTCATAATCTTGACTAATGAACATATGCAACAATGGTGGTTAACTTATTAATGGTTTAGCAACATGGAACCTTAGGCCTTGAGCAAAGTAGTTTTGTTGTTGTCATGGTTATGCTGTTGGTTTAGTGTTTGCTCAAGTAACCTAAGTAAGGATCGGTTCGTGGAGTGATAACCCAAGAAGTAACATACCAACCACGAGGCTATGGGTAAGGCATGACCTACTAGTTAGAATCTATCCAGTGTGTGTTGCATCAGCATAAAAGGGGGCTTCTGGGTAGGAGTTAGACTCGCGTAAACCCTGGCGGTGAAACCTAGTGGGCAGATGCATATTGGATTAGGTTTTGGTTAGTGGAAAATGTCATTCAGTGATTTCTTGGCGGCATACCACTGGCGTGTGTTAAGTGTTTCGCGAACACGGCAACATAGAATTCGCTGACTTGTGGGGAAAGCTAGACAACCTCTGTATAGTGTAAAATCTGATATATCAGTCGTTCTCACGGTTATGAGAGACTTGGATTCTCACATGATCAGTTGGTTTGTTTTAGTTGGTTTGGTTGGATGGTTCTTGGTTACCTGTGGAGGGTATCAAGTTGGATGGCTAGAGAATCTGAAGTGGTTTTCAAAAAGTTGAGAAACATACGAAGATGTTTCTAAGAGTTGAAAGTTTAGCGGTGAATCACATAGTTAAATAGGATGCTTTTATAACTCTTCGTTAGCATAGTTGGCATTTATGCAAATTTAACCCATTACAGCTTGTTCCTTTATTTAAGCTTGCATGTCATTTATTTCCCACACTTCCTGAGTGAATCATGTGCTCACACTTGCTATTTTCCCTATGCCATGCGACATGTGTGGTGCTACTCAGTGAGTGAAGATGTTGAAGGTTATCAAGATGAGGTTGTGACGTTCTAGGCGCGTGTCTCTCGGTCGGTTGCCTGCGGTGTTGTTGGGCACCAGTACTTCTATTCCGCTGCAGATATCTTCATCGAAGATGATATATGTCAATTGTTGTAAGAGTTTAACGTTTATTCTATAAAAGTATTGCTTTTGTTACTTCACCTGTGACATTCTTATGTGTGTTGAACATTCTGGGACACATAAGCCGCATCTGATTTTTTTCGTTAAAACCGGGTGTGACAGCATAGGAGGCTAGGGCACATGAGTTTTGATTTGGTCACTCGTTTGAGTGCCCTAGGCTTGATCCAAGGATTGTCCAAGCTCAAATTTGAGAAGAACCTTGTTTGCTCTCCATATTAGTATCGCAGGATGGTTGCAGCCTTTTACCCACTAGTTAATCTGGTGATGACTAAACGATCAGGAGAACTTCTTCATATGGACACTGTTGATCCATCCCGAGTTCGTTCGGCGGGTGAAAAATGGTATGTACTTATTATTGTTGATGATTATTCTCGCTACTCTTTGATTTTCTTTCTTGTGCGCAAGGATGAAGTGTTCTCACACTTTTAGAGATTAGTTTTGAGATTGTTCAAGTAACTCCCAGGTGCACTGAAAGTAATTTGCAGTGATAATGGTACCGATTTCAAGAACTATCTTTTTAATACTTTTTATCTTGAACATAGCATTGAGCATCAATTTTCTGCCCCACATGTTCCTCATCAGAATGGCGTGGTTGAAAGGAAGAATAGAACTTTGGTTGAGATGGCTATGATGATGCCTGATGAGCACAATACTCCTAGGAAGTTTTGGGCAAAGGCTATTAGCACAGCTTGCTATATCTCCAATTGGATTTTCTTGCGTTTGATTTTGAATGTGATTTCTTATGAGTTTTGCTTTGGGAGGAAGCCAAAGATTTCTCATTTGAGAGTTTTTGGATGTCATTGCTTCATCCTAAAGCTTGGAAATCTTGACAAGTTCGAGTCACGATCTTCCGATGATCATTCTTACAGGGTTTATAATCTTGACACTAACACCATCATGGAGTCATGTGATGTGACCTTTGATGAATCAACCCCTTGTGCTCTTGCGTTGCACTGCTCGTGCCAACTGAAGATTGTAACCTCTTGCCAAGATACGAGGGCACTGTCCTATGGGAGCGCTAACTTACTTCCTCGGAAGGGCGCGAAGGTCCATGGGGAGACCTATAAGAGGAAATGGGAGAAGCCCTGGATCGACCAGTGGTTTTACCACAAGGTGTCTTTGGGCACCGGATTGAAATCCTCCTACGGGCGTATCAATTATATCCATGTTCCGTGAGCCCGCAGGCCAAAACGGAGGCAGCATTGTTGGCAAAGCTGGGCCGCGTTATGAACATGTGTTACCTGGAGGAAGAATTCATGGCCTTCCGGGTGTGGCCTTTGGCCACTAACTAGAGTATCAACTTGAGCGTGGAGCACGAAGATGATGACTTGCGCCTCCCCGAACATTACTTTTGTATATATCCTGGTAAGTTGCCACTTATTTTCATATGTTCTAGATTAATATACACTTTGCATCTAATCTTTTTCACATCTTTGTTGTAGTCCTGAAGCTGAAACACGTCGAAGCCACTGTGAGAAAATTCCTCGGCGCTTACTTGTGGGATGAACACGTGAATCATTCCAGGGGTGGTGCCCAGCACAGAACCAACCAGGGGGGGTGCAGTATGGCGACAGGACATCACACCCACGCCCATGCAAGGCTTCATTGATCTCCACCGAAGAAGACAGGGAGGAGGTTGGGGAAGGTGCCCCTAAAGATGAAGTCAATTCCCCCAATCCGGTCGAGGCTTTGGCATTGCCTTCAGCGCCCCAGCGTAAGAAGAGGGCGTCGTCGTGCATAGGCAGTGGCTAGTTTCCCTAGCTAAGTCCCTTCCAGCCGTATGCTCCGAAGATGCCATGTCTGATGCCGAAGGCTCTTCTTCCAACGGCGCTTGGAGGGAGTAGCATTCCGGGGCGGAGCCTCGAGCTCGGTGGTCGCAAGGCACTGGCGTCCCTCACTGCTTCGAGCGCCCGGGCTACCATCACTATTCCAAGGGTGCCGTAGAGGATCCCTACTCTTCGGAGGATGGCCGCGATGCCTACTCCGTCAAGGGTGCAGGTATGCCTTTGCGACTTAGTCTTGGCTTTTGGCTAGTTGTGGTACTAATATTTTGTGCTCTTTCCACTGGGTTCTTCGACACTTCATCTGCTCTACACTACTAAAAAATTATTTTTAGAGATAGTTTATAATTATTTTTATAAATATTTAACGTAACTATTTGTGATCGAATGCCTATAAAAATAAACCACAAATGCAAAATAGACCGTCTGTAAAAATATATTTTCATAGGCGGTTCACTTAAGGAACCTCTTGTGAAAATAGATTTTCACAGGCATGTGAAAATAGATTTTCATATGCAGTTCCTTAAGTTAACCATATGTGAAAATGGTTTTACAAGCGGCACACTTTAACATCTGTCTATAGATAGATAGATTTCCACATGCGGGTACCATAAGGACACGTATGTGGTATGTATTTTATTCAAAAATTAATAATAAGCATATATTTTATTCCCTCCAGATTTCAACATACTTTCAAGACAAATTTCAAATATCACAGATTTCAACAACATTTGAATCAACACAAGTCCAATATTTAGCACAAGTACAATAATATTCATAAGTACAATATTTTTACATCACAAGTCAGTTTACATCACAAGCCAACATTGCTAAGAGTTTTTCCTCTCCCACTCACAAAGCATCAGATGGCCAGCTAATTTGCCATCGAGATCAAAGAATCTGCCACTCTCGTGGATGACTTCGTGCATAATAAACCAGCACATGTTACGTTGGATATTTTGGATATCTTCGTCTGTGAGAGAGGTATTGGTACGTTTGATCATCCGTGCCTGTAATAAAAACACAACTAAAAGAGTTAAAACACTACTGACAATAAAAACATAACCAAATAAGAATGTGCAATTCCAATGATGACTTACGTCCTCGAGGTTCATTTTGTACCTCCTATTTACCCTAAAAAACTCGCAAACATAATATCTACAAAGAACGGTATCAAAATCTTGCTTGTGGCACTTAAAAAACGCAACGTATTCGTTAGTTCAATAAGAATCTTCATCATAAATAGTAATATACAGGTATTAGAGGTGTGTTATTACCGGAAAGTGCGTGCGGACGGCCATCGCATTCGTCTTGGCCGTATCGTGTATCCCATCTTTTGTTACATACGACTTGTAGGCCTTATTCGAATGTAAATAAGTAATTATCAATTCATAAATGATTTATAAATTTTTTATGTATGGGCATTTTCTTTATCTCCGTATAACGTCGATAAGATCTTGGTAGGATTTATGGGGGAGATCGGCTGAGTCAAGGACCATGAGTCTTCTCGACTTCGGCATCAGTATTATACAAATAAAGTGGTCGCTACATGAATCTTTATGTTAGGTTCTTGATCGACCAATTAAGTTGAATACTTATGTTAGGTTCTTGACGTATCATACTTACTTAGAATTGTAGGGAGTCATGATGTAGTCCTTGTCTTGTATTTCTAGGATAACCCTTCCTATGTAGGTTACATTTTAAGCCTGTGTGTTTTGGTCATTTCTCTTATGACCCTTACTTTCTCCTTGTTACTCTTTCCCTTAATCTGGAGGTCATCAATCCTCAACTTTACGACTAAGTTAGGCTGGGAAATTCGTTGTGGATTAATAAAACCGACCGGTAACTTTAACCTTTCTGCATCGTTAAATTACATCCTACAGAATAAATCACTAGTCATTAGCTTCTGTAGCATACATTGGTAGTTATATGAACGTAGGGGTAGATTGTAGGCACTTACAGGTAGGGGTAGATTGTAGGCACTTACAGGCACCACACGCGTATGAGATTGATATCGAGTTTGTCGCGGAGGAACAAAGTGTGCATGTCCTTAAAATCCACCATGAGATATGAGTTTCTGCTTAGAAAAACGTTAGCAGGGACATAAGCAGTGATTATAGAGAACCCCACGCAACATGCCCTCATGTACCATTCGTGGAATCTCCTCATCTCACATGGACCTTCTTGGAGTTGAAACAATGGTAGAAATGGCTTGCCATTCTCATATTTCTCAGGAACATCCGGTGTAGGCAAGAAATCCAATTGAGGGGTACTTAATATTTTTCGATCTTTTTCACGAGATCGCCCTTCGCTGGAGATTCCTTAGCGGATGATGCCTTTGCTTTTGAGGACAAAGGCTACCTCTTCACCAGTGATGTTAGAGTATTTCCATCTGGGGTAACCATGAGAAGGACTCTCCGATGCTTAGGTGAATGTGCCGAAGGCACAGACGCTGGAGGCATAGATGCCGAAGTCGCAGATGCTGGAGGCGGAGGCGCCGGAGTCACAGACGGTGAAGCACGATGCGAAGATGCTTGAGGCGAAGATACTGGGCACAGGGGTGAAGGTACCTGAGGTAGAGAGGCTTAGCTTTAGGGTGGAGGTGCCCGAGACAAAGATGCTCGGCGCGAGGGCGACCGTGACACTGGCAATTGTGACTACTGACGGCTGAAGATCTGGGCCACAGAATGAACTTGCCAACATCCTCATCGAGAATCTTGATACCCTTAGGTGTGCTAATGTCTAGCTTGTACTTCATGAAAAGTGACTATACTGAGTCCACTTGTACCTTGGTGTAACCAGTTGGAATGTCTTGATTGTGAAATGCACAGCCTAGAATGGCTTGGCCCATGACAGCCTCAATAATGAAGTATCCCTTGCCTACCAGAACATGTAGCATGAAAGGGGTAGCCTCTGTAATATCATCCACAGGATATCTCTGGTTATTGACCTGCATGGATCCGACGCTACTCTGAAAACCTGGGCTGGTTGGTTACTCTATCATCATTAATGCCACCCTTTCCTTCTTTTCATTCCACATTTTCATGAACTGGATCTTAACCTATTCTTATATCTCTTCCACTAGGGTCTTCTTATATCTATAATGAGTCTTGTACTGGGCCGCGGCGTCTCTTAACCCATGCTTCCAACCAGCCCACTTTTGATCCAATACCTCAAATGTGACCCGGGTGTTCTTTGTTCACCAGGGCCTTGGTAAGTAGGTCATTCTCCTTGTTGGGCTACATAGACCATTCGTTAGCAATCCCTTGAATGGTTTGGGTCACTTCCATGATCTCAGGGTTTTGAAGGCTAAGTCACAAGACTCGGTTCGTTCTTACTGAGTGTAGACCCGGTTCCTGCTTTGCTCATCACAATTTTCCAAAGGGTTGGGTTTCCCAACCTGGAAAGCGTCTTCTTCTCGCCTCCTCCATTTAGAAATTTTATGGGCATACCCAGACGAGCCAAGGTGATGGTGGTACTTGTTCTTCTTTGCAAGGTACTTGAACGATTCACCCAGTTTGATGGCCTCAGATATGGTCTTCTGCCTAACAAACTCTGCCCATTGGTCTGGCTTAATCTTTCCGTATTTATTAAAGGGTACCAAGTTCTTCTTTATGAAGTCCTTATTCAACTCACTCTTCTAGCTCCAGAAGCTCTTTCCTATAGTATTCAATGCATTCTGTTTGGCAGCTTCCTCTGTTCCTGAGGGAAATCAGATGGTTCTTTGTAATGTTGCCCATGAACTCCTTCGTCTCATCCTGCAACAACCGCCGATCAATTATAGTGAATGGGACGTACTCCTTGACAAGAAATCCACAACTATTGCGAAATTTCTCGCAGGTCTCACGTGGTGCAACAGGCTCCCCTTCAACACTGACTTGCATTATTGTATAAGTGTTGGCCGACAACTTGTTGCTGTGAGCATCTTCTGTGCTTCTGGTTTCTTAGGGGGGCTTAGGCTCCTATCCGACCTCCTGCTTGTTTCTGGTTTCTTAGGAGTTACTGTCCTCTTCTGTCCCATAGTACTTAATCAACCATTGGATTATTATTGCCTAGAAAAACCTGACAAGTATGCAATGGTTCATCGATGAAATTTCTCGTTCAAATATGCCATTGTGAAGCAAGATGCAATAAAGATAAAATTGCAACAATCTTTGTCCCAAATTCATTTACATGTTTGTTATGGATATTTATCATTTTGTTAGCTATATGAACAACCTAGAACACTGAAACAATATCACTCAAATATTTTCAGTTCTAAGTGTAGATACTGAAACTATTTTCATGCATGAAGGTAAATGATACTAAAACTAAATCACCTAGGTTCATTTTTTAGGGGAAAAAGGTGTATTTAATCTATGAGTTAAAAGTGGGATTGTCAAACATGAAATGAACATTACTCAATCATATAATGTCAATTTTACTTAAACTACGCTATTACTTATATATTGAATCTGAACAACCTAGTGTACTGAGACCGAACTATCACTCATATACTGTCAATTTGAATCATATGTGTGTATCAAACAGCATATCTATATTTTGATATATATATATATATATATATATTATGCATATAGAGCAACAAGGGTTATCAGGCGCGGCAACGTCGCGCCATCTTTCTAGTGAGTTTACTCCTAAATGGTGGAAAATCATTTTCTCTTGAAAATTTCAATAATACAACCTGTTATCATTCTAATGGTTACATTAGATTAGTTTGCTTTAAACAAGAGCTTGGTGATCCATATAGCCTCCGGACCCATCCAACACTACCTTACTGCCCAGGGCAAAGCTAAGTTCGGATAATATGGTGCACATGAACTACGATATTTATCATTTTGTTAGCTACATGAGCTTTACCCAAAAAATTTCTAACTAGTTTGAACAACAAGTAGGTTTAATGTAAATTGAGAAATCAATGGAGGAGAAGAAAACACTAAGGTGCTTAAGGTGAAAACATACCATCCAGACTGCTAATCTCCAGTAAATGAGTGATTGTACATGTTTGATGAAACGCATGCAAGTTTGTATTTTTCTCGAGGATTCGTTGAATTCGAGGTTTCAAATTTTAATGCCTTTTCTTCATAGTAATTCCAAGCAAAAGCGTACCAAGTTTCTTGCATGTCATTTCTGAATCTCAAACATCTTGAGTATCATTCCTGGAAATTGTGGTTCTGTGTTTGAATGCATTTGAACTAAAATTCAAATTGGATAATTAAATGAGAGATTATCCATTGCGAAGTAACTTTGAAAGAAAAATTCCTATGCAACACAGCTGCATGATGGCCGGGCATCACAGTGGCCCGATGGCTCGCATCACATAGAGAAGAAGGGAGGGACATCACACGGCTCGGCCAGGAGGGGGATGGCTACTCACCATGGCTTCGGCGATCGTCGTCTGGGAGGAGGCAACTGGAGTCGGGGAGGAGGCGATTGGAGTCGTGGAGGAGCGTGGGCCCGGGAGGAGGCTGCCGGAATCAGGAGGAGTGCGGTCCAGGGAGGAGGTAGCCGAAGTCGAGAGGAGCATGGGCCGAGGAGGAGGCGGCTGGCGTTGGGGAGGAACTTAGGTCGGGTCTTCGACGGGGAGGAGCACCGGCCAGGGAGGAGGCGACCGGAGTTGGGGGAGGAGGTGGTCAGAGTCAATGGGTGCTAGGGTTTCGAGGCAGCCTGACGGTGATGTGGGTGTTCGTCAATGGGTTGGGTTTCGGGGCCGAACACCAACCTATATATTGAAAACATTTCCATAGTCGGTTCGTTAAGTAAACCGTATGTGGAAATCTATTTTCACCGACGGGATTTCCACATGCGGTTGACTTAACGAACTGCCTCTAGAAATGATTTTAAATAAAATGTTTTAGACAATTCTATTAATTATTATCATTTTTTGTCACTTTTGGGAATCCGTAATCACATTGGAAATTAAATTACATAACATGAATGTCACATTGGAAATTAAGTTACATAACATGAATGTCACATTAGAAACTAAGTTACATAACATAGTACTATTTACCTTGAATTGTTTTTCCTATACCATCAAGGCGCATGTAGGGTATGAAAGATCTATCGAGGGTTACTTCTACAAGTTTGATCTTTTTTTGATCTCCAAAAGGTGGCATGTCATCGAACTGATTGTATTCTTCCTCATCCTCCACATTCTCAACTCCGACAATTCTTTGTTTTTCGGCAATAACTACGTGTTTCTTTTCATTCGCAGGGTTGATTGTATAGAAAACATGTGCGACGTGATCAGTGAGTACCCATGGGTCATCTTTGTGGCCTACAATACTGAGGTCGACAATTGTGAACCCGTAGTTATCCACCGCTACGCCATTTGGGTGTTTGACCCATTTGCACCGAAAGATGGGGATCTGCAAATTCACTCCATAGTTGTGTTCCCAGATTTCATCTGTGAACCCATAGTAGGTGATCTTTTCCCCTGTTGTGTCATAGGCTTCTGTCCGAATGCCGTTATTTTGGGCCGTGCTCTTTTTGTCCTTTGCTTTGGTATAAAATATGTACCCATTAATGTCATACACTTGCTATGATGTAACTAAACTTGATGGGCTAGCCAACATTTTCACATTTTTTTTATCTATAGATTCACCATCTGGAAGGTTTTGGTTTTTGAACCATGTGGTGAAGCGCCGCTTGTGCTCTTTCAAGATCCAATCATATGAGCGGCCTTGATTTTCTGTGTGAAGCTCATTCAGGTGTTGCTCGACGTACGACGACACTATCTGGAGTTGCTGCAAGATGGTGAAATGTGCTTCTTCCACTATTTTGTAATCATGATCGATGAAACTTTTCTTTCATTTGGTCCCTCTCCCAGACAACCTCCTCTAATGTCGAGATACAGGTACATCAATCGGTTTAGCATCTTTTATGTAATCGATGCAACACTCAATGACTTTCTCGGTACTATATCCCTCGATCATGGAACCCTCTGGATGAGCATGATTCTATAGATAGCCCTTGAGAATGCCCATGTACCGCTCAAACACATACATATGATGTAAGAAATACAAGGCCCAGTGCAATTATCTCATTCATGATGTGAATCAAGAGGTGTACCATGACATCGAAAAAGGATAGAGGGAAGCACATCTCAAGTTGTCATAGAGTCTCTACCAAGTAACTATGTAGAGCACCTAGTTTTTCAGCATCGATCACCTTTTAAGCAATTGTGTTAAAGAGGTGACACAACCGTGTGATGATCACCTTTATGTATCCTAGCTTAATACCCCTGATAGCAATAAGGAGCATCTGCATCATCATCACATAACAATCATGAGACTTCATGCCGATTAGCTTCAAATCTTTCATCGAGACTAGTTTCTTGATGTTGGATGAATAACCAGTCAGGACTCTCACCCCACGTAAGCACTTGCACAATGCCTTTTTTCTCCTTAGGTGTCAGAGAGTAGCTAGGCGGGAAAAGATAATGTTTTCCATTTGGTCTGTCTTCAGGGTGTAGCTCTGGCCTAATTTTAAAATGCACCAAGTCCTTACGTGACTTGATTCCATCCTTTGTCTTGCCCGGTATGTCCAGTAAGAGGCCAATGATGCTATCACACACATTCTTCTCAACATGCATGACATCGATGCTATGGAGAACGTCCAAGTCCTTCCAGTAGGGCAAATAATTAAAGAAAATCGGCATCTTCTTCCATAGCATGCTAGTCGGTGTCTCACTTTTCTTCCTCTTTCTACCCTTCGGTGGCTTCCCAAAAACAACATTGATACTCTTGACCATTTCAAACACTAGTGCCCGCTGCAAGGTTTTGGGCTAGTACCTTCCTCAGTCGTGTTGTCAAAATGTTTCTTCATCTTGCGGTATTTGTGAGTTTTGAGTAAGAACCGTTGGTGTCGTATGTACACTACTTTCTATGAGTATGAAAGGTACACAAACACAGTTTCATCCAAGCACACTACACATCCTTGCTTCCCTTTAACCTGTCCCGATAGGGAAAAAATGGCGGGATAATCATTGATGGTAACGAAAATCATGGCTTTCAACATGATGTACTATCATCGGAACTCATACCACATCCGAACCCCATCATTTTACAGTTTCGCCATGTCTTCCATTAATGGTTCCAGAAACACATCTATATCGTTGCCAGGTTGTTTCGGTCGTTGGATAAGAATGGATAGCATAAGGTACTTTTGCTTTATGCATAGTTATGAAGGAAGGTTGTAGATGGCCAGGACCACTGGCCAAGTGCTATGTGAGGTGCCCATGTCACCGAAATGATTTATTCCATCGGTGCTCAACGTGATCCTTACATTCCTTGGTTCTTCAGTGAAATTTGGATACATGGCATCAAACTTTCTCCAATGGCTAACATCAGCGGGGTGTCGAAGCTTAGTTTCATCCTTCTCACGCTTATTGAAATACCAACGCATCAGTTTAGAGCCCATAGGGTTTGAGTACAAACGCTGCAAGTGGGAGATCACTGGCAGGTACCACATCACCATGGTAGGATTTCTTCTCTTCTTCTCCGCGTTTGAAGAAGTGTCTTCTTCGTCATGACCAGCATTACTCTTCTTCTTCTTCGCATTGATGGAAGCATCTTAGTTCTCACAATCATTATTCCTCTTGTATCGACTCGCATTGCACACTGGGCATCTATCCAAGATTTCGTACTCTTTATGGTAGAGGATATAGTGGTTTGGACACGCATTTATTTTTTGCACATCCAATGACAATGAGCAGATAAGCTTCTTCACCTGATAAGTGGTGGTGGGCAAGGAGTTAGGCTTTGGAAGCATGTTTGCCAAGAGACTCAACAGATCCGAGAAACTCTTATCGGACCATCCATTGCTGGCCTTCAACCTTAGAAGTTCAAGCACCGAATGCAACACCGTAAACTCCTTATCACAGCCATTCGATTCCTCATACAAAGGTTCCTTCGATGCCTTCTGTAACGCCTTGAAATTATCTAAACCTCTCATGTCCCTTAAAACATGCAGCTCTACATGGCACAACATTTCCTCAAAATCAAAATCAGTATCATCATCCATCATAACATTAGTGTCGCATTTGACTCCCTCATCATCACCATCCACTTGATCAGCAGTGATGTCGTCGTTTGGTTTGCTTGTACGTTGTTCGTCATGATTGGACCAACATGTGTAATTCTCCACAAGACCTCTCAAGATCAAGTGTGATTTGATCATGCTTGATTTGTCCTATAATTTCTAGTTCTTGCAGTCAGAATATGGATAGTATATTTCCTTTGTCTTCTTAGTCAAAGCATCATTCTCGGCGGCTTCAATAAAAGCAGAAAGTCCTTTGATGTATATTTCTCCATGTCTTGGTGCATCGTACATCCATTCTATGTCCATCTTTAACTTCAACCACAAAATTAGATACATAAATTAATTAATTAATAAGAAAATCATAATTAAAAAAGAATTTTTTAAAAAATAGAAAAAATGGGCATGTTATGATTATAATATGTCTACGCAATTGAATCTACATTGGCGCAAATTCATGGCTCAAAACAATGTGGATTCATTATTCTCTCTCCCTCTACATCTAAATCTAGATCCAAAAAAATCTCCATTCATGATCAAACCTCCTAGAAGCTAAAAAAACATCAAATTGAAGCTACATTTTTGAAATATAATTCTAAAATCATATGAATCTACACAATTGAATCAACATTGCCACAAATTTTAGCTAATTCGAGGATCTAAATGGCTAGAACTATGAGCATCTCTAGAACATATTTAAACCCTAAATAAGCCATAAATCTAAATCTAGACTTCGAAAAGATACTAGCTAGGGATGAGATACTCTTATCTTAGATGTATCCAAGGAATTTAAAAACAAAACCTTCCCCCTTTATTTTCAAATTTCGCGACGGCCTTTTGACCTGTACGGTTCGAACAATAGTGAGCTCGGTCTGAATCGAGCTCCGCGCGGACATGCACTATTTATGGAGATATTACCTCAGGCGGTTCATATAACGAACCGCCTATGGATACTAATTTCTAGAGGTGGTTCCTTATGTGAACCGCATGTGGTAATAGCTCATTATCACAGGTAGTTCACATAAGGAACCACCTCAAAAAATCTCCATTTTCACAGGCGGTTCCTTTTGTGAACCGCCTGTGGAAAAAAGGCTCCATTTCCACAAGCGGTTCATATAAAAAAACCACATGTGGAAATGGATATTTTCTGAGGTGATTCCTTATGTGAACTGCTTGCGATAATAGAGCTATTTTCACAGGTTGTTAACATAAGGAACCACTTATGAAAATTAATTTTCACAGGTGGCCCAAAACCGCACAGGGCCCCAGCCTACTACTCAGGCGATTTGTCATATGAACTGCTTGTAGAAATAAAACCTAGGTGTCTCAAAAAATAGATTTTGTAGTAGTGCCAGTTGCTTCTGAAGTCCAGCTAGGCCCGAGTGTAGGAAAGGTCTTTTTTAGGACGAAGAGTGGCGATTAGAGGAAGGTGAATAAGCGTTTCACCAATTTCTTTCAAAACGGGTGATCTTTTTCTATTTTCTCACCCAACGCACTCAAAACAACAAGCGGAAGTAAAAACCAAAGAGAAATAAGTTGCAATGAAAATCACAAAGGAAGCATGTCACTAATGGTTGTATATGAACCCTAAGTTCCATTAACACTCATCCGAAGAATCATAGCCACGAAAAGATAGCTACTCGAACGAAGAACACTTAGATCCAATGATATGAACACCGGGTGAAGAAACTCTTAAAATTGATAGGTCTAGAGGCAAGGGAGATTCAAGACCATTCTGAATGTGAATTTTATACCTCTAGCAACAAGAAGAACAACTTCAACCAAGTAAAAAATTTCAGCTCAACAACCAAAACGAAAGTCACAACAAAAACTGAGAAACCCGCAACGAAGCAAAGGAGCCAATAGAAGGAAATTAGAAGATGAAAAGAAGCATGAGAGCAAACATAATCTTCATTACTTGCAAAGGTCAGCCCTATTTTTGACAGATTACAAACTATTTTTCTCACAAAAAGCTCTCACATAATACATAGGCTTAGCAATCCTCTTCCTCTTCTCTAAAATCCTAGCACAATGCTCTCAAATGGCTATCTCAAGACTCTCCCATCGATATACCCCTCTATTTATAGGCCTTGGGAGCTTCCTTACCCCATAAGTTTTCTTATTTCTAAAATACACCTCTCTTACAATGCATTTCTACCTACCATCGGAGTATTTTGGTCCAGTTTTTGCTCCGTCCATCAAACGGTCGTCGCGCCTTCATGACTTAGCTTCACCTCGATGCAAGCTCCACGATGATGCCACGTGCACTCCATCCTTTCACGGTTTTAAGGCCAACCAGCGAAACCACCTTTACGCTTCTCAAAGCGTGACTCACCGCCACTTGCTTACACCTTAAGCAAGAGACCTGATGTTGATGTGTGTACTCCGTCTTGTAATCTTGACCGCTAGTAAGTCTCTCCCGCTCCCAATCACTCAGGTCGCCTTGTCACTTGCACCGGCATCCCTTTCGCTTCACTTTATCAACACGCCGTCTCCATCCTCCTTCTCACGCTTTGTTTGATCTCCACGTGTACAGCTAGGGCCACCCTTGACCCCACCCGTCTCCATCCTCCTTCTCACGCTTTGTTTGATCTCTATGTGTGTAGCTAGGACCACCCTTGACCCCACCCGATCTCCTCGATCATCCAGCACCAAGCACCCCGCTTGGCCCCGACCATTCCGTCATCGACCGTCAAGTTGCATCCATCACCTACACAATATGAGACAAGCAAAAATATTTCTCCAATTCTATCTCCAATTAGACAAAATCAAAACCCTCAGTTGAAAAGTTGATCTCATCAGCTGAAAAGCTCATCTCATCAACATCGTGAACACTGAATGATCTGGTGTGCACTCCTCCTGAGCACCGGACTATCCGGCGTGTTCAGCCTACCAGACATGCCATTTTGCAACCTCTCTGGAAGAAATGCTCCAGTAGATTCTTCGATGTTCACATCCTCCATTACCGGACCATACGATGTATAGAATCACCTTAGATATGCTCTGTAGCCTCTCTGGAAAAATTAATCCGGCGTACTCAGTACCACATCGCCGTACCATCCGGTGTATAATTCAATTTTTACCTCTAGCTTGCAATGCTCTGACGTGTAGTCTCCTGAACACTAGACCATCCAGTGAGGGAAATTTTTCTGGACTCAGAGATAAAAATATCAACTCTATTTTCTCTACAACTTTGGTTAGTCATGATCATAATTGCAACACATATACATACTTATGCAATCCCATAAATCATCAAACCAAATCAACAACTTTGTCAATCACTCATCACATATAAACCAAAGCACATTTCAACTTGGTTTCTCAATCTCTCCCTTGATGAGTGCATTGACAACCCTCAAAGCACAAATATTCTAGTTTGAAAAGATTCACCAAGAGAAGCTCATCCAAGTGACCAAGAACTTAAGAAAGAGCAAAATATGTCACTTGGCATAAGAAAGAATTACATAAGCCCGAAGAGAAGCAAAGACGGGCCAAAAACACAAACTCCCCCTTGATGAATGCACATATTTCAAGATTCTTCTTTAAGATTTAGTGCATATTTTCTCCCCCTTTGGCAATGCAAACATCAATGACAAAAAATCCATGCAATGCATGAACATGCGAACCTAATGAGCTTTCACAAGTATGCCACAAAGCATTTGCACATGCTAGAAATGTCAAAGGGCTATAAAAAGTAGAATGTAGAGCTCATAATCGTATAAAGGCTCAAAAAGAGATAGTAATATAAGAACATGAAGCTTTACAAGCTAATCCTGAAGAATTGTTGGCGCATTTAAGTTCACTTAGTCGAATCATGTTAAAAGTGACCACCACATAAGCATCCACTCATGCTGAAGCAATACAAGTATTAAGAACTAGCAAACTTCAATATCAAACTAGACAAATAAGCATTCATGACAGTAGGCTTTGCAAACGCTCACATATAAAATCAAGAACTTAGTTAGATCAAGTAATTAAAGCAAAATTGATCATTTAGGTATATTTCTTTGTAATTCATTTTATCCTCAAGTTGACTTTACCTATCATGGGTTCACTTCTTTGGCAAACCACATGAAGCATCAAGATAACCATATTGGATCTTATTTTAGCATAAGAAACTTGATTGCTCAAGAGTATTCAAATTGCACAAATTATCATGTTTACACTAGATTAAGTCAATTAGTGTCTTTGCGACACAAGGAACACATGTTCCCTCAAGGTTCTATCATGAGCTAAACATTTGATAAAGAGAGAAAATATAGTGCAATGTTCTCTAATCTACTGTCTTGAACTAAGAAGCCTAGATCAAAATATTCATCAAACTAGCTTTAACACAAGTATTGACTAAGCCAAAGCAATTACAAACATGGTGATTAAGAATGTAGCATTTTGTAGTCTACATGATTCATAAAATTGCCCAATGTCATCTATACGAAAGCTAGCTTGCTTAAAATGATTCATTTCAAAGCATCAAGAGGAGTCTAAGTTTAAAAGATTGCAACGCACAACTACTCACTTTAGTCAAATTCAAAACTAGCAATTGAAAATGCTAAGGACATACAAGTCAAAGCTCAACTACTATGATTACCTTACAAGATGAGATGCAATGCAAATGCAATAAAAAGTAACATAGAGTATGTACAAAGACAACTCCCCTCCACACAATACCATAGGGATGACACGCTCCAAGATCTCCCCTCCGAAAAGCAAATCTTGTTGCATCTAGAGGTTCTGGAGTGTTGGACTGGGTTATTGGCTAAGCTTATGGCACTAGTGTTGTCACACAAAAATGATATACTCTTAAAGTTTAACCCAAAATCTCTCAAAGTAGCAACCATCCATAAAATCTGAGAACAACAGCTAGCGGCAACAATATATTCAACTTCAGTAGTTGACTACGCAACACTAGACTGCTTATGAGAAGACCAACAAACAAGAGAGGTACCCAAGAAATGACAAGTACCGGATGTACTCTTCCTATTAATCCTACAACCGGCAAAGTTCGTATCCAAAAAACCTCGAAGAGAATGAGAACAAGATGTAGAAAACCAAAGACCATATTCAAGGGTGTGTTTGAGATACTTCAATATATGCTTTATCGCTTGGCAGTGAGATGTCCTTGGTGATGGTTAAAAGGGAGCACAAAGGCAAATGACGAAGTGGATATCGGGTCTTGTCACTATCAGGTACAGGAGGGAGCCAATCATGCTCATGTACTTCCGTTGGTCTATCTTCTCGCCATCTTCATCTGCATCAAGCATGGTCAAGGTAGCCATTGGTGTTGCCAAGGTCTTCACATCGCTCATGTCGAACTTCTTCAGCAAATTCTTGGTGTACTTCATCTGGTGGATGAATGTACCTTGCTTGCATTATTTGATTTGAAGCCTAAGGAAGAATTTGAGCTCGCCCATCATCGACATCTCAAATTCCCTGTTCAAAGTTTCTGCAAACTTGGCCACAAGAGCATGAGAAGAGCCACCAAAGATAATATCATCTATATATATATCTGAACAAGTAAGAAATCATTGTCATGTCTAAAAGTGAATAAGATTTTATCCACCGACCCCATCACATACCCATACTCTAGTAAGAAAGACTTAATTCTATCATACAAATCCCTAGGTGTTTGCTTAAGTCCATACAAAGCCGTCTGAAGCTTGAAAACTCTATGTTGGTATTTCGGGTGCTCAAAACGAAGAGGTTGCTTGACATAAAGCTCTTCCTCTATGAACCCATTTAGGAATACACTCTTGACATCCATTTGGTACAACTTGAATCCCTGGGATGCCGCAAATGTAAGGAGAATCCTAATAACTTCTAGTCTAGCTACCGGTGCAAAAGTCTCCCTAAAATCTATCCCCTCTATTTGTGTGAAATCCTGAGCCACAAGTCTAGCCTTATTTCTAACTATAGACCCATCCTTCCCTTGCTTGTTTTTGAAAACCCATTTGGTGTCTATAGTATGGATATTTAGGGGTGGCTCTACAAGGACCTAAATTTATTTTCTCTAAAAGTTTTCTAGTTCTTCATGCATGGTATTGACCCAATTTGAATAAAAAAAGCATGCCTAATATCATGAGGATCAAAAGAAGCAACAAATGTAGAATATGTGAAATGAGTATGTTGAGCAGATTTAAATTGTCTTACCCTTTCACCAAGGCTGTCGATCATCAGTTGTGAGGGATGTATCCACTGAATGTGTTGAGGTGCCTTATGCTGTGAAACAATGTCCCCCTCAAATACTGCTGATGCAGGCTCAAAAGCTACTGAAGTAGAAGTAGATATTGCAGGACCCTCTGCCGGTGTCGAAGAAGCAGGAGCCAACTCAGAAGTAGGTGTGATGGCAGGAAGTAGTGAATCATCTTTATTATCACGTACACTAAGACCTCGAAAACAATTAATTCATCATCTTTGGGCTCTGGCTTCATCGCGCCCGGCTTCGGCGCGCAGGCTTCATGGACACTCCGAAAGATAACCCTTTTTCACTAGCTTCGGGAGCGAAATGAAGGCTTGGTGATAAGACTTGGCCAGTAGAGGGTCGAGGAGTACGATGAACTGACTAGCCTTGGGTCCGTCGGGCCATAAACCACAGCCTTTGTTGAGAGTGTTGCCGAGGAGGTATCAGCTCGCTTACTTTTGCCAAAGAAGGCCTTCGAGATCTCAGAAATCCCTGATCTGAAGTTTCAAAGAAGGCTTCGGGAGAATGAGCTCTAGTGAAGGGGTACCATGGTTGGGAACTCGCTTCGTCTATAGAGTGATGTGCCATCGGATCGATGGTAGTGATCTCAGAGTGATCCGAAAGCTATAGGAGTAGGAAGCTTTTCTATATTAATTCATGATGACCGTATTTTTCTCACATGGCTTATGAACTGGTAGTGATTTTCTATCACTGTCAGCCCATTAGGAACCGATAGTGGTGAGCCAATATATATAGGGGTTTATGTAGTAATGTCATATGTCATGTTAGTTACAATTACATCTTATTTATAGACCGTCCTTAATCATTTTCCATTACAGATTACGAGATTACCTCTTGAACTACCACATGTTCGGTATATTCGTGGGTATTATGTTATTTTTCTAAGTACATCCAGATTATTTACAATATTGCCCTTCATGGCCTTCGGTCACTACTAATGGTCCTCACTTCGACCGTACCTTCGTCCTTTGCTCCGCCTTCGTGCAAGACTTGGGTCACCCTTCGCTTGGACGGTCCTCTCGGCCGCACCTTCGGCATCCGTTTGAACGACTCCCTCGCGGCATCGAGCGAAGCCCTGTTGATGAGCTCTGAAGGCCCAACGAAGGCTTCACTCGTCCTGGCTGTTGGAATCGTTCCTTCAACATGGAGACTCTCAAGGCTTCACTCGTCCTGGCTGTTGGAAATGTTCCTTTAGTGTGGAGACTCTTAAGGGTTCCTTCGGCTTGCCGAAGGGTTCCTGCAATACAACATATCCATGGTAATTGCAAGTCTTGTTAGTTTGAGGTATCCACGGAGGTCTTCGACCCAATGTCCGAAGGGCCCTGTGAGATCATTCCCCAATCGCAGCCCCCACGGGCAAGATTTCTCCTCAATGGTAATCTGTGAATTAAATGGTAACACCGAACGCCGTCCCTTTTGACCTATGAAAGGCCCCTTGTTATACGAGTTACCTTTTGCTAATTAACCCCCTTTCTCACCCGAAAGGTCTAACTTTTCAATAAGTGGCGATTTTATTCTAGCGAGATGGTTTGAATTTTGAAATGTTAGTTACTATTTGTTTGTCTTAACTGCCATTAATGCGACAGTTCAATTTCCAACGTGCGCCTTCTCAACTACTCCTGAGCTGGTGTTTTAACCGCTATATATAGACTACCCCATGGTTCATTAGTTTTTACCAAGCCTGTGTTCAAACCTGCGCACTCATCTCTCTACGCTCTGCACGAAGCTATTCGCCATCCTTCGCTCTTCAGACTGAAGCCAAGGCAAGTTGATCCAATGGCTCCAAAAAGTAAAACAGGTAAGCCGAAGACCTACTGGATCAGGTGATCGAAGGTTGACGAAGGAGTCCTGGCCAGTCTGAAGAAAGAAGGCCTGATAAGTGATATTTTTAATGTCAGACTTCCCAAGGACCAAGAGACTCCGACATCAAAAGACGACGAAGCCTTTGTCTTTGTGGATTACTTCCGAGTTGAACTTCGCCTACCCAGTGACGAGATGGTAGTGAAGGTTCTCAAGATGTTTGAGATCTTCCTCCATCAGCTAACGCCGAACACCATTGTTCGGCTTAGACTTTTCACATGGGCGACAAGGTCAGAAGAAGCGAAGGCATCAGCAAGAGCCTTCGTTACCATACATCACTCAGCAGCCTGAAAACGCTGGAGACTTATGTGAGTTCCATCTTTCTTTTCATTGTTTATGCACATGTGCTCCCATGTGACAAAGTTCAATTTTCAGCTCTTCATTCAATCATTTGAGTACCTGCTCCTGTTGTTGACCATAATATTGAAGATGATAATTTGATTCTAAATTTGTCCACGGCATAATCTATGGCTGTGAATCTTCAGCAACAAGGGATATTTGTGGAAATGAATCTTGAAATGTAGCTAGATGAACTAGTTGTTATTATTGGCTTGATTACTCTCTGTTTTGTATTAATTTCCCTTTCATGTGTTAATGGCTTAACAAATATTTGTCTTGAATCCAAAGCTGTTATAGCAACTATATTCACCTGAACTACCATCTTATGCATAAGACCTCTAGATACATGAGTGAGTTAGGTTGACCATCATAACCAGTGCATTTGGGAGACACAGGAAATATACGTCACGAAGAGAAAATGTAAACATTTTCTAAATAATATAAGTACTTACATATATCTAAAATATTTTGTCTCAGATCTTATTTTTTACAGTGCAAGTCCAGATCTGTTTCTACAAACATTATGTAACATTGTCAACATAAATTCAACTATAGATCCCGGTGACGGGCCACATGGCGTGGCAAAGATGTGCTATTTTCTAGTAAAATTCGAAAACTTCTTCCTGTGTGTGGAAAAGAATAACTGGAATATGAAGATTAACCAAGCTAATTATTCCTCATCGGTTCCATCAATACTCAAATTTATTTTTCGAACTTGAAGCATCCCTCGGCACACTGCGTTTAGCTCCTTGCTGCAATGAAAGATTTCCAGGTCCTTAAGCGAATCTGGGAGACCTCCCACCGGTAAGGAAGTGATACGTCCACAGTTGCCTATATTTAGTCTCTTGAGTGATGTAAGAGATTTAAGTTCCGCGGGCAATGACTGGAGATGCTCAAAGCCCTCCAACGCAAGATGTCTCAAGGAGGTGAGAAGTAGCAGCCCTTTCACATGGTTATCGCTCAAGATATCCACATGGCCATGTCGAGCACCACGACCTCCATCGATAAATAGTGTTTTCAGAGAAGTTAACTGGCTGCATATGGGCACACAAAGAACACCAATGTCATCAGTATAGAGCTCTTGAAGTGGTAGCGAGAAGTTGTGCTCACTTTTGACTTCTGCAGCCGCTGATACCCATGATCTTGTGAAGCCTGGGGAGCTTTTAACTCGCAAATAGTCAAGACTAGAGAGGAATTTCAGGCCTTCCCATGATGCCAAACCAGGGCAGCCTTCAATGCATAGTTTCTGCAGTGCAGTACACGAATGCAATTCCAGAGATGCTAAGCTTTTGTTCGCCTCTATGGCCAGAGTTTTCAGGCTGCTGAGTGATGCTCTGAGTGAATGCAGTAAATCACAGTTGCGGACGCTCAAATCCCGCAATGCCATACATGATTGTAAACCTTCAAGTGACCGTAGCAAAAGGCAATCACTAACAGACAGCTTTTCTAGTGCAGTGCAAGAATCCAGGTTGAGACATGTCAAAGACGGGCATCCCGAGACGTCTAAATCCACAGTAGAAGAGACTTGTGAGAAGTGCAGAATGCTGTATTGGACGCCAGTCAAGTGGAGTTTCACCAAAGAGGATGGAGATATGTGGGATGCTCCTCCTGAAACCATTCTAGATAGCAGAGTAAGGCAATTTTCTATGACTATTTTCTCAAGAGATACAAAATTTCCCAGACCTCGCTTGCTCGAAAAGAGCATCATTGAGCTCGCATCTTCTTTTCCTCTTGTGAAAGAGATTTGCAAACTTTGCATAGACCTCAAGCAATTGGGAGGAATGCGCCATGAGCCTTCTGCTGTTTGATTTTGTTCATCTGTAAACAACCCTACAGGTAACGATGCTACCCCTCCACAATAGTCTAACTTGAAACTCCTAAGTGAACGAAGGTTCAGCAGGAGTTGTGACAATTGTATCCCTGTAATGTTGCACCTTCTAAACTCGAGTTCTTCAATTGATGGAGGCAGAAAGAGCTCGAGGTTGGTAGGAAATATTGCTGGGCAATTGATCATTCTGAACTTTTTCAACGATGTCAGCTGTTGAAAGCCTTCCCATGATCGATGTTGGTGTGTCACGATGGAATAATCCCTGATTTCAAGCTCCCGCAAATCCTTGAGTTTGTCCAATGTGAACAATCTTTCATCTAGCTTCTGAATATTTTGATTTCCTTCTATCTGTAGACTGAACCCATTTGATACGCCGAATGGTTTTAGTCGAAATCCCCCAAAATTTGTGTTTTCGCCACACAGATCTATATCTGCTAAAGAATCTATGACTATGAGCTGAAGGAGCGGGATGGTACTGAGGATGAAGTCATTGTGTATCTGAAGCCTGCGAAGACCATGAAACTGGTACGTACTGGATGAGATGAATATCTGCGATAGAAACTCGTTCAATCTAGGGCATCCTTCCACTTCAAGGATTTGCAGATTAGCATATGACTGTTCCTTGTCAAAAAGTATGCACTGCCTCAGATTTTGCAACCTGCGTAGTTCCAGGATCTTGAGAGGACCAATCTCTATTTTTTTAACCCGAGACAGGTTAATCAAATGCATCTCCTGGAGAAGAGGCAACTGCTGGGGATGTGGAATTGTTTCCCAGTGTAAGCAATTAACCAGATGAATTGACCGTAATGAGGTCAGATGGACATTGCTGCTAAGCCAAGATGGTAAAGCATGTCTGTAATGTACAATTCGCAAATTTATAAGGCCAGATGGTGGTAGAAGCTCCTCCAAGATAGGAAGAGTACGCGGCAGAATGAGAGACCCAGATAAATTATACCATGACAATTCCAGACTAGTAATGTAGACCTTGTCGCAGAGCCTTGCTTCGGTAGCCTCTTCGCGCCGCCGTACGCTGTAAAGACTAGAAATGCTTATTGATCCTCTTAACTGATTCAATCCATTCAACTGCGATATGCTAAACTCACTTGCCTCCCTGACATCAAATGCCTTGAGCTCTTGCAGGGCAACCATCTTTCCGATGCCGGCTATTTTTGCATGTAATTCCTTTTCAGCAATAAAATGACGCAAGTTAACAAGCTTGCTCATTCCTCTCGGTAAAACTGTGTTAACTCCCCAGTTCTTCTTTATATCCAGGACTTGTAGGTGATATAACCTACAGATAGCCTCAGGCAATTCCAACCTGGGACCCTCGTAAAAGCAGCCCAGCTCTAGATAGCGAAGATTGATAAATGCTGAGATGTTGCCTATTAGTGCATCCAACTCAAAGAAGACCATCTCCAGCTTCAACACACGGACTGACCTTACCTCATTGAGTTCTTGACGAAATGTGTCGGCAAAACCCGAGTCATGTGGCCCAAATAGCATCAATGTGCTTAAGCTCCGTCGTTGCAATGTGCGGAAGGAACTGGAGAACTCCCGAAGAAAAAGCTCATTAGGATGCACGGTACCATTTATTTCTGTCTTGTACTCCCGCTCTGTGATTACACTGACATGACGGACAAGCAGCGGTGCATCCCTGGGCTCGTTGTCCTCTATGGTGAAGCTTTCATGAGATGAAACCTTCTGTGCCAGATCATGAATTAGATCATGCATGATGAGTAGGGTTGAAAGTTCAGATTGTGTTTCCAAAAAACCCGCATCGACTAGATCATTGAAGTACTCAATTCCAATGTCCTCCAGTCGTCTATGCATGTCAGGAGAATATATGAAATCTTGCGCGATCCACATATTGACCACATGTTCTTTGTCATACCTATAATACTTAGGAAACACAGCACAGTACGAGAAGCACTGTTGGAGGTGAACCGGTAGAGATTTGTAGCTGATCGTCAAAGCCGGCATGATATCGTTCTCATCACTTTCATATTTCCATTCACTAGTATCCAGAACTCTTCTCCAGTAATCAACGTCAAATCTCCTTCTCAATACTTTGCCGAGAGTCTTTACTGCTAAAGGGTTGCCCTTTAACTTTTCAACTATCTGCTTCCCGATTTTCTCCAGTCTCCGCTCTCCCTTATAGTTCTCATCTCCGAAGGCACATTCTTTAAACAAACACCAAAAGTCATCCTTGTTCAAACCGTCCAGGTTAATGAGATCTGAAGCTCCTATCATTGTCGCAACAGATGGTTTACGAGTGGTGACGAGAACCCTATTTCCATTGACGTCATTGGTGAGCAATGGGTTTAGCAGCTCATCCCATTCTTCCTTTTTGCTATCCTCCCACATGTCATCCATAACAAGTAGCACACGTTTCGACTTCAGCATATACTCAAGCTTCTCTTGGAGTTGCACCATAGATTTCTTGATGTTTTCATGCTTGTCCCTGCACAATGTATCCAACAGTTCACGCATGATCTTTACTTGATCAAAGTGAACAGAGACATAAACCCATAATAGTATGTCAAAATGCTTTGACACTATCGAGTTGTTGAAGACCAGCTTAGCCAAAGTAGTCTTCCCGACACCTCCATGACCAGTGATGGCAAGGACAGAGAGGCTTTTCCTAGTAGATTCCTCACCTGTTAACTTGCTTATTATGAAGTCCCGCTCTTGGTCCCTCCCATGAACTTTGGGTTCAGTATGACAAGGCGACGTCTCCCGAGGATCTGACCTGGTGCTATGGTATTTCTGCACAATATGGTTATCCAGATTTTCAAGCTCGAGAGCCTTACGCACATACATGGTTATCCTGTTGCATTCCTCAACGTGTTCACTTATCTCGCGTGAGATATTCTTGTCAAGTATCTCAAGATGGGGTACTGGACTAGTAGTGTTAGCAACGACCATTGTGCTGGCATTATATGGGATAATCTGAAGAGCGGGTTGAGATGAATCTTCATTCCTGATAGAAGAACTTTCTGTAGTGTCTTCAGCAGCTTCAGCTATATCATTATTAGAAAACTTAATATCACTTCCAGGCGTGGAGAAAAGCATATTTTGGTCGGCAATGTCATGCAGCAGCTGAAAAAAGCAAAACAAATTCCAAGGTTTAGATAAGCTAGAAAAATATCCAAAGCTGTTAATCCTCATAATTTAGGATAAAAATAAAAACAAAAAGGAGAATTGTATTTATATTGTGGGATTTGTATATTTATATCTGATTAACCGGGGTTCCTGTAATACTTCCCTTTTTACCATGTATTGCTAAACTTCCTAGTTACACGAACAAATTTAAGTGTCCTGAGTTCCACATAATTCCATCATGATGTATGACACACAGCATTTGCACGAGATGGGTGTTGTCCAATTTAGAGGTTTTTACCCTTTGTTTCCTTATTTGCAAAATTAAAAGAAAATGCAAAAGAAAATAAAGAAATTAGGAAGGAAAAAAAAAAGAGGAGCCCAGCCAGGCCGAACTCGGCCGCTTCAAGGCCCAAAGGCCGAGCGCCCTAGACCAGCCCAACCTGGGCGTACGAGATAGAGGGGAGGGGATCGATCCCCTCTCATTCTCGGTTAGGCAGGCTTGGGTGGGTAAGACTGGCGGCAGCGGTGCAACCGCCCGCCCCGCCCTAGTCGGGCGCGTGCACGCACACATGGGCCAGGTTCCCCGACTCCTCCCCTATCCACTCGACCTCTCTATTCCGCCACCTCTGCCTCCATCTTCCCCGACACTGACCAGATTCCGGTGACCTTCATCGCGTCTCCGTCGTCCCTCGATCTTGCGTGCCCCTGCTGATGCCTATCCTCACGGACTTGTGCCTCTGTGCGCGCCTGGGCCGAAAGCCTAGGGGTTTGTGCGGGTGGTCGTAGTCTCTAGCAAGCTTGGTTGCTCGTGTTGCCAATCTCGGCTGCGCGCGCAGCTGGTGGCACTAGTAGAAAATGATTTATACAGACGGTTCGAAACCCCTTACAGACACTTTTTTGAACCATCTGTGGAAAATAGTTTGTACAAATCAGATTTGTACAGACGACTCGTTATTGGAATTTGTATAGACGGCTTGTTATTGCAACCATTTGTACAGACAGTTCTAAACTTATTCTAGAGAATATGCATGAACAATAGCTATATTACTCTAGAGAATAAACAGCCAATCCCTACTACAGAATTTACAGTTCTAGAAACACAATTAAACTACTAGAACAATAGTTATTATGTATTATTCCTTTTTGTACAGACAGTTCCAAATTAGACGGAACCATCTGTACTATTCTGTACTGTTCTTTTTTTACAGACAGACGGTTCTAATTTGGAACCGTATGTACTATTACTGCTAATAGTACAGACGATTCTAATTTGGAACTATCTGTATAAAAAACAATAGTACATACGATTCTAAACTAGAACTGTCTGTACTATTAGTACATACGGTTGTAGTTTGTAATTGTCTGTACTGTAGCGCCCCGTTTTATTGTAACTGCTCGTTGCTATTTTCTCAGACGATTCTGATTTGGGGACGTCTGTGGTACACTTTGTACATGCGACTCTGTAAATCTATCTGTACAGGGGTGTCCCACTAAATGGATTCTATAATAGTGGGATGGGATAGACTTTTAAGCGTTTGGATGGCTACCTTGGTAGTAACCCACTATCTGAGAGTAAAATTTGAAAACATATACATGCCAATGTTGTTTTTCTGCCATAACAATGTATTTGCCATGTATCTTGTAACCTTGGATAGAAGTAACTTAATTGATGTAATTAAAGATGTAGAAATGCTTCTATTCATGTACACTGCAATCATGTATGGCAAATGTGCAATAAAGAAAAATGCTGGTTTATTTAGGAATTTAGTGTTCATTTATTTATGAATTCACATGTCACTTATTATGCTTAATCTACAACAATGGGAATGCAGTTTGAAAATCAGGCCCTTGATGTTCACTCTATGGGAGGGCATATATCGAAGCACCGACGAAAATGTTACTTCTTGCGTGGGTGAACACATGAAGTATGAGGTACTTATCCTACTAGTATTCATACCCGAAGGAATTGCAGATGTTCTGGTTAGTTTTAAGCGATGAGCCTACATTATATTACCTCATTAACTCTTCCTCGAGTAAGCTATTTCAGGAATAAACCTTACTCGAAAATCTGAAACAACCTTTCCCATGTCACCATTATTCATGGCGATCACCTATATATCTCACCGATGCAAGTCTTTCAGCCTTCTGCGTTGAACTTTATACTGACCTTATCGTCGTCATGCTCCATCTCCCCCTCGTTGCGGTAGTACTCCAGCGTGCTCAGCAGGTCGGCGGCGCGGGATGCCTTCTGCCAGGCTTCCCTAAGGTGCAGCACCAGGGCGTTGTTGTGGATCTCCCTCCCCTGCGCCTCTGTGAGCACCGTGCTGAGTTCCCTGCGAGCAGCAATGAGCCGCTCCACCTCGCCCCCCAAGCCAACGCTGGAAGCCCACAGCTGAAGCGCGCAGTGGTTGACGACTACGGAGCTTGGAACAACCGCCGTATCCATCTGTCGGCGCCGGAAGTTGGAGACAGCGAAGTGGGCGGCGAGGTGGCGTGGCAGGCGAAGACTAGGATCCGGAGGAGACGGCGAGAAAAGGGGAGGTCGTAGCGTGGGAGGGTGAGTGGACGACCCACAGCCCTTGACGTTTTCCTTTCCTTTTTGTATGTATAAGGAAATATCGGCTGAAAGGACAATAATATAGTCATTATTGTGCAACGACCAACCTCAGACCAAGGAAATATCGGCACAAACGTCTGTGTCAAACTTATTCCCCCTCACAACTAGATACAGCTGTAGTACTGAATATATCTATAAACACACTTATTCTGTGTACTTACTACCTACTCCCTCCGGTTACAAATATAGATTATTTTAAATTTATATATAAGGATTAAGAAAGTAAATCAAATGATCTTGTTGCCCCTTATTTATTCTATATTAAAAAAAATAACTCATTCATTTAGGAGAATGATAATATTTATTAAACAAAACTAATAAGAAAATAAAAAGAAAAAAAATACATAAAAATTTGAAAACAACTTATATTTAAAAAATAATTGAGAAGACTAAAACAACCTATATTTATAATTAAAAAGAGTATATCTTATATACACACCCTAGACCCGCAGACTCTATACACAATTTCATAACCACGTACTTTTTGAGATTGACATAACCACCTAGAGCTCTGCAAAAGAGGGGTACGTTATAGTTCCATTCGTTACTGTATAGAAGTATCTTTACTGTTGGTACTATAGTGATTTTCATTATCAATTTTGTATTTGACAGTGGACAACAGATAATAATAATTTTAATTGTAAAAAAACTTATTTTATAATAGTGATTACACTACCCGTCAGAAACAACCAAAGTAGGCTGCGTGGCCACTTCCTCCGCTAGCCACTTGGGCCTCAGCTCTGTTCTCGACTATGTCAGGCATTTATGGTTGCATCATTGTATGTGCTGACATTTTCCCTCCCGAGGACATGCTAGCTTCTTTTGTGACAGGTGGGTTTTCCTGCAATAGATTATAAGAGAACGGTCTCTAGATCTATCTCTATACTACTCGGCGAATTTCAAGGTTATTGGAGCTCGACGAAGGATATCTATGCCATGTATCTTGACTTTTTTGAATTTCTCTAGAATTGGATGCCACTTCCATCCTGCCCCGTGTCCTTCCATATACAGCCGGATAGTGGGCAGTGGTGTTCTGTTAGGCTTTCTAAAGATATGCCTTCCTTGATCTGTGCATAACTCGAGGACGGCTCTCGGGGGTACGAGATATCCTTCCGTAGTAGTGATTCATGCCATATTAGCTGTTTACTGCTTGTACCTGACGTGTATAGTAAGTCCTGGTATCCCCAATACATGAGTTATACCAAATTTCTGACAGTTTGGGTACTGATTATTTTTTCTATTCCCCGAGAGCTAGCTTCTGAACTCTAAGATCATTTCTAACCATATTTCTTTCATTTTATTTCCTTCTGAGTCTTTTCTCCGTTCCTATTTCTTTATTTTCTCTTATGTCTAACAGTTTTCGGTCGAAAGGAATCGCGAAGGAAAAGGAGAGATAATCTCGAGTGGAGCAAATGTGAGAGAGAATCCCTTCGTGAAGAAAACTATGAAAGGAGGCCGTTGAAGTGTTAAAAGGAACAAGAATCCTTTTGTAAAGGGAACATGACTCACTTTATGAAAACTGTTAGAGATAATCTAAGGTGACTAAATTTTTGAGTTATATAAGCTCTTGTGAGTTACTCATTGGTCAAGGAAGAACTCCCATCCAATGAGTCTTAGTTGAGTAAAAAACTTCGACGCATGAGTCTCATAAATTGAGAAGGTTTTCGACTCATAGGGATCGTACCTCTTCTATCACTACTACAGAATACCCCTGTATTGCCGGTTCTAAATTGGCTTTCACTATCAGTATTGGAACCGACAGTACGTAAGGGGCAGTAAAAGTCACACCCCTTTCACTGTCGGTTGTACAACCGACAGTGAAGGTGATTCCAGGAACCAAAAAAAATAAACCGAGCCGGCTTGAAATCGAGCCGGCTCGGTTGTCGCCACCACCGTTGCCACCATCGCCGTGTTTTTGAGCCTTCGTGCCCCCGCGCCGTGCAAGCTCCGCCGCTTGCGACCACTCGAAAAAGAAAAATTGGCACCTTAAACACATGAACCCATCCCCCCCCTTTTGTTCACATCGAATACAAAAATCATACATTATCTATACATATCAACAAGCAAACATGAACAACGACACATTTTCTCTAAAAAATCTCAAGTGTTGCGGCATCAATAACTCCTGGATGTAAATCTCAAGTGTTCCGCTGCGCATGCGCCTCGGTGCCGACGGTGGTGAAGTTCTCCTCAGGCTTGAACGCGAGGTGCCTGTACATGACCCCCGTGCCCTACAGCACCTTCGCGGTGGCGGGCGCGTTGGCGACCGGCTCCACCACCACCCACACCACCGGTGGGCGCACGAACCGCAGCGTGTGTGCTAGCTGTAGTAGCTCAGCCCTCACCATCGTCGCTCCCCGGCGCCCGACCGCGTCGTGGTGACCACTATCAGCAACCGCTGCAGCTCGGCCACCTCCTTGTCGTCACCCACGTCCACCATCGCCATGCTGCCACCGTCTCCCACCTCGCCAACTGTCTCCAGTGACGGCACCAGGTTGAGGCACGTGTTGACAGCGACGCGGGAGGCGGTGAGCTGGTCCCCCACCTGGTGTGATAGTTGGGTGCCATCCTTCCAGGACGAGGAGGAGGAGGGCACGAGGCCTGTGGGGAGGAGGCCGATGGAGAGAGAGTGAGAGACGGATGTGGGTGGATAAGGAAAGAGCCGGACGTGTGAAGAAGATAAGGAGCTGGACGTGAAGTTTTGCAAGCCAAAAGTCATTTGGAATCAAATTTTCGGGTCCAGGTGCTTCTTCACTACCAGTTGGTCTTGTAAACCGGCGGTGAAGGGAATCACTGCCGACTCAATTTATGAGCCGGTAGTGATTCTCCTTGTCATTGTTGGTTCTTGACTGATTTTTCTCGTGAGGCGTATGGACCAGCAGTAAAGCACCATCACTACTGACTCATTAGGAACCGACAATGATGGACCAGTATATATGGCCGGTTTTGTAGTAGTGTATCTTATCTCTTTAATGTATAGGAATCATTAATGTATAGGAATCTTTTAATCAATGCACCTTATCGTTGGGTGAAGCTCAAACCATAAATGCGAGTACATAAGTATCTCTGCGTGATGTGTTTTCGGCAGCCGAAGCCATTGACATCGCTGCCATCATCACACCTGTCTAGATTCTCATGCCAGGCGTTTTGGATCTTGATGATAGAGGCGGATCATGACGGCCGCACCTCAGGCTTTGTCGGTTTAGGGTTTGACCCCTGCACCCGTTCGTGTGCTATATTATGAGGAGAGGGGAAACGTCAGGACCATCCTTGGTGTTTGTCCCCATTTCCCATCCTCAGCCTCCTAAGCTAGGCTTATATTACACCGTAGTCCATGGCCGCTTCACCACCTCGTTCACTAGAAACCTTGCTTTCCTCGTTTGAGTCACCACTTTCTCCCATCCTGTTGGAAGATAGACTCAAGATAGTTATGCAAATGTTGCACACACCAAAGGGCAGGGGCGTGCATGTATATATAGGCCGGGATCGGCCATGAGATTACAAGCCAAAACAGTTTGGGCATGATTACAGGAATCTGGAAAGGATCACAACAAATCAGCTATACAAGGAATCTTGAAAGTCTTGATTTGTCCCGAGTCCGCATAAGGTGCGGTCCAATAGAGGGGCACACTACCGAAGAAAGAGGCTCAGTCAGAGGTGTAGTGTACACCTCTACGACAGCCAGAGTTGGCCTAACCTAAGGTGCATTGTGCACCTCTGCGACAGCCGAAGAGAAGGCACCAAGGTTGGTCGGAGGTGCAGACTATACCTCTACGATGGCCGACGGACGAACGGGACTGGTCGGCGGTGCAACGGGCACCTCTTCGACAACCGAACGAGTAGAGGTGGTGATGACACCCTGGAGTAGTGAGGAGTCCCGGAACTCAAGAGAAAGTCTAGGGAGTCAGTAGCCGAAAGTGTCGACGAAGACACGCTGCAGGAAGCAAAAGGAAAATAGTCTTGTCAAACACGATGTGGCTGGATATGATCACGTGCTGTGTTGAGATGTCAAGGCAGTGATATCCTTTGTGATCAGGGGATGGAGTTTATGGGGTGATGTGGATGCTATGTTCGAATAATAGAGGCAACCGAATACGCGAAGGTGAGAATATGCCAGAGGCTTGTTGTGAAGCATTTGAAATGGGGTGGAGTTGTGAATGGCAGACGATGGTCTGCAGTTCAGCAAATATGTCGTAGTGGCAAGACCTTCAACCCAGTATGTCGGAGGCATGTGAGCGTGGAGAAGGAGGGTGCGGACACTATTGTTGAGAGTGTGTAGAGCACGCTCGACCTTGCCATTTTGCTGAGATGTGTAAGGGCATTAGAGACATAGCAGGATACCGTGGTGAAGAAGAAATTGAGACACGACATCATTAATAAATTTAGTCCCATTAAGCATGTAGAATCTTTATAGGTAAGCCGAACTGTGTGTGGACATATGCATGGAAGTGAACCAAAGTTCTATAGACATTGGATTATTGTTTAAGAGGATAGCTCCAATAGTAATGAGTAAAATCATCAATGATTAAGAGATAGTATTTAAAATCCAAAGCTCTAAGCATTGGGGACGTCCAGACATCACAATGGACTAACTCGAAAGGCGAAATAGACATTGTAGTGGAGCTACTGAAGGGAAGACGAATGTGTTTGCCCATTTGACAAGCATGACACAATGTGCGATCCAACTTATTGCAAGCTATGAGAGAGGACCTATGGAGTCTATCAAGGGTGGGCACGCTGGGATGATTGAGAAGCCGGTGCCAAACAGAAGACAAGGTCACAATGGAGACATGCACATGGGGCATCAGGGAAGAAGACTGTAGTGGCACAAAAGTGCAACGATCCCCGTTACTATTGCACCGAAGAATCTCGCGCCACGTCCGAAGATCCTTGACAAAAAAGCTACGAGAGTCAAATTCAATGGTACAAGAATTTTCTCGAGTAGATTGTCTAACAGAAATAAAGTTCTTGAGAAGTGATGGCACGAGAAGCCCGTTCTGTAGAACAAAGTTGGATGAAGGTGTTGGGAGAACAGCAGAGCCGTGGGTAGAAATCGGTGTGCGAGCTCCATTACCAACAATAACAGAAGACGAAGGGGGTAGAGGATGAAGAGATGTGAGCATACCATCGTGAGCAGTCATATATGTTGTGGCCCTAGAGTCGAGCACCCAGGTGGCTAGGTTTTGCAAGGACATGCCATTCATGGAGGTGATGAGCCCAGCCTAATCACAAGAGGGTTGAATAGGGGCCAGTGGCGATATGTAGGAGAGGGCGAACGTCGTCTGGTATGCCTGGGGAAGCACATGTGAGCGCGGACCGATAACACCAGGACCACCAGTAGAAGGACGCCCTGGAGCCATGGGAGCGTACATGCCCCATGGATTTGACGCAAATCCATGGATCAAGAGGCTGCGGCATAGAGGGCGCAGCCTTGGAAGTGGGTGCTGAGGACTTGTCGCGATGTCCCTTGCTGATGCGCCTGGGGCTAGAGGAAGACCCGGCAAATGCACAACCAGTGGCGCCACAGGGCTACTGTGGGGGAGGCGACTAGAGTAGTAGCGCCGCTAGCATGAGAGCAGCCATGCTCGCAAATGTTCTCGCAGTGTTGGCCATATGTAGCTCAGCCATCAGAAGAGTCGATCGAGGTAGGGTTTAAGGTCCAAGAGTCAAAAACCTAATCTTATACCATATTGGAAGATATACTTGAGAGAGGACTTATGGAGATCTTTGGAACCGCAAGCTCATGAGGAAGCTTCCTTATTGCTATCCGTCGACTCTCCATTGCCGAATGACCTCCTTCACCAAGCTTCGACCCCATCGCCCGTACCACGCCGTCGCCAGTCGTCCCCGAGCGGCCTCCGACCAACGCAAAGGCCTTAGTGAGCTGCTCGTGCACTTCTTGTCATTTTCCTTTTTATTCCTTATTTTATCTTTGGGAAGCCTGTTCTCCTCTATTTTAACTCCGATTTGAGTATTTCTTTTGTCAAAATCTATCTAAAATCAAGAGCTATCCAACTATCACTTTATAAGAAGCCAACAAAGAAGACATCATATTTGTGATGATTGCTCAGTAACATCACTAATATCCTATTAGTGATGGGTTCAGAAACCAGGTTAAAATGTATCTTGGTTTACTTGTGATGAGTGATTGACATTAGTATTTATTTGGCTTGATGATCTTCGGCTTTGCTTGAGCTTTGATGTGATTTGAATTGATTTGGGATTTCATTTGAGCATATTGATTATGAACCAACTGGAATTGGAGTTGGAGATATGTATTTGCATGTCTCATGGTGTGCAAGTGATGGATGCAACTTGGCGGGTCGATGATGGGACGATCGGGGCCAAGCGGAGTGCTTGGTGCCGGACGATCAAAGAGGCCGGACAGAGTCAAGGGTGATTCTAACTGAACACGTGGAGGTCAAGCAAAGCATGGAAGGCGGATGGAGACGGTGTGTTGACAAAGTCAAGCGAAGGGGATGTCGATGCAAGTGACAAGGCGGTCCGAGGGAACAGGAGCAGGAGAGACTTTTCGGCGGTCAGGATCACATGACGGAGTACACGTGTCGATATCGAAACGCTTGCTTAAGGTGTAAGCAAGGTGATGAATCATGCTTTAAGAAGTGTGCAGGCGGTCGCGATTTGGCCTCAAAATCGTGGGAGGACTGGAGGAGTACGTGGCACCATCGCGAAGCTTGCATCGAGGCAAAGCTAAGTCATCAAGGCGTCGTAGCCATCCGATGAAGGGAGAAGAAAATTGACCAAAATGCCCTCGGTGGTAGGTAGGAGTGTACTACAAGAGAGGGGTATTTTGGGAAAAAAGTTAGGAAACTTAGGGGTCAAGTTTTCTAGGCCTATAAATAGAGGAGTAGGGCTATGAGAGAGTTTGAAGAAGCCACTTGAACCCCCTTGTGCCACCTATTTGAGAGCTTAGAGCTAGGGTTTTAGAGGAGAGAAGGATGAGTGCTTAGCCTATGTAATATGTGAGAGTTTTGAGAGATAAATCTTTATAATCCGCATAAAATAGGGCTGACCTCTTTGAGTAATGAAGTTTATATTTTTGCATATGCTTGAATTCTTTCCCCTCCTCCTAGTTTCGCTCTATTGGTTCCCTTGCAAGTTTGCAAGTTTTTCGGTTTCTATTTTTGATTTTCGTGTTGGTTTTTGGGCAGAAATTTTAGCACCTTGTGAGGTCATTCTTCTTGTTGCTAGAGACATAAAATTCGCATACACACACTTATGTGATAGGGTCTTAAATTCCCTTCTCTAGACAATCAACTTGGAGAGTTTCGTTGCTCGGTATTCATCTTTTCTTGTTTCTTTGCAAGTTGCGATCTTTCGAGTGCTAAGACACATGGATTGATCTTAAATGGAACCTATGATTCATATACCATCCGTGGAGTCGTTTTGACTCAATTTTCTCTTGTTAAAACTTCTCTCTATTTTTGCTTCTACTTGAGCTTTGAGGTGCGTTGGGTGATCCAAATAGGAGAAGGCCATCGATTTTGCAATAAATTTGTTGAGGCGCCTATTCACCTCCCTCTAGTTGCCAATCTTGTTCCTACATGGGTCCTATAAGGACTCGTCACTAATGCGGCACTAAGTTGGGACCGGTCTCACAACCGTCACTAATGACAGATCATTAGTGATGGGTGAGAAAATAATATGTTACTAATGATAGTAGTGATGGGTTATAGAAGGACCACTCATTAGTGACGACTGACAACAACACCTGCAACTAATGTCAAAGTCATTAGTGATGAGCCCTGAAAACACCCATCATTAATGTGAATATGGGAGGACCGAGGCAACCTAGGCTGTGGCCCAGGCTGGCTCAGGCGGGAGGAAGGGGGCGGATGCTCGACATTAAAGGCAGGTTTACCCTAATTGCTCTGTCCCAATTTCGGCCTTCGTCCACTGTTGCCACTCCACCCCTAACCATGCTGCCTCCCCATTCCTCTCCCCATCCTCCTCCGCCAAGCCGCTCTCCACCCACAACCGGCTCCCCCTGCTACTGTTGATGAGGACATCACTCCCTCGGATACATACAATGATCCTCCATTGAACTTTCAAGGTCCAATCACAAGAGCTCGCGCACGACAATTAAATTTAGAGGTGAGCTCGTTCCTAAGCAACTCTTTATATAATTTTGAGAATAGATTACTACCTAATGATTATGTGTTGGTTAGGAATCATGGAGAGGATAAGGAGACACATAGAGGAAGGCTTGGATGCGTGGAGGAGCAGCTAGGACGTCCAACAACAGCAGGAGGTCCAGTCCAACTCGAGTCCGAATCAGCCTCGACCTCCAGGACCAGCGAGCAGTAAAACGGACGTCCAGGACGCATCCGGACTCCGTTTTCGACGATTCACATATGGTTGGAAAGATAATTTCATAAGGAAACCAATGGCGTTGGTTTGAGGTCCAAATTCCTTCTGAGTCAACGGGAAACGTCGAAACAAGTCAGCGTCCAGAATCTGTCCCGGTGCTGCGTCACCGTTTTTGGTCCGTTGGGCCATGTATCGTGTTGGAGTCCATTAGGGACACGTCCAGGGGTCCTTGGCCGACCCTAATCCTATATATACAGTAGCCTCTGCCCTAATTAGGGTTGGGTTTTGCTTAGATTATTCTGTCAAGAACAGTTTCGCCGTTTCGTCGGTTTGTGAGACCCCAACTCGTGAGATTAATCATTCATCTGCAATTTGGTTGCATTCTTCCTTGTTCTTGCTTGTGTTCTTCGATTCGCAGGCAAGGATTTTAGCCTTCTTGGCGAGGTCAACCGTGCAACACCGGTTGATAACCAGAGGAGACGTGGTGCTGCGATTGCGGGGTTTCGGATCGTGTTGTTCGGAAGCCGGATCGACTTGTGTCTCGTTTCCACCAAATCGAGAGTTACCAGAACCTTTCGGAAGATCGGGAACCCTTGTTCATATTAACTGTCGTCTAGGAACCCACTCAAGTGCAAGCTCGATGTCTCCTTCACGGCTGCGGCCATGAGCCTAGGGCATGACGCCGCACTCATGTCCTACTTTGACATCCATGTATGGCTTGGGTTTCATGGTGTTGTTAGGGATTCGCTGGTGGGGCAATAGATCTGGCTTGACGAGGGTTGTTTCTACTGGTTTTGCCGTTTTGGTCACAGGTGGTAGTGAGTATACGACCGCTGTGGCAGCTGGAGGAGGAGGATGCAGACTAGGATGGGTAGGGGCCAAATTCCTTCGTGCACAAGACGGCGGCCAATTTGGTCTCAATCCATGTGCAGGACTTAACGTTCGATGCGGTGGCCGACGTGGTCTCCATGCAGGTTCGTGTCGCTTGATCAAAGGGGAGCAAGCTGAAGGCCCTGCTGCCATGAAGTCTGGTCGCCATGAGGCCCTACTTCACGTCACCCCACCAGAGGTCCCATTTCTAGGCGAAGCCTTGCTACTGTGCTCATTTCTGCTACTATCGCCTATGGAGGAGATGAGGGAGGAGCCCCCTGTCTGGCTGCCCATCGCTGGACGAACAGGTCAAAGACACCGCCCCTGCTACTGTCGCCTATGGAGGAGATATGGGGGTGAAGCCCTGCTACTTTCAAGCCCCTGCAGATGTCGCCCGCGTGTGGCTCGGGGCTTGGCCGCCATGTCCAGGGGAGGAAGGAGGCAAGGTCCTGGTGCCACTGCCTCCATTGCTGCCACCACCATGATCTTCATGCCATGGCTATCGAGCCTGTGCTAGTAGGCCATGATTACGACACTGGTGTTGAGTTTGTGGTGCCTCCGCTGTGGGTGCATGGCTACTAGCCATTCCGACGTCGAGATGTGTTTGCCTCCGACCATACGTGCCTCTGCGCCGTGCGAGTACGTCAAAATGGTTTTGTTTCTTTTCAAAAACACATCAGTGATGGGTTTAGACTCGACCCGTGTCTAATGTATAGTCATTAGTGATGGGTCTGAACGTAGTGTATGCTTAGATAAGGTAGTTGTTCTGTTGTTTATTTTGCTATCCTTGGTGTTTATTGGTGTTCCACTTTTGTTGATTTTCACAAGTAGACGACATGTTCTGGAGGAGTACGAAGGACTTCAAGATCAAGAATTTGACACCACTGAGCAGCAACACGAAGGCAAGTGTCTTTGACCATGTTTCCTCTGTGTTTATAAATTGTTTTTATTTACAAAATTATGCATTGTTCTTAATATGATAGGTAGTATCCTATGTTAGGATATTTCCTAGTTTTATTCCCAGTTTATCCTTGCAGCCTTAGTCTTTATTTATTGGGATGTTATGGGCAGGTTTGCTTAGCCATGCTATGATGATTTTTGGGAAAAAAATAATAATATTGCTAGTGGACTTATGTAAAAAAAAGGATACATGGGTAAGTTGTGTAGTAACATGGAAATTAGGATTTGAAACAATGAACAATTTGAGATCGGTGCAGTTTGCACGAGAGCTGGGTTGGTGCTATTCTTGCTTAGATCAATTAAGGACCGGTTTGTGGAGTGAACACCCATGAAAACAGTAAAACCGCTAGGCTTAGATGTTCTTCCAGTATGGTAGTGTAGGGACAAAAGAGTATACTTCTCAGAACTACCTCGCACAAGAAGGGGGCATGCTGCCATGGCGGTGAAACTTTAGTGGGAAAATATGGACTAAAGGAGACACTTTGTAAAAGCTTTGTAGTGAGACACAACTGCACACCATAGGAAGTGTGCAAGTGCTTAATCCACATGGGCAAAATGGGAATCATGGTTGGAACCCATAGATCAGTTAGGGGTGGTTGGAAACCTAGGTTATAGCTAGATGGTTGGAACCTTGGCCTAGTTTGGGAGATCTTTACACTAGAATAATAGTGTTCTTTTTACAACTATTTTACTTAACTTGTTTTATGCAAATAAACCCTGATGTTTTAGCCTATTGGTGAAAGAAAATACCTTCCGCGTACAAAGTGTGGTAAGAGCTTAACTCAATAGATGGCTCAAGCTTAGAGAAGTAGTGGAGAGGAATGGAATGCTATGGTGATCCTAAAATTTTCTGCCCCGGCACCATGTGCCCATGGTCAGTATTTATATTACCTTTCAAAGAGTACGGGTACAAGCATGCCCCTACTAGGGGTAGAGAAACAAGCTACCACTATACAACCGGGACATAGGGCCAGCTTAGTAATTCATTGCCTAGGCCCGAGGACAAAACCATGGCAATGATCATAGCATCAAGTGGTCACAGTGCTTGGTCGGTCGCTGACTATGGCATCGGTCTAGTACGACATGTTAGGCCAGCCCCTAATTAGACCAGCATTAAATGCTGGTCACATCACCGCATAGTCCACGTGGCTGGTGGGCCCTCTTGCTGCTTATCTTTCTGGGGGGTCCCTTGCCCCCCAGGCCTCTAGGGGTCTGCTACCTTAGGGGGTTCAGAGACCCGAAGGTGGATCTCCGTGGTGGCTCTGGAGCCTAGGGCCTTTAGAGGAGTTCTGAGCCTGATAACCTTTGAACTTAGGCCAAAAGAGCCAAGGGCATCGAGGGCCCTTGATGGTGACCCCCAACATAGCCTTTCTTGTACTTAGCCACCTGTCATATTTTTCCCACACTTGCTGAGTACTAGATGTACTCATTCTTGCTATTTTTGTCCCCAACATTCTTCTCAGTAGGTGAAAAATAAATGTAGTACTAGGACTACGAGGATACTTACGAGGATACTTACTAGGTTCCCTTTCGGATGCCTATGCAGATGACCCTAGAGCGCACCCGAAGCTTGTTTTTCTTCCACTGCATTTTTAGACCCTTGGTGGTCCTTTTGTAAGACTTTAATTATAATGTTATGTAATAGATATTGTTATCATATTTCACCTATAAAGTCACTATGTGTATGCAACCAGATCCTGGGTGTACACATAGCTGCATTCCATTTGTTCCTTAGACCGAGTGTAACAATTGGTAGGGAAGGATACATGTAGCTTAGACCCCATAGCTCGAGGTTGCATCATCACCATGTGAGAGAGCAAAATGTAGCCCGTAGATCACTAATGGTAGAACCACAACCTCTGCTAGTAACAAGGAACATCGATGAAGCCATTGACCTGCAAAGCAGGACATGGGATCGACACTAGGCTTGGACCCTATTGCTTGAGGTCATGGTATTAGCTAGACGACAGAGCAAGACATAGCCCATAGATCATTGATGGTGGAACCAAAACCTCTAGCAGCGACAAGGAACATCGACAAAGCCATTGTTTTACAGAGTAGAACACCTGAGTGAAATAATACATGAGGATGCGTGATGTAGTCATATCTAGGCAGTAATGGGACGCGTGGCACCTCAGCATTGGAGGGTCGCTAGGTGAAGGGATAGGGCGTGCTTACGCTCCTCGAGGAGGAAACGACTCCTCCCCTGGCTTATAAAGCAAGGGTTCCGATCGAGCGGTGACTTATCTGGCATCCTTGCTCTTTTTTTCCCTTACTCTTACATTCATGCCCACATGCCCTAACACTCATAGCCTCTCTGGTCGATGAGTTCTCCTCACTGCATCATAAGGACCTCATGACTAGCTCAAGCACACGCGGTAGGGACGGCTATCCGGCGGGTGGCCGCGCGACACCAGGGGATCCTGCTAGCGCGTTGATGACCTCAGTTGTCACCGCCTATCTGGCCGGATCAGCTTGTTTTTGCCACCTCAGTGCAAGCGAACCAACGGCGGGTGGGGCTATCGTTGAGCAGGCTGGCCGAAACTATGATGACGGTGATTCCTCCGCCGCTTCCCAAGCCACAGCCAGGTGTGGTGCTCCGCTGGGGTAGTAAGGATTACCCCCAGCAAACCAGTGTGCTAGGGCTGTCAACTATCATCGAGGCTGAGCTCGATCGGATGGCAGAGGAGGGATAGATCCCCTCCAGATCCATCGCCTGTGTTTCGCAGGGGGAGGTGATCCTGACACCACAGGACCACGAAACTGTGGTGTTCGAGGCCTTCTTTGACGTGGGCCTTGACTTCCTGGCCATGCCGTTCCTTGAAGGGGTGCTCTACCAGTTCTATGTGGAGCTCTGTCAACTCTCAGCCAATGCTATCGCCTGCCTGGCAATCTTTGAATGGGCCATGCAGGCGGAGAGTTGTGAGGGACGGGCGTAGCTCTTTTCCACCATCCATGAAGCAAGCTACCAGCCGAAGACTTATTCTAAGGATGAAGAGGCGGAGGCCCTCAACTTCAGCAGCGTGAACCTGCAGCTCCGGCAAGAGTATCAGGACGTGTTTCCGATGAAATCCATCAACGGCCGGTGGTATACCAGGTGACCGAAAGGGTTTGGTTCTATTATGACGTGGGCTTTGGATCTCCCCTTCGATCCACCAACTGGGACATTCATTATGTCCGAACCTCGGTGGTGGACCTTGCTGGGGCCTAGCTTATTTCGAAGGTGGCGCTCCTTCGGAAGGTGGCCCGGAGGATGAGCATGCGTGATCTCACGGAGGAGTTCATGATGCTGCAGGTTTGGTCCCTTCGGGCGGATTCAGACCACACCTTCGAGCAAGGTGAAGAGGGCGAGCCGAACGCATACTCCTAGCCCACCGTCCCTTCTGGTGAGTCCTCTCCCTTGTGTAGCATTGAATCCGCAGACATGAGATGCCTTTTACTTTCAGATACGTGCCTTGCGCTGGACTATGCGGCCGAGATAATGAGTCGATTCCTCAGCCAGCCCTCTGTTGCAGACTGGGACAACCGTTTGGAGTTGGTTGGGAGTTAGGAGTGGCATAACTGCATCTGCTCCCACCTCAGAATTGCGGCTCCGGCATGTCCAGACCTGGCGGAGCCTCGGGTCCTCAAAAAGAGAGGGCGTGGGGCCAAAGGTGACACAACCTCTGTGATTCTCATGATCCCACTTTGAACTCGACCCTTGGCTGGCCCTGTAGCCTCATGCGCTAGCTTAGCAGCCAAGTTCTTCGAGGTGGAATCTGATAGTACAAAGCATCAGAGACATGTCGAGGAGCCCTTCGACGATGAGGACATCATGAGCCCCGTTACTAATTCGACTAGCAGCATGGGTGAGGCATCATTTTGTACCCCGTTGTGTTGGTGCTTAAGGATCCTGACCTTTGTTTTTCCAATTTACAGGGGACATCGAAGTAGCTCTGACCTCAGCCTTTGCTCTAGAGGTTTTGGCTTCCTAGAGGACCCAACGATTCCTCCGGAGATACCTGAGGTGGCCACTCCAGAGACGAATGCTTCACTGCCTCGAGGCATCCCAATAAGCCATGATCTAGATCTCATGATTGAGGCTGGGGGAGCCAGACCCTCCGTGACAGCTACCTTCATTCTAATAGAGTAGGGCTTGAGCTTCTAGTCCCTGACTCTGTATGACTTAGCGCTTTGTCCGAAGGCGTTGAGCACCATTGCCTCTGCCTCATCCCTCCTTAGGAGCAGGGAGATCGAGTTGTCCATGGCTTAGAGGCCCCCGGAGGAGGTGGCGACGTGTCTAGAGGTGGTGTCCTGGCAGGTTTGTTGCTAGACGAAGCTCTCCCGGTTTCGGCTTTGGGCTACTAGCCTTATCTTTTCTTCGTCGTGCCTTGCAGCAACTGCTCCTAGCAAAGGTACTAGGCTGATCGCAGCATCGAGCCCTTGTGGTGGCCCCAGAACATGGCTCTCAAGGAAATGGAAAGGCTTTGTCCCACCTTGGAAGAGGCTGAGAGGAGAGTGGAGGCTGCGGTGAGCCGTCTATAGGAAGAGATGATGCACTAAGAGCATGCGGAGGCTGTTGATGCCTACCAAGTGGTGGAGGTGTCTATCGACTAAGCCATTGCGGGACGCATCGCTGCAGAAGGTGAAGCCCAGAACCTTTAGATTGTGGTGGTCGTAGCCCAGCAATAGTGAGCAGCGGCTGTAACACCCTGATTTTCAGATTTCTCAAATTTCTAAAATTTTCTAAGATTATTGAATAGCTTCACCAATAGCATAGGTTTAAAACCTGTTTCTTAATCAATTAATCAATATAGGTTATTATTCTGTGTGCATTGCATGCTGAGTTTTGCTAGGAGACAGGTAAATGCACTAGAGTTCTTTTTCTTTTTCTTTCTCTTTGTTGTTTTGAGTGAAAAAGAATTTGAAAAGGTTTTTGCAAAACTCAGTAGGGAATAAGTTAAGGATCTTAATGGTTGGAATGTAAAATCTTTGAATTCATCATCTATTCAATCCTTGATCATACCTAGTCCTTCTCCAGTTCAATTCAAATCTTATCTAAATCCTTGTTTAAATCCAATCTCTCATCTTTCTCAAATTCTACCCAAATCCAAATCCAAATTCCTTATCTACTCCTATTCTTGTTCAACCTCATTTTTTGTTTATCTTAAATTCACTTCAAACTCAATTCAAATTCAAACCCTATTCAAATTTCTCTGCAAAAGTTTCTTTTTTTTAAACCCTTAGATATACCTAAAGTATCTTTGGGCTCATTCTTTCTCAAGTCCAAACCCTTAGTCAAGTCTTCTAGATGACCCAATAAAGGATCGACGAAATCTGCAAATTTTCGCAGAGTTCTGGATAGCCTCATCTTCTCATGAAGTTTCGGAGTTCAAAACGGCCTCAAATGCAAATTTTGATAATACCAAAGTTGTATGTCTCGTCGAGTGCTTCAATTTCACCCTATGGAAGTTCCCTTTTGGATAATTAAGCAAGGCGTTATGGCCCCCGAAATCAGTGCTGCGCAGATAAGTCTGAGTTCAAACAGTTTATCTTGTGATGCATTTTTGGACACCAAGATAGCATTTTCAGAAGTTTCAATGAATACCAAAGTTGTAGATCGTTTCGAGTACTATAATTTAGAGTCTAGAAACGTCCAATTTGGAGTACAGAAGATGGAGATATCATCTTCAGAAAAGAGAGCTGCCAAAAAGGAAATCGTAGCCAACTCGAACTCGAATCCGATTCGTGTTTGGCTTAGACTCTACCTCAACCAGCTGTCCCTAGCCCTATAAATATGAGTTACACACCCTATCCTACCCTTATTCCATGCCACCAAGCCCTAGAAGTCGCTGCTGCCCTATCCGTGCGCCGCCGTTCACCGGAGCCCGCGGCCGCCGCCGCCCGTGATGCGCTACGTCGTCTTCTCTATGAATCCTCCTTCCTCAACCATCGAAGCAAGGTGATGACCCCTTATTCTCCTCCCTTACTATTGTTTTACCATCATACTAAGTCCCTAGCCAAGCCCTAGCCCTGGCCAAAGCCCGATCTACGCCGCCATGGTCGTCGCGAACAGCCATGCTGTAGCCAATTGGCATCGATGTTTTCCCGGCCAACTAGTGCACCATTTGCCATGCCCTTTCACCAGTGCATGTCCCATGATGTTCCCGACGCCCTTACCAACCAGGTCGGCCAGTAGAGTAGCCAAACCACCAGAATCAAGGTTGACATACTTGCTGTTCGGTTTCTGGACACGTTTTGTGCGTGCACCAGATCTGCATTCATGTTCCCCGTCAATCCGAAAGTCGTATGGATGCACCAACTGCATCACGGTGTGTCCCATAGAGTCTTCTACATGACCCTAGGAGCCCATCCCCGTTTGTGTAGCGACACGACCAGGACGCCATTACCAACCACAGCATGTCCCAACCATCACCCGTCTCATCTCTGCTGATCATTCTTCCTCTCAGGGGATGATCTACCAAAACTCATGCCATAGAATTGTGTTGCCGGGATATATGAATGTCTCTATTCAAACAGTTTCTCAAATTTCATAGCCAATCTCCTGGAACGCGAGCATCTTTGTTGCTATGTCTGTTCGCGGTCACCACCAAACCTAGCAGTAGTCATCGCTATTTTGCTGCTACCTCGGATGACCCATTCCAAAACCAACCATACCATTGAGTTAGTCTTTCTGCGTTCTACGTCATGCTTCCCTCGTTTCACTGAAATACCATCAAAGCCCGACATCGATGTCAGTGGCCACGCGCTCAATCTCCATCTCCGATGAAACCCGAACTACCACCGCTACATAAAGTCACCGGTAGTGTCTTTAACATTGAAGCGCAATCTCTGGCCATTTTATCCATCATAGGTGGTCGATACTAGGCCTCAGCGTATCCCTTCTTTAATCCAAGATAGTATTTGCATAGCATGCCACGTCAGCACCACATCATTCTCCTTAGCCTAGTCAGCGAAGTTTGATCTGCCCTACACTTCTTGAATCTTGCGCAATGATGTTGTCAAGCCTGATGCAGTGATTGTGCAATAAACTCTTTTCCCATAGGAAGATAGTTTCGGTAAATCAGCATTTCCTTTTCAGTCTAATCCATCTCCCGAAAGTTATTCTCTTCATCTTACCTCCGATTTAGATGATTCTTGCATCTAAATGTTTCAAAAATCATACCTATCCAAACATAGTGTTTTAATGATGTTTGGTATGTTGTTCTTAGTGTTTTACTTTGTATTGTTTGTCGGTAGTTCTCGCGATTAGACAATAACATTCCGGAGTAATTCGAGGGACTTTAAGACTAAGATTTCGACAACACTAAGGAGCACTTGGTAAAAGGCAAGTGTCCTTGATCATCTTGAACCTATATTTTAAACTATTTTGTTTTACAAAATTGCATGCAGTGTCTATCAATATGATGGGGAGTCACCTATGTTAGGGTTTTTCCTAGATTTTTCCTTATCATTCCTTGGAACCTAGATGGTTTATGGTTAGGTATCTTTGGTGGGTAGATTGCTTAACCATGCTTTTGGGATGTTGGAAAGTGTCATATACATGTTTAGTGGATATATGCAATGGTGATGATCAACTTGTTAGTAACATGGAACCTAGGACTTCGGAAAAGAGTTGGTTTGATAATGGTGGTTCATGTGGTGGGCTTTTGGATACGTTCCAAGAAATTTCTTGGTTATTTCCCTATTGGTTTGATAATGGTGGTTTATGTGCTGGGCTTGTGGTTATGTTCCAAGCAGAGATGTTAGGTTTTGTTGGTTATTTCCCTGTTGGATAGTCTTTTCCCAAGTGTCACATATAAGGATCAGTTCGTTGAGCGACAACCCAAGAAATATCGTTCCAACCACGAGGCTAATATGGGTAAGGCTTAGCATATCAATTAGACACCTGGCTGGCATTCGTTGGAGTACCAGGACCTAATTGATGGACCATGCTTCATAGTGATTCTCCTGGCGGCACACCACTGGCGTGTGTTAAGTGTTTCGCGAACACGGCAACATGAAAATCACGACTCATGGCTGAAAGTTGGACAACCTCTACAGAGTGTAAAACTGTTATAACAGCCGTGCTCACGGTTATGAGAGACTTGGATCCTCACATGATTAGTGGGTTGTGGTTATGGGTTTGGTTGTGGTTATGGTTCTGGTACAGGGAGTACTAGATGGTTGTGGTTTTGGTTATAGTACAGAGAGTACTAGACGGTTATGATATGCAAGGTGGGGAGCCTTGTATGCTGGGTGTTGGACTGTTGGGTTACATTCACTTAATAATTGTTTAATAATTTTTGAGCCCAAATATGTTTCATTACTCGCATTTACGCAAATATATCGTGTCTTAGCCTATTCTTGATATAAGCCTGCATATCATTATCTTTCCCACACTTGTTGAGCGCATCATGTGCTCATACTTGCTATTTTTCCTATGCCATGCGACATGTGTACTGCTGCTCAGTGAGTGAAGATGTTGAAGACTATCAAGACGAGGTTGTGACGTTCTAGGCACGTGTCTCCCAGTTGGTTGCCTACAGTGTTGTTGGGCACCAGTGCTTCTGTTCCGCTACAGATATCTTCATAGAAGATGTAACACCCTAATTTTTCTAATTCCAAAAATTTTCTCAATATTTGTTAAAGTTCAAATGAATTTAAATATTTTATTTTAAAAGAGAGAAAACCCTATTTTATATGAAAGAAAAAGAAAATGACATAGGATATAAGTGAATAATTTGCATTCATGCTGAATTAGGCAAATAGTATTTTATTTGAATTTTTGATGAATTTATTTGAAGAGATTTTGCCTAGTTTTGAATTTGAATTTGGATTTGAGTTCATACGAAAAAGAAAAAGATTAAAACCTCTCTCGGGCTGTCTTTCTCCTTTTCGGCCCAACATCTCGGCCACGGCCCAGCCGCCCCGGCTTTCCTTCCCGCCTGGGCCGTGCCCTTGCTCCGGCCCAGCCACCCACGCAGCGCGTCTGAGCCAGCCCAGCGTCGTGTTGCCGCCCGCGCCGAAGACGCCTACGCAGAAGCCGCCTTCGCTGTCGCCATCGTCTCCGACCCGGATTCTGCCGCCGCGCCGTCAACCGAGTCCGAGAGGAGTACGAGCCGCCGCCTTCCCCTTTTTCCATGCGAGACCCTGCCTATATAAGCAGAACCCCTCTCCCGATCTCATCTCATCCCAAACCCGCCAAGTCCCGAGCCGAATTCGCCGATCTGGAGCCCCACCATCGCCATTGTCGCCGCCCTTCGGTTGAGCACGCCGCCGAGCAGTCCTAGCGCCGTTGAGCTTCACCCGAGCAGCCTAGCAGAGCCGCGGCCGACCACCGAAGCTCTCCCCATCGTCGCCTTGGCTCCTGCGCCGCCAAAGACCCCTTCCCGACGAGATCCCGAGGTCCATCGCCGCCCCTTCCGTCACCGAGCTCATCCCGTGCCGCCCTGCCCAAGGTAAGCCCTAAAACGGATCCGCCGTGCTTCCCTCTTCGGATTTTGCCGCTCGTCGTCACCGCCGGTGAGCAGGAGCCGATTCCGGTGAGTTACCCGGCCGTGCGTCGCCACGAACCCCCTCGGCGCCGCCGTGACCTCCTTCTGCGATAGCCGAACTCTTCTGAGTCGCCGGATCTGATTTGTGCGGCCGAGATTAGATCCGAACGTACCCCTTCAGCAACCAGTAGCAGTTCGCCACGTGTCACCTTTAAACCAGTCAGCATCCCATGCCTCGTCACCCTTCCACGTGTGCGACACCTCTAATGCTCAGCCCATGTGTCATGCCCAATCAGATCCAGTCAGCTGCCACGCAAGAAAAGGGTATTTTCCAGTATAGAAATAAATCTGATAATTCCTTTAATTGGTAATTTTGCAATTTAGCCCCTGAACTTTTTTTGAAATAACAAAAAGAGCCCTATCTTTTTACAGTTAGGTCCCTATACTTTTTCATAATTACATTTTGGTCCCTCTGTTTTTACAAAAAGGTCCCTGGACTTTTTGATAATTCAATTTAAGTCCTTTTCTTTTTCCAGATTTAACCCTAGACTTGTTTTAGCCCTAACTTTTTCATCGTAACTCCGATTTAAGCGATTCTTGCGCCGATGGATTCATTTTTCAGTGCTCTTTCTTTTTAGTCAGTTTTTATCTCATCGTTCTTTTGTTTTGTGCTCTGTTCTTAGTGTATCTTGTTTGTTTGTTTGCCGGTAATTGTGCGATTAACCGATAACGTCCCGGATCAGTTTGAAGAACATCAAGACCAGGAGCAAGAATACACTGAGCAGCAGCAAGGAGAAGGCAAGTGTCCTTGATCATATTGAACCTACATTTTTAAATGTTTTGTTTTACCAAACTGCATGCAATGTCTGTCAATATGATGGGTAGTCACCTATGTTAGGGTTTTTCCCTAGATATTCCCTTATTATCCCTTGGAACCTAGATGGTTTATGGTTAGGAGTCTTTAATGGGTAGATTGCTTAGCTTTGCTTTGGGATATTGGGGAGTGACATAATTTTGACTAATGAACGTATGCAGTAATGATGGTTAATATGATGATGTTCTAGCAACATGGAACCTTAGGTCTTGAGCATAGGGATGTTGGTGATAGTTGTCATGGTTATGACATTGGTTTAGTGTTTGCTCAAGTAACCTAAGTAAGGACCGGTTCGTGGAGCGATAACCCAAGAAGTAACGTACCAACCACGAGGCTGATATGGGTAAAGTGTGACATACTGATTAGAGTCTGTCTAGTGTGCGTTGGGTCAGCAGAAAAGGGGGCTTCTGGGTAGGAGCTTTGCTTGCGTAAAGCCTAGCGGTGAAACCTAGTGGGCAGACATGCACTGGATTAGTCTCTGGTTAGTGGAAAGTGTCATACAGTGATTCTTGGCGGCACACCACTGGCATGTGTTAAGTGTCTTGCAAACACGGCAACATGGAATTCACTGACTCGTGGGTAAAGTTGGACAACCTCTGCAGAGTGTAAAACTGTTATAACAACCGTGCTCACGGATATGAGAGACTTGGATCCTCACATGATTAGATGGTGGTTTGGTTTGGTTCTGGTACAGGGAGTACTAGACGTTGTGGTTTTGGTTCTGGTACAGGGAGTACTAGATGTTGTGGTCTTGGTCTTAGTACGGGGAGTACAAGACAGTTGTGGTACGCAGGATGGGGAGCCTTGTATACTAGATGATGGATTATTGGGTTACATTCATTTAATACATGTCTAATGCTTTTGAGTCCAAAAGTGTTTTCATTACTCGCATTTACGCAAATAATACCTTGTGTTAGCCTATCCTTGATATAAGCCTGTATGTCATTATTTTCCCACACTTGCTGAGTACATTATGTGCTCACCCTTGCTTTCTCCTACCAAAAATATATGCTGCTCAGTGGAAGACTTTGAGGATTTCCAAGACGACGACCTGGTGTTCTAAGGAGCGTATCTTCCAGTCGGTGCCTGTGGAGTTTTGGTCGCCAATGCTTTCGTTCCGCTGCCGTCGTTTAGATGATGTCGTTTAGATTAAATTTTGAGTTTTGCCTAGGTAAAGTCTTTTACTGTAAGAGGTGAACGTTTAATTGAATAAAGTATTGCTTTTGTTACTTCACCTATGACGTCCTTATGTGTGTTAAACTTCCTGGGCACACATAAGCCGCACTTGGTTTTGGCCGTTAAAACCGGGTGTGACAGAAGATAATATATGTCAATTGATGTAAGAGTTTAACTTTTATTTAATAAAAGTATTGCTTTTGTTACTTCACCTGTGACGTCCTTATGTGTGTTGAACATCCTGGGCACACATAAGCTGCATCTGGTTTTGTCCGTTAAAATCGTGTGTGACAGCGGCCTGAGCACGGAAGAAGGACTACGTGCAGAGTGACAAGGGTTGCCCTAGCATGTGATGTATGCGGCCCATGCCATCAAGAAGGCCTTGGTTGGCCTCAGGGCCAAGGGCCTGCCATTTCCCTCAGGCCCGAAGGTCCTAGACCCAACGCTCCGCTGGCTCTGAGCTATAACGGGGGTGACAGCTAGTGCTGCCAGGGCTACGTTAACTCAAGCATCCATGTGGCCTCGGTGTTTTAGCTCGCGCTACTGCAACACACGAGGTGCAGCCAGTTTGAAGCATTGGAGTAGCCATCTTCAGGCTTCATGGCTGAGGACCTCTAGGTTGAGGCACCTCCGGCGGAGATCCACGTAGCCTTGGACTGCTTCCCCAGACCTGTGACTTTATGTTTCATAGTAGATCACATGAAGTCAAGTGCACAAGGAGCTCCCCGCTCGGACCCCCTTGCTGGAGGTCAGGTTTCACGCCTGGAGGCCTCCTCACGTGCACCGCTACCTCCTTATCCGAATATCGCTCCACGGGAATAGCCTTCACACGAGGGAGACGCTTCGCATGATCAGCGTCCAGAGGTGTAGCTCTAAGTAGGCCTTCTTTTTTGTTCCTCTCCTCTTTCTGCAGGGGGGACCTAGCTTGTTGGCTCGGCTGTCCTACTTCTTGTATTTTGACTACGTTTGCCAATCTTGCGGAGCTACTTCTCCTTTGTGCTTTTATCCATTTATCTATGTGTTGTGCTAGGATATGCATGCCACACAGCTGACTCTTGAGTAGGATTTGTGCATATAGGTTTAACAACTTGAAGCAAGAGGAATCTTTCTGAGTGTTCGGGCTGCTGCTTCTAGAAGAGAGCCCAATGCATCCTAACCACCTGGGTCTGCACTACCTCCCCTTCAGTTGGAGAGCTTCATCCTACCCCACGATTCTGAAGCATGTGTGAACCCGGAGGTGGCCTCTAACATCTTGGTTAAGGAGGAGCCGGAGAACCCTTCCGCTTCTACCTTGGAGGCTAACCCAGATTCCATGGGGATAGATGAGTGATGGAGGGTTTTTAGGCCACTGGCCCGCACGACTCTCAGCATTTCGTTCTCCCACAGGACCCGACGGACTGGTGCCATATGACATTCCTGAGGACTTCATGGCTCAGATCAAGACAAAGGATGAAAATGCCATGGAGGACTCATCAACGTCGGGAGAGTTGGATTTCTCAGCCTTCAACTCCTACCCTTTTCAGGTGGAAGCCTCACCTTCTCGGGCTCGAGGAGACTCCATCTTTGGCAGGAGGTCTTCGTGTCGAGGGTACATGCGATGTTGCCCCATATGCTGAACGGGCCATGGGGTCTTTGACCCACATGCCTTCAGCGAGATCGACGATGCATCATTTGAGGCTAGAGAGGATGCTGCCATTGGCATGCTTGATGGTCTTGTTGGACTATGGGTGGTGACCCATGGCGAAGCATAGTTCAATGTCGAGTTTGGTGCAAAACTCCCAGAATGGGTCGGTGTCAAACTACATCCCGTTATCGATAGTGAGCTGATGCAAGACGGTAAAGTGGCATATGACATTTTTCCAAATGAATTTCTAGACGTTCTTGGATGTGATCGCCATGAAGGGCTCGACCTCGATCCATTTGGAGAAGTACTCCAGGGCCACCGCTACATACCAAAGGTTTCCCTTGGTGTGAGGGAATGGTTTGATCAAGTCCATTCCTGAATGTGCAATTGGCTACATAGGAGTCGGAGGCCTGAGGCTTCGGCACCCCATCCACTGGCATCCTTGGCAAGTGTGGACAAGTTCCTCCGCATCAGACATAATTGTGGGCCAGTATAGCCCTTGGCGGTGCGATTTGCAAAAGAATTTATGGACATTCTTGGATGTGACCGCTATGAGGGGCTCGGTCTTGATCCATTTGGAGAATTACTCCAGGGCCACCACTGCATACCAGAGGTTTTCCTTGGTGTGAGAGAATGGTCCAATCAAGTCCATTCCCTAAAGTGCTAGGGGCCAGATGGGTGCGATTGGCTGCAGAGGAGTTGGAGGCCGGAGGCTTCGGCGCCCCATCCACTAGCATCCTTGGCTGGTGCAGATAAGTTCCTCCACATAAAACACAATTGTAAGCCAGTATAGCCCCTGTTAGAGCTCTTTGCCTGCTAGGGCGTGAGGCCCGAGGTGGCTGCCGCAGTGGCCTTTGTGGATTTTCCAAAGGAGGTTGGCCCCTTGCTCCTTTGTGTCATAATAGAGGGGGGGGGGGGGCACAAACTCCAGCCTTGTAAAGGGCTCCGTCCATCAGGAGGTAGCCCCTGGTGTGCTGCTTAATGTAGTAGAGCTCAACGGGGTCCTCAGGCTCCTCTTTTCTATTCAAGAAGGAGAGTAGGGGGTCCTCTAGTCTGGGAGTCTAATGGGGGGGATGGTGGCGGCAACCCCATCGAAGTTGCTCGTTGCTGACCTATGGAGGATTTTGATGAAGTCCCCCAGTGGAAGGGCCCTGCTCCCCGTGGTAGCCTTGGCCAAGGCATCGGCTTTGTGGTTGTTGGTGCATAGCACCATACTTTGGGAGGGTGCCACAACCTTGCTTGTTTGTTTGGATTGGATTGATTGTAAGGCACCTCGCCAAGTTCCATTTTTGCACTTACTATATAAATAATATTGTGATGTGCTGGCTTTGCTTCCCTCCTCACCTTTTATAACTACTTGTACTTACGCTCTAGAAACTTTCCCTTTCCTAGCCCCTCGCAGGCTATGGCTGGTATGGTCAGAGGGTCCGACTAGAGGGATGCTTAGGTGTCGTAGGTGCAACAAGAGCGATGAAGCATCACATAGGCCTTCAAGATAGCAGAGGTTTGTACTCGACAGTACCAAGGCCGGTGGCCTTCGAAGTAGTGGAGGTTTTTGTACACTCAATGGTACAAAGGCCACGGACCTTTGAAGTAATGGAGGTTTCTACTCGATGACACTGAGGCCGGTGGCATTCGAAGTAGCAACAGTTTATATAGTCGATGGTACCAAGGCCGTGGTCCTTCTAGGTAGCAGAAGTTTGTACTCAACACTACCGAGGCTTATGGCCTTCAAGGTAGTAGAGGTTTGCACTTGATGGTACTGAGGCCACTGGCCTTCGTGGTAGAGGAGGTTTAACACTCAATGGTACCAAGGCTGATGTTCTTCGAGGTAGTAGAGGTTTGTACTCGATGCTACCAAGACTGATGGCCTTTGAGGTAGCGAAGGTTTGTACTTAACGCAACTGAAGCCAGTGGCCTTTGAGGTAGCGGAGGTTTGCACTCGACGGTACCGAGGCCTCTGGCCTTCGAGGTAGTGGAGGTTTAATGCTCGATGGTACCGATGCCTCTGGCCTTCAAGGTAGTGGAGGTTTGTATTTGATGCTATCTAGAGGGGGTCCCACCAGTCCAAGAGTCTAATGGGGAGGATGGTGGCGGCAATCCCATTGGATTTGCCCATCACTGACCTGTGGAAGATTTCGATGAAGGCTCTCGGTGGAAGCACCCTGCTCCCCGCGGCTGCCTTGGCTAAGGCATCAGCTCCATGGTTGTCAGTGCACGGTATGCTTCGCATTGAGATGCCATGAAAGGACCCCTCGGCCTTGTGGATGGCTTTGAGGTACTTCACCGGGTCCAGATGCTGAGCCTGGAACATCTTCTCAACGTGTCTGGCGATGACCTGAGAGTCTGTCTTCACGATGAGTCTAGCGGCTCCTAAGGCTCGAGCCATAGTAGGCTTCGCACTGCACATCGTCCACAAAAACCAGCTTTGGCTGGTGATTGAGCTAGTGGGCAGCAACAAAGGCTCTAGCTGAGGCCTTCTCCTCTTTTGATCCTGCCATCCAGGCAAAAAGGCTGAGACAAACAATGTCATTTGGCATCAGCTGATGGAGAAATATCTCAAACATCTTGAGTACCTTCGCTACCATCTCGTCGCAAGGTAGGCGAAGTTCGGCCTGGAAGTAATCCACAAAGAAGAGGACTTCCCCATCTTTTGGCATCGAAGTCTCCTGGTCCATGGGAAGCCTAACCTTCAAAATATCACTTATCAGGCCTTCTCTCTTCAGATCGGCCAAGACTCCTTCGTCGACCTTCAACCACCCATTCCAGTAGGTCTTTAGTCCGAAGTGCGAAGGCTTTTCGAAGCCATCAAATCAAGCTACCTTGGCTTTAGTTCGAAGTGTGAAGGATGGAAAATACCTTCGTGCAGAGCATAGAGAGCTAAGCCCGCAAGCTTGAGAGTAGAGTTGCGATAAAATGAAATGAACCATAGGGCATCTATTTATAGCGGTCAAAACACCATCTCAAGGGTAGTTGAAAAGACGCACATTAGAAATTGAACTGCCGTGTTAATGGCAGTTGAGAAAAACAAATAGTAACTGATGTTTCAGAAATCGAATCGTCTCGCCAGAGTAAAACTGTCATTTATAGAAAAGTTAGACCCATTGGATGAGCAAGGGGTGTTGATTAGCAAAAGTTAACTCATAGAGCAAGAGGCCTTCGATGGGCCAAAGGGGACAGTGCTCGGTGATACCATCTAATTTATGGGTTTGGCCCATCAAGGAGGAACCTTGCCCGTGGGGGGCTCCTGTTGGGTAATGGTCTCAAAGGCCCCTATGGGCATTGGGTCAAAGACCTCTACGGACATTGCAAACTAATGAGGCTTATGGTTATCATGGATCTGTTGTGTTACAGGAACCCTTCGGTAAGCCAAAGGAACCCTTTGGATTCTCTGTGCCATGGGAACGGTTTCAACATCTGGGACAGGCGAAGCCTTCATCGGGCCTTTGGAGCTTGGCTAAAGAGATTTGCTTGACATCATGAGGGATTCATTCGAAGGGATGCCGAAGGATTGCCGAGCGAAGACCTTCAGAAGTCCAAGCAATGGGTGACCCGAGTCTAACATGAAGATGGAGAAATGGGCGAAGCCATTATCGAAGGGAGGACCGTTGTTAGCGACCAAAGACCATGAAGGGCAAGATTGTAAATAATCTGGATGTACTTAGGATAGTACCATATTACCCTCAAATATGTTGAGAATGTGGTAGTTGGAGGAGTAATCTCATAAACTATAACAGGGAATGGTCGGGTACGACCTATAAATAGGGCGTAACTATAACTGACAAGATAGGTGACATTAATTGCAACAAAGGCTTCTCCACTTTGTGTGTTTCTCTCTAGCCTTCGGATCTCTCCAGGGTCTGAATGCCCATCACTCTATTGGCGATGCTAATTCCCAACAATATTGATGTTATGCTACTAAATCCATACAAACATTAGCAAATCAAAATGAGAAGCTCACGGGGCTTGTTCACAATGGCCTTTTAAATTGCCACATGGGTAGTAAGGCCTTCAAGGAGTATCTAGGTTATCAAAAGGGAAACTTCAACTAAGAAGGGCTAGGATATAATCCCTCTAAAGGGAAAAAGAGTGAGACATGGATACAAAAGGATTACTACCGTTTGTCAAGGCTTCATCAACTTTGTCAAGGCAAAGAGTATCCGACCCCATGATCATTCATCACTACTACAGAATGGGCCTTCAATGTTAGCCCCAAAACACCCTTCATTGTCGGTTTTGGAGCCGTCGGTGCGCAACGGACAGTGATAGTCCCTAACTACCACTATCAGCTTGAGGACCGACAGTGAAGCCAACTATCACCGCCGGTTGAAGGCTTCAACTGACAGTTATAGTCGGTCCCCGAATCAACAATTTTTTGCCCCAAAAAAGCAATTTTTTTGGCCCGACTAGTCAGAGGTCACACTATTTTTCATGTGAAATACATGCGTGTACAGTTCGTGGCACTCACGACACGCCCTTACCATCCCACCACTAAAGTGTTGGGTGTGGGTAGGCTATGCTAGCACAAATAAAATTTTCTACAGCATTCACCAGGAAACCATGCTAGTAGGAGATCATAAATTGTTACCACTCGATGCGCAATGCAGCGGAAGAAGAGTTGGAGTAGACCGATCCAACGTGATTTACATCGATGTAGAGGAAGCAGCTTTCTGACCAGCTCCGTGACAAAAGAGCATCATCAGCATCGTGATCTTCATGCTGAGGAGATCAGCGCTGCAATAGTAGCAGCGCCTCTATGGTATTTATATGTATAGGGATGGAACATCGTACGCCGGTGTGCTAGCACCGCATGCCTAACTAGGGTTTCGCAGGGAGTTAAGGAAGAGGTGGTGGCTAGGGTTTTTAGTGTTGGAATCTCGTGCGCCCACAACTCCTGCCTCCTCTTATATAGAGTATGCAAATGGGCCTTTAATTACATTAAAGCCTATCATGACTCTAAACCCTAATGGACCTTTAATCATATTAAATACCACTTGCAGATCTAGTCTGCATATGCAATCACCTCTAGGGCATATCACCAACAATCTCTCACTTGCACTAGAGTCAATTCATGCAAGTTTTAAATTCCATCCCTTTAAGTGTGTGACCCGTTAGGTTCATGTGTAAATGGCCGCTACCCGGAAACCCTTTCCAAATTGCAAGTCAATAGTAGTACCTAGCAAGACATATCGACTGAACCTTGACATACTCATGCACAAATCCCTTTACCAGATGATACTAGTAAAGATCAAGGCGAGATTCGTGCCACCCTTATGATAGCTTGACTATTCACTCGATCAAGTAGTGGATTCATCATGATTAACTCTTTAATCATATTGCCACGGCCATACACTTTCTCAATCCAACTACTTTGAGGAGCCCAGAGATATCTCTCCTATTATCTAGGAGGGGAAAATACCATCTTGATCGCTCACATCCCATGACATGTTTCATAACATACCCGAAAGAAACCTTTATAACTACCCAGTTACGGAGTAGCGTATGGAAGTCCCTAAGAGTGTTACTACACATTCTGGAATTAATGACTATCTTAGGTCAAAGAATTCAGTAGGTAGACCATCCGAGACTACAACTGATGGCACAATAAATAACATCCCAGCAGTGTCTCAAGGTGGGTCAATCTAACACCATATTCTCTAACATGTGTTCACACTATTGATTTGATATCTCTATATATATGATCCGTGAAACATGATCATCAATCAGTCAGTGCGCTAATCTATAAATCATTATTGTCCCACATAATAATATAAGATTAGGGATCATTTAGAATAACATTATAATAAATTAAAGAGTTTCACAAACAAGTCACATACTTGCTGATCAATGTAAATGATAATTATTCTATTATTCAAGGAACCAGATAAACGATTATCCGAAAGAACATTAACATAGACAGGACACATTCTTTCACATGCACAAGACTCAATCATGCAAGTATCTAACACCCGTAGAGCTCATGTGCACCTCATGCTTTGACTATGAGAGATGCTTCATCAATAGACCAGAAATATTCAAATACGTGTGCACCTTGTATATCTTTACATCACCTCTAACTATGATCTCTCGGATAAGGTGATAGCACTGTAGTATGTGCATAGACTTCTGGTGCGACCTAGGCTCCTTGCCTTATGTAATGGCTCCACTATTATCACAATAGAGGTCCATTGGACTAGACGCACTATAGATCGCACCCAACTCAGAAATAAATTTTCTGATCCAAATAACCTCTTTTGCAGCTTCAGAAGTTGCTATGTACTCGACCTCCGTCATTGAATCTGTAATCATTTCTTGTTTGGGACTCTTCCAACTCATCGCACCTCCATTAAGGCAAAACACAAATCCAGACTGTGATCTGAAATCGTCCTTCTTGGTTTGGAATCTAGCATCAGTATAACCATTTACAACGAGCTCCTCCTCACCTCCATAGACCAGGAAAATATCCTTAGTTCTTCTGAAGTACTTTAGGATATTGTTAGTTGCTACCCAGTGAGCTTCACCTGGGTTTGAATGGTATCTACTCATAACACTTAGAGCATAGGAGACATCTTGGTGTGTATAAAGCATAGCATACATGATGGACCTGATAGCGGAAGCATATGGGATCACACCCATCCTCTCAAGCTCATCAGGTGTCGTAGGACACTGTCTCTTGCTGAGAGTGATGCCATGTGACATTGGCAAGAAACCTTTCTTGGAATCCTGCATATTGAACCATTTCAATACCTTGTCAATGTAAATATTCTGGCTTAATCCGATTCGCCTTCTCGACCTATCTCTATAGATCTTTATGCCCAATATGTATGCTGCCTCTCCAAGATCTTTCATTGAGAAACTCTTTCTCAATGAAGATATGACAGCATGAAGCATTAGAATATCATTCCCGATCAACAATATATCATCTACATATAAGACCAGAAACACAAGTGCGCTCCCACTAGCCTTTTTGTAAACACAAGACGCTTCTTCATTCTTGATGAAACCAAACCCTTTGACCACTTCATCAAAATGAAGATTCCAACTCCGAGAAGCTTGCTTCAGTCCATAGATGGACTTTTCTAGCTTGCGTATTTTTCTAGCATTCCTTGGATCGACAAAACCTTAAGGCTGTATCATGTACACAACCTCACTTAGGTTTCCATTGAGAAAAGCCATTTTGACATCCATTCGTCATATCTCATAGTCATAATATGCGACAATTGTTAGGATGATCCGGATAGACATTAGCATTGCGACGGGTGAAAGTGTTTCATCATAATCAACACCTTGAATTTGCACAAAACCTTTCACTACCATTCGTGCCTTGTAGATGTGAATATTTCCATCCATCTCTATCTTTTTCTTATAAACCCATTTACACTCAATGTTTTTTACACCATCGGGTGGATCAACCAAGTTCTAAACTTGATTCTCTCCCATAGATTATAATTCAGATCTCATGGCTCCAAGCCATTTATCGGAGTATGGTCCCACCATTACTTCCGATTAGGTCTTAGGTTCATCATTGTCTAACAATAATGTATCACGCTACTTCGTGGTTAGGAACATAAACCTCTCACGTACATGAGTGACTCTTTCCGACTGACATGGGGCTGGTGTCTCCACAACATGTTCTGCAACATCTAGTTGTGGTTCAGAAGGAGCTGAAATACTTTTTGATGGTTCCCAATTCTCTTTGAGTTGCACCGTGCTCCCACTAACATTCCTTAAGAGAAACTCTTTCTCCAGAAAAACACAATTCCAGGCAATAAACACTTTGCCTTCTTCCTGATTATAGAAGTAATATCCTTTGGTTTCCCTAGGATATCCCACAAATAAACATTTATCTAATTTGAGAGTGAGCTTATCAGACGTCAAATGTTTACCTAGGCCTCATAACCCCAGATCTTAAGAAAAGTCAACCCAGGATGCTGCCTAGTCCATATCTCATATGGTGTCTTCTCGAGAGCCTTAGATAAAACCCTATTTAAAATGAACGCAACAGTTTCTAGAGCATATCCCTAGAAGAACAATGGAAGATCAAATTGGCTCATCATGGATCGGACCATGTCTAACAAGGTTTGCTTCCTTCGTTTGGACACCCCATTCCATTGAGGTGTACCCAGTGAAGTCAACTGTGGAACAATTCCACATTGCTTTAGATGATCACCAAACTCATGGCTCAAATATTTACCTCCACAATCTGATCATAGAAATTTAATTGTCTTGCCTATTTGATTTTGTACCTCATTCTGGAACTCCTTGAACTTTTCAAAGGATTTAGACTTTTGCCTCATTAGGTGGATGTAACCATATCTACTAAAATCATCGGTGAAAACCACCTCTGGCAAAGGCTCCATAAAGATGGTTTTCTAAATTCTTTTGATTTTGAATCTTTTGATATATGCAAGTTCTTCAATGATATATGCAATCATTGGCATGTCATTGTGCCATAAAAGTGGGATTCAAATCATTAAGCTGAGGCTTCTTCGTATTAATGTTATAAACAGGTACATCTTCAAGATCCAGAATATATAATTCATTAACCAATGGACAAATACCATAGAGCATACCATTCAAATAAATCGAACAACACTTGTTCTTTATTATGAATTCATAACCATCTTCTTCGAAACATGAAGAAGAGATCTTGTTTTTTCCCAAGGCAGGAATGTAATAACAATTATTTAACTCTGAAATGAATCTTGAGAATAGCGATAAGGAATAAACACTGACAACCAACGTAGCAACTTTGGCACCATTGCTGACATAAGCATCCATCTCGTCTCTCGCACACTTCCTAATCCTTTTCAGTCCCTGCAATGATTTGCAAATATGAACCATTGATTCGATATCAAATACCCATGAATCATTAGGACGAGTAGTAAAATTAATTTCAATAACATTTATACTTGAAGTGGAAGTCTTACTTCCCTTCTTCTTCTTAAGTTCTTCCAAGTATAGCTTGTGGTTCCTCCGCTAATGGCTAGGCTTATGGCAATAGTGGCAAGCATAAGAATCAGCAGGGTCAGCCTTTACTTTTCAACAGGTTTAGGCTTAGAGCTTGAGATCTCATCTGAAGTATTAGCCTTGGCCTTGTGTTTTCTCTTCTTACTATCCTTTTGAACCATCATCACGTGACTAGAACTTTTCTTAATACTTTCCATAGTAGTTTTAGCATCCCATGCAATTCAGCTATGCTTTTCTCCATGCTATTCATATGAAAATTCAAAATGAATGGCTCAAATCTCACAGGGAGCGACTATAAAATCACATCCATAGCCCACTCAGAGCTAAGGGGAAAACTAAGCTTTTCTAGACTCTCAATATAACAAATCATCTTGATCACGTGAGGACTGACTGGGTTACCTTCTGCCAACCTGCACGCAATCAAGGACTTTGAGTTGTTGAACTGCTCAACCCTAGCTTGCTTCTCAAACATTCCACGGAGTCCCACAATCATATTGTAAGCATCAATATTCTCATATTGCTTCTGAAGCTCAGAGTTCATTGTGGCAAGCATTAGACAGCTAAAATCAAGTACATCATTAGTGTGCTTCTCATAAGCTCGCTTTTTAGCATTTGTGGCACTCCTAGTTTAATAGGATAGGGAACCTCTAGAACATATTCTTTTTTCTCTTGTTTGGGAATAATTCTTAGATTTCTATACTAATCAATAAAGTTTGTTTCAGAAAGCTTCTCTTTTTCAAGAATCGAGCGCAAGTTAAAACTGGAAGTGTTACTAGTGGTAGGTGCCATGATCTACAATAGAAAATAAACATGCAAATTCAACATTATGTTTATGTGAATCTTCTATTAAAAAATTTAACAAAATATGCTCCACTATATATTTTACAACCGTTTTCCCTCTAACGACATGTAGTGGGTCAAGATCCATATTCAACTAACTTCTAGTGAGCTTTCGTATCACTGCTAGAAACCAAGTGAGATAGGTAAACAACAACTTGCTAGTGACATCCCTATATGACTCTTGTCTGTTGGGTGGCATCGAATGCCCCAGCGCCCAACACCATGCCCCAAAGCCCAAAACCGTTTTGATAGCTTTGTTAAGGAAACCAAAACTATGCATGTGGATGTCTGACATTCACCCTATCCGGTTAAGATAAATGATGACACTCTGCTTTGACAAACCTACCAAACAATGATCGAAACCTATGTAGGTGCTGCAATTGGAAGGGCATCAAATACTCTTAATTTTTCTGAGGGAAACTACTCTATCATGATAATTATATCCACTGCATATAAAACATGAAACAATAGTATGATAGGAACATAAAAACATCACCACTGCATATAAAACATGAAACAATAGTATGATAGGAACATAAAAACATCACCACTGCATATAAAACATGAAACAATAGTATGATAGGAACATAAAAACATCACAGATAATCATATTGAATGTGACATAGTATGGCCCCTTCATATGGTAATCTCCATCGCCATGGTTCCTGTCCTCCGGGTCATCATGCTTCAAGTCTCCATAATCATGTACTAGTCTACTACACCTAATAGCACTAGATGAATTATATGAGAAAATGAAGCATCACAAGTCAGCACGCAAGCTGTTATGCAATAACATGACAACCTTTGGCTATAATTAACCATGACATGCAGGCCACAAAATTACACACATGCATCATATACACATATAGGCCATACTAGTCATAACATTCTCTGCAAAAACAAGTTAAGAGTAGAATTGAATTCTAATATCGTGATGTGAACATGGTATTATAACAATCTATGCGTGTAAGTTATGCAACGCCCTAAAAACCTCTCAAAATACATAGATTGTATATATGAAATCGCTATGAAAATCTCATTGGATTGATTATATCATGTCGATTCTTAGTGATTCACAATATCTCAATTTCCATTGCATCAATCATATTGATCATCGCATGAGGTTTTCTGGAAACGATGACAACACATACAACCTCGATCTACTATTCTACTAACCATGCAGCACCACATGCTGTCAGCCCCAATGGTGATTTCAGCCGGTAAGGGCAAGTCAAACACGCTGCCAGATGGGAGAGGGAGCTAATCTTTTTGGTCATATGGTTTCATTGACTCACACATCATTCGATCCCAATTACACCAAACCGTGCATAACAATAGATTCAATCTATTACTACCACATATCATCTATATGTGACTGATCTAGATAAAAAAAACTTCACATGTAGGTTTTAATACCACTGTTGCGTACGGGTCGGCTATGCTAGCACAAATAAAAAATTCTACCGCATTCACCTAGGAAACCATGCTAGTAGAAGATCATAGATCATTACCATTTGGTGCGAAGTGCAGCAGAAGAAGAGTTGGAGTAGACCGATCCAACGTGATGCATGTCGATGCAGAGGAAGCAGCTCTTCGACCGGCTCCATGACCAAAGAGCACGATCAGCACCACGATATTCACGTCGAGGAGATCAGTGTTGCAATAGCAACAACGCCTATATGGTATCCACACGTACAGAGATGGAACGCTGTACACCGATGTGCTAGCACTGCGCACCCAACTAGGGTTTCATAGGAGTTCGAGAAGAGGTGGTGGCCAAGGTTTTTGGTGGTGGAATTTCGTGTGCCCATGGATCCTGTCTCCTCTTATATCGAGTTTGCTAATGGGCCTTTAATCACATTAAGCCCATCATGACTCTAAACCCTAATGAACCTTTAATCATATTAAATATCACTTACATATCCAGTCGCATATGCGATTGCCTCTAAGGCATATCACCAACAAGAAGGACTAGTGATAACAATATCATATGCAATCCTTTTGATCTCTTCTGTTTGAAAGTTTAAATAATTATTTGGACATCTAAATGACACAAATGCAAAAGTTTTCAACTACAAAGTTGTAGATCTCGTCTAGGGCTATAATTTTTATATAAAGTTTATCCTCATCCAACATGGTATGAAAAAGTTATGAATATTTTAATATAAGCTATCATCAACTATCACTGCTAGTTCGTAACACGAACTGGCGGTGATACCCATTATCATTGTCGGTTCGTAACATGAATCGACAGTGATAGTTGATGAACTACCACTGCTAGTTCATAGTTAGAACCGGCAGTGATAGTCAAGTTTCACTACCGGTTCATAAGAAGGACTGGCAGTGATATTACCACTATCGGTTCGTGGCTAGAACTGGTAGTGATAGTCAATTGTCATTGTTGGTTCTTTTTTAATGAACTTTTAGTGCTAGTCCTTGATATGAACCAACAGTGATACTCCATCACTGCTGGCTTATAAGGAACCGACAGGGATGGACCGACATATAAGGCCTATCCTGTAATAGTGAATCTTATGCTAATTTTGGTGCATCATGTTCTTAGGAAAGATCTCCATGGTATAATTGTTGCTAAATATGTTGGTGTTAGAAATAAGCATGTTTCGATTAAGAATTCTATTTGGGTACTAATAGTGCTTGTGACTAACATGAAAGGACCTAAGCAAGTGTGGGTACCTAAAAATAGAACTTGATCCATTTTGTAGGATTATACCTCTGGTGGAAGAACTTGGGTAATCAGTAGCAGTTGCACAAATCATATGGCCGGAGAGAAATCCATTTTCTCATCGTTCGATACAAGTGGATCGCCACATGAGAACATTGTGTTTGGTGATAATAGCAAAAGAAAGGTAATGGGATTAAGTAAAAGTTGCCACTTCAAATGACTTTCCATATCAAATATTTTGCTTATTAAATCCTTGAACTACAATTTATTATCCATCTCTCAATTATGTGAAATGAGTTTCAATTGCTTATTTACTAATGTTGATGTGATGATCCTTAGAAGAGATGATTCCTCTGTATTCTTCAAGGATCATATGAAAGACAAGCTTTATCTTATGGATTTCTCATTGGATAAAGCTAGCCTTGAGACTTATCTAATGGCTAAATCTAGCATGGGTTGGCTATGACATCGTATACTAGCCCATGTCAGTATGAGGAATCATAGAAAACTTCTTAAGGATGAGCATATTTTGTGACTAACGAATGTTACTTTTGAAAAGGATAGAATGTGCAGTGCATGTCAAGCGAAAAAACAAATTGGAATGCCACATCCTGTCAAGAACATCATGATGACTACAAGGTCATTGGAACTACTTCACATGGGCCTCTTTGGTCATGTCGCTTATATAAGTATGGTTTTAAAATTGTTGACGATTATTCTTGTTTCACTAGGGTATTCTTTTTGCATGATAAAAGAGAAACTCAAAGAACATTCAAGAAATTTGCAAGAAGAGGCCAAAATGAGTTCCACTTAAAGATCTAAGAAAATTAGAAGTGACAATGGGAGTGAATTCAAGAACACTTGAATTGAAGATTTTCTTGAGGAGGAAGGAATCAAACATGAATTTTCGTCACCCTACTCCCCTCAACAAAATAGGGTGGCCAAAAGAAATTTCTGTACGCTCATTGAGACGACAAGAACCATACTTGATGAGTAAAAGATCTCCGACCATTTTTGGGTGGAATCTGTCAAAACCGCTTGTCACACAAATCGAAGGTTTAGACTTTGGTGAGACTTATGCCCATGTTGCTAGATTAGAGTCAATTCGTATATTACTTGCTATTGCTACTCACCATGATTTCAAGCTTTATCAAATGGACATGAAGAGCACATTCCTTAATGGACGCATCATGGAATCAGTATATGTTGAGCAACCTCCCAGTTTTGAGGATCCTAAATTCCCATATCATGTCTATAAACTCCATAAGGCACTCTATGGGCTTAAACAAGTACCAAGAGCATGGTATGACTTCCTTAAGGATTCTGAAGTCAAGAATGGTTTTGAAATTAGGAAAGTCGATACTACTCTCTTTACTAAGAAGCTTGATGATGATTTATTTGTGTGCAAAATATATGTCGATGACATTATATTTGGTTCTACTAACAAAATTTTTAGTGAAGAGTTTAGTGGGATGATGACCAAGATGTTCGAGATATCGATGATGGGGGAGTTGAAGTTCTTCCTAGGATTTCAAATCAAGCAACTCAAGGGAGAGATGTTCATATGTCAAATGAAGTACATCAATGATGTGCTCAAGAGGTTTGATATGAGAATGCCAAGCCCATTCATACCTCCATGCAAGCAAATGGCCATCTCGACCTCAACAATGATGGTAAAGCCATTGATCAAAATGTATACCATTCCATGATAGGCTCATTACTTTATCTTTGCGCATCTAGACTTGATATTTTGCTTAGTGTGTGTATGTGTAAGATTTCAAGCCACTCCTAAGGAGTGTCACCTAGTGGCCGTTAAAAGAGTTCTTAGATATTTTGTTCATACCCCAGACCTAGGGCTTTGGTATCCCAAGGGTTTGAGCTTTGATCTCATTGGGTAATCCAATGCAGATTATGCGGGTTGTAAAGTGGATAGAAACAGCACCTTGGGTACATGTCAATTCTTAGGTAGGTCTTTAGTGCCATAGTCTTCCAAGAAATAAAACTCTGTAACCCTATCCACTGCCAAAGCGGAATATATTTCTGCGGGTAGTTGTTGTGCTCAATTGCTTTGGATGAGACAAACTTTGAAGGATTAAGGAATTCATATGAACAAAGTGCCTCTATTATGTGACAATGAAACCATGATCAAAATAGCCAACAACCCCATCCAACATTCTCGAACCAAGCACATAGATATCCGAGACCACTTCCTTAGAGATCATGACACAAAGGGAGATATAGGGATACAACATGTAAGGATGGAAAAATAATTAGCGGATATATTCACCAAGCCTCTAATTGAGTGTTGGGGGGAAAATAAACAAGCCTGAGGATAATGATTGAAGATCACCATCCAGGTCCCTCCGGAGCCTTGATCTCTGGACCCTCAATTAAAGGCTCGGCCTCTGAAGTCATAACATCCCTTCACGGTACCTCTTCATACCTGCGAAGCCTTCCCTTGACTTAACCGGCTCAGCCTCTCGAAGGCTTAGCCTCCCCAAAACCCGACCTCCCGAAGCCTCCCCCCCCCCCTCGAAGCTTCGACCTCCTAAAGCCCTGGCCTTCTGGAGTCCTACTCTCCGAAGCTTTCACCTCCCGGTTCCATACCTCCAAGTACTACTTACGGATAAATGCCATAATGGAACCAACTCTGGGCAGGAAGAGACGGGCAAGACAGTGAAAAAGACACAGAGGTGAAAATACACCAAGTCACACTGTTTTACTCCTCCTAGAGCGATCTATTTTTCTACCATCAATACATTTGTGGTGTTCCTTCCTCTTAAATTTTGTCTCCAAGCTTGAGTCTCCTCCTTCGAAGAAACTCTCGTCGTACTTGCTACGGCAAGACGAACTCTTGCTCCAACAGTGCGTCGTCCGTAGGGATTCGAACACAGAAGTGCTAAAAGAGGTAGGAATCCACCATGAAAACCACCAAAGGGCTAGCTAAAACCACCATACCCACCGTTGCAAGCATGCAACCATATGCATGGTTGTCCCAGCCATACGCACCGCATGCATGCTCCAGCCCCGCTACCGTGTGGGATGGCGTTCCTCCGACCTTGACCAACTCAGAACCCTGGGTCGGCATAGGAACTCTAGACTACGTGGAGGCCTTCTAGCCTTTGCACGACGAAGACCTCACCGCCTCAGGAGAGGACACGGCCGAAGCCACAACCAAGCAGGCCGCCTTGCAATGGTTCTGGGCGGTCCAACCCAGGGGTGCTCCCACCTAGGCTTGGTCCCTAGGTATCCCCTTCGACCACACCTGGGATACCCCGAGCGAGCCAACATCTTCGAAAAGTCTGTCCACCCAGCGCCCTCCTTGGGCCCCTCAGGCGAAAGAGGGTTCCAAGGAGACGGAGGGCTCCGGGGTGTGTGAACCCTGCCAGCGCCCCCGACGCTGCCCTCGCAACGCCAACTGCGCACAGGGGACCCCAAGCCCACCTCGTTTGGGGAGGCATAGTCAGAACCACTTTGGCTCCAAAAGCTGGTTCACCGGGCAGCCTCACTGGTCTCCTAAAAGGGAAGGAGACCGTGGGGAAATCACAGGCTCCAGGACACATTGCCTTTGGCAGTGACTCCAACGACAACTCCAAGCTCCGGCGCCCCAGAGGCACACGAGTGCATCCTGCACGGACTAGGGCATGGCCATAACAACAATGACTGTCGCACCCTCATGACCTTCTGGGAGGAATACCTTGGAAAGCAAGCAGAATACCTGGCCACAGAAGGAGCGGGCGAAGGACGACACAGGGTTCGGAGGCCTGAAGCAAACTCCCGGGAAAAACCCCAGCCCCTCAACCCTGCACTGTCACTACTAACCCTACTACCAATGGTACCACATTCAGCAACGAGAACTAAGTCGGGGACACGCCATCGCCAGGCTCCGGATAGGGTACCTCCAGAGCCGGGCAGTGGCTAAGGGCCGAGGCGATCGAGGACCGCCTCTCCTGACCAGCCTTCGACTACGCCTCCAACATGCCATCGCCAGGCTCCGGACGGATTACTTTCGGGGCCCGGCAATGGCTAAAGGCTGAGGGGGTCAAGCACCGCCTCTCCTAGCCTAACCACAGGCTTCGAGCCCACAAAGCCTCACAATAGAGGCCTTATTCCTACAAAGGTACGCCCACTATTAACTGCCAAGTAGCCTACCTAGTGATCTATCTTTCATACGGCAAGGTTAGAGTCTGTTGGAGGCTTCCAACCTTACTACTAGAAATCTTTTGCAATAGATAGTCACTAGGTAGAAGCAGTAGAACTTAATTTACATTCTCATTTAGCATGAATAATTATATAACCTAGCTATGTTTTATGTTACAACTAGCTTCTTATTGCCAACAGTAGACTGCAAAACTTAGCTAGTATAACCATGCAAAATCTCTGCACTCCCGTAGATGCATCGTGCCTAGGTCGTCTGAGGGCGGGTCTTCCCAGGTTTCCTAGAAAGCATTGTGTGACCTCAGAAGTGTAGTTGCCACGTATCAAGGGATTTCCTTGATAGACCGTGTTGCGGCGCCTCCCGTAGGACATCTTCAGGTGGTGTGACAAGCCCACGTACCACGGACGTAGCATGCCTAGGTCACCTAGAAGGCAAGACTGCCTAGATTTCTTGGAAAGCATTGCATAGTCTCAGTAGACAGTGAGGCCCACACACCATGGGCACCGCTTATGCCTAGGTCACCTACAAGGCAGATTATGCCCAGGGTGCCCTGGAAGGCATTTGCATAGCCTCGGGTGTTAAAGCCACGCCCCAGGGGATGTCCTCGATGGTGGAGTTGCGGTGCTCTGAGGAATGCTGTCGCAAGGAATTCTCGTTGCTCGACATGCCTACACACCGCGGGCGTAGCATGCCTAGGTCACTTGGAAGGCAAGATTGCCTAGGTTTCTTGGAAGGTATTGTGTAGCCTCGATAGTGTGTAGATGCCGGTTATCAAGGGACTTCCTTGGTAATGTAGTTGCGGCGCCCCTGGGGGATTTCTCCAGAGGCGTGACAAGCCCACGCACCAGTAAATATTTCTTGCCTAAACCCAAGGTCACCTAAAAAGGTTTCCCAGAGGGTAGGCTTTGCCCTGGTAGGAAGTGGAGCCCACACATCGCGGGTGTAGCATGCCTAGGTCACCTGGAAGGCAAGATTGCCTAGGTTTCCAAGAAGGTATTGTGTAGCCTCGATAGTGTGTGGACGCCACATATCAGGGGACTACCCTGATGTGAGGATGCGGTGCTCTGAGGAATGCTATCGCAAGGAATCCTCTCTGCACGACATGCTTATATACCGTGGGCGCAGCATGCCTAGGTCACCGCTAAGGTATCAAGCCTAGGTTTCCTGGAAGGTATTGCATACCTTCGGTCATATAAATGCCACGCGCCAGGGCACATCCTTGGTGGACAGTGTTGCGGTGCACCTCGGGCGTTTCCCCGGGAGCATGACAAGCCTACACACCGCGGGTGTAGCATGCCTAGGTCACTTGCAAGGCAAGACTACCTAGGTTTCCTATAAGGTATTGCGTAGCTCCGATAGTGTGTAGGGTCTTCGGCATTAATACATGCCAAGGAACTTTACAAAACCTCTAGCAAAAATGGAGAGTTTTACATAACCTCCGGCAAAAATAGAGATTCTTACAAAACATCTGGCAAAAATGGAGGGTTTTACAAAACCTTCGGCAAAAACAGAGAGTCTTACAAAAACTCCGGCAAAAATGGAGGGTTTTACAAAACCTCTGACAAAAACGGAGAGTCTTACAAAAACCTCCAGCAAAAACGGAGAGCTTTACAAAACCTCCGGCAAAAATGGAAAGCTTTACAAAACCTCCGCAAAATGGAAAGCTTTACAAAAACCTTCGGCAAAAACGGAGAGCTTTACCAAACCTCCGCAAAACGGAGAACTTAACAAAACCTCTGGTAAAAATGGAGAGTCATACAAAACCTCCAGCAAAAACGAAAAGTTTTACCAAACCTCCACAAAACGGAAAGCTTTACAAAACCTCCAGTAAAAACGGAGAGCTTTACCAAACCTCCGCAAAACGGAGAGCCTTACCAAACCTCCACAAAATGGAGAACCTTATAAACAAAAATGGAAAGTCTTACAAAACCTTCAACAGAAATGGAAAGCTTTACCAAACCTCCGCACAATGGAGAGCTTTACCAAACCTCCGGCAAAAACAGAGAGCCTTACCAAACCTCCGCACAACGGGGAGTTTTACCAAACCTCCGCCAAAATGGAGAGACTTCCAAAACCCCCTACAATGGGGATGTTTTCTGAAAACTCCACCAGGCAGAAAGGTTCTGAAAGGGCATAACGGGAAGAGTACCCTGGCATCTTGAAGGCAAATGCCTCCGTGCTGAAGGGATACGAAACCAGTTGGCCTCCAAAGAGCACAGCACGCAGATCAAAGGGGTACAAAAATCACCCTCCCTACAGGGAAAGGTATGACCCGCATGACTCAAACACGTATGGTAAAAGGTAAAATCATTACCCTACCATCTCCTTTAAAGAAACATTTCATACGTCATTTTATGAGTGTTATACTAACATTTAATAAAAGCCCATGCTGCGTGGCACGGGAAATGTAGTGGAACCCTCGATTGTCCATTTGCAGAGACCACAATTCATGGCAGCGGCTAAGGGCTGAGGGGGTCATGGACCACCTCTCCCGCCTAGCCTTCGGCTTCGCCTCTGACATACCATCGCCAGGCTCCGGACTGAGTATATCCGGAACTAGGCAGCGGCTAAGGGCCGAGGGGGTCGCGAACCACCTCTCCAGCCTAGCCTTCAGCTTCGCCTCCGACACACCGTTGCCAAGCTCAGGACGGAGTATCTCTAGAGCCAGGCAGCAGCTAAGGGCCAAGGGGGTTGCGGACCACCTCTCCCGCCTAGCCTTCAGCTTTGTTCCTGACACGCTGTCGGCAGGCTCCGGACGGAGTACCTCCGAAGCTGGGCAATGGCTAAGGGCCGAGGGGGTCGCGGACCACCTCTCCCGCCTAGCCTTCGGCTTCACCTCTAACATGTCATCGCCAGTCTACGGATAGAGTACCTCCAAAACCGGGTAGCGGCTAAGGGCCGAGGGGGTTGCGGACAACCTCTCCCGCCTAGCCTTCAGCTTCACCCCCGATACGCCGTTGCCAGGCTTCGAACAGAGTACCTCTAGAGCCGGGCAACAGCTAAGGGCCGAGGGGGTCATGGACCACCTCTACTGCCTAGCCTTTGGTTTCACCTCTGACTTATCGTTGCCAGGCTCCGGATGGAGTACCTCCGGAGTCGGGCAGTGGCTAAGGGCCGAGGGGGTCGCGGACCACCTCTCCTGCCTAGCCTTCGGCTCTGCCTCTGACATGCCATCGCCAGGCTCCGGACAGAGTTCCTCTGGAGCCGGGCAGCGGCTAAGGGCTGAGGGGGTCGCGGACCATCTCTCTTGCCTAGCCTTTGGCTTCGCCTTTGACACCATCGCCTTCAACCCGAGCAGTAGCTAAGGAACCCGAAGGGTCTAGAACCACCCCCGGAGCTTGTCTCCAAAGGTTCCAGATGAACTTCGTTGAGTCAGAAATCTGGAACAAATTGGGAAGAAGGCCCTACCAGTGCCGAGCCCGAGTAGTACGCAATAACCAAGAACGACAAGGTCATCACTACTCCACCCGACTCTCCTTAGTTACCCTACGTGTCTACCACCACCAGATTCCTGAGGCAACCTCTCCCCCTAGAAGGAACGAAACTGGCGATGATCTATGCGAAGGCTTGGCACCTCAGTTGTAAGAAATACTAGCCATCGCCTACGAAGGGGACGAAGAAGCGCGGTTTAAAGGCACAAAGGCACACACACATGCTGTCACCTGTTCGAAAGATCCCCTTGCACTCCGATACAGAAGGAGCCACGACCGTCCCCGAAGAAGCCGTCGAGATCATCGACATCTCTGAAGAGGATAAGGAGGAAGACGATGCCATACTCAAGTCAAGGTTAACTGCTCGCTCGTGGGGTTGTGGAGACTCCAGTTGGGTAACCCCAGCTTTATACCTGGGCCAAGCAGCCACGTAGGTCCGGAAGATGAAGCGGAACCAACACCGTGATGTCCCCCCATTGAATACCTGGGGGGCATGGCCATGCCTCGGTCGTTCCTGCAACACGTGGCAGCGCTCCACGATGATTGCCTCATTTTCTCGCATGGACGTCCTGTCACATTAATAACCCAGACTCCTTTCGGTGAGTGACAAGGGCGTGGGTACAAGACCCTAAATGACCCCCTGCATTGTCTAGTCAGAACGTGGTAGTGGTACGTCTTATCCTGCCTGGCAAACACGTAGGATCCTCCAATCCTACACGTAACCTCTACTCTAGCGACCTCAAAGGGCAGGAAGAACCATACCGAAGGAATCCGGATAACCTGTATCGGTCTTAGCACGGACCTCTGACTAGGGGTCCCAACACCGCGCATGATAGCTCCAACAAGCTCCGGGGTAGATCGCCACCACCAGTACGCCATTAGCCTTGGGCTCGCCATCAAAGCCCACAGTTTCTGAACGAAAAAACTTCTTAAAGGACAGGGAATTACCATCAGGCATCCTTGATACTATACCAGGCTGGGGTTGGTTTTTCCTCTACATCCTCTCCCCCCTCCGAAACATCAGGGCCCAAGAATGAGGGGGTACTGTTGGGAGGAAATGAACCAGCCTGAGGATAATGGTTGAAGATCACCACCCAAGTCCCTCTGGAGCCATAATCTCCGGACCCTCAGTTAAAGGCTCGGTCTCCGAAGTCATTAGATCCCTTCACGGTACCTCTTCATACCTGTGAATCCTTCCCTTGGCTTAACCGGCTCGGCCTCTTGAAGGCTTAGCCTCCCCAAAACCCAACCTCCCAAAGTCTCGGCCCCCCGAAGCTTCGGCCTCTTGAAGCCCCGGCCTTCCGGAGTCCTGCCCCTCGAAGCTTTCACCTCTCAGTTCCATACCTCCTGAGGCCCCCGCCTCGAGCTGCTCGGGCCGCCTTCCCGAAGGCTACAAGGTGAGTCAGCAGGTCTCGGGAAATATCTACCGAAAGGGGAGTACCGGTCGTGCTTTGCCTGCAAGGAAGTGACCAACATTAAAAGCCTAGGCTGATGGATGCCGCTCTGACACCCCGACGTAATGGAGGCTATCCTGACACCCCTGACAGTGCGGTGCTAGGCCACAATTGGCGACCGGCTCGCCACACTCCAGGGGGCAGGCACCACGATAGTTACCACGGTGGATATTCGTCTCCCAGATAGGGTAGAAAGTAGCTATCCATGATACGGCCCAGTAATTCGGTCAAATCCCAGATATTTGTACATTATGGTAACTTGTACGCCAAGCTACACATGGCACTATAAATAGGGGGCCATGGTCATCTGGGCAAGAAGAGATGGGCAAGACAGTGAAAAAGACACAGAGCTGAAAATACACCAAGTCACGTTGTTTTACTCCTCCCAGAGCGATCTATTTTTTTCTACCACCAATACATTTGTGGTGTTTCTTCCTCTTAAACTTCGTCTCCAAGCTTGAGTCTCCTCCTTAGAAGAAACTCTCACCGTACTTGCTGGGGCAAGACGAACTCTTGCTCCAACAATGAGCAAAGGTTTTGTGAGTTAAGTAATGAGCTAAATATCCTAGGCTCTTAAAACATGGCTTGACTCCTTGCATACATTGTTTGCATATGACTAGGTGTTTTGAACTAAGATGGTGAACATATCATGGTAATGTGTTGTTCTATCAATGGACAAGCACAAACCACATGGTGTGAATAAATATATATTTTTGCAAATAAGTGACTGTTGATTGACTTATGCGCAAATAGTGAATCTAGGTGCTAAGGGATCTCATCCTAAATGAATCTTGGTCCTGGTACAATAATTGGATTCATACAAGCCCGATTCCATGGTCAAATCACCATTTTTTGTTCCATTTGCTTCTTCGGCCGTTTGGTCTATTCTCATACCAATTTATCCATTCTGATCTTCAGATCATGTTGATTCACTTGTGATCATTTCTTTGATTGCTTGATTGTTCGCTGATCATAAGTGGAAAAATATCCAAAGTGTTCGACTGATCAACCTCTCTCTATCCAAATCTCAAGTCTCAAACCTCTCTAGCTGCAATGATTGCTGGAAATTTACACATATCAACCTTCTGTATCGGAACTTCCAACTTTTTATGATTTTTTGGACTTTCCACATATCGGAACTTCCGTCTCTGGACCAGGACTTTTGATGTGGGAATTTTTACAGCATCTTATCCCATGGTGAACTGTTTTTCACTTCATTCTTTTCCCTCACTGTCGGCCTCTCTCCACCTCTCATGACTCCACTAGCGACCGGATCTTTCCAGTGATCAGAAAGTTTAAGCTTCCTCCGAATCAGCTATCCCTCGATTGGATACTCCATTTCCCTCTAGATTGAAGTCCAATTACATCTTTTGCACTCTCCCAAGGTAATTTCATCTCAAGATCTTCTCCCCTCCAAATCATGTATGATTTGTGAATCATTTCTGTGGAAGACTAGTTGGTTGATCATAGTTGTTAGATCTTAGGCTTCATTTGAAAGTTATTTGTGATTCTCGTTGAAATCTTGATATTGGAGCTAGTTTGTGAAAATCGAAACATCTGATTGGGATAATCAGAAGTTCCGACTAGATCAGAACTTTTGGTTGAACCAATCGGAACTTCCGATGTTCACTGATTTCAGCACTTAAGTTAGAATTTCCAATCAAATTCTTTTTCGCGTGATCCTAAGTGTTGCTTCATATCATCATATCACAGGACCAGTTAAAATGGAAGAGTGACATCTCCATGAGAGGAGGACAAAGGCTAAGACCGATCTGAGTTTGTCAAAAAGTTCAAGCGGAGTCATAATAAAAGGAAAGCTATAAGGGGCAAGAATCCTAATCCCTTGCCCATTCGTGACTCTAAAAGGGATGCTTGGACTGCGAATGTTGAAAGAGGTGGTCATCTACCACCTAGAAGAGGAAGAGCTCAAGAAGCTAGCTCGAGTGCCCAAGTTGAGATCGAGGTGGATGTGGAGATGGAGGAACAGGGGGAGGTTCTTCACCTAAGGATGCACAAGCCTACTACTTCCGATGATCATGCAAGGCGTGTTGTGAGTTACAAGGGAAGGCTATCGTTGTGAAGAGGGAGAGGCAAGCAGACCCACAAGAGTATGAAAGATTCTCTACTGACAATAGGTTTTGGAACTTCTTCTAGTAGGACTTCTATGAGACTGTTATTTTTCCTTAGGAAGTATCCTATATCTCTCTCATTCAGTGGATTGATTGGACTTAAATAGAAAGACATGATGATCCTATCTTCAATGAGGTGATAGCTGCCTATACACATCAAAATCTGAAGAGGATCATGGCCTTCGAATATCCTTGGTGCAATGAGGTAATTGCTCAGTTTTATGCCACCTTGTATGTTGGGAAGGACACCGCACGGACCATACATTGGATGACTAATGGAGTGTGGTATAAGATTAAGTACACTGTTGTTGCAAGACTGTTGTGTTTCATAGCTGATGATCACAACAAGGAGAGGATCCATGATGAGGTTGTTATGTCCACAAGTGCTATGGCGTTTATGTACAATGAAGATGGGGAATATGAGCTTGGCACCACAAAAGGTCTTCTTCCATTCTATGCTTATCTCAATAGGATGTTTAGGAAGACAATTGCTACAAAGGAGGGAGATGCTAGCAACATCATCTCTTTTACTCGGAACCTTCTTGCCCAGATGAAGGAGAACATGAGACAGTTCGATGTGTTTGATTTCAATTGGGAGGAAATTCGCCTCACCTCCATTGATCCGAAGAGAGGCTGTGCATATGCTCCATATATCATGTTCATGATTGAGAAAATGACAAATCTGAAATTTCACAAGGAGCAGAGGCATAAGGGGTTGCAGGTGAGAATCATCAAGCAAACATCCAAGAGATCACGAGTTTTCACCAATAGGAGAGAGAGGTCCCCATCAGCTGAGTCCTCTTCCTCCTCCACCCTATGGATTGTAAAGTCCATCTTTTGCCTTTGCAAGAGTACTTCTGTGAGGGTTCAGAAGGAGAGCGGAGCTAGGAAGAAGCTCACCAGGAGAGTCAAGGGGATTCACAGGCATCATGATATTTAGCCACCTTGCACTCCCGACGGTTCTGAGGCAGAGGACAGCGAGGAGGATCTGATTGAGCATCCATTACATGAAGCTCCTACTCTCGCTCAAGCTTTTGAGTTTGAAGAAGAAGGTGAAGAACAAGAGGAGGACGACGAAGAGGAGGATATTGACGAGTAGTTGGTTCACTTGACTTCTCTTTCTTCCTTTTTGGTGTCTTGATGCCAAAGGAAGAGAGAAAAGCTTAGTGGAGTGTATCTTATGATATCTTCGTTTCCTTTCCATCGTGATCAGTCAGACATTGAACTTGTTTTATTTTGATTTTAATTGCTGAACTTTGTTTAATTTTTGTAAGACTTAATTTGTGCTTCTTAATGACATTTTATGTAGTAGATGCTATCTTTATCTAGTGATTGTGTGTTATGCCATGTCATATGTCAATTTATTTCATATTCTTGTGCCATGATATGCTTAAGCATCCATATTCTCTTGCTCTGATCATATTGTTCATATTTCATATATGCTTTGCACCCCACGAATACTAAGATATAGGAGGAGCTCTAAAGTAAATCTCTTTCAGGATGTGCATTTTTTTCTCAGAAAAGATTTCCTACAATGCACACCTTTAGGGGGAGCTCACCATATGTGTTAGCATTCAAAACATACTCATTTAAAATCTCTTATAAGCTTTAATCGTGTTGTCATCAATCACCAAAAAGGGGGAGATTGAAAGTGCATATAGGGCTCCGTGTGTGGGTTTTGATGATTGATGATAAGCAATTAAGGGACTAATATGTTCAATGAGTATTTGAATAGGTGAAACCCAATGATGTTGGTGAACCCCAAAAATGGAGAAAGGAGATGGTATTTGGTTATTCCTATTACTATAGCAATTTTAAACATGCGGTTCTTGGGTTTCTGGATTTAATTGCATCAGAAGTTTTGATGGTGCTCGAACTATCTGATTTTGTCAAAAATAGGGTTCTCAATTTGGAATTAATTTCTGGATCGAAAGTTCTGATTAATTTTGTCGGAAGTTCTGATATACTTAAACTTCCAGATCTTGGTTGGGTAGACAAGTTTGAAGCTATTGAGAAACCAAGTTGAAATGTGGCTTGGTTTATATGTGATGAGTGATTGACAATGTTGCTATTTTGGTTTGTTGATTTGTGGGATTGCATAAGCATGTATATATACTGCAAATATGATCTTGGCTAACCAAAGTTGCAGAGAATATGGAGTTGGCATGTTTGTCTCTGAGTCTAAGAAAATTGTACACGTCGGATGATTTGGCGCTAAGGATTTTGTACACGCCGAAGTATTTCAACTGAGAAGCAAAAATTGAAGTATATGCCGGATGGCCTGGTGATTAACACAGTGAATGCCAGAGCATTCCTTGCAAAGAGGTTGCAAATCGGCTCTGGTGGACTTACATGCGCTAGATGATCCGGCGATGGAAGATGTAAATGTAACACCCTGATTTTCAGATTTCTCAAATTTCTAAAATTTTCCAAGAGTATTGAATAGCTTCACTAGTAGTATAGGTTTAAAACCTATTTTCTTAATCAATCAATCAACATAGGTTATTATTTTCTATGCATTGCATGCTGAGTTTTGTTAGGAGCCAGGTAAATGCATTAGAGTTCTTTTTCCTTTTCTTTCTCTTTGGTGTTTTGAGTGAAAAAGATTTTGAAAAGGGTTTTACAAAACTCAATAGTGAATAGGTTAAGGATCTTAATGGTTGGAATTCAAAATCTTTGAATTCATCATCTATTCAATCCTTGATCATGCTTGATCCTTCTCTAGTTAAATTCAAATCTTGTTCAAATCCTTGTTTAAATCCAATCTTTCCTCTTTCTCAAATTCTACCCAAATCTAAAATTCAAATTCCTTACCTACTCTTATTCTTGATCAACCTCATTTTTCGTTCCTCTCAAATTCACTCCAAACTCAATTCAAATTCAAATCCTATTCAAATTTCTCTGCAAAAGTTTCTTTTCTAAACCCTAGATATGTCTAAAGTGTCTTTGGGCTCAATCTTGCTCAAGTCCAAAGCCTTAGCCAAGTCTTCTAGATGGCCCAACAAAGGATCCACGAAATCTGTAAATTTTCGCGGAGTCCTGGACAGCCTCATCTTCTCATGACGTTTCGGAGTTCAAAACGGCCTCAAATGCAAATCTTGACAATACCAAAGTTGTAGGTCTCGTCGAGAGCTTCGATTTGAACCTATGGAAGTCACCTTTTGGATAATGGAGCTGGGAGTTATGGCCCCCGAAATCAGTACTGCGCAGAGAAGTCCGAGTTGAAACAGTTTATATTGTGACGCATTTTTGGAAATCAAGATGACGTTTTCAGAAGTTCCAATGACTACCAAAGTTGTAGATCTTTTCGAGTACTACAATTTAGAATCAAGAAACGTCCAATTTGGAGTCCGGACGATGGAGATATCATCCTCGCAATACAGAGCTGCGAAAAAGGAAATCGTAACTGACTCGGACTCGAATCCAACTCGTGTTCGGTTTGGACTCTACCTCATCCAGCCGTCCCTAGCCCTATATATATGAGTTGCACGCCCTCTCCTACCTCTATTTCACGTCCCCAAGTCCTAGAAGTCGCTGGTGCTCTGTTCGTGAGTCGCCGGAGCGCCGCCGTTCGCCGGAGTCGCCGCCGCCGCCGCCCGTGATGCGCTACGTCATCTTCTCCACGAATCCTTCTTCCTCGACCACCAAAGCAACGTGAGGACCTCTTCTTCTCCTCCCTTACTACTGTTTTAGCATCATACTAAGTCCCTAGTAAAGCCCTAGCCCCGATCAAAGCCCGATCTATGCCGCTATGGTCGTCACCGTCGCGGACAGCAGCAAAACAGCCACGCTGTAGCTGATTGGCATTGATGTTCCCGACCGACCAGTGGTCAAATCACCAAGCCCTTTCACCGGTGCATGTTCCATGATGTTCCCCACGCCCTCACCAACCGGTTTGGCCAGTAGATTAGCCAAACTATCGAAATCAAAGTCGAAATACCCGCTGTCCGGTTTCTGCATGTGTTCAGCACGCGCACTGGATTTGCATTCGCGTCCCCCGTCAGTCCGAAAGCCATATGGATGCACCAACCGTGTCACGACGTGTCCCATGGAGTCTTCTATGTTACCCTAGGAGCCCATCCCCGTTTGTACAGCGACACGACAAGGACGCCATTGCCAACCACAGCATGTCGCAGCCATCACCCGTTTCATCTATGCTGATCGTTCTTGCTCTTAGTGGATGATCTATCAAAACCCATGCCATAGCATTGTGTTCCCAGGTTATATGAACATCCTTGTTCAAACAGTTCCTCAAAATTCATAGCCAATCTCCCGGAACGCGAGTGTCTTCGTTCCTACATCTGTTCGCGGTCACCACCAAACCTAGAAGCAGTCATCGTTGTTTTGCCGCTATCTCGGATGACCCCTTCCAAAACCAACCATACCGTTGAGTTAGTCTTTCCGCGTTCTACACCATGCTTCCCTCGTTTCACTGAAACACCACTGAAGCCGACATCGATGTTTGTGGCCACATGCCCGATCGCCATCTCCGACGAAACCCGAACCACCATCGCTACATAGAGTCACCAGTAGTATCCTTAACCTAGAAGCATAACCTTCAGCCTTTTTGATCCATCATAGGTGGTCGATACTAGATCTTAGCATATCCTTCTTTAATCCAATATGGTACTTGCATAGCATGCCAAGTTAGTGCCACATCATTCTCCTTAGCCTAGTCAGTGAAGTCTAGTCTACCATAAACTTCTTGAATCTTGCGCAATGACGTTGTCAAGCCTAGCGCAATGATTGCACAATAAACTTTTTTTCCATAGAAAGATAACTCCAGTAAATTAGTCTTTCTTTTCAGTCTAATCCATATCCCAAAAGCTGTTCTATTTTTATCTTAACTCCGATTTAGGCGATCCTTGCGTCTAAATGTTTCTAAAATCATCCCTATCCAACCATAGTATTTTTAAAGTGTTTTGATGATGTTTGGTATGTTGTTCTTAGTGTTTTCCTTTGTGTTGTTTGTCGGTAGTTCTCGCGATTAGTCGATAACGTTCCAGAGCAGTTCGAGGGACTTCAAGACCAAGATTTTGATAACACTGAGCAGCATTGGGAAAAAGGCAAGTGTCCTTGATCATATTGAACCTATGTTTTTAAATGTTTTGTTTTACAAAATTGCATGCAGTGTCAATATGATGGGTAGTCACCTATGTTAGGGTTTCCCTAGATTTTCCCTTATCATTCTTTGGAACCTAGATGGTTTATGGTTATGTGTCTTTTATGGGTAGATTGCTTAGCCATGCTTTTGGGATGTTAAGAAGTGTTATGATCTTGACTAATGAACATATACAACATTAATGATTAATGTGTTAATGGTCTAGCAACATGGAACCTTAGGCCTTGAGCAAAGCAGTTTTGATGGTTGTCATGGTTATGACATTGGTTTAGTGTTTGCTCAAGTAACCTAAGTAAGGACCGGTTCGTGGAGCGACAACCCAAGAAGTAACGTACCAACCACGAGGCTGATATGGGTAAAGTGTGACATACTGATTAGAGTCTGTCCAGTGTGCGTTGGGTCAGCACAAAAGGGGGCTTCTGGGTAGGAGCTGTTGCTTGCGTAAAGCCTGGCGGTGAAACCTAGTGGGCAGACATGCACTGGATTAGTCTCTGGTTAGTGGAAAGTGTCATACAGTGATTCTTGGCGGCACACCACTGGCGTGTGTTAAGTGTTTCGCGAACACGGCAATATGGAATTCACTGACTCGTGGGGAAAGTTGGACAACCTCTGCAGAGTGTAAAACTGTTATAACAGCCGTGCTCACGGATATGAGAGACTTGGATCCTCACATGATTAGTTGGGTTGTGATTATGGGTTATGGTTATGGGTTGTGGTTATGAGTTTGGGTTATGAGTTTGGTTCTGGTACAGGGAGTACTAGATGGTTGTGGTTATAGTTCTGGTACAGGGAGTACTAGATGGTTGTAGTTCTGGTTATAGTACAGGGAGTACTAGACGGTTATGGTGTGCAAGGTGGGGAGCCTTGTATGCTGTGTGTTGGACTGTATGAGTTACATTCACTTAATAATTGCTTAATGCTTTTGAGTCCAAATATGTTTTCATTACTCGCATTTACGCAAAAATACCATGTGTTAGCCTATTCTTGATATAAGCCTGCATATCATTACTTTCCCCCACTTGCTGAGTACTCTATGTGCTCACACTTGCTATTTTCCCTACACCATGCGATATGTATGCTGCTGCTCAGTGAGTGAAAATGTTGAAGACTATCAAGACGAAGTTGTGACGTTCTAGGCGCGTGTCTCCCGGTCAGTTGCCTGCGGTGTTGTTGGGCACCAGTGCTTCTGTTCCGCTGCAGATATCTTGATAGAAGACAATATATGTCAATTGCTGTAAGAGTTTAACGTTTATTTAATAAAAGTATTGCTTTTGTTACTTCACCTGTGACGTCCTTATGTGTGTTGAACATCCTGGGCACACATAAGCCGCATCTGGTTTTGTTCGTTAAAACCGGGTGTGACAGAGGTGGTATCAGAGCCATACTGACCGTAGGACGCAAGCCTAGATAGAATGGTCGTGATAAGGTCATATTTTAAAAGCCTATTTTGAAAACTCATCCCTGTGCTTTTCTGACCTCTCAGTTTCTCTCTCTACTTACCTATTTCACTGTTTTGAGAAAAATGATTTTCCAACACTCCCCTGTTCAAACTATTAGTTGTTGAACCATCCCAGTTACTCTTTTCGAGAAGGATGCACTTGAAGATCTCTCTTGGCGCTCCTACCTTGAGTGAAGATTTATATGATAAAGATGAAGATCCATAACTACAAGGAAGAATCATCTACCACAACACTGAAGATATGAAGATCTACCTCTGTACCGCTCCCAGTTTTAGTTCTTCGAGTTATAGGAGGATTTTCCCTAGTCTTTGGAGATGTTAGAGCGATGTTAGGTCGTGTGCTTGTGTTGTGTGCCTTGTGTGATTCGGCTTTTCTGTTTGAGTGCTGGAATGCGTTGTGTGATGCTTTAGCATCTGGTAACAGCTACATTCCTTATATATCTATATAGCTGATAGTATAGTTGGGTTTTCTCCTTCTAGCCTTTTCTCTTCTTGCCCAACCTCTTGCCTCAATTCCGATCAAATGGTGAACTCGAAAGAAGGTCAGCCCGGTCAAGGTACCAACAACAACAACATCCAGTAGATGCAACCTCAATTCAACAAGGAACAATTTTTGGAGACGCAGGCTCAGATCCTTCAAGATATGACTCAGAATATAGAAAGTCTGCTACAAATCGTCGAAGCTCTGGGTGCAGAAGACGAGCATAAAAAGCAAGGCAACATCAAGAAGAGGAAGAAAGCTTTTGAAGACCATCAAGCAACAACAGTTCTCAGTTACGTTCCACTCCTGAACAAGCACTTTGTTCTGTCAACCAGGAAGTTTCATAGGTTGAGAGAAAATTTGCAGAGTACCTCTACAAGGAAGTTGTGTTTTTGCTATGAAGAAGAAAGATGCTATGCCAATGGATGTCCCCTAAGGATCCTTGTACCTGACAATAAGAAGGTGTGTGTCCACTCTGGAGAACCTACGTGCTGGGTCAAAAGATGTCCCAAGGAGTTTCCTGCTCAGAATCAGATCAATCGTCAACCCCATATGAAGATCTCAGTTCAACATTCAGACTGTCACGACTTTCAAGTTGTAACTCAAGATAGTCAAGATCGAAGAGATCCCATCAAGCTCACATAGTGATATATTCCATGTCAAAGGATACATGTATCTCTACTTCTCACGAACTGGAAATGTAAGTCAGAGAAGTCCGCTCCTTTTTAAGGGGGGTAGTCTTCCTAGCTAATCTCTTGGTTCTAGAACCTAAAGACAGATATTGGAAACTGCTAGTCAGCAAAGGTAATGAGGTAATAAAGTGTGCTAAAGGAAGGACAGTACACAGAAGATGCACTCTGATCACAGAAGTGATTGCTAAGAACAAGTACTCTTTCCTTGGAAATAGGATATTGCTTACTAAATCTTCAAGGATAAGAAGGTCTGCCAAGGTCAATCAACAAATGAGAAGATCCTAGGAGTGCTAAAGCTACGGAATTCCCAGGAATCAGAAAGCACTAAGATATATCATGATCTCAAGGATTATTATTGGTAGTATGGAAACAAGAGTAGTGTAGCAAAGTATATGGTCCTATATGACACAGGTCAAAAAAAAGCTAGAATAGTACATCAGAGACAACTACAACCGTTGAAGATGACAGGAATGGAATATCCGAGAAAATCAAATATACTCAGGTTAATCAATCAAGATTTGTCAAGACAGTTGTGAAAGACGTCAAAAACAAAGTGAGCTGAGTTTGTCAGGGTAATGAGGTTAACACAGAGAAGAAAAAGCAATTTGGAAAGCAAGAAGAAATTTTTGAAGACCAAGTTCCCTTCTCTCTTTTCCGATCTGCCCGAATCTCGAGGGCGAGATTCCTTTAAGGGGGGTAGGTTTGTAACACCCTGATTTTCAGATTTCTCAAATTTCTAAAATTTTCCAAGAGTATTGAATAGCTTCACTAGTAGTATAGGTTTAAAACCTATTTTCTTAATCAATCAATCAACATAGGTTATTATTTTCTATGCATTGCATGCTGAGTTTTGTTAGGAGCCAGGTAAATGCATTAGAGTTCTTTTTCCTTTTCTTTCTCTTTGGTGTTTTGAGTGAAAAAGATTTTGAAAAGGGTTTTACAAAACTCAATAGTGAATAGGTTAAGGATCTTAATGGTTGGAATTCAAAATCTTTGAATTCATCATCTATTCAATCCTTGATCATGCTTGATCCTTCTCTAGTTAAATTCAAATCTTGTTCAAATCCTTGTTTAAATCCAATCTTTCCTCTTTCTCAAATTCTACCCAAATCTAAAATTCAAATTCCTTACCTACTCTTATTCTTGATCAACCTCATTTTTCGTTCCTCTCAAATTCACTCCAAACTCAATTCAAATTCAAATCCTATTCAAATTTCTCTGCAAAAGTTTCTTTTCTAAACCCTAGATATGTCTAAAGTGTCTTTGGGCTCAATCTTGCTCAAGTCCAAAGCCTTAGCCAAGTCTTCTAGATGGCCCAACAAAGGATCCACGAAATCTGTAAATTTTCGCGGAGTCCTGGACAGCCTCATCGTCTCATGACGTTTCGGAGTTCAAAACGGCCTCAAATGCAAATCTTGACAATACCAAAGTTGTAGGTCTCGTCGAGAGCTTCGATTTGAACCTATGGAAGTCACCTTTTGGATAATGGAGCTGGGAGTTATGGCCCCCGAAATCAGTACTGCGCAGAGAAGTCCGAGTTGAAACAGTTTATATTGTGACGCATTTTTGGAAATCAAGATGACGTTTTCAGAAGTTCCAATGACTACAAAAGTTGTAGATCTTTTCGAGTACTACAATTTAGAATCAAGAAACGTCCAATTTGGAGTCCGGACGATGGAGATATCATCCTCGCAATACAGAGCTGCGAAAAAGGAAATCGTAACTGACTCGGACTCGAATCCAACTCGTGTTCGGTTTGGACTCTACCTCATCCAGCCGCCCCTAGCCCTATATATATGAGTTGCACGCCCTCTCCTACCTCTATTTCATGTCCCCAAGCCCTAGAAGTCGCTGGTGCTCTGTTCGTGAGTCGCCGGAGCGCCGCCGTTCGCCGGAGTCGCCGCCGCCGCCGCCCGTGATGCGCTACGTCATCTTCTCCACGAATCCTTCTTCCTCGACCACCAAAGCAACGTGAGGACCTCTTCTTCTCCTCCCTTACTACTGTTTTAGCATCATACTAAGTCCCTAGTAAAGCCCTAGCCCCGATCAAAGCCCGATCTATGCCGCTATGGTCGTCACCGTCGCGGACAGCAGCAAAACAGCCACGCTGTAGCTGATTGGCATTGATGTTCCCGACCGACCAGTGGTCAAATCACCAAGCCCTTTCACCGGTGCATGTTCCATGATGTTCCCCACGCCCTCACCAACCGGTTTGGCCAGTAGATTAGCCAAACTATCGAAATCAAAGTCGAAATACCCGCTGTCCGGTTTCTGCACGTGTTCAGCACGCGCACTGGATTTGCATTCGCGTCCCCCGTCAGTCCGAAAGCCATATGGATGCACCAACCGTGTCACGACGTGTCCCATGGAGTCTTCTATGTTACCCTAGGAGCCCATCCCCGTTTGTACAGCGACACGACCAGGACGCCATTGCCAACCACAGCATGTCGCAGCCATCACCCGTTTCATCTATGCTGATCGTTCTTGCTCTTAGTGGATGATCTATCAAAACCCATGCCATAGCATTGTGTTCCCAGGTTATATGAACATCCTTGTTCAAACAGTTCCTCAAAATTCATAGCCAATCTCCTGGAACGCGAGTGTCTTCGTTCCTACATCTGTTCGCGGTCACCACCAAACCTAGAAGCAGTCATCGTTGTTTTGCCGCTATCTCGGATGACCCCTTCCAAAACCAACCATACTGTTGAGTTAGTCTTTCCGCGTTCTACACCATGCTTCCCTCGTTTCACTGAAACACCACTGAAGCCGACATCGATGTTTGTGGCCACATGCCCGATCGCCATCTCCGACGAAACCCGAACCACCATCGCTACATAGAGTCACCAGTAGTATCCTTAACCTAGAAGCATAACCTTCAGCCTTTTTGATCCATCATAGGTGGTCGATACTAGATCTTAGCATATCCTTCTTTAATCCAATATGGTACTTGCATAGCATGCCAAGTTAGTGCCACATCATTCTCCTTAGCCTAGTCAGTGAAGTCTAGTCTACCATAAACTTCTTGAATCTTGCGCAATGACGTTGTCAAGCCTAGCGCAATGATTGCACAATAAACTTTTTTTCCATAGAAAGATAACTCCAGTAAATTAGTCTTTCTTTTCAGTCTAATCCATATCCCAAAAGCTGTTCTATTTTTATCTTAACTCCGATTTAGGCGATCCTTGCGTCTAAATGTTTCTAAAATCATCCCTATCCAACCATAGTATTTTTAAAGCGTTTTGATGATGTTTGGTATGTTGTTCTTAGTGTTTTCCTTTGTGTTGTTTGTCGGTAGTTCTCGCGATTAGTCGATAACGTTCCAGAGCAGTTCGAGGGACTTCAAGACCAAGATTTTGATAACACTGAGCAGCATTGGGAAAAAGGCAAGTGTCCTTGATCATATTGAACATATGTTTTTAAATGTTTTGTTTTACAAAATTGCATGCAGTGTCAATATGATGGGTAGTCACCTATGTTAGGGTTTCCCTAGATTTTCCCTTATCATTCTTTGGAACCTAGATGGTTTATGGTTATGTGTCTTTTATGGGTAGATTGCTTAGCCATGCTTTTGGGATGTTAAGAAGTGTTATGATCTTGACTAATGAACATATACAACATTAATGATTAATGTGTTAATAGTCTAGCAACATGGAACCTTAGGCCTTGAGCAAAGCAGTTTTGATGGTTGTCATGGTTATGACATTGGTTTAGTGTTTGCTCAAGTAACCTAAGTAAGGACCGGTTCGTGGAGCGACAACCCAAGAAGTAACGTACCAACCACGAGGCTGATATGGATAAAGTGTGACATACTGATTAGAGTCTGTCCAGTGTGCGTTGGGTCAGCACAAAAGGGGGCTTCTGGGTAGGAGCTGTTGCTTGCGTAAAGCCTGGCGGTGAAACCTAGTGGGCAGACATGCACTGGATTAGTCTCTGGTTAGTGGAAAGTGTCATACAGTGATTCTTGGCGGCACACCACTGGCGTGTGTTAAGTGTTTCGCGAACACGGCAATATGGAATTCACTGACTCGTGGGGAAAGTTGGACAACCTCTGCAGAGTGTAAAACTGTTATAACAGCCGTGCTCACGGATATGAGAGACTTGGATCCTCACATGATTAGTTGGGTTGTGATTATGGGTTATGGTTATGGGTTGTGGTTATGAGTTTGGGTTATGAGTTTGGTTCTGGTACAGGGAGTACTAGATGGTTGTGGTTATAGTTCTGGTACAGGGAGTACTAGATGGTTGTAGTTCTGGTTATAGTACAGGGAGTACTAGACGGTTATGGTGTGCAAGGTGGGGAGCCTTGTATGCTGTGTGTTGGACTGTATGAGTTACATTCACTTAATAATTGCTTAATGCTTTTGAGTCCAAATATGTTTTCATTACTCGCATTTACGCAAAAATACCATGTGTTAGCCTATTCTTGATATAAGCCTGCATATCATTACTTTCCCCCACTTGCTGAGTACTCTATGTGCTCACACTTGCTATTTTCCCTACACCATGCGATATGTATGCTGCTGCTCAGTGAGTGAAAATGTTGAAGACTATCAAGACGAAGTTGTGACGTTCTAGGCGCGTGTCTCCCGGTCAGTTGCCTGCGGTGTTGTTGGGCACCAGTGCTTCTGTTCCGCTGCAGATATCTTGATAGAAGACAATATATGTCAATTGCTGTAAGAGTTTAATGTTTATTTAATAAAAGTATTGCTTTTGTTACTTCACCTGTGACGTCCTTATGTGTGTTGAACATCCTGGGCACACATAAGCCGCATCTGGTTTTGTTCGTTAAAACCGGGTGTGACAGTAAACGACGGAGAATACATCAGACCTTTTGGTGCAGAGAGGATGAAAATGGTGGTTGTAACAGCCCAAGTTCATAAAATCATGAAAGCCAAAAACTTTTCCAAAGAAATAAAATAATTTGCAAAATTAAATAAAATCCCCAAGTGTGTGTGTGTCTTTATACATGTATATGCATATATGTGAATATGTGTGTTATGTATATAAATATATATGAACATTGAAGGCTATTTTCCTTATAAATAATGTTTATAGATATATATGTGTATATCTGATTGGTTGCTTGATTGCTTGGATATGTGAGCTATATTTGGGTAGTATATATCTTGTATGTATGTATATACATGAGTAAAATAGTTTTGAAATAGAAAAGCTTTAAAAATGGAAAAAAGGCCAAAGCCCACCTTTCTTTCCTCTCTTCTCTTTATTCATCCCAACTCCAGCCAGCCCAACCCGCTCTCTCCTCTCTTCCCTCCTTCTCTGCTCAACTCAGTATCGCAGCACAGCAGCAACAGCCAGCCACTGCCGCCCGCGTAGTCGCTACCGTGTCCAAGACAGAAATCGACAGCCCAACCTCCCAACGAGTTTGCTAAAGCATCTAGAAGCTTGATCCCATGCCGGTTTTGCTAGAGCCTGAGCCAATCATGAGATGTGCACGCAAGATCATCCATCGGACGCCCCAAATCCCAACCAAATTCGCGAGTTAGAGATAGAGTTAGGCTAGGGATCAAAAAGGGAAAGAATCCAAGAGCTATACATGCGCTTTTGTCCAAGAGATAGAGTCCCGAGTGCATTTGGATCATCGGGATTGAGTTTAAGCCGCCGCCGCTTCTCCTTTCAAATCCGATTCGAATGGAAGATATGGTAGCTGCCCGCCTATTTAATGGTTTTTAATAGTTTTATAATTTAAATAAATGCTAAAAAATTCCAGAAAAATCCCAGAAAATCATAGATAGCTTTGGAAAAAGCCTAGAAAAATCCTAGCAACATAATTTCATTTATAAATAATCTTTTCAGTCCTGTTCTAATCTTTGGAAAATCATAACTTGTAAACCGTAGCTCCATTCTGACCCGTTCTTTCGCCGAATTGTCCGAAGTAGTATAATCTTGTGATGATAATGTTTGTTGTGTGATGTTTAGTTCTTTTTGGATCTTGGTGTTTATGTGTTGTTATTTTTTCGCGTATGTTGTGAGTAGACACCAATATTTTGGAGGAGCTAGAAGGTCTGTAGGATCAAGATTTTGAAGACCCAACTGAGTTCAGTGTAGGAAAGTTGTGTTCTTGATCATTTTTATCCCAGTTTTACAAATGTTTTGTTTTATAAACATGCATGCTAATAATATGTTGCGAATCTCAAGTGTTAAGCTTTACCCAAGTTCTTCCTTATCATCCCTGTTGCTATAGTATGGTTTTGGATTATGGATGGGTAGATGATGCTTAGCCTTGCTTTGGGATGGTAATCTTTATTAATGCTCTATGAACTTGATAATGGTCTTATGCAATAATGATAAAATATGATGGAATAACTTTTGTAGCAACATGTTATAGGGATTTGAGTATGTGGTATGATGGGATGTATGGTCTGAAAATTGGTAGTCTTGCTCAAATCTAAGGACCAGTTCGTGGGGTGACCTTTCTGTATTTACAATACAACCACAAGCCTGGTATGGGTCAGGCCTAGCCAAGTAATTTGCTTACTCTCAGCATTGTGTAGACCAGGCAGAAGAGCGGTGAATGGACGATGTCTTAGGATCCGAAAGGCGCAATAGGGGGCTTCTGTTGTTGAGGTGGAATCACGCGACAGTGAAACCTTAGCGGGTAGACATGTGTTGAGAGGGAGCATTGTAAAGGCTTTGTAGTGGATTCCTAGCGTGCAACTCGGTAGTGTGTAAGAGTTATCCGTTGGCCAACGGATGCTCGGCAAAACGGGATGATACGTCTTGTGGGTAATGTACAACCTTTGCAGAGTTAAAACTGAATATTCAGTTGTGCTCATGGTCATGAGCAGCACTGAAAACCTACCATGATTATAATTGGATGTTTTGGTTAGTCGGGTCAACTGTGATGGTTGGAATCATAGTTGAGGGTGGTCAATCCTAGTGGTGGGAACTATGATTGAGGGTTCAACATTAGTGAATGGAACTTTGGTTGAGGTGTTGGTTAAGTCAAGATGGATGGAATCTTGAGGTGGTTTGTTATTCACTTAGTTATATTTGCTTTTCAAATGTTTTACTTAAACACTGATTTATGCAAAGGAGTCATTCAACCCATTTCTTGATAAAATCTTCATATGCATACTATTCCTTCACAACTTGCTGAGTACAAGTGCTCACTCTAGCTACCACCAAACACTCAATTGGAGAAGATATCGAGGAGTACGCTAAAGGTGGATCATTCTAAGATGCTTTCTACGTCGATGATGCCTGTGGGAGAGTCGTAAAGGATTAGAGTCTTCGAAGTTCATTTAGTTCTGCTGCAGTTTATTTGGTTCTTCGACCCTTGAATGTCACTTTTGTAAGACGGTTAATTCGATTAAGTATGGATATTTTAATGATTATCATCAATGAAGTCACTATGTATTGGGATTGATTCTTGGGCTCAGCACATAGATGAGATTAGTTTGTTTCTTGAATCGGTCTCGATAGAGGTAGTATCAGAGCTAGGTTGACCTAGAATACTACCTTAGATAGCTGGTCAACCCTAAAAAGAGGAATTTTGGAAAAAAAACTAAAAGCTATGCTTAAAGACCCCTTACCCTACTCTCTTCTAGTAAGGTTTAGTTACACTCCTCTTGTGCTCAAACCTACAAATGGAGTCGGATCTCAACGAAGTTCGCCATTCCAACGGACTGCGCCAAGGGATCTTGCCAAGGATGATATGGGCCTTACTTACTGACATGGGACACCAAAAGAAACCAATGTATGAAGGAACAAGGCAAGCCAACGGCACAGAATGGTTCGTTACCGTCTTCGTCTATGGAGGCCGCACACACAAGGGAGAGTTTAGAGTTACATGCACCTACACCACGGAGACAAGGAGGTCCAGCTTCGAAGAAGGCATACGAGACGCCGCCCGTCAAGCCCTCTACCGCGTGTGCATAGACTATGGAGAACAACTAAGGACTCGCTCTACCGCTACATCCCCATTCGGGATGACCCAAGCCCGGATACTAGAGTTCGATGCTATTGGAATGAAGAGAATACCACACTCAAGATCCAAGTTCAACTCATTGTCGCCCTAGATAGTCTCTACGAAAGTACCATGCAAGAACTGAAGGAGGTTCGCCATCGTCTGGAAGAAGCTAAAGAAGAAAACATGACACTTTGACGTCGCTTGCGCGAATTCACTCCTACACCAATGTCGCCCCCAAGCAAGAGAGCTCGCTTCGAACCTCTCTCCAGCTCAGGATCAGAGTACCCAGATAGTGACTCGAATGGAGAACTTGTAACCCCACCATGTCTACCAGATAGGGAGTCCCCTGTTAGAATAATAAAGATCGATCAATAGTGTCGTTTAGGTCATTCCGGAGTTTTTGGTTCTTATGGATCTTATTGCTTGTGTGTCAGATGTGAGTTGCAGGATCGCCTTTAGACATCTTATCTGCATCCACATCTTAGAAGTAGGGTTTGATGATAGTAAGTAATAAATATAATAAGAGTTTTTTTAGTAAAATCAGTCTCTACAACATAGACTTCTTCTTAGAATCTTGTGCTTTCCTCTTATCTATGTCCTACTCTGCCAGATGGTCAACACCAGGAGCACCCTCGGAAGTAGTGGCATCCACACATAAACCCTGCCTCCACCACCACCTCCGATGACTATGGAGCAGCTTATGGCTATGCAAACCCAGATCTTGCAAGGGATGGCTCAAGCAATAACCAACATGCAACAGACTACTCAGAATCAGCCGCCACCACAGCCCCACCACCATAATTAGTCCAAGTTGGGGGAATTCATGCGGACTAAGCCACCTACATTCTCTCACACCACTGAGCCGCTCGATACAGATGATTGGCTTAAGACAATTGAGAAGAAAATTATTGATCGCCCAATGCAATGATCATGAGAAGGTTCTGTATGCTGCACATCAACTCAACGGTCCTGCCACTGACTGGTGGGATGCTTTCTGCAATGCCCATGAGGATCAGGAGTCAGTCACTTGGACAGAGTTCAAGGAAGCTTTTCGCCACCATCATGTGCCGGAAGGCACTATTGCCATGATGAAGAAGGAGTTTCGCAACCTAAAACAAGGGTCAATGTCAGTGAATGAGTATGTCAACAGATTTACTCAACTCTCAAGGTATGCACCAGAGGATGTCGACACTGATGAGAAGAAACAGGGGTGGTTCTTGGACGGATTGGTTTATGTAATGCAAGCTCAGTTAAGCACCCATGACTACCCAGATTTTCAGCATTTGGTAAACAAGGCACTGGTATTGGAAGACAAACTCTGTATACTCAGTGAAGATCACAAGAAAAGAATGGTCTCACAAGGACAACACTCAGGCAGTAACTCTCGCCCATGCACCATGCCGCCCCAGGGATAGCACCAGTTATCCACTCAGTTTAGACCTCTAGTAACAGCACCTCGTCAAGTGAGCCAGCAGCCTCACTCCAACACCAGCTACAACACACCAACCCTGGCCAAGAACCCTAACCCACAGGCTCCAACTGGACATGCATGCTTTAACTATCGTAAGATTAGACACTATGTCGATCAGTGTCCTAAGAGGAGGTAGAACCAATCACCGGTTCCAATCAACTTGAACACACCAATGAAGACACATGCTCCAACTCAGAACTGCAATCAGTACCAGACACCTGCACCACCTAACAGAGCCCAATAGAACCATGTGAAGGGACACATGAACCACGTCTCTGCAGAAGAAGCTTGGGATGCACCTGATGTCGTACTCGGTATGTTCTTTGTCAACTCAGCCCTGCATCCGTTTTGTTTGACTCTGGAGCCTCGCATTTGTTCATTACATCCAAGTATGTGACCAAGCATAGTTTGCCAGTAACAACCTTGAAACATAAGATGCTAATTAGCTCACCTGGTGGAGAAATGAGAGCTAGTCTCCTCTGCCCTAAGTTAACCTTAAATTAAGGGGGGTAGAGTTCCCAGCCAATCTCATCGTCCTGGAATCAGATGGGATTGATGTGATCATGGGAATGGATTGGTTAGCAAATTTCCAAGAAGTGATAAAGTGTCCTAAAAGGGCAGTCACCTTGGAAAACGGAGAAGGCATCAAGATAGAGTTTGTGGTAGACGCATCGTCAGCAGAGCAATGCAAGTTGAACCATCTTGAAGGATCGACAGTGGATCGGATACGGATAGTCTGTGAGTTTCCAGATGAATTGCCAGGTATGCCACTAGACAGAGACATTGAGTTTGTAATTGACTTGTGCCTAGAACTGCACCTATAGCTAAGAGACCCTATTGGATGCCCGCTAAAGACCTAGCCAAACTAAAGAAACAAATACAAGAGTTGTTAGAGAAGGGTTATGTTCACCCTAGTACCTCGCCATGGGGAGCACCTGTGCTCTTTGTGCAAAAGAAAGATGGAAGCCAAAGGATGTGCATAGACTACCGAGCACTCAATGATGTCACCATAAAGAATAAGTATCGCTTACCCAGAATTGAAGATTTGTTCGATGAACTTACCAGAGCTCGAGTGTGTTCGAAGATAGACTTAAGATTGGGATACCATCAGCTAAAGATTCAGAAGTCAGATATACCCAAGACAGCATTCATCACCTGATACGAATTGTATGAGTTTACAGTCATGTCTTTCAGTTTAATTAATGCCCCGGCTTACTTCATGTACCTCATGAATAAAGTTTTCATGGAGTATCTGGATAAGTTTGTGGTAGTCTTTATTGATGATATACTGGTTTACTCGAAGAGTTAAGAAGAACATGAGGAACATCTAAGAACAGTTCTGGGGAAGCTTAGAGAACATGAACTGTATGCTAAGCTTAACAAGTGTGAGTTTTGGTTAATAGAGGTGCCATTTCTTGGACACGTTCTATTTGCTGGAGGAGTTGCAGTAGACCCAAGGTGAAAGATCTGTTGAATTGGAAATCACCTACCAGCGTTACAAAAGTGAGAAGTTTTCTTGGTTTAGCAGGCTATTACCGTCATTTCATAGAAGGATTCTCGAAGATAGCCAAGCCACTCATAGAGTTGCTAAAGAAAGAAAAGAGGTATGAATGGACAAGCGCTTGTGAAGTGAGTTTCAAAGAGCTTAAGAAGAAGTTAACTACAGCACCAGTGCTAGTGTTGCCGGATATCCAGAAGAACTTTGATATATACTACGATGCATCTCGACAAGGTCTTGGATGTGTTTTGATGCAAGAAGGACAAGTGGTAGTGTACGCTTTGAGATAGTTGAGGACTCATGAGAAGAATTATCCAACTCATGACCTGGAGTTAGCATCAGTGATTCATACTTTGAATATATGGAGGCATTATCTTCTTGGGAAAAGATGTGAAATATACACATATCATAAGAGTTTGAAGTATATACTCACCCAGACAGATCTTAACTTGAGGCAATGAAGATGGCTAGAATTGATCAAGGATTATGATGTAGGAATCCATTATCACCTAGGAAAGCAAACGTGGTTGCAGACGTGTTAAGTTGTAAAGTATACAGTACTATGGCTATGTTGCAAGAAGTTCAACCGACTTTGTGTCAAGAATTCCGACAACTTAACCTAGGTTTTGTCATGGGTTTAGAGGCAGTAACCATGGAAGTGGAACCTACTTTGGATGAGGACATCCAGAAGGGACAGGCAAAATATCAAAATATCAAAGGGATTAAAGAGAATATTAAAGTAGGCAAAGCCCCAAAGTTCTCAAAAGACGAGAAAGGCAGGGTATGGTTTGGCAAGTGCATCTGTGTACCAGACCAGAAGGAGCTTAAGGAGATAATCTTAAGAGAAGCTCATGAGTCAGCTTATTCTATTCACCCAAGCAGTACCAAGATGTATCAGGATCTGAAGGATCGCTATTGGTGGCCTGGTATGAAGTGAGAAATAGCCGAGTACGTGGCAGTGTGTGATGTATGTCAGCGTGTGAAAGCAGAACATCAGAAACAGCAGGATTGCTACAGCCTCTGAAGATACCAGAATGGATGTGGGAAGAAATTGGGATAGATTTCATAGTCGATTTACCTCGTACCCAATGAGGCTATGATTCAATATGGGTCATTGTGGATTGTCTCACGAAGGTAGCTTATTTCATTCCAGTTAAAACAACCTATAAAAGAGATAAGTTAGCAGATCTATATATGTCTAGGATCGTGTGTTTACATGGAGTTCTGAAGAGAATAGTGCCGGATCGAGGGACCCAGTTTAACTCAAGGTTTTGGCAGAAACTTAATGAATCATTGGACACGAAATTGAGTTTTAGCTTAGCATATCACCCACAAACAGATGGACAGATAGAAAGAATAAATCAGATACTTGAGGATATGTTGTGAACATGTGCTCTTTAAAATCACAACAGTTGGAATAAGAACTTGTCATATGCAGAGTTTTCGTATAACAATAATTATCAGTCTAGTTTACAAATTACCCCGTTCGAGGCATTATACGGAAAGAAGTGTAGAATGCCTCTACATTGGAGTGAAACTAGAGAAGGTCAAGTGTTTGGACCAAAAATACTCAAGGAAGCTGAGGAACAAGTCAGGGCAATACGAGAAAAGTTAAAGACAACCAAATCCAGACAGAAGAGTTATGCGGATAATCGACGCCGAGAGTTAACCTTCAAGGTTGGAGATTATGTGTATCTCAAGGTCTCGCCTTTAAGAGTACTTCGTCGTTTCAAGGTTCGAGGCAAGTTGGCACCTAGGTACATTAGACCGTTTAGAGTGAGTGCTAGATGTGGAGAAGTGGCCTACCAATTGGAGTTGCCACCTAAGCTGGAAGATGTGCACAATGTGTTCCACATATCGCAGCTGAAGAAGTGTTTGCGAGTACCAGAGGAACAGTTACCTTTGGAAGAAGTGGAACCACAAGAGGATTTGACTTATTAAGAATACCTGGTCAAAATTCTGGAAATAGCAGAGTGAGTAACTCGGAGAAAGGTTATACGTATGTGCAAAGTTCAGTGGAATCACCATACTGAGGATGAAGCAACCTGGGAAAAGAGGAAGAACTAAAGGTAGAGTTTCCTCACCTATTTACAGATCAGCCCGAATCTCGGGGATGAGATTCCTTTAAGGGGGGTAGGTTTTGTAACAGCCCAAGTTCATAAAATCATGAAAGTGTTATGTGTATACATACATATGCACATTGAAGGCTATTTTCCTTATAAATAATGTTTGTAGATATATATGTGTATATTTGATTGCTTGGCTATGTAAGCTATATATGTGTAGTATATACCTTGTATGTGTATATATACATGAGTAAAATAGTTTTGAAATAGAAAAGCTTTAAAAATGGAAAAAAAGGCCAAAGCCCACCTCTCTTCCCTCTCTTCTCTTTGTTCGGCCCAACTCCAGCCAACCCAGCCCACTCTCTCCTCTCTTCCCTCCCTCTCTGCTCAGCTCGGTATCGCAGCACAGCAGCAGCAGCCGGCAGCCACCACCCGTGTAGTCGCCACCGTGTCCGAGATGGAAATCGACAGCCCAATAGCCCAATGAGTTTGCCAGAGCATCTAGAAGCTTGAGCCCACGCCGGTTTTGCTAGAGCCTAAGCCAATCACAAGATGTGCACGCTAGATCATCCGTTGGCCACCCTAAATCCCAACCAAAATTCGCGAGTTAGAGATAGAGTTAGGCTACGGATCAAAAAGGGAAAGAACCAGGAGCTATACACGTGCTTTTGTCCAAGAGATAGTCCCAAGCGCGTTTCGATCATCAGGATTGAGTTTGAGCCGTCGCCGCCTCTCCTTTCAAATCCAATTCGAATTGAAGATATGGTAACTGCCCACCTATAAATATGAGACCCTAGAGCTTCTTTAGATCAATGCGCAGCTTTTTCCCAACTCGCTGAGAAGAAATCAACACCCAGAGCCGAGTTCCGACGAGCTCTGAAGTTTTGCACCTCCTGTCACCGTCACCAGCCTCACTGGAGCATCTCCGATGCCGACAAGTACCCTAGGTGAGTTCCCTGTGCCTCCATGACCATGTTCCGCCATTCGCCGAAGTAGATAAGTCACCGGAGCACCTTTCTGGCGAGGTTCCAGTGCTCCTCTGCCGTAGAAGCCACTGCTGTCACCCTCTGTCCGCTGAAGCCAAGCACTAGTGCATCTGAGCTGTTGGATCTTGATTCAACGGTGAGGATTAGATCAGCTCATACCCCTTCGGTAGCCAATCACAGTGCGCCACGTGTATCACATAATCCCAGTCAACCTCTTGGCCACGTCATTCGCCGAGTCAGCCAACCGCGTCAGCAATTTTGCTTACGTGTCATGCCACGTCAGCTCCAATGCTCAATCAGCAGCCCAGTTAGCATTTGTTTTCTTTTTAATTTTTTTAATTGCTTTGATGATGTCATAATAGTTAAATATTGCATAATAAATAGTTTCAGTATAAAAATAATTTTAAAAATAGTAATCAATAGGAATTAATTTCTAAATTTTTTATAGGTTTATTTAATACTATTTAATGGTTTTAAATAGTTTTATAATTCAAATAAATGCTAGAAAATTCCCAAAAAATCCCATAAAATCATATATGGCTTTGGAAAAATCCTAGCAACAAAATTTCAATTATAGATAATATTTTCAGTCCTGTTCTAATCTTTGGAAAATCATAACATGTAAACCATAGCTCCGTTCTGACCCTTTCTTTCACCGAATTGTCCGAAATAGTGTAATCTTGTGAATATAATGTTTGTTATGTGATGTTTGGTTCTTTTTGGATCTTGGTGTTTATGTTTTATTGTTTTTCTGTGTATGTTGCGAGTAGACGCCAACGGATTTTGAAGACCCAACTGAATTCAGTGAAGGAAAATTGTGTTCTTGATCATTTTTATCCCAGTTTTACAAATGTTTTGTTTTATATACATGCCAATAATATGTTGGAAATCCCAAGTGTTAGGCTTTACCCTAGTTCTTTCCTTATCATCCTTGTCGTCATAGTATAGTTTTGGGTTTTGGATGGGTAGATGATTCTTAGCCTTGCTTTGGGATGGTAATCACGATTAATGCTCTATGAACTTGACAATAGTCCTATGCAACAATGATAAAATATGATGGAATAACTTTTGTAGCAACATGGTATAGGGATTTAAGCATGTGGTATGATGGGATGTATGGTCTGAAAAGTGGTAGTCTTGCTCAAATCTAAGGACCGGTTCGTGGGGTGACCTTTCTGTGTTTACAATACAACCACAAGGCTGGTATGGGTCAGGCCTAGCCAAGTAATTTTCTTACTCTCAGATAGTGTAAACCAAGCAGAAGAGCGGTGAACGGATGATGTCTTGGGATCCGAAAGGCGCAAGAGGGGGCTTCCGTTGTTGAGGTGGAATCACGCGACAGTGAAACCTTAGCGGGTAGACATGTGTAGAGAGGGAGCATTGTAAAGGCTTTGTAGTGGATTTCTAGCGCACACCTCGGTAGTGTGTAAGAGTTATCCGTTGACCAACGGATGCTCAGCAAAACGGGATGACACGTCTTGTGGGTAATGTACAACCTTTGTAGAGTTAAAACTAAATATTCAGCTGTGCTCATGGTCATGAGCAGCACTGAAAACCTACCATGATTATAATTGGATGTTTTGGTTAGTCGGGTCAACTGTGATGGTTGGAATCATAGTTGAGGGTGGTCAATCCTAGTGGTGGGAACTATGATTGAGGGTTCAACATTAGTGAATGGAACTTTGGTTGAGGTGTTGGTTAAGTCAAGATGGATGGAATCTTGAGGTGGTTGGTTATTCACTTAATTATATTTGCTTTTCAAATGTTTTTACTTAAACGCTGATTTGTGCAAAGGAGTCATTCAACCCATTTCTTGATAAAATCTTCATATGCATACTATTCCTTCACAACTTGCTGAGTACGACAAGTGCTCACTCTTGCTACCACCAAACACTCAGTTGGAGAAGGTATCGAGGAGTACGCTGAAGGTGGATCATTGTAAAATGCTTTCTATGTCGATGATGCATCTGGGAGAGTCGTAAAGGATTAGAGTCTTCGAAGTTTGTTTAGTTCTGCTGCAGTTTATTTGGTTCTTCGACCCTTGAATATCACTTTTGTAAGACGGTTAATTCGATTAAGTATGGATATTGTAATGATTATCATCAATGAAGTCACTATATGTTGGGATTGATTTCTGGGCTCAGCACATAGATGAGATTGGTTTGTTTCTTGAACCGGTCTCGACAGTGGTCCACTGAAGATGTATACGCCAAATGGTCCGGTGATGGAATGAAGAGCACGCCAGAGCATTTCTTGCATAGAGGATTGAAAGATGGCCGATCTGATGAATCGCACACATCGGATGGCTAATGTCTCTTTCAACAGAGATTTTGAATTCTGCAAACTTGAGATGGAGCTGGAGATATATGTTTGCTTATCTCGTGTTGTGCAGATGATGGATGCAACTTGGTGGCAGATGGTGGGATGATCAGGGTCTAGCAGGGTGCTTGGTACCGGATGATCAAAGAGGTGGAGCAGAGTCAAGGGTGATCCTAGCTCTATACATGGAGGTCTAGCAAAGCATGAGAAGATAGATGAAGATGACGTGTTGACAGAGTCTAGCGAAGGGGATGCCGGTGCAAGTGACAAGGCAGCCCGAGGGATTGGGAGTGTGAGAGACTTGCCAGAGGTCATGATCACAAGACGGAGTACATATGTCAACATCAAGATGCTTGCTTGAGGTGAAAGCAAGTGGCAGTGAGTCATGCTTTGAGAAGCATGTGAGGCGATTTCGTGGTTTGGCCTCAAAATTGTAGAAAGATGGAGTGTACGTGGTATCATCATGAAACTAGCATTGAGGTGAAGCTAAATCATGAAGGCACCATAGCCATTCGATGGACAGAGTAAAAAATAGACCAAAATGCCCTTAGTGGTAGGTACAAGTGTACTATAAGAGAGGGGTATTTTGAAAACAAGAAAACTTGGCATCCAAGGAAGCTCTCAAGACCTATAAATAGAGGGGTAGGGTTGTGTGAGAGGAGGTGCACAAGAGGTATCTGTCTAACCCCGGTACTGAGCCATCCACCTATTATTCATCTCATATGTCGGTGGCAAGCGGAGGCCTAGAGAACAAGTGACTCATCAACTCTGGATGTTTGCACCATATGACCAGAGATGCATCATGGTTCTCTAACCTCACCCCGATAAAATGATACGAGTACATCACGTTCGGGATGACAAGAAAGGTAGAGTGAAGGCCAAAGGTATTGTAAGAGTGAGTGAGAGTTTCACTCTCAAGGAAGTGGCTCTGGGATACAATTTGCAATCTGTATCTCATTTGCTGGATGAGGACTTGGAAGTGCACTTCAAGCGTGATGCTTCTCGAGTTCTCGATTCCTCAAACATTTTGATTTGTAAGATTTCTCAAGTAGGGAGAGTCTTTGGAGCTGACTTTTTTCAGTTGTTTGGTTCTTCTCGATGCCTAATTGCTCAACCTTCTTCTGGGCTTTGGATGTGGAATAGGAGACTAGGGAACATGAGCTTTGATTTGCTTTCTCGTCTGAGTGCCCAAGGCTTGATCCGAGGATTACCTAAGCTCAAGTTTGAGAAGAACCTTGTTTGTGCTCCCTATCAGCATGGCAAGATGGTTGCCACATCTCACCACTAGTCAAATTGATGATGATTGAACGACCAGGAGAACTTCTCCATATGGATGCTATTGGTTCTTCCCAGGTTCATTCAGCGGGGGGAAGTGGTATGAACTTGTCATTGTTGATGACTACTCTCGCTACTCTTGGGTGTTCTTTCTTGTGAGCAAGGATGAAGTGTTCTCACACTTTTGAAGTTTAGCTTTGAGATTGTTCAAGGAACTCCTTGGTGCATTGAAAGCAATTCGCAGTGACAATTGCACCAAGTTCAAGAACTATCTCTTTGATGCTTTATGCCTTGAACATGTCATTGAGCATCAATTTTTTTTCCTCACGCATTCATCAATAGAATAGCATGGTTGAAAGCAAGAATCGAACTTTGATGGAGATGGCTAGGATGATGCTCGATGAGCATAGGACTCCTAGAAAGTTTTGGGCAGAGACTTTTAGCACCACTTGCTACATCTCCAATCGAATTTTCTTACGCTCGATTTTAAATTTGACTTCTTATGAGTTGCGCTTTTGGAGGAAGCTGAAAGTTTCCCATTTGAGAGTTCTTGTTTGTCAATGCTTCATCCTAAAACATGGCAATCTTGACAAATTCAAGTTGTGTTCTTCCGATGGGATTTTCTTGGGGTATTCAATTCATGGTCATTTTTACAGGGTTTATAATCTTGACACTAAAATCATCATGGAATCCTGTGATGTGACCTTTAATGAATCAACCCCTTGTGCTAGCCTTGTTCTTGAGTGTGCAGGTGATCAAGAGATGAGTAAAAGCATCTTTGTAGATGGCAACCTTCCAGCTCTTGGTGATGATGAGGATGATCTAACACTTCCAATCACCGCACTTGCTTCAGAGCTGCCTCCAACTTCTTCTACACCAGCAGAGGGTCCTGCAGCGTCTACTTCCACTTCATTTGCTTTCGAGCCTGCACCAGCTACGTTTGAGAGGGATGTGGTCTCATAGCACGAGGCTCCTCGACACATTCAGCAGATATATCCCCCTCTATAGATCATTGGCAACCTTGATCAGAGGGTAACAAGATCCAAATCTGCTCATCATGCTCATTTTATGGATTATACATTTGTTGCTTCTTTTGAGCCCCATGATGTTAAACACGCTCTTTCTGATTCAAATTGGGTCAATACCATGCTTGAAGAACTAGAAAACTTTGAGAGTTACCAAGTCTGGGTCCTTGTAGAGCCACCCCAAATGCTCTCACCAGAGGTACCAAATGGGTTTTTGAAAACAAACAGGGGGAGGATGGGTCTATAGTGAGAAATAAGGCTAGACTTTTGGCTCAGGGTTTCACTCAAATAGAAGGGATAGACTTTGGAGAAACTTTTGCATCGGTAGCTAGTCTATAAACCATTAGGATCCTCCTTGCATTCTCAGCATCCCAAGGCTTCAAGCTGTACCAAATGGATGTTAAAAGTGTTTTCCTAATGGGTTCGTAGAGGAAGAGGTCTATGTCAAGCAACCCCTCGGTTTTGAGCACCCTAAATACCCACATAGAGTATAGAAACTTCAGAAAGTTTTGTATGGTCTTAAGCAGGTGCCTAGGGCTTGGTATGATAGGTTTAAGTCCTTCTTGCTAAAGCATGGGTATGCGATGGAGTTAGTCGATAAAACTTTGTTCACCTTCAGGTATGACAATGATTTCCTACTTGTTCAGATATATGTGGATGATATCATTTTTTGTGGCTCTTCTAATGCTTTTGTGGCCAAGTTTGTGTCACACCCATTTTAATGAACAAAATCAGATGCGGCTTATGTGTGCCCAAGATGTTTAACACACATAAGGACGTCATAGGTGAAGTAACAAAAGCAATACTTTAAAGAAATAAACGTTGAACTCTTCTGTTGGAATCCAAGTCACCAGACAACAAGGAAGGCCTTCAGTTAAGAGGGAAAACCAAAGGCTTCGAAGAGCGACACGTATCTCAGGGGTGAAATAATCTTAATTCATCCGTTACCTCAGTTACAGTGCTAGCCTATTTATAGCCCGTACTCAACCACTCCACTCTATGATTTACAGTTTCACCCCCCTAACTGCCACATTCCCGGCATATTCGGGGGTATTATGGTACCATCAAGTACATCTACACATTTACACCTATACCCCAAGCGGCTACACGGGCTTCGACGCCCACCGGGCACTTTCGACCAGCCTCGGCACTGCACCCCAAGTCACCCTTCGGTCTCCATCCGAAGGTTCGCCAGAGTATTCGCATATGCTGATCCCCGGTGTCGCAGGTTGACCATCGGGCTCTGATGAAGGCCCGCTAGAGCCTTCGCCTATGCTGATAGTTGGCGCTGCGGATTGACCTTCGGCCTCCGACCGAAGGCCCGCCAGAGCCTTCGCCTGCACTTCCTGAAACACAACTGCAATATTCATCAGTGCTCAGCCACCGACGGACTTCGACTCGCCATCCGAAGGGGTACAGGAGATCATCCCCCAATAGTAGCCCCCTACAGGTAAGGTTCATCTTCGAAGGGCCGAGCTTGTAAATCGGATGATATAGCTCAACGTCGTCCCCTTCGGCCCGTCGAAGGCCCCCGGGGGCTCGTTTAACCTTTTAGCAGATAGCCCCTCATGATGTACATTATTATTATTATTATTATTATTATTATTATTATTATTATTATTATTATTATTAGTTTTTGTTGGTATGACCATTCTGCCCCCACACAACAGTCGGCTCGATGACGTTAAATGTCTTCGCTTGATGCCAAACCGTCTTTTACGGTTACGGTTCAACTTCCGACGCGTCTCATTTTAATCGCCGCTGCCCCTTGTTTTTACTTCTATAAATATGCTCCACGCGGTGGCTCAATTTTTATCGCTTGAACTCGCTGAAGCCGCAGCTATCGTACGAAGTCTCTCATACTCACCTTTCTTTCCGAATGGCTCCGAAAGGCAAGGCAAACTGTCTGAAGGCCTATTGGATTGGACAATCTAAGGTTGACGATGAGGTCCTGGTTGGACTGGTGAGAGAGGGTTTGATTAGTGATGTCTCAAAGGTTAGACTCCCAAGGAGCCAAGAGACTCCGGAGCCCGAAGATGATGAAGCCATCATCTTCATCGACTACTTCCGAGCGGGGCTTCGCTTTCCTTGCGATGATATGGTGCCGAAGGTTTTGAAATTGTTTGAAGTCTACCTGCACCAGCTAACGCCAAACCCCATTGTTCGGCTCGGCCTTTTCGCTTGGGTGGCCCATTCTGAAGGAGCGAAGGCGTTAGTCATGGCTTTCGCCGTAGCCCACAGGCTTTTTCACTAGCCGAAATTGGTCTTTGCACAAAGCGTGCAAAGCAAAGCCCACTATGGTTGCTTGAACTTTACTTATCACACTAGCCTAGCCACGCCAGTCGTGGTGTACAAAAATAAATGGCCGAAGGACTAGACGCAATGATGGTTCTACCACAAGGTGGACCGAGAAGAGTTTCTTGTGTCCAAGTGTGAAGAAGTGAAAGGGAACCGCGCCCCCGATGTACAGCTGAAGGCCTCTCAAAGGGCAACACTTGAGGCCTTTGCCAGGTGAGCGGAGCATCTAACAACGCGCGATCTCGTAGAAGAGTTTGTGGCATCCGGGGTATGGCCCCTCAGCTGGGACTGGACCATCCTGGAATTCGGTGACAAAGGGCCGGAGGGACTCTGCCGCCCTCATCTTATTTTCTGAGATTTCATAGGTATTATCTTTTATCACATTCCTAAATGCACCTCGGCTGTCATTTGCTTACACTACTTGCTTTGTGGCAGCCTAACAGTAGCCGAAGTGGAGGCTAAGGTCATGATTTTTCTTGGGAAATTTACCCAGGGCAAAGCCCAGCTCTGCACTAACCAAGGGCTTGGCCGGCGGCTCAACCATATTTTTGAGTTACGAGGTCTTTCCTATAAGGACAGACCAAAGGTGACCACGCCCTTACCAGGTCAGGGTGGAGAGGGCTTCCCGACCACCGATATCGACGGAGAACCTACTGCGGGCAGCCAAAGGAAGTAGAGAATCACAAACCCTTCGTCGCAAGGGGGTAAAAAGAAGAAAGCACTTGCCCTGAGGAAGAGACCTCGTGAAGTGGCCTTCGACGACCTTCACGAGGAATTGACTCCCGAGGGCTCACTGGCCATTCGAGTTGTGCCCCTTCGACAGGAGCCTCCACAGGGCACACAGGATCCTCGTTCCTCTTCACCGAAGTCATCCTTTTGTGTGCGCGTGGACCTTCCCACGCTAATTCTCAGTGATGATGACAACGAGCCTTCGGATCTGCGCGTGACCACCGAGCCAGCGGTGGGGGAAGCTAAGGCCGAAGGAGCAGAGAATGTTGAAGCTGTAGCTAACTCATCGTCTACCTCTTTGTCTTCGAGTTCCTCCTCTAAAGACAAGTCGTCCGACGGCCACAGAGCCACAGAGACCGAAGAGGAGACTTCTTTAAGGCCCATGCCTCGCCGTGGCAGAAAGGGGCTTATGAGTCATAGCGGCTTACTTAACGCGAAGGCTATTGACACCGAAGCCTTCAAGATTTCATCATTTGAGCCAAGCTTGGGGGAGGTCAATGATGCGAAGAAGATATTTAGAACCTTCATTCTACCCGAGCTTGAGATTTCTCTTGTGCGAAAGCCCGCTGCTGAGCTCGTCGACACCTCCGACGTGACAATTGCGAAGGTATTTATATATATTTTTATTATATTTATTTATTATCATCCCGCATCTTTTCCTCGGTTATTCGTTATTGTACCTACGCGCTATAGCATGCTATGCTTATTTCACACGCTCAGCGCAAGCAGGCAGAGTATTTCGAGGCCCACGCAAAAAATGCAAAGGCGCAAAGGGATATGTTTCAGGTCCGGGCGAAGAAGGCCAAGGCCCAAAAATGGAAGTTCACACGACGAGCGAGGGAGGCTAATCCATGCTTGCAGAAGCTTGAAAAAGAAGTGAACTCCCTTCGCTCAGGAAAATAGAGCGCAAAAGAAGAGGTCACCTGTCTTTGCCAGAAACTAATGGCTTTCGAATCTCAGGTTTCGGAGCTACAAGCCCTCTGCACAGCTGAAAAAGCTAAAGTACAGCGGCTGTGTGAAGAGCTGGACAAGGCGAAGGCGCTATCCGATGACGCCCTCACTGTGCTTGGAGAATTGGAGCTGAAGGGCATTGCAGCCTGTGAATCAATTAGCAATACCTCCAACGCTTGACCTTGTCGGGCTAGGTGGACTTGTTGGATGCATCAGTGAAACCAGCAACAGCCTTTTGCCTATGGTCCAATTGTACGGTGACTTCTGCACCATGGTCTCAGCCAGGAGTTTAGTCCAGTCAATTGAGATGACTGGCTGTGACCATCACATTGCGCTTCAGAAACCCACCTTCTGCTACCCATCGGACATGTCAACTTCAGTCGTGTCAAGGGCATCGAAGGCCACTGCGCGTTCATTCACTACCAACTACTGGTGTAAACACAGCCACGAGCTCGCCCTCCGGGAGGCAGAAATCAATCGCCAGCGAGTACGTGTTTTTTTTTAATCAGGATTTCCGTCGTCTGCGCATTCATTGACCCTTTTTGCTGCAGGCGAAAGCGAAGGAAGATCCTTCCACTAAAGCAATGACCACGACGGCTGAAGAACCAGAGAAGGTGTGAAGAAAGCGCGAAGTGCCATTTTGGGTTTTGAAACATTTTGTTATCGACTGAAATATTCTGTAATATATACAATTTTATTTGTTGTTAAATATTTTGACTATCTTCGCTCCCTGCGCAGGTCCTCCCCTCGGACATTGCGTAGGTAGCCGAAGATGTTGTTCCCATCACTATGATGCGGGACAATTTTTTCATGTCTTGGTCTTGCTGGGATTCCTTCCACCATCACCACCCAGCTATTGATTTCGAGAGGTACTCGAGAGCGAAGTGTAGGTCCTATGACGTGATGAATGCCAACTCCAAAGAGTTCTAGAAGTCTTTTAGCCCTTCGGTTTTAGAGACCTGTAGGGCTGAGCGTGAGTCCCGTCGGATTGCACATGGAGACATTGAGCCTGTTCATATTCTCATCGACCCGAAGCTTGAGCCAGAAGACGATAATCGTGGGTTCCTGCCCCGTCAGTTTCAATTTAGTTACCACCGAGGGCCTTCTTCGCAAATAGTGCGACATATCGAATCCAGGAGCACTTCGCCTGCATCTTCGTCTACCACTTCTTCATCTACCTACGTTTGATCCCCATTGGATCTAGTGCTACCTTTTCATGCTAGTCAAGGCATAGCCTATCAATTTGGCTTTAGCTGATGGTATAAGGATTTTGTTGATCCTGATATTGATGATTTTGTGGAATAAAGAATGTTGAGATGATTATTATGTTTGGTTATTATATATTGAGCTTACCGAGTCAGTCCTTCATCGATTTAGACCTTCGGCAGCACTACGCACAAAGCGTGATCTAGAGAACGTCGTCCCCCTCCCCCCCCCCCCCCCTACTTTGAAGCCATAGGGACCTTCGGCAGCAACGCACGTGAAGCGTCATTTGGAGAACGCTGTCCCCCCCCCCCCCGACTTTGAAGCCGCAGGGACCTTCAGCAGCACTGCGCGCGAAGTGTGATCTAGAGAACACGTCACACCCCCCCCCCCCCCGACTTTGAAGCCGTAGGGACCTTCGGCAGCAACGCACGTGAAGCATCATTTTTTGACGCGGCCTCGATCGTTTAATCGCTTTACTTTGTGCTCAATGGCCTGGTAGTGCATCTCTCTTGGTTTCGTGTTGTAGTTGCTATTAATCATAAATGCTATTACGCATTTCGTAGCGATGGTTATCCAGGCTTCGACTTTTATTTCGTCAAATTTTCATTTTTTTCCCGTAGACTTCCCGTGTTTCGGGATTAACATCGTACTTCTTTGTTCGATTTCCCTTTTGTTTTTTTTCTTTTTCTTTTTTGTTTCCAAAGGTATCTTGTGCCTTTAGCATGGGGTAGGCACTTGTAGCCCCCTACTTTCGAGAGATGCCCCACCTTTTGAGGTCGAGGAGTTTTTTTTTGGGGGGGGTGGGGTATCTCTTGCCTTGGTATGGGGGCGGGCATTCTTAGCCCACTTTGGTGCAGGGTTAGGAACTCTTAGCCCCTGACTTAGCCGAGAGGTGCGCCGCCTTTTGAGGTCGAGCAGCACTTCGGCTTTTTCTTTCGAAGGTATGTTTCTCGTTTGGTGCGGGGGCAGGCACTCTTAGCCCCTGACTTTTAGCTGAGGTGCGCCGCCTTTTTGGAGGTCGAGCAGCACTTCGGCTTTTTCCTTCCAAAGGTATGTTTCTCCTTCGGTGCGGGGTAGGCACTCTTAGCCCCTGACTTTTAGCCGAGAGGCGCACCGCCTATTTGGAGGTGGAGCAGCACTTCAGCTTTTTCCTTCCGAAGGTATGTTTGTCCGATGCGGGGGCAGGCACTCTTAGCCCCCGACTTCTAGTCGAGTGGTGCGCCGCCTTTTTGGAGGTCGAGCAGCACTTCAGCTTTTTCCTTCCGAAGGTATGTTTCTCCTTCAGTGTGGGGGCAGGCATTCTTAGCCCCCGAATTTTAGCCGAGAGGTGCGCCGCCTTTTTGGAGGTCGAGCAGCACTTCGGCTTTTTCCTTCTGAAGGTATGTTTCTCCTTCGATGTGGGGGCAGGCACTCTTAGCCCCCGACATTTAGCCGAGAGGTGCGTCGCCTTTTTGGAGGTCAAACAGCACTTTGGCTTTTTCCTTTGGTGCGGGGGCAAACACTCTTAGCCCCCAACTTTTAGCTGAGAGGTGCGCTGCCTTTTTGGAGGTCGAGCAGCACTTCGGCTTTTTCCTTCCGAAGGTATGTTTCTCCTTTGATGCGGGGGCAGGCACTCTTAGCCCCCGACTTTTAGCTGAGAGGTGCGCTGCCTTTTTGGAGGTCAAGCAGCACTTCGGCTTTTTCCTTCTGAAGGTATGTTTCTCCTTTGGCGTGGGGGCATGAATTCTTAGCCCCCAACTTTTAGCCGAGAGGTGTGCCACCTTTTTGGAGGTCGAGCAGCACTTCGGCTTTTTCCTTCCAAAGGTATGTTTCTCCTTTGGTGCGGGGGCAAGAACTCTTAGCCCCCAACTTTTACCGAGAGGTGCGCCACCTTTTTGGAGGTCGAGCAGCACTTCGGCTTTTTCTTTCTTTTATTTTTTTAAGCATTAGACATTCATGTGTAGATGGATCATAATTACTTTGCCATAAAGGTGAAGATGTTGCAGAAAGAAATTTTTTAAAATATGGACAACTTCGAAGCAACCCATGATCAAAGTTTCGCAATGGGTTTGCGCCCATCTAATTCGAAGGGTAAGATGTCTTTCTTTTACATTCCATACCTCGACTTTATGGCGAGTTCTCGGCACGCTTCTTGTCGATTGGTGTGCTTCCTCTTTTCGAAGGCCTGCAACACTTCGACGATGAATTATGCATACTCAACAAAAGTACACGCTTTCTTGGGGGTATTTCCATATATATTAGAGGGTTTACAAAGGTCGTTGCCTCATTAAAAACCTCACGCACTAAAGAAGGGTTTCCCCTTTGAGGAAAAGAGTATAGCACCCATACATTGTTTTGATTAAATTAAAGGAAAACAAATTTGCGTAGATGCTGCATTGATTCGTGAGCTTCTCCCATTGATGCAAAGACATCTTCCTCGGTTACTACACATAGAACCTACGAAGGTTGTCAGCATTCCAAGTGAGCAGGAGCTCATCCCCTTCGACAGTAGCCAAGTGATAAGATCTGGGCCTTAACGACCTCTTCACCAAGAAAGGTCTGTCCCACCTACTTTGCAATTTTCCCATGGCGGAAGTATTGTTGAGTCTTCACAGTACGAAATCTCCAGGGGCGAACTCCTTTCAGGACACTTTCTAGTCTCTCCATCTTCTAGTCTCCTCCTGATATCTGGTCAAGTTTTCTATGGCCTGTATTCTCATTTCCTCTAGTGCATCTTTTGATTTCAATTCTTCGCTTTGGGTTGATTCATTTGTGACTCGAAATGATCTATTTTTACATTCCTCCAGAGTCATTGCCTCTTCGCCGAAGAGCAGACGAAATGGTGTGAATCCATTCGGTCTTGTTACCATTGTTCTTACGGGCCATAAGACCTTCGGCAACTCTTCCACCCACTTTCCTTTTGGCAGGCCTTGTAGACGTCTTGCGACACAAGCAAAGATGATGTTGTTTGCCCTTTCCACAGCTCCATTTGACTGTGGGTGATACACTGATGCGAAGTGGACTTTGATTCCCAGGTCTTCGCAGAATTGCCTGAGCCCTTCACTATCAAATTGCATGCCGTTATTAACGGTCACTTCGCGTGGAACTCCGAAGTGGCAGACGATGTTCTGCCACAAGAATTTTTGGATATTTCTTGATGTTATATTCACCAGCGGCATTGCCTCCACCCACTTGGAGAAGTACTCTACTGCGACGACAGCGTAACGCAAGTTTCCTGGGACAGCTGGTAACTGTCCGACAATGTCAATTCCCCACCGCGTTAATGGCCAGATCGGTGGTATGAGCTGTGTCTTTGTTGAAGGCATGTTTGAACCCTTCGGACTACACACTCCGTGTAACACCCTAATTTTTCTCTAATTCCAAAATTTTTTCTTAATGGTTATTAAGGTTCAAATGAATTTAATTATTTTATTCTTAAAGAGAGAAAACCCTATTTTATAGGAAAGAAAAGAAAATGGCATAGGATATAAGTGAAAATTTTGCATTCATGCTGAATTAGGCAAATAGTATTTTATTTGAATTCTTGATGAACTTATTTGAAGAGATTTTTTTTTGGATTTTTGAATTTGAAATTTGATTTGAATTCTATAGAAAAGATAAAGGTTAAATCTTCTCTCGGGCTGTCTCTTGCTGTTTCGGCCCAACATCTCAGCTCGGCCCATCTGCCGGATTCCCTCCCGCCCGGGGCCGCGCCCCTGCTCCGGCCCAGCCACCCGCGCCGTGCTCTCGCGCGCCAGCCGAAGACGCCTGCGCAGACTCCGTTTTCCCCTGTGCCGCCGCCAGGTGGGGCCCGCCGGTCGGATCCGTCGTCTTCGAGAAGGACTCCGCTGCGCCGCCGAATCCGAGCGAGAAGCCGACGCCGCCTTAAGAGTCCTGCGCTGTCCCGTGACCTCTGAGCCGCCTATATATATGCTCGCCCCCTCCCCGAACTCATCCCATCTGCAAATCGCCGAAAACCGAGCCCTAATCGTCGGATTCGAAGCTCGCCGAGCCGCCATCGCCGCCGCTTCGTCCGCCCTCGCCGCTACGCCGTTCCAGAGCCAAACCACGCAACCCGAGCCCACCATTGCACGCGCCTACCCTTGCTGAAGCTTTTCCCGCCGTCTCCTTGGCCGCTGCGTCGCCGGAGCACCCTCTCCGACGAGTTTCCGAGGCAGCCGCCGCCCCTTCCGTCGCCGATCGCTTTCCTGTGCCGCCAAGCCCGAGGTAAGCCCCAAAACGGATTCCCCGCGCTTCCCTGAACGTTTTGCGCCGCTCATCGTCGTCGCCGGCGAACCCGGGCCGATTCTGGCGAGATATCCGGCCGTGCGCCGCCGTGAATCCCTCGGCGCCGCCCTGTCCTTCCCCTCCGGCCGCCCGATCTTCCCCGTGCCGTCGGATCTGTCCGCAACGATCGAGATTAGATCTAAATCGTACCCCTTCAGCAACCAGTAGCGTAGCGCCACGTGTTTACTCTTTAAACCAGTCAGCCGTATTGCCCCGTCACCCTGCCACCTCAGCTGCCAACTCATCCCTTTTGCCTATGTGTCCAACCAGTCAGCAGCCACGTCATAAAGGAGGTTTTCCAATCTGAAAATAATTCCTGATAAATCCTTTAATTGGTAAATTTTGCAATTTAACCCCTGAACTTTTCTGAAATAACAAAAGAGCCCTGTCTTTTTACAGTTAGGTCCTTATACTTTTTCATATTTACATTTTGGTCCCTCTGTTTTTACAAAAAGGTCCCTGGACTTTCTGATAATTCAATTTAAGTCCTTTTTCTTTTTCCAGATTTAACCCTAGACTTGTTTTAGCCCTAACTTTTCCATCGTAACTCCGAATTAAGCGATTCTTGCGTTGATGGATTCGTTTTTCAGTGCTCTTTCTTGTTAGCAAGTTTTTATCTCGTTGTTCTTTTGCTTTATGCTTTGTTCTTAGTGTATCTTGTTTGTTTGTTTGCCGGTAATTGTGCGATTAGCCGACAACGTCCCGGATCAATTTGAAGAACATCAAGACCAGGAGCAAGAATACACTGAGCAGCAGCAAGGAGAAGGCAAGTGTCCTTGATCATCTTGAACCTATGTTTTTAAATGTTTTGTTTTACAAAATTGCATGCAGTGTTAATATGATGGGTAGTCACCTATGTTAGGGTTTTCCCTAGATTTTCCCTTATTATCCCTTGGAACCTAGATGGTTTATGGTCAGTAGTCTTTTATGGGTAGATTGCTTAGCCTTGCTTTTGGGATATTGGGAAGTGTCATAATTTTGACTAATGAACATATGCAGTAATGATGATTAATATGATAATGTTTTAGTAACATGGAACCTTAGGCCTTGAGCATAGGGATGTTGGTGATGGTTGTCATGGTTATGACGTTGGATTAGTCTTTGCTCAAGTAACCTAAGTAAGGACCGGTTCGTGGAGTGACAACCCAAGAAGTAACGTACCAACCACGAGGCTGATATGGGTAAAGTGTGACATACTGATTAGAGTCTGTCCAGTGTGCGTTGGGTCAGCACAAAAGGGGGCTTCTGGGTAGGAGCTGTTGCTTGCGTAAAGCCTGGCGGTGAAACCTAGTGGGCAGACATGCACTGGATTAGTCTCTGGTTAGTGGAAAGTGTCATACAGTGATTCTTGGTGACACACCACTGGCGTGTGTTAAGTGTCTTGCAAACACGGCAACATGGAATTCACTGACTCGTGGGTAAAGTTGGACAACCTCTGCAGAGTGTAAAACTGTTATAACAGCCGTGCTCACGGATATGAGAGACTTGGATCCTCACATGATTAGATAGTGGTATGGTTTTGATTCTGGTACAGGGAGTACTAGATGTTGTGGTCTTGGTCTTAGTGCGGGGAGCACAAGACAGATGTGGTATGCAGGGTGGGGAGCCTTGTATGCTAGTTGATGGATTGTCGGGTTACATTCGTTTGGTATATGTCTAATGCTTTTGAGTCCAAATGTGTTTTTTTTTTCATTACTCGCATTTACGCAAATAATACCTTGTGTTAGCCTATTCTTGATATAAGCCTGCATGTCATTATTTTCCCACACTTGCTGAGTACATTATGTGCTCACCCTTGCTTTCTCCTACCAAAAACATATGCTGCTCAGTGGAAGACTTTGAGGATTTCCAAGACGACGACCTGGTGTTCTAAGGAGCGTATCTTCCAGTCGATGCCTGTGGAGTCTTGGTCGCCAATGCTTTCTTTCCGCTGCCGTCGTTTAGATGATGTCGTTTAGGTTAAATTTTGAGTTTTGTTTAGGTAAAGTCTTTTATTGTAAGAGGTGAACGTTTAAATAAATAAAGTATTGCTTTTGTTACTTCACCTATGATGTCCTTATGTGTGTTAAACTTCCTGGGCACACATAAGCTGCACTTGGTTTTGGCCGTTAAAACCGGGTGTGACACTCCGCATCATAGACCGCCTTCAGCCAAAAAGAATCCTTGCCTCAATGGTTTTTCGACGAGCACTCGAGTGCCTACGTGCGAGTCACACAGTCCTCCATGTATTTCTCTCAACAAGTTTTGTCCCTCTGCCTGGGATATGCATCACCGCATCGGTGCACAAACTCCCATCTTGTACAAGTTGGCTCCCACAATTTTGTAGTTTCTGGCTCTCTCCGCCATGCGCTTCGCCTCAACATTATCTTCGGGCTCATAGTAGCCGCGAGGATAAGCCATTATGGGAGAGTGCCAATCTTCACTCTTGATTATAGCAACTAAGCGTGCCTTTTGCAAAGAGGCCTCTACAGCTGGCACCTTCAATTTCTGATAAAACACATCTGGCGGTATCGGCAGATTTTGCGCCGCTGCCTTTGCGAGGTCATCGGCCTCAAAGTTGTCATTTCTTGATATGCTCTTGACTGTGAATCCCAGGAAATGCTTTTCCATGCTTCGTACCGCTGCCATGTATTTGACTAGTTCTGGCTCCTTCGTTTGAAATGTCTTGTCAATTTCGCTTGCTATCACTTTAGAGTCTGTCTTGACCAAGACCCTTCGGGCGCCCAATGCTCGTGCCTTACGAAGGCCAAGGAGAAATACTTCGTACTCCACAACATTGTTTGTTGATCAAAACTCGAGCCTGGCGACGTATCGCAACTTCACTCCCGAAGGCGAAGACACCACTGCCGCCACAGCAGCACCCGAAGCCCCCCAGGCTCCATCAGAATATGCGATCCAAACCGGGTCTAACGGTACTTCTTCTGGAGCTTCGGCCTGCGGCGTCCAATCTGCCATGAACTCCGCTAATGCTTGAGACTTCATCGTTGTTCTTGCATCGAAAACTATCATGAATGGTGCGATCTCTGCAGCCCATTTTGCAATCCTCCCTATAGCTTCACGACTTTCAAACATGTCATGAAGGAGTAAGGAGGTGGGCACTGTAATCTTGTGAGCCGTAAAGTAATGGCGAAGCTTTCGCGATGCCATTACTAGCGCATAGGCCACCTTTTCCATTTTGGAGTATAACCTCTTGGGGCCTACCAAAGCTGTCCGTATGTGGGTAATCTAGAACCCTAATGTCCTCCTGTAAGAAGGTAATGGGCACATCAGACCACCTTGAATGGACATAAATTGGCCCTACACCAACGTGGTTAACCCTTCGCACATATTATTTTTGCTGCCTCTTCGATTCTGTTTCCTGATTGGATCCTCCAGAGATTACCAATACAACATTGTATCCACGGTTTACTGTGCTCACCAATCTGCTGGTTTCTGAGGGGGGCTTCAATCGCTGGTCTTGGTGGAGGCAGTGGGAGCTCTCCTTGGAAAGCTAACTGACCAGCTGTCTGGTCCGGCAGAGCTGAAGGTACAGGAACATATTGGTGTGTCGGCACAGCCATTGGTTGCCACTGGTTAGCGAACGTTGTGTTTGGGCTGCGGGTCTGATTGTTTTCCCACGCTTCGCCCTGTATGAAATGTGTGGCATGATGCACAATTCTTACATGATCGAAGGATTGTTTTGCTAAGCTTTCTTTCATGGCCATGACCTGTGGTCACTGTTTAGTCTTATGACCAGTACCTTTGCCAAGTAACTCACTGTACAATGTGGCTGGGTCCTACGGAGCCCGTCCTCCTTGGCCTCCTCGGCCTCTAACACTCCGACCTCAAGTAGTGTTGCCTTATGCTTCGCTGAACACCTGGGCAACTTCGACTAGTCCGGAGTCTATCTGGTTGACTTCTTTTTGCTTCGATGTGTACTCAAATGCTTTGGCTTTTTTAACGTGCTTCGGTCTGTCTCTAGAGTTTCCAGCGTTTGCCTCTCTGGTTGATACATTTGTCTGTAGCGTTTTTGAAGCTGCCATCTCACTCTTCCTCCGAAGGTGGTCCAACTCGGACCTTGCATACTCTTCCATCTTATTGAAGAGCTCCTGTACACTCTCTGGCCTCTTGCATGTAAGCTTTCCTGCCAAAAGCCCTCCTCTGCTGCCCAGTATAGCGGCATCAATGATAGTGTCTTCGCTCAAGCCCTTCTCTTGGCAGCGAATGTGTATGAAGTGACGCACATAGCTCTGCAGTGTCTCTGTGGGCTGTTGCTTGAGTGCGAAGAGGTCGCTGGCAATAACCTTGTCCACTCGATTTCCTTGGAAATTACTATATAGGGCATTGTGCAATTGCTCCCATAAATAAATAGATCTTGGAGGCAGCGTGGAGTACCACGACCTCGCTATCCCCTTAACCACAAACACAAAGGCCTTCACCAGTGTCACATCGTCTCCTCCAGCGGATTCTACTGCCGCCTCGAAACTCATGACAAACTCTCTTGGATCTGACTCTCCATCAAACATTACCACCCTAGGCATCTTGAAGCCCGAAGGCCACGGTCGGTTCTGCAAGCCAACGAAGAGCGGTGACTCTGGATCACCCGTGCATGACCTGCGTCGAAGGTCCTGCGGCGATCGTGTTATGACTTCTAACGGAGTAATGTGGCAAGCCATTTCATCTGCACGATGCAGCATGTCAATCTCTTCTTCCATTTTCTCCAGTGTTCCTCTAGCTTCTTCTGCTCATCGGCGATACTCCGTGTCCTTTCGACTCGCTGCCAAGCTATCCAGCATGTGCTTTTTCTACGCAATCTACCTCTCCAATTCTTCAGCTTCTAGCCTGGCTGTTCTTTCCTCTTCTGTCTCATCTTTGTCTTCATATTCTCCAAAGTTACCAAGGTCATCCCACTCTTCAGCAACATGCGCCTTTCTTCTTTCTTCTGTCGAAGCCTCGAAGCGGGTGTGAACATTAAGTTCTATGCTTCGCACTGCTACTGTTTTGTCTTCCTGGATAGCCGCTTCATGGCGGTCTCCGTTGTCGCCTAGGGGTGCCACATCTACATCATTGCGTTCCTGCTGGCTGCCGTCGGCTCCACCGGTCAAAGCGTTGCCCGGATCCGACACCGCCGAAGGGAGAGTTTCGGCCGAAGCCCCAGCTGGAACCGGGTGCTCCGGCAATGCCACTGATGTACCAAGTGGCTTTGTCTTCTTTTTAGGTGGCATGGCTTCGGACTGTCCAACCCCCATGGACGGTGCCAACTGTTGGAATCTAAGTCACCAGACAACAGGGAAGGCCTTCAGTTAAGAGGGAAAACTGAAGGCTTTGAAGAGCGACGCATATCCGAGGGGTGAAATAATCTTAATTCATCTATCACCTCAATTACAATGCTAGCCTATTTATAGCCCGTACTCAACCACTCCGCGCTATGATTTAGAGTTTCACCCCCCTAACTGCCACATTCCCGGCATATTCAGGGGCATTATGGTACCATCAAGTATATTTACACATTTACAATTATACCGCCAAGCGGCTACACGAGCTTCGACGCCCTCCGGGCACTTTCGACCAGCCTCGGCGCTACACCCCGAGTCACCCTTCGGTCTCCATCCGAAGGTTCGCCAGAGTCTTCACCTATGCTGATCCCTGGCACCGCGGGTCGACCTTCGGGCTCTAACCGAAGGCCTTCCAGAGCCTTTGCCTATGCTGATAGTTGGCACTGCGGATCGACCTTCGGCCTCCAACCGAAGGCCCGCCAGAGCCTTCGCATGCATTTCCTGAAACACAACCGCAATATTCATCAGTGCTCAGCCATCGACGGACTTCGACTCACCATCCAAAGGGGTACGGGAGATCATCCCCCAACATCTTCTATGTTGATATCTGCAGCGGAATAGAAGCACTGGTGCCCAACAACACCGCAGGTAACTGACCGGGAGACACACCCCTAGAACGTCACAACCATATCCTGATAGTCTTCAACATGTTCACCAATAACTCCATTGGGAACTGACAGAGAACACCTCACTAAAATGCATCTTTCACGAGGTCTTCAAATTCTTTCCTAGTTAAGTGTTTGGTTATAGCAAGTGTGAGCACATGTCGTACTAAGTCTCCATTTTGCCCGTGTTAGCTAGACACTTAAACACATCCAAGGTGTGTGGCCAGGAGATCACTACAAAGCCTTTACAATGCTCCTCTCAGCACATGTCTACCTGCTAAGGTTTCACCGCCGCATGATTCCACCTTAACAATGGAAGCCCCCTCTTGCGCCTTTTGGATCCCAAGACATCGTTCATTCACCGCTCTTCAACCTGGTCTACACTATGCTGACAGTAGAAAATTAATCGGCTAGGCCTGACCCATATCGGTCCTTAGATTTGAGCAAGACTACCACTTTCCAAACCACTTTCCGAACCATACATTCCATCATACCACATGCTCAAATCCTTATACCATATTACTACAAAAGTTATTCCATCATATTTTATCATTGTTGCATATGACCATTATCAATTTCGTAGAGCATTAATCATGATTACCATCCCAAAGCAAGGCTAAGCATCATCTACCCTTCCATAACCCAAAACCATACTATGGCGACAAGGGTGATAAGGGAAAACTAGTGTAAAGCCTAAATCTTGGGATTCCCAACAAATTATTAGCATGCATGTTTATAAAATAAAACATTTAAAAACTGGGATAAGTATGTTCAAGAACACAACTTGCCTTCACTCGACTCAGTTGGGTCTTCAGAAAAGTCTTGGTCTTGAAGTCGTTCTAGCTCCTCTAGAACATTGACTAATCGCAAAAACTACCGACAAACAACACTAAGAACAACATACCAAACATAATCAAAATACTTTAAAAACACTATGTTTGGATGGGTATGATTTTAGAGAAGAAATTTAGATGCAAGAATTGCTTAAGTCGGAGTTAGGATGAAAGATAACGGCTTTCGGAAGATGGATTAGGCTGAAAAGGAAAGGCTGGTTTACCGGAGTTATCTTCCTATAGGAAAAGGTTTATTGTGCAATCATTATGTCAGACTTGACAACATCATTGTACAAGGTTCAAGAGGTATAGGTCTGACTAGACTTCACTGACTAGGCTAAAGAGGATGATGTGGTGTTGACTTGGCATGCCATGCAAGCATCATCTTGGATTAAAGAAGAGGTGAGCTGAGGTCTAGCCTCAACCGTCCATGATGGATTAAATGGCTGGAGGTTGGACTTCTGGGTTAAGGATACTGCCGGCGACTCCGCGTATTAGTGAAATGATGGAAGCCGTAGAAGGCGGAAAGGCTAACTCAAAGGAATTGTCAGTTTTGGAAGGGGTCATCCGAGGTAGCGGCAAAATAGCGACGATTGCTACTAGGTTTGGTGGTGACTACGAATAGATGCAGAAACTATGAGCAGGGAATTTGAGATATCAATGATCGATGAGCTCAACTTTTTTCTTGGACTGCAAATCAAGCAATGCAAGCACGGTATATTCGTCCACCATATGAAGTACACCAAGGATTTGCTAAAAATGTTCGACATGAGAGATGCAAAGTCCCTGGCAACACTAATGGCTACCTCGATCGTGCTTGATCCAAATGAAGATGGCGAGGAGGTAGACCAGCGTGAGAACAGGAGCATGATTAGCTCTCACCTATACCTGATTGCAACAAGACCTGACATTCACTTCGTCATCTGCTTGTGTGCTTGCTTCCAAGCATCACCAAGGACATCTCACCGTCAAGCGGTGAAGCTTATATTGAGGTATATCAAACACACCCTTGAGTATGGTCTTTGGTTTTCTGCAACTTCTTCTCTATCTCTTCGTGGTTTTTCAGATGTGAATTTTGCTGGTTGGAGAATTGATAGGAAGAGTACTTCCAATACTTGTCATTTCTTGGGTACCTCTCTTATTTGTTGGTCCTCTTGCAAATGGTATAGTGTTGCGCAGTCAACTGTTGAAACTGAATATATTGTTGCTGCTAGCTGTTGTTCTCAGATTTTATGGATGGTTGCCACCTTGAGAGATTTTGGGTTAGACTTTAAGAGTGTACCACTTTTGTGTGACAACACCAGAGCCATCAGTTTAGACAATAACCCAGTCTAACACTGTAGAACCAAACACATAGATGCGAGATTCCACTTCTTGCGAGATCACAATGAGAAGGGAGACATTGACTTGAGATACATAGATATCCAACACTAGCTTACCGATATCTTCACCAAGTCTCTAGATGCCACAAGATTTGCCTATTTAAGGGGAGAGCTTGGAGTGCGTCATTCCTATAGCATTGTGTGAGGGAGAGTTGCAACTGTACATACTCTATCTTACATTTCTTGCATTTGCATTGCATCTCATCTTGTAAGATAATCATAGTAGTTGAGCTTTGACTTGTATGCCTTTAGCATTTTCAGTTGCTAGACTAGAATTTGGACTAAGTTGAGTAGTTATGCGGTACAATCTTTTAAACCTAGACTCCTCTTGATGCTTTGACATGAATCATTTCAAGCAAACTAGCTTTGCTAAAGATGAAATTTGGCAATTTTATGAATCATGTAGACTATGAAATGTTACATTCTTGATCACCATATTCGTAATTGCTTTGGCTTAGTCAATGCTTGTCATAAGGCTAGTTTGCTGAATATCTTGCTCTAGGCTTCGTCATTCAAGACAGTGGATTTGAGAACATTGCATTATGTTTTCTATCTTCATCAAATGTTTAGCTCATGATAGAACCTTAGGGGAACATGTGTTTCTTGTGTCGCAAAGACACTACTTGACTTGATGTAAGTGAAAACTTGATAATTTGTGCATTTTGAATTCTATTGAGAAATAAAGTTTCTTGTGCTAAAATATGATCCAATATGGTTGTCTTGATGCTTCATGTGGTTTGCCAAAGAAGAATACCCATGGTTGCTAAAGTCAACTTGAGGATAAATTGAATTATAAAGAAATATGCCTAAATGATCAATTTTGCTTTAATCACTTGATCAAACTAAGTCTTGATTTCATATGTGAGCGTTTGCAAAGCCTACAGTCATGAACACTTGTTTTCCTAGTTCAAGATTGAAGTTGCTAGTTCTTAATGCTTGTATTGCCTCAGCACGAGTGGATACTTAAGTGGTGGTAACTTTTAACATGGTTTATCTATATGAACTTAAATGCGCCAACAATTCTTCAGGAATAGTTTGTAAAGTTTCATGCTCTTATGCCACTATCTCTTTTTGAGCCTTTATGCGATTGTGAGCTCCACATTCTACTCTTCATAGCCTTTTGATGTTTCTAGCTTGTGCAAATGCTTTGTGGTATACTTATGAAATCTCATTAGGCTTGCATATTCATGCTTTTCATGGAGTTTTTATCCTTGATGTTTGCATTGCCAAAGGGGGAGAACATATGTACTAAATCACAAAGAAGTAGAATTCTAAAATTAGTTCATTCATCAAGGGGGAGCTTTTTCATTTGGCTTGTCTTTGCCACTCTTCGAGCTTTTGTGATCCTTCTTATGCCAAGTGACATCTTTGCTCTTTCTTAAGTTTTTGGTCACTTGAATGAGCTTCTCTTGTTAAAAGCTTTCAAACCAAAATCTTTGTGCTTTGAGGGTTGTCAATGCACTCATCAAGGGAGAGATTGAGTAACCAAGTTGAAATATGCCTTGGTTTATATGTGATGAGTGATTGACAATATTGCTATTTTGGTTTGTTAATTTGTGAGATTGCATAAGCATATATATGTACTGCAAATATGATCTTGGCTAACCAAAGTTGCAGAGAATATGTAGTTTGCGTGTTTGTCTTTGAGTTCAGGAAAATTGTACACGTCAGATGATCAGGCACTGGGCATTTTATACACGCTAGATGATCTGGCGTCTAGGAAGACTACACTCCAGGGTATTTCAACTCAGAAGCAAAAACTAAAGTACTTGTCAGAAGGTCCAGCGATGGACACAGCGAACGCTAGAGCATTTCTTGCAAAGAGGTTGCAAATCGGCTCTGGTGGACTTACATGTGCCGGATGGTCCAGCGATGGAAGATGTAAATACCGGAGAATACCCTAGACCTTTTGTTGTAGAGAGGATGCAAATGGTGGTCCGGTGAAGATGTATACACCGGATGGTCCGGCGATGAAATGAAGAGCATGCCGGAGCATTTCTTGTAGAGAGGATTGCGAGATGGCTAGTTTGATGAATTGCACACGCCAGATAGTCTAGTGCTCAAGAGGAATGTACGTCGGAACATCCGGTGTTCGCATTTTCTAGTTGATGTCTCTTTCAAGAGAGATTTTGATTTCTGCTAACTTGAGATGGAGTCGGAGATATGTGTTTGCTTGTCTCGTGCTGTGTAGGTGTTGGATGCAACTTAGCGACTGACAGCGGAATGATCGGGGCCAAGCGTGGTGCTTGGTACTGGACAATCAAGGAGGCCGGACAGAGTCAAGGGTGATCCTAGCCGTGCACATGGAGGTATAGCAAAGCATGAGAAGATGGATGAAGATGACGTGTTGAGAGAGTCAACGAAGGGGATGCCAGTGCAAGTGACAAAAGGGATCGGGAGCAGGAGATACTTGTCGGCGGTCAAGATCGCAAGACGGAGTACACGTGTAAAATCGGGATACTATCTTGAGGTGAAAACAAGTGACAGTGAGTCACTCTTTGAGAAGCGTGCGAGGCAGTTTCGCGGTTTGGCCTCAAAACCGTGGAAGGATGAAGTGCACATGGTATCATCACAAAGGTAGCATCGAGGCAACGCTAAGTCATGAAGGAGCCACAACCGTTCGATTGACAGAATGAAAAATGGACCAAAATGCTCTCGGTGGTAGGTAGGACCGTATTAAAAGATAAGGTTATTTTGGAAATAAGAAAACTTGGTATCCAAGGTAGCTCTCGAGGCCTATAAATAGAGGGGTAGGGCTATGTAAGAGGAGTGAGCTAGCCATTTGAGCCTTGGGAGATAGGTTTTAGAGGAGAGGAAAGGAGAGCTTAGCCTTTGTAATAGGTGAGAGCTTTTTGCGAGGAAAACATCTTGTAATCTACCGAAAAGATGGTTGTTCTCTGAAAAAAATGAAGAGAATGTTTCTTCCGATGCTTGTGTTCATCTCCTTCTAGTCTCCTTCTATTGGCTCCCTTGCTGTGTTACGAGGTTTTCTCTTTTCGGTTGTGTTTTCGTTCCGGTTGTTGAGCTGAATTTTTTCCACCTTGGAAAGTTATACTTCTTGTTTCTAGAGGTATAAAATTCACATACATATTTATACAATTAGGTCTTGAATTCCCTAGCCTCTAGATCATCAACTTAGAGAGTTTCTTCTTCCGGTGATCTCCTTTTTTGGATCGAAGTATTTCTTTTATCAAGTTGCAATCTTTTTATGGCTATGACTCACGGATTGAGTTACATTGGAACCTAGGGTTCATATACAACCATGAGAGCATGATTTTCTTTTGTGTTATTGATTGCAACTTGTTTCTTTCCAGATTTTTTCTTCCGCTTGAGTTTTTGAGGTGCGTTGGGTGAATTGAAGGAGAAGGTCATTCGATTCGAAAGAATTTGGTAAGGCACCTATTCACCCCCCCCCCCCCCCCCTCTAGTCACCATTCTCAATCCTATATCACCATTCTCAATCCTATAGCTTTTATTTTACAAACATCGGATGTTTCGATCGTGGGTATTGGAAGTTCTGATGTGGGCTGAAAGGGTACATAACGATTAATTTTTGGGGGAACTCTATATATACCCCTTCTTCTCCTCAAACCAGAGTTGCTTCTCCCATTTTTCGTGCAAAACAGATCTAGAGCAAAATTTCACCTCTCCTCTGTCCTTTCTAAGTGATTCAATCTTGTGTGAGAGATTTGGAAGAGGAATTGAGTGCTAGTGAGAAGCTTTGCAATCCTTAAGAACTAAGGTTCATCTCCTAGCAATCTTCATGTGCATCTGTTACTCTTGAAGATTGATGTCTCTTAGACGGCTAGGAGTCCTCACGAACCACCAATCACTTGTGGTGTGTCGTGAGAAGTTTGTAACCAGATTTCGCATCTATAAGGGAAGAAATACCAAAAGAAGCAGATGAGTGCTTTGTGCAACCTCAGGAGGAAAACGGTTCAAAGTGACATGGCCCAACTGTGATCGAGCCCCTTAACAGAGACATAGGATCCTCTTAAGGATCCAAACTGCAGGAACAACATTGACTTGTCTCCATCTCCGTCTTGGTTATTTCTTACCATTTATGCAATTTTGAGCAAATCATACATTATCTTGAAATATATCTACTTGTGGGTAGTCTTGTATGAAATTGAGCAGCTTCACATCATGTTGTAACTAGCATCTTGTAGGTTTGTTTAGCCTTGCTCGAAGTTCTTGTTAGATTTAAATTTTAGTTGAATCGGAAGTTCTGGTCACTTAGGTTGGAACATCCGATACTATCGGAACATCTGATTGTCAAATCGGAATACCCAACCTGCTTCCACGTGTTTGATTTACTTATTTTAAAAGCGCATAGAATGGAGATAATGGAGCACAAGGAGAATATAAAAATCTGCCATAGTCATATTACCATATAGATATAATTGTTGAAAGAAATTGGAGAAGCGAGGTACCTAGGGGTTAACATGAGTGAGATAAAGAAACAAATGAAGTAATTTCTATGTAATCATGAATCTTTAATTTAAGTGTGTGAAAGAGGCTAAACATTGTATGGAAAAAAGAGTGAAGGGGGCTAAAAAGTATCTAGAAAATTTAAAAAGGTCTTCTTTATGAAATATAAAATGTCTAATAACACTTCCCATAATATGCTAATTCATACCATCTATCAACTACTTAAATAAAATTACCTACAGAGTTGTTGCCAGGGAAAGTGAGTTTCTAATATTCAATAAAATCTGAATTTCAATTTGCGAACCATAAAGGTTTCATTCTAAATAAAGAATATTTTCTACTTTTTAAAAACCTAAATCTTGAACATGCTATCGAATTCATGAACTTCTTCAATATTTTTCAAAATTATTAGCCTGTGCACCACAAGTTGATGAGCTAGTATAACTAATCTGGGCTCATTAACAATTACTTGGGATTTTGTAACTAATCTGGGTTCATTAACAATTACCTAGAATTTTACTGTTTAGTTAATGTTAACCAGATATCGATCAGATTAACGAGCTTCGTTTCTAGTTTTTATAGAGGGTACAATGGGACGCACACCATTCACTCACACCACACTCACACCATATGCATACACAAGCATGTGCGTCCACACACTTTTTAGAAAAGATTGGGAGACACGAGACCTACAGTGCGCGGGAACGTGTAGTACCACTGAACGCTCACACGTGTGTACCCTACCTTAATCCGAATGTCACACCCGGTTTGATAAAGGGACAAAATGAGATAAAAATCACATGTATGCTAGGATCAAGTTTCATACATGCAGCAACTTTATCAGTGTATCATACACAGTGCCATTATTACAACGTTTAACTTAAACAAAATAGAAAGACATCAATGCTTTTAACTAAAGCACACTAGCAAAACACTGCAAAGCTCCTATCTTCCACAGGCAATTGACTAGGGGTCCGCCAGCCTATCAATCTTCATATTTATCGATGTAATAGTATGGATCTCCTTCATTGTTAGAGTGGTGTTTGATGTACATTTAGATAGAAATAGTAAGTGTGAGTACATGTCGTACTTCGCAAGTGTGGGAAATAAATGACATGCAAGCTTAAATAAAGGAACATGCTATAACAGGTTAAGTTTGAATAAATGTCAACTATGCTATCTTAGAGTTATAAAAGCATCCTATTTATCTAGGTGATTCATCACGTTACTTTCAACCTGTAGAAACATCTTCACATATTTCCCAACCACCTGAAAACCACTTCAGACTTCCAAACCAAACCAAACCAAACCAAACTAAACCAACTAATCATGTGAGGATCCTAGTCTCTTATAACCATGAGCATGACTGATATATCAGATTTTACACTCTGCAGAGGTTGTTCAGCTTTCCCCACGAGTCGTGATTTTCATGTTGCCGTGTTCGCAAAACACTTAACGCATGCCTATAGTGTGTCACTCTAAAATACACTACAAGGTCGTTACAAAGTTTCATCCAATATGTGCACGCCCGCTAGGTTTCACCGTTATAAAAGTGGCATGACCCACCCAGAAACCTCTTTTTGCACCTTGTAGCTCCAGAAAGATTTACTCTTCCCTTCCACTAAACATCCCATACCACTAACCAAATGGTTTTGGTCTTACCATTCCCACACATCCACTCTTACGGTTTGACACGCACAAAACTAGAATCCACTAATTAATAGATCAAGCCTATTCCATACCAGGCCTCGTTATTAGTACAAAACTTCTTGGGTTGTCGCTCCATGAACCGGACCTTACTTAGGTCACTTGAACAATTGCCAAACCAACAACATAACTATAACCATCATTACCAACACCTCTTTGCTCAAGGCCTAAGGTTCCATGTTGCTATACCATTACCAAAATTTTCCAACTCATAGTTGCATAGTTCGTTAGTCATGTTTAACCAACAACCCATCCATACCCTTTGCAAAGCTAAGCATCAACTACCCATCATAACCACTACTAATAACTAGGCGATAAGGAATATATGGAGCAGGGTACTATAAGTAGATGGGATTCAATATTAATAGCATATATGTTTGAAATAAAGAATATATTTAAAAAAATAGGATCAGAATGTTCAAGGACAGTTGCCTCTTCCAACTTGTTACTTAGAATCTTCAAATACTTGGTCCTAGAAATTCTCGAACTGCTCCTCGTCTACTCTTGGAACACACTGAAAAAGCAAGCAACTAAACTAACCAAGATCAGTATATCAAAAAATAGCTAACATCTAAGAAAAAGGTACTAAAATATAGTACACATCGCTACGAACACGAGAGCGTGAAAATCGTCTAAATCGGAGCTAGAACGAGAAAGTTATGCTAAAAACAAGTTTTGAATTAGACCTAAAAAAAGAAAAGGACTTGTTTTGAAATAAACAAAAAGGATAGGGGCCTTTTTGCAAAAACATAGGGACCTATATGTAAATACATGAAAGTTTAGAGTCTAAGATGTAAAAAGATAGGGGCTTTTAAGGAAATACAGAAAGGTTTAGGGGCTTATTTGCAAAAGTGGCAATTTTCCTGAATTAAAATAAATTGGAAGATGACTGGATAAAACGGCTATTGACGTGGCGGGCATATCAGCTATTTTGCTGATGTGGCCGGCTGACGTGGCGCTATAACGTGGCTCTGGCGGCTGACTAGATTAAGAAGGAACACATGTTGACGCACGATTGGATGGTGATGGGGTATCTTGGGTTCTAATCGTGGCCTTCCATCTCAGATCCGATGGCTGGGGAAAGGGAGAGGGAATTAGGTGGCCGGCAGTTTGAACCGAGACGGCAACGGAAGGGGATCGGCGATGGTGGACTCGCTAGCGAGGGCAAAAACCTCGTCGCCGAGCACGAGGAACGACGGTGAGCGGCGAAGAAAGAAGGAGGGGGCACAACGAACCCGTTTGACAGCATACCTCAACAGCGGTGCACGGGACGAAGGCCGACGACAGAGTAGATGATGGCGATGTATGAGTGCGCATCAGGGATGAAGCTCCGGTGGCCAGGACACGAAACCGAGGGCACCCACGCACGCGGTGGGCGACAGCGAAGCTCATGGGTGGGTCAGCGGTGGCAAAAGGTGGCAGAAACACCCGGTGGTGAGGTCGACCTAGCGGCAATGGCGCTGCGTGGTGGTGGCTTGGTTTGAGGGCGAAATAGATCCAAATGGTGGGCACGGACTTATGTAGGTGGGGAAACAAGTAGGGCGTTCGGATTCGGCGGGGTTCGTTGGGATTCAGGCTCGGTGAGGGCGGTGGTGTTCGTGTCCAAGCCAGACTCGGGCTCAAACGGTGGGCAAGGAAGGAGATGGGCACGCGGGCGCCATGCGAGGGAGAAGGCGGCTTCCGGCCGGGGTGCCAACCGAGGGAGGAGGGCAGCTGATGGGCCTGGCCTTCGATCGGCCTAGGCGAGGTGTGTAAAGGAGAGAGAGGGGGAGGATGTGCTCGGCCCAGGAGGAGAAAAGGTTGGGCCGACCGGAAGAAGAAAGAAAATGAGAAAAGAAAGAGAAAATCCGGTCCAAGGAAAAGAAAAAGAATTTTCTTTTATAGAATCAATTTTCGATCTTTTTTTCAAAATTTAAATGGCGCACCTCGAGATTTTTAAAATTTTATTTTTCACACAATGAAACACTAATACTTCTATTCTCAGCATAAATGCATTCGACCAAGGTATAAACTATGACAAAATTAAATTTATTTAGAAAATAGATTTTAACATATTTTATTCATTTAAACCCTAATTAAGTTCTAACCAAATTTAAGGAATTATGAAATTAAAAAGTAGAGTACACCGGATTAGAGCCGAGTGCAAGTGCGAGTGTGAGGTGAGGAGTCCGGTCTCACCGACGAACGTACCACCAAGCTATGATCGCGAGTTTCATTTCTAGTAAGAGGTTGGACTCCTGGACGCACTTTTCATTTTATGGGCTGGTTTCTTCCACGCACTATATATTGATGGCCCGGCCAGCCTTTATTTTTTCGTAGCATGCTCCCCTGTGTTCTGCAACGGGCCATAAGTCCATGCTGAGCCTGTTTTGAATATTTAGCCCACACCAGTACACTATTGTTAGTCTGGGCCTTTATGGGACACTTAGATTTTGGAGTTTTTTTATTTTTATATTTTTTTATTAAAAATTTAAATAAATAGATTCTCCGCAGGAGAATTTACAAAATTAGACTCAAGGGGCTGCAGCCCTCTGGGAGGGCGGTTAGAGGCTCTTGCCACCCTCTGAGGGGGCGGTTAAGGTCTTTTTTCCCTCTAGAAATGTAATTTTTTGTGTAATTGAAGAAATAAAAAGGAAGGGGTTTAAGGAAATTAAGAATTTAAATTTGGAGTAAGTTATGTAATAGTCAGAGAATAAAAAATTAGTAATTAGCAGTCACAGCATTTTACGTGGGTATGGGGTGCGAACGAGGACAAACATAGTATTAAACATATGGTGAAAACATTACAATACACTGTAACCATGACGACACGATAAGGAAACAAAGATGGCATGTACGGTTCGCACTAAGACCTACTTATTAGTACGCTGATCCTAATCATAACATGCCTTAGGGAGGGAAAGTATGTCGGGTTACATTAGGTACTCTCTACTGAGTGCATCTAGGATACTTTCCCTTTCGGAGGGCATCGGGACCTGCCGCCTTAGCACGGCGGGCTCTCTCCTGCTTCCTTTCCCTCTCAGCCTCCCGAGCCTGAGCCACGGTACGGTCGTGCGCCGCCTTCCTCATGCGCTCTTCTTCCTCCCGCTTGAGGCGAAGTTCCTCTTGCTGTTGCTCGTACTCCCGACGTGCGTACGCTTCCCTTCTCCACCTCATGTTCATGTCGACCCACTGCTTCTGTGAGTCATTTTGCTCATTATCGAGCCACTGAATAAAATCACAGAGCGGTGGAGGGCACTGAACAAATGGAACAAGATGAGCGGTTAGTAAAAGAGGGTGCGAAATCGGAAGAGATGAGGCGGATATCTGTTATCGTACCGGTCGATAACCAGTTGTTGCATATTGAGGCTTGTCATACTCGTAGTTAGCACACATGAAGAAGCGCAGCCCATAGGTGTATGAGATGTCCTGCGACTCACGGAGCTTACAAAGGTCACCACAGAAGCACATTGGTGGTTCAAGACCTTCAGGTATGGTAGTCCCCCAATGTTTCTTTGGTGGGTTTGATGGAGCTGAGGAAGACATTGCACTTGAGAGATATGAGAAATGAGTGATGCTTCAACGTAAGGAGGTTCGGCTATTTATAGTTGGGGGAGGCAGGAGCATTGGATTCGCTCTTGAAGAAAGAAGTGAGGGCAGGGGCGTAGCTGGTGGCAGGAGCATCGGATTCCATCTTGAAGAATGGGAAAGTTGTGTCATTGATCATGGTCAGAGATTCCACATTTATTGGTACCCGTGTTGTCATTTATTATTTGGAAAAAGCTGGGTAGTGTTGTCACATATTGTTTAAAGCCTACGCAAGGAGACATGTGTTGTCAAGTCATGGTTAAAGTTTAGTAGTGTGGTCACTTCTTCATTGAATGTGTCTGAATACGAAATGCATTTACGACATGCTAAGTCGACCATACAAAGTAAACGTGTCTGAATACATAGGAGTACATCACGATGCGAATATGCATATGTAAGTTACATAAAATGTAAAATTCTACTGCTACCTCCCTCGTTGCCGTCGCCCGTACGCCCCATCGTGGTCCCGATGCCGCTGGTTAACCCTCACGTGACCCCTGGAGTAGGTGAGGGGGTCGGATGGACCAACGTGTCTGGTAGGCCTAGTAGGGACCACCGGTGTCGAGGCCTCGTCCTGCGTGGGCTGTGTCCGAAGGGGAGCACTGGAAACCTAGGACCGCTGGAGGATGTCGTAGTCAGGTGTGCCCCCGAAGAAGTCACGGACGAGGTCGTATGCAGCGTCCGGGCCAGCCTCATCCTCCTGACTAGGGTAGGAGGACTGTGAAGGCTCCGCAGGCGTCCATGTGTACTGGCTGGAGGGGCCTACAAATAAATAATCACGTTAGATACAAACAATGTGGTATTGAAAGTAGTAGTAAAAATTGTATAATTGTACCTGCGTGGTATGACGGTGCAGCAGAAGAAGGCCACGCTGTTGTGCCGTAGTATGGCTCATACGTTACGGGCGGGGTCAGGCGTGGGGCCGCCGAAGACGGACCGGCCTCATCACCAAAGTAACCTGAGCACAATATTAACTTATTTTGCTGAAAGTATTAAAAACTAGGATGAAGGGTGCCGCTAGTACCTGAGGGTGGATGCACAGGGCTCGATCTACGAGGCTGCATCGAGACTTGTGCAGGCGGATCTAATGAAAGTTTAATAATCAATGCAGTAGTAAGTAAAGGATATTGTTCAATATTATTCAAAAGTATAATTCGTACCAAGTTGCTCCGAGCCTCTATGACGTGGTAGAAGGGGTCGTGTGGGTGCCGACACGGATGAACGACGGTGCACGTCTGACGGCCGAGACGACTCGGCGTGGACACCACTGGACCTGGGAGGCGCCCCTGCTACATCTGTGGTAGATCGGCAGGAGGTAAGCTTCAAGGCGCGCGTTGTCTTGTCGAAAACCCGCTTGATGAAGCTCGCAACATCCGACGTACTTAGGTGGTGCCCTTACCGGAAGCGGTCCATGGCACCAGCTGCATCCCTATGTACATCATAAACGATATCTGCCTGCGGATACGAACAGAAGTAAACAACTACAGTATACGGTTATATTCGTTCAGTATGGACTACTGACTTCAAAAAATAACTTACTGCTAATGCGGCGTCCTCGTCCCAATGCACCGGGTATGCCTCCGTTGTCAACGCGATGTGGGGCCGGACACCCTCTGGGGTGTAGGTGACACATGTGCGTGTACGTGGAACGTACCACAGTAGGTACTCGTTGAAGTTCTGCTCGGTGTGGGGACGAGCCTCCTCCATGACATCCTGTAGCGCTTGGGCCCATGTTGCCACGTAAGGGGCCAAGCGCTCTGCCCAGAGGTTGCCAGCTGGCTAGCCTTTCCGTGTGTACCTGCATTTGAACCACGGTAAATGTAAGTCACAGTAAAACGAAGGTTGCGAAAACTGTAATTTTGCATATGTACCTGTGGACTTGCACGGGGACGGTACGGATGTGGACGAGAGGGAATGCCTGGTGACGGCCAAACTGCCACATGACGCGGTGCGGTGAGTACTCTTCGACATAGATGTCGAAGACAAGCAGCGCCTTCGTGAGCCAGTACTCCTCGTCGCGGGTACACAACTGTGACAAACCCAATCATGCACACCCTTGCACAGCCAAGATGTTGTATGGATCCCATACCACGTCGTCCGGACGTAGCCTGTCGAACTGGGTACGAAAATGCTCGTACGCGCTGCGAGGCTGCTCGTGCGCCCAGTGTGGCTGCGTGACAAACATCAATACAAATCGTTAGAGGGAAAAAGAACATGAAGCAAATTGTTAATGTAAAATACGTACCCGACAACGGCACCACATCGAGGCCATAGTAGGCGCGTCCTCGTCCGGCTCGCCGTACCATTCCTCTGGGTACGGGGACCGGTCCACCACCGGCCTGCCTATGGAGAAATGCTCGTATGACCACAGCTGCAGAAGAAGTGGACACCAGGTGAAAGTGGCTAGTGGCTCTTTCTTCGTGCACGCGTCGTAGAGCACCCGATACGTCGCAGCAAGAACAGCGGAAGCCCAACTGAACTGCGGTACGTCCTCCGCATCAGCGTCCGCTATCGACTTGGTGTACGGCACAAGCGTCCTGGCAACCAGGTGGCCTTGGCCACTAGTGAACATTACCCACCCAAACAACCAAAGCAGGAAGGCCTCCAAATGCCTGGAGACCGCGTATGCATTGGCATATGGGTGTATGTATGCCGGCTGCAAATATGACTGGTGCCAAAAACGAGCATTACTACATACTATATTAGTATTTGATAGATTGTATGGTACCGTACCTGGAACTGTAGGATCCACTTCTTCGTTGGCCCTCGTGCATCAGACAAGAACTCAGGCACGTAGGGGGGTGCGTCCGCCTTTCGCTCCACCGGGCCAAAGCGCTGATGCATGTCGTTGATCCAGTCAGCCTGCATATCGATGACCCCAACCGCAGCTCCCGCGCAAGGAAGGCCTAAGAGGTAGGCTACGTCCTGCAAGGTCGGGGTCATCTCGCCGCATGGGAGATGGAACGTATGTGTCTCCGACCTCCATCGGTCGACCAGTGCTGCTATCAGCGACTGATCAAAGTACAAACGACGGGTCGCTACCTCGGGGTTCTCCGTCGATCAGGCCTCGACCAACCGGCAAAGCGGTAGGAGTCCGGTCGCTGCCAACCTATAAGTGTTGCAGTATATCAATAATATGGAACAACATCAGTGATATGGCAATTTCGTATCAAATTATCGAAGTACCTGTGCTTCCATCGCTCATCTATCGTCAGCAGCTCTCCAGGGCCCCGTGGTCGAAACACTCCTAGCTCCGTCTGGTGCTCGATGGATAAGAAGCTGCGATGCTTCTTGTCCATGGCAGGGTCTAAAAGCTCGGGGGTCGCAGGGTCAACCATATCTGCATTTGAAAGACATGTACATTAATACATTGTTAAATAAAGACAGTAATAATATACTTTGAATGCAAATTAACTATATCACTATATGCATCATTAACGAATATTAAAATGGTACAAAACGAGCACAACGCACCATAAAACTCACCTAGACAACACGTGCATCACCTGGTGCATTTTTGGAACAATACTTGTACTTGTGACCTATTTCATTGCACTGACTGCATCGCTTCACCCTAGGGCCAGCCTCAGATTCATCCATATCGTTGCGAATCCGACGAGTTTGTCTTCGGCCCGGTGTGTTCTTCATCTTTTCCAAATCAGGCACATATATTCTTGTAGGCCCTGGATTACTTGAAAAAGTGTCAACAATGTCGTAACCATACAGGTCCTGGTTTCAGGTGTTGAGTATTTGATCTTTCATAAAATACTTTGACACATATTGCCTGGGAAGCATATGGTGCTCCGTACACACAGCTATGACGTGTGTATAAGCTTTGTGGAGTAATTGTGGCTTCTGAAAACTACAGATGCATGTCCCACTCCTTAGCACACACTCTTGAACATGCCGCTCACGTCTACCCCCCCTCCGACCCTTATCCCGGCACAGGACACTGAACCTGTGCTCCGGAGTGCCCTCTTGATTTGCGCGATGCATGTGGGCCTTCTTATTAGCCTTCTTCATGTACTCACATAGCATCCGTTCGTAAAGCATACGATTGTCCTTCATTACAACCTTAGCAACTGCATACCGATCAATAAAGTACTTACAGGTCCCATGCAAAATGCCTTCTACAATTTCAACTAGTGGTAGGGACCTCATTCCTCGCATGACCCAGTTATAAACCTCTGCAAGATTTGTAGTCATTACTCCGTACCTTGCACCACCACTATCGTACAGCAGAGCCTATTTTTTATTTGGCTCGTTACGTATCCACTGTGAGAAGCTCCTAATAGATGAGCCTGATCTCCTGACAATCTGCGGAGTATCGGTTGAAAGAGGTCCGAGAGCTATTGGTTCATCACTGTTAGGTGCAGCCTCCGCAGTTTTTTTTAGAGTCAGTTTATCAAGTCTTGCCCAAAGTGCATTGAACTTACGTTGCTGGTTTTGACTGCACAACTTCTTAAAAAGCTTCATTAACTCTTTATTTTTAAACTGTCTGTAAAAGTTCGCACCCATATGGTGCATGCACCACCTGCTTTTGAGGTCGGGCCACTGTGCTGCTACACCCCGTCGCACGCTACCATGTTGCATATCCAGCACAGCCAACAATAATCCTGCATGTCTATCATAAATGAGACACACATCTGATCGGTCAAGAACAATTGCATGTTTAACCCGCTCTAGGAACCAATACCAGCTGTCCCCGTTCTCACTCTCCACGAAAGCAAACTCTAGTGGCAGGACTTGGTTGTTACCGTCGACCCCAATTGCAAACAAAATCTGCCCTTTGTACTTCCCAGTCAGGAATGTTCCATCTAGGCATATGATGGGTTGGCAATATCGAAATGCTTTGATAGTTGCAGCGAATGCAAAGAAAGCACGCTGCAACACTCTTTTTCCGCTGTACTCCACATCAGTAGAGGGGTAATACTTGATATCATAGTAGCTGCCTGAATTTCTTCCACAAATTGTGGCTAATTGACGAGGTAGATTGTGATATGAATCTTCATATGTTCCGAACCTTATCTTAATAGCCTTTTGTTTCGCCCTCCATGCCTTCACATAGTTTATTGTGTACTGGAACCTTTGCTCAACAGCACGGATTATTGATCGTGGCTAATACCTTAGGTTGTCCACAATCTCTCCGTACATAACATTTGCAATGAAAGCAGAAGACAGGTTCCGGTGGGCGAACTCTATTTCCTCAATGTGACAATTATGTTCCTTAACTATTGAGCATTGCCAGTAGTCTACCCATTTCTCTCTAAATGCGTGCACCCGCCAAGGGCACTGAGGCACCAAACACTTCACATCGTACTCCCTTTTACTGGATTTAACAACCTTGAAGTGCCTACGAAGAGACAACGACCAGAATTTCACTGCATCAATAACTGCCTCTTTTGTAGGGTACATAGCACCCTGTGACACCTCGTTCTCATGGTACTGCCATGGTGTTCGGTCAGCCTCGCTAACCACCAGCTTCGAAAATTCATGATCCCTCCACTCTGCAGGAATTGGAGCATTACCCTCCTCGTCAGACGAATCCCCATCGGCAAGGCCTTCCTCCAACTCTTCATCCTCCAAATCCATATCTTCAATGATGCTAGGGATGTGCTCCCCTTCATCAGCTACACCCATCGGTTGCAGCTCTGGAACATCACCAACTTCCTCCCTGGACCCGACATTAGCCGCCTCTGATTCATCTTCCATTGCCTCACTTGGTCCTGCTACTGATTCCGCAGAGTTCACCTCATTTTGATCTTTCAGGTACGCCTCAGCTAACAAAACAAGCGGCAGATCACGTTCACAACATATATCTATATACTGCCTCCAAGTTGATGTGGCTTCGATGAGAACAAGCTCACCAAAGTATCCATGACTAGCACGGCTGAGGACAACTTTCAACTTCAGCTCATGTTGCTGCGGATCCAGTTGGAAAAACCGCACAAGCCATTTGCACACACCCACAATGGTCCTCTCATTAGCTTTACTAAGCCCCTTCATGACATGACGAAATCCAGATAGATCTACACCGTTAGGACCGTACCTAATTTCACCCTCAGCATAATATATCTGAAAAATTAATTTATCTACCATCCCTGAAAACACCCGCAAACATAACCAATGTTAAGACAATAAACTATATTTCTAATTATCGGATAAAATTATTTCTAAATGCTATCCTAGGTTCGCAAATTATCATATACTGCTACCTCCTACGTCCACAGGTACAACCCCAATATAGTAAAAATAATATACTAAAAATAATATTCTACATTGCACTGCTATCGTACCATTTTCTAAATAAATTTGACAATTTTCTAAACCCTAGGTCATAAATGTCTAAAACATATGTCATATACTACTACTGCACTAATTAACAACAATAAAAAGGAAAAAAAGACTTACCTGAAATTATTCTTCAAATCCGCGGCTCAAATGCAGCAGGGCTTCGCCGACCTCTCTTCCTCCCCTCTCCTCTCCTCTCTTCTCCTCCCTCTTCTCAACTTTTTCTTTTTTCGGATTATAATGAAATTTTGGCCTATTTTTCGGCCATTTTATAGGAGAGGGCGGCCGGGCGGGCAGCGCAGCGCGGCGAGCGGGGAGGCCCCTTACCGCCCCCTAAGAGGACGGTAAGGACCCCTACCCGCCCTCTCAGGAGGCGGTTAGGGCCTCTAACCACCCTCTCAGAGGGCTGCAGGCGTCTAGTTTTACAAATTCTCCTACGGAGAATCTATTTATTTAAATTTTTAATAAAAAATATAAAAAAACTCTAGATTTTGCTCCTTCATCTCTGTACATAGCAAAATGTTTCACAAATACAAATCTACTGAACGCCTTCTTTCTTTCGGCAAACTTTATAGTTAACAAAAAATATTTTTTCCTGAATTTCCTTATCTGGCAACCATTTTTAGTTTTTGCTAAAATATTGTTTAAAGGTTTTCAAAATTGTTGACAAGTTCATAAATTATTGACATGTTTCAGAAATTACTAAACTAGGTTTAAAAATTATTGAATAAAGTTTCAAAAATTGTTGATATTTTTAGAAATTATTGAAATAGGGTTAAAATATTGTTGAACAAAGTACAAAAAATTGTTGACATTTCCAGAAATTGTTGAACTAGGGTTAAGAAAATGTTGGACAAATTTTAAAAAATTGTTGAAATTTTTTAGGAATTGTTGAACTAGGGCTAAGAAATTGTTGAAATACGTTTAAAAAGTTATTGAACAAAGTTTAAAAACTGTTAATATTTTTAGAAGTTGTTGAACTAGGTTGAAAATTAGTTGTTAGATTTCAGAAATTGTTAAACTAGGTTCCAAATTAGTTGAACTAGGTTTTAAAAAAATTGAACTAGATTTTGAAAATTGTTGATATTTTCAGGAATTGTTTACTAGGTTATAAAATTGTTGTCTTGTTTTAAGATTGCTTTTAAGATTGCTGAATCAAGGTCCAAATTTTTTGGAGAGGTTTAGAAATGTTGAGATGAGTATTCACTAAATATGGATAAAAAGGCCCAACTAGTGTGGCAAACCGAGTAGTTCGCAACACAAAGAAACAAGCCCAGTTGGAGTTTCCTCTTCAGCCTTCAGAAAAGGGAAAAAGGCCCGCAGACGATGAAACAATGCAAGAAGCCCGCTTCAGGCGCAAGAGCGTTTCTACTGCGCTGAGGAGGCATTAAAAATTTGAACTTATATATTTTCCCTTGCTTTAAGAAAAGGGTATTTATATGATTTGTGAATCTATAACATGCAATATTTCTCTTGTTGTTTTTCCCATGATCTGGAAAAATTTGTATAAAATGATTTTCCTTCGGCCAGCATCCAGTACATGTGCACAAAGAATTGCAAACGTGCACTGAACACAAGAAGACACACCTTGGATTCTTTATCCTAATAAACAGTAACAACAATGAATTCGTTGCGCATGCTGACGAAACGAAATTATGAGCTGATCTTCACATATCGTAGCTGCAGAAAACAGAGGTTCATTGGTTGGGATGGCGGCGATGATGAGCCCTCGTGATGGTAGGGTTCATTACTCGATAAGCACCGGATAAAGCCCATCAAACATATCATATTCATGCCCGGCACGCCAAGTCCTGGAACAAGGAGACACGCATGATGCGATCAGCTGGGGTTTTGTTCGGACAACAATCTCAAGGCGAACAAGTATATGCATCAGCATCACATTATTGCGCTGACAAAAAGGAGATCACCGATGGATATGGCACTTCCTCTTGTGATTTTGAAACGGACCTCGGCGATCACATTATTAGGGTCCCATTTTAACGGTGCGATTTATTGTTGGGTCTGCGTGTCAGTGACTGTTTGTTGCGATTTATAACATGAGTGGTTTGCAAGGAGGAGAGGACATGCGCCCACGGTTGGTCTCCAAATGCAGGTGTCTGTTGCTGCAGGGTGCAATGCAAGGGGCAGCAACTGCCCTAGCAAGCAAAAGGCTGGGAAGGGGACAAAAGCTGCATGCAGGTGATTATTGGTTGGTTACAGTAGTAGATGGTCCCAAAACGTACACTTTGGAATCGGTGATCTGGTTACAAACTTTCACTGATCGGGTCAACTGGTAATTTGATAGAGACGGTTGGTGCCTCATGTTCATGTGGGGCAACAGGCGGCGTCCAGGTTGTTGCGTTTGAAGTTTTTGAACCGATGGAACTCTCATGCTCTGAGGTGCTCCTCTGATCATTTCTTCCAGTTGAGCAACGTGACTTGAAAAAGCCTACACTTCTTGTAGTATATTTTTCGGCGGTCCGCTTCTATTCTTTACACGTGTAAAGAGAACCTATAATTGTGGGAGAGTGTTAAAGACTTAACAACTTAAGATTGTAGATGAACCTGTGTTATCGTCTAAAACTTAAGACTTAACAACTTGACTGCACCATGCAGGCAAGCATGCAAACGGACGAGGATATATCCAATGCGATTCAGTGCATGCCGTGCGGCCTCAACCAAATAAAGCCATCACATGAGCACAGCCTGGCATGTCACCTGCCTTCTTCTACCTTCCCCCTGTTAGCACTTGAAGGCCGTTACAGACGCCGTCTCACTGTCCTGCCAAGAAGTCAAGAACGGAAGACCAATGGTGAGTGCCACCGAATCAGGAACTCGATGATAAACGCCTAGCGCCTTGGCATGGAGTACAGCATGTTTCTGTAGAGCATTGATTTTGATTACATGGCCATTTCCGGTTTATTGCACTACATATTGTTATTATTTAGGGTTCAAGGGGCTTAAGCTGCTAAACACGGGGAATTTTCGCTGCCACAAAATATGAAGGAATTTCTCTACAATGGCAACTCCAGGCAAAGATTTAGATCAGAGTATTTCAGAGTTACTGGCAGTACAAGCTTTGTATGTGACAATTCTTGGTCATTTATTGTTTGTTGAAGTATAAATAAATTGTCTATATTTCCTTATTAACTTAGTCTTTTGGTGAGTTGATTGGTGTATAGTAGCTTAATATGGTATTAAGATCAGAGGTCTCGTGGTTAAATCCTGGTGGACGCAATTAAAATAAATAAAAATTGCAGCATACTTCTATTTTCACGTTTGAGGTCTGAGGGAGCCTCCACGTGAGGATGAGTGTTGAAGTATAAATAAATTATCCACTTTTCCGCCATCAAGTTAGGGTTTGGATGAGTTGATCGGTGTATAGTAGCTCAATATTTATTTGAATCAACATTGTAGGAAAAAAGGATTTAGTGGATTAGTTCTTGATGCCCTTTTCCCAAGTTCACCACCAGATTCAGATTCAGTTGCTTTGAAATGAATTGGTGCCCTTTTGTGGCAATTTACAAATTGGAAGTGGCTTGAGATAGAAGGAGCTCTGATCAAAGCTGACACAAGCTTTTCACCTGGTCACTGATGAGCCTTCAAAGCTGCATTCCCATGTACGCGCGCCACTCAGGCTTGACGCCACCTTCACCTGTATGGCTCCCTAGATATAGCATGTCTGTCCAAATTTTCCTCAATTTGCATTCTAAATGAATGAAATCTCCTCAAGCAGGACATGAACCTTCCCTAATCTGTACTCAATCAGTTAGGATTTCGCACTAAATCGGGCACGGATCAGATCCACCCTGCTAATTCAATACTTCCATGTTCCAGCCTCCCAGTTGTACCAAGGAACGGAACAACGGTTGTCGTAACAGAAATGGCAACAGGATTCATAAGTCACAAGCTCGGACCACAGGATCAAGTGCTGCAAACGCATCGCAATCAATTCACAACCACACCTGGAAGCCGTAATCAAGTTTTGCGAGTACTATTAGAAGCTGTGATAAGCAACAGCTTGATGGGAAATGACAATGCTGTTAATGGCCAATGCAGATGAAGAAAAGCTTTGCATCCCCAAAGGCAAACAACATTCACGTTATAGTCTCAGTGGTATCATAGAGTGATGTAGCAATAGTACGAATTTTTTAAATATTATTTATTTGTACAGAAATAATTAAAAATGATGAAATTTCAAAAATATTACCTAGTCACCAAATGAAAAAAAGAAAATCATTCTATCGCCATATGGTTGACAGAAAACCAATTTTTGTCAAAATGTATGGCGAAAATAGGAGGCCCACGACGGCGGAACCTTCTCTCACCTATTTTCTCCAAACAGTTGATGGAAAATTCAACTGTATGGCGATAAAAACTATTTTCACTATACCGTTCAACAAAAACTGGCCCATTCAACGACAAAACTTGAAAATTCCTTGTAAATTGCATAAATTATTTTATATTTTATTGTATCCGTGAAAAAAATTTGCTTATTTTTTTATGTAAAGTTGTGCAAGTACGTGTTTGATTGCATAAATTATTTAATGTTGCGCAAGCTCATTCATATGCAAAAATCCAAAAATATACAACATACCGGACCATATTTACAAAAATAGATAACATGATAGAAATTATTTGCTAATTTAAATGCATATTTAAAATACCTAATTCACCATATAGTCTAAAAGGCTATGGACAGCCTTAATACTTAGCTATGTTTGAACATGGACAATTTAAAGTGTAGCGCTCTTCCTAAAAATCATGTGTGTGGTTCAGCTAAAACAGATTCTGAACTGTCCATTAAAAAAATTGGTAAGGTTTAGACCTCAAATGATAATTCTTTTTGCTCCCCGATTCATCTAAGTATTACTGTTATAGTACAAATTGTAACATATACCAACATTCGAAATTGTATAGTTCCAATTCTATGACGCAAATTGTAACAGATACCTAAGCATAGCTATTGAATACCTAGATCATCTTAGTGGAAGAATGACAATTGTGCGAGTCAATGTTATTAGGGTAAGATAGTTGTCATCTCCAATGTGATGATAGGAAGTTGTAAGGATGGGTACCAACAAATCCACCATTATCTTCAGGATCATCAGTGTCCTCCGGAGATAGAGAACTCGGAGGGAGGGTCGTTGTCATCTTGAGCTATCACGGTAGGAACACGTCATATTTCCTTATTGGTTGTACACCATCTCTATGTGTGTGTGACCATCCTCTTGCAGTGTTCCTTAAACCTTCTCCTATATTGTTGCTAGAACGTCGAGGCATTGGTAGCATGAAATTATCATCCTCATCGTCCTCATCATTTTCTAGTTGAATAGTAGAGGGCACCTATGTACTCCTTAGGTTCGCTGATTTTTGTTATCTTCTACGTGAACCAGGCATCGCACCCCCGCCGAAGAGCATATACATCATCAAGAAGTTTAGGATGTCTTTGTTGATTAACTCTGCGTCTTTCGGGAATACATAACGCAAAAAGGAGCATTCGAATCAATGGAAAAAAGATAATTAGGGTGTTCAAATAGAAAATGACAAATATGAATGTGGGATGCATACTGGTCGGGCAACATCACTATCCTTCTTTGCCTCCTAGAGAAACCTAGCATAGAAGAATGGTCGGCTAGTTCGTACACCCTGAGATACCTTTGACGCCACTCGTGCAAGAGGGCCATAAGGTCATTGGTGGTTACATATTGGAGCGGAGTAGTTAACACAGAACAGAAGGGTCTTGCATGCAATTTGGATACATCTTGGATTATGTTGTTCTCCTTGAAGGGATCATCCTTCCCTTCACGCACAACCTGCAAGGAGGCATTAAGTGCTATATCAATTGTTGCAGGTGTATATGGAAAGTCTGTACTAGAAGAACCCGCCATAGATTTATTGATCCTTGACTGGAACATTTTGGCTCTGCACCAAAGCACGAACCCCTGATTATTTAAGAAATATTAAATAAGTATTAAATATCATAATTAATATATAATAGTTCGTAATAGATAACTAATAAATAAAGTTATGTGCCATAATTATTTTACAAATATTAAATAAATTAAAAGTAATTACATTAATAATAAAGTGAATAAGATATAATAGAGATGATTTATCCATTTATTTGATGTGTTTCATTCAAATTAAACTTTATGGCACATATTCAAATTCAATTTTGTGCAATTACTTGTCTGATTGCCATCTATATATTTTATTTGATATAAATTGTGTGAGTAAAATTCTGAATGAAGGTGGGAGGATACAAAATATAATTTTTTAAACAATATAAGGTGTGAAGCATAATTATCGCCAATGCATTTTGATTTTTCCAATAGAACTATCACATGTTCATAAGCTCATTGAACACGTTAGTCCCTTAATCATTTTTCATTAATCATTCAAAACCCACACTAGCTCTAGATGCACTTTCAGATAGTACCATAGTAGAATAAGATAGTAGCATCATAGTAACTAAACTACTCTCTAAACTAGCAGTCTGAACTAATGAAATAGAAAAGTACTCCCTAAACATAGACTACTCCTGACCCCTATCCCGACCCCTACCCTGGGCCCTACCTCTGGCACACTTTCGCCTATATGCTGACACTGGAACATCGGCCTCCTCCTCCTCTCAGGGATGCCCGTAGGCGGAAGGTGTGTACCAATCAGGCTCATGTCACTCACATCTGGCAACTAGAGAACATAGCTATCTTCCACCTCCTGCTGGGTAGCCTAACTGGATGGAGGTGCACCGTACAACTATGATGAATCCATCACTTCAGAGGCCCCTACAAAGTCAAAGAATAGGTTCCCGATGGAGTGCGGTGAACTCCCAGAAACATGTGTGGTTGTATCGATGCGGATCATACCTACATTTATATCGTGCAGAAACAAGTGAGTATTGGCACAGAATGTGTAATAAATCAAATATTATTGAATAAAGAGTCGTGGCATACCTGGCGTAGGAATAGACACAGGTGTCGCAAAACCAAAGCCCCCTGCCTTGACAGGTCGCGGAGGCTGAGGACTATCGTAGCCATGCCCGGTCCATTCAGAGCCTCCTGTGAACTGGTGGGCGGCCCATCCAGAGCCTCCTGCCTGCAAACTTGCTCGAATCGATACCGGATGGACCGTTATGGATTTGACAATTTGCATAGGAAACTCTAAGATTTCTAGCGTTTAACATAATTACAGCCTAAAATAAATATATCAAACAAAATAACAAGTTAATTAAACTTACATAGATATATAACAACAAGTTGCTAAGATTGCATAAATCTAAAATAATATTACAAAGAAAAATTTACCTACAAAATATTTATTTTACTCTAAGACTTATAGCGTCTGGCATATCTATGTTATGACAAAATATTTATTTTACTCAAAAAATCTCAAACTAAAAAAATTACCTTGTCAGGGAGCGGAGGCTAAGGGCTAGTGTAGTACTGGTGGCTGAAGGCGGAGGAAGGTCGTGGGGGCCTCAGCGTGGAATGCGGGATCGACGGCTTGCGTACAACGATGTTGGGCTGTCGGCATGATGTACTCCACGATATACCAGCCTTTGGTGGCCATACGGGAGAACGCTTCAATGATATCATCGATCACCATACCACATGTGCCATACTCATGCAGTCTAGTAGCTAAACTCGTTGCCTCCTCATGAATCTCTCTCCAAAAGTCGGACTGTCGTACACAAGAAATCGTTAGCACTAGTTGTTATGTGAATGTAAAAATCAATAAGAATTTGAACATTTCACATACCACAAGGTGTAGCGCCACTCCTGCGTGTCCTGGGTAAAGGGCAGCAGTGCTAGCGGAGGGTTGACGTGGTGGGTCCTTGACACGAAGGAGACGTGTGCGAGTCCGTATAGTGTACCACTACAGATACTGCTGGTAACTATAGGCATCGTAAGGCGCACCAAACTCGATCGTTGGCCTATCGATGTCATCACCAGCGTACATCTCTGAGGTGTAATGCTTAGGCACCACGAGTGGTCATCCAACCTGAAAGCGCTCGAAGGACCACAGCTAAAGCAGTAGAGGCATACCCATCAAATTGGACGTGTTGCATGTCCTCACGCAGGCGTCGCACTTGACGCGGTAGGTGGCGCAAAGAACGGTCGAACCCCAAGATACCTGAGGCACGCCGACGACTTCTGCGTCAGCAATAGCACGAGTATCGGCTATCCAACATGCGTGCACAGTGTTGCTGTGGGTGGAGGTGAACATCACCCAACCGAACAACCACAGCAGGTAAGTCTCTAGGTGTCGGGAAATCTGGTACTCCGTGGGATCCTCGGCCATCCTATCCACCTGTATAATTCGATTGATTGTAATTATCGATAATAAATGGACAAAGCACCTGCAATATGAAATTAATGAAGCAATAAAAAATATTACTAACCCTGAACTGCTCCAACCACTGCTTCTTGGGTCCATGCTTCTGATGCACCGCAATGGGCAAAACGTATAGTGGCTCAGGAAGAACTCCCTGAAACCTCTCAAACAAGTCCTGCTGCCAACTAGCTTGAGTGACTGAAGGACCGATCGGTTCACTAGAAATTGGTAACCTAGTCAGCATGAAGACGTCTTGCAATCTGACTGCCATCTCCCCAAACGATATGTGAAACGTGTGTGTCTCCGGCCTCCATAGGTCCACCAAAGAAGAAATAAGGGGACGATCAAATGGGAACCAACGTGACCACTCCAACTGGACCTCGTCCTCGTGACCCTCAGCCACCTGATGCGACCCCGCATCCTCATATGTGAGCTGAATCATCCGTGCAAGCAAAAGAAGTCTTGTGTGACCAAACTTGCAAATACATGAGCTGATTAGTTACAACAAATTAAATATTGTTGCATGCAAATTGAACCATGTGTACAACCTGTTGAACCACTGGGGGTGAAGTCGCCAAGCCGTCTTTGGCGCATGGATCTAGAACACAGGCATACTCGAAGGGCCATGCGTGGCCCATAAGAATCCACGATGACAGTCATCCACAGAACGGTCGAGAAGCTCATACGATGGCTCCATCCCTGCGAAAAAGGAACAACATATAACACATAGTTCTTCTATATTGATGACCACATAATTCAGACATCAACAAAACAAATCATACACAAATAACTTCATATGACAAAGAGAACATAAATAATACACAAATAATATCACATAGTTTTTACATCAAGAACATATGACAAAGAGAACATAAAAAAAATACACAAATAACTATAGAAACACATAGTTCCTAGATAGCATATCCATTATGGTCTACCCCAATCTCGTGCACTGCTTGTGAGGAACCATCCAAATAGTATTCTAATTAATTATTCGAACGATCATTTTCCATAATCACGCCCACAATGATTAACCAGAATCCCACCCTGGTAGTCCCGGCATGTGTTTACTTCCAGGATCGGAACACACACCTTTACAACAAGCACATCATCACAAGACATAATAAAGAGCAAGTAATTAAATTAAGTTACAAGTCTTTAAGCAATTTTAAACTTTACAATGAAATACATAAAATGGCATTGTTAGAGTAGCTTTGCAGCGGAATAAATTACATAACAACACAACATAGTTAGCGCCATTGCCCTAAGGTGCCACCCCAAAAGACATATCACGAGTAGATGGCACTACTCCTGCCTGTCGCCAACATCGACGGGCGTAAAATAGCCAAATACTAGTTCTTTCTCACCTGAAAAGCAAACAAAGCACGTGAGTATGAAGGTACTCGCAAGACTTAATCCATAGTGGATACTTATAATAACCCGACTCCAAAGAGAATGCAATTGGATAAATTAGCAAGGGCTCAGCCACCAGATTAAGTAATTTCCTATTAAGTGTCTAAGTAATATCATAGGGGCAGACATATTAGCATATCTCTATCGTAAACTATGAAGTTACCATGTGCACTGAATCCATGAAACTCTCCAGTCCATGTCAGCACCACGTTTTCATTCAAGTAAAATTGTGACACATATACTGAGGTTCCCACACCTACTTGTGATAATGCAGCCAGCAAATGAGAACATGGGACATGTAAAAGCTTCGGTTTGTTGCAGGAGCATTTGTATCATCCATTAAAAACTTGGCATAGGTTCACCTCAGGAGTGAAAATTCTAGTATCGCTCCCCATTCCTCCTTTTGATCTCAAGGTTATTTCGAAGCAGTGCTCATTGATGCCCTTGTTACGAACCATATATTCTACTGATTTCTCATTCTTCTTTTGCAGGTACTCCATTATCCATTGGGCATACAGTATATGCATTGTTGTATAGTGAGTAACAGTAGCAGCAATAACATGCCTCTTCTGGTAGTAACCAATCATGCCATACAACATTCCCTCAACGATTGCAACAACAGGGAGTCCACACTGCCCTCTGATGACCCAATTGTAAACCTTTACTATGTTGGTAGTCATGACGCCATATCTACCAAAATACATCAAGAATAAGTACCACTTCTCCTTTGGCTCTGCCTCAATCCAGTGCGAGAAACATTTGATGTTTCTTGCCGACCTTCTCATATTAGGAGGGTCAATACCTTCTCCAAGAGGTGGCATCGCCTCTGGTACAGTGTCATCATCATTAGGCGGCTTCTTATTTCTCTCCTATATGTGCGTTCTTGTGCTATTATCCAAATTCCTTCCACAAAGCATCAAACTTAGGACTTTGATTCTTGCTGCACAGCCTCTTAACATGTCCATAGATGAATTGCTCTTGAATTGCTTATAGAAATTTGCTCCCATGTGACGCATGCACCACCTGTTCTGCAGGTCAATCCATAGGAACGACTCACTTGAATCCTCTTGTAGTGTCTTTATAGAAGATAAGATCCTAGCATGTCGATCGTGTATGATGCAAACGTTAGGTCGACCAAGGACAACCCCAACCTTAAGATTCCTAAAAAAGCAAAGCTAGCTCAACCTGCTCTCACCCTCTACAAACGCAAATACCAAAGGAAGTATCTGGTTATTTGCATAAACACCAATTGCAGTGAGAATCTAGCCTTTGTACTTCCTAGTCAAGAATGTAACATCCAGGCAAAGCAATGACGGCAATACTGGAAGGACTGAATACACTAACTTAAAGAAAAAAAATCATGTTGGAAAATCCTAGGCTGGCTTTCATCAAGTTCAATCTCCTTGAAAGCGGTGTATGTGACAAAATTTCCATCCTTCAGAATTTCAAGCACACGGGGTAGGTTGCAATAAGAAGCCTCATATGTACCTCCACCGCTTCTCCAAGGCTTTCTGCTTCACATGCCAAGCCTTTTTATAAGTAATCTCGTATTTTAACTATCGTAATATTGCTCGTTGGATGAACAAGCATTTCATGTCTTGCTTCTGAATGATTTCAATGCACAATTCATTTGCAGCTAGTGCAGTAATGATGTTGCGGTGCTTTCGACCAACATTTTTCAGCATACAATTGTGCTGAACCACTCTAGAGGCTACCCAATGGGTTGAATACTTTGGCTTGTATGCATGAACATAAAAGCTGTATTCAGGAGTTCTACACTTCACACTATATTTTTCTGGGCTTGAGACAACAACAAATACCTCTTTGTGTGATATCACTGCCCACCGTACCACTGTATCCTTCAATTCAAACCGATTGAGGAACACCTGATTTAGGTGAACCATACTCTTAAGGGGAATCATTGTTCTTCATAACTTGCATCCTCGTTTTGTCAGGCATGTTCAATTCTTCTGGGATGATAGTATTAGAACACTCATCGTCTTCATCATCACCATCATCATCTACATTTACAGATTCAAATAAAGCTTCTTCCTCATGAATTGTATTATGTTCTACGTTCTCGAACTTAACAATAATTTCTTCAATTTCCTCCCTTGCATCAGCATGATGCTCCTTAACCTCTATCGTGTACCTATGCACAACAACCTCTGCCTTAGACATCTGCCTTTGTTCAACTTTCTCTATTGACACTGCATGCCCGTGTGTATCCTCTTCTTCTACTGGTGTCATTGTACTGCTACTATCATATGCTTCTCTTGGATATGCTTGCACCAGGATATTGAACTCAGCCTGACGTCGCCTGCACCACTTTAACCATTTCAACCACTTGTACGTCTGATACACCGGCTTTAACTCTAAAAAACTAAATCTGACGTACGAGTCCACATGCATTGCACTGTAACAGAATAAATCTAAGGGTCCGGCTGAGAATATTGGGTGAACCATATTTTCATCTCCTTCATTCTTATACCCTCAGGGTTTGGATGCTCAAGGATGATAAATGAAAAATTACTCAAATCAACACTAGATGGACCGTTACGGATTTGACCATTTCCATAGAATACTCTAAGATTTATAGGGTTTGACATAAATACGACCTAAAAAGTATATCAATTAAATTACTAACTTATTTTCCCTATTAATTAGAAATGAAAATAATTACATTCATACAATGCGACTAACTTAAAATTGCCTAACGTAATGGTCAATTATTTTCCCTAAAATGTGAACTACTATAGTCTTTGTTGCCTAAAATCTAATCAATATTACAGTCCTACATCTAAATCGGAGATAACATAATTAAATAAACGTATTACAAGAAACAACAAATTGCATATATTTAATTCTAAATAAATTACTAATTAATACCATTTTACATTATGAGCCTTGCGAATTTTCAAATACATAATGTTCATTGAATTTTAAAACTTGAATAGAAATACTTCTGTGGTGCATTTGTTTTTTATGCCCTCTTTGTTTTATTGTTTTCTGTTGCACCACTAGTCCATACGTCAAAATAATCCAATAAATATCATAGTTTAGTGTAAAGAACATATTATTACAATCCAATAATATAATCTAAATACATCATCTTAATTAAAGTGCTGAGATCTAATATTCTACGCACATATATTTTATTTTCTTAACCTAATACTCCAAATAACCTAATACAAATATTTGTACCTAAAATCTACAATAACAAAGGAGAAATTATTTTCTAATCCATAATTAAATCTTACATACATATAAAGTGAAATACATATATCTATAAAATTACAAAGGAATTTTTTTACCTTGCTCTTCTCCTTCCTCCTCTCCTTCTCCTTCCTCCTTCCTTCCTTCTTCTCCCTCATCCTTCCCACCTTCTCCCTCCTTCTTCTTCTTCCTCTTTTCTCTTCTCTCTCTTCCCCTCTCTCAACCGACGTCGCCTCCTCTACTCACGTGGTCACACCCCTCGGTGGCGAGGCGAAATGAGAACCGACCCGTCGGCTGACGTAGGAGAAAGAGTTCACGAGATAGGGGCAAGGAGTTTTCAGCCAACCGTTTGGTGAAAACTAGTTTTCCGTCAACGCTTTAGTGAAAACTTGTTTTCGTCCAATGGTTTGGCGACAATAGCCTAGAAATTGCCACCGGGACACCTCACCTGCCGCGAGGACACCTTACCTTTTTTTATCATACGGTTTAGCGAAAATAGGATTTTAACCGAACGGTAGGAAGAAAATTTATTTTCGCTAAACCGTTGGACGACTAGGTAATATTTTTGAAATTTCTTTATTTTCTGTATTATTTCTGTAATTTTGGTAAAAAAAACTAATATTTTTTAAAAAAAAATTGCAATAGTACATCCCTGATTATGCTGTGATCTTGAGATATCACTTTCACAAGTTATTACTGGATATAGTATGAGAAGGGCACATTCAATCTGAGAAGTACAATGAAATAGAATGATACGGTTGTGTGTATCTGTCGATACCGAGGCTCGAATATTCACATTCCATTATATAAAAAACAAGGAAATGCAATGAGAGAAAGAAATTTGCATGTTAGCACCACAATAACAAGTGCATGCATGGAGAGGAGTGGAAAATCAGTGAGTTTATACGTAGAGCAATGAGTTAGGCTGTAGCAAATTATTGTTCTCATCTACCTAAAAAGGACCAAAAATGGTACTACATTCACTGATTGCTAATGAATATTTACTGTATATGCTTTACCAACTTGCTCAGTTGTTATGATCAGATATTCAGATGAGCAGCGTAGCTATGAAACATACGGGTGCCCTGGTGCATAGTAGCACTCAACAGTACATGTCAGTACGCATAGCAGGTTGTATCCATGATGGAAATCATATCTTACCGACGTAACAGATTATCTGCTATAGTGCTTCATTAACCGCAGAATCACTATAATAAATTGCTACAGTAAATCACCGATACTCATATTACTGTAAATTTTGGTGAGGATAGCGTCCATCCATGATTGATTTCAGTCTTGAAATGCGCAATCCTTGTATACATGGTGTATCAACTGTACTTTCTAAGAAAACAATGCCAAGAATTGGAAAATCTTTCAGAGAAGGTAAGGTTAGCATGAACAACTACTAACCTCATATCATATTATACTCCCTAAATTAATGGCTAATGTTATACCTTTATGTAATAGTGACAGTATCTTAGCTTTCCTGATGTGCTTTTAGCAAAGTCCCATGCTGACGAAAAACAATGACTGACTTAATATTCATCGCCAGAACACTCCATATGCTAGAATCAACAACTAAACATAGGAGCAACTTTGTGACTTAATAGCAATTCTGATTAGTTTATCTAATCACCGAAATATCAGGCTGCGGTAGGTTGGCCTGTGGGCGCCCGGATTTTCCATAGTTTTTATGTTAATTCCTAGAGGAGCTTATTTGTTTCTTTATGTATTATAACAATCGTAAGAAATGTTTTGCTTCAATGCTTCCCCTACTTAAATGAAAGAGCAGTGCTCCTGCTCATGGTTTTTTTTTTAATGCCATCATGTACACGATTGATGCAAAATTACTAGGTAAGAAACCTCTTTTCAGACTGCTTGACACAAGGATTCAACAAAAGTATGTACAACCGGAGCTAGAATGAGCATCGTTCCAGTAGACAAAGCTCTATATTTCATCTATGAATTGATCGATGGTCTCATGTGCAAAATGCACAGGAACAAAACGGAAGGGGAAAAATGAAGAAACCCAAACAAAAACAAGTACCCTTTGTTGTTTCATATCACTTGTACACTATGGAACAGAGTAGAAACCTGACCTTGGGCTCTACTGAAGCTGCCACTCCACACAATCATCAAAGTCTAGACTACTCGAGCAGTCAAGTAGCGCGTTGTGCTGCTGCTCGTACCGGCAGATGTAATTCAGCCCGACAAGCAATTCGCAGATCACCGCCTCAGTCTTCTCCCGATCGGCGAAATACAATGTCTGCAACAGCAACACATTCCCCTTCAACACAATCTGCTGCTGCTCAAAGTTCCTCTCAGCCTGCCACCGGATCATATTGTGGGCCATCGGCGCAAGCCATGCCAATGTCTTCTCAAGCGTCTCCCTCCAATCGTGCGCGAGGAACGCATCATAGATCGCCATGTTCTTAACATATGTCCTCAGATTCTTCCTCAATGCCGCCTTCAAACTCGAGGGCAACATCCGGTACAGATCGTCCCGTGCCTCCTCGCCAACAAGATGTGGGTACCGGAGCAACTTCTCGATGATGATGATGATGTTTGCATAATGCGCTGCAAGGGCCGACCCGCCAACTGTGGATGGCGCCGCAAGTGATGTCACCGTGCTCTTCGGACCAAACCGCACCCTTGTGCCAATCTTGCCGCTCTTGGCTGTCGTTGAGGACACCCCCTGCTCGCCACTCAACGGTACCAGCATCCCTGACTTGATCTTGCTGATGCAGCTGGCATTTTCCAGGAACTCATCCTCAAACCCATCCTTCCACGACACCGAGCTACTCAAGCTCAAACACTCCATGAACATCTTCCCTGGGCTTGCTCCGCAATTCGACCGAAAATTCACTGAGCGTGGCATATCAACATCGACTATGGCAATTGGCCCTGACTTGGCATCACCGAGATTGGCTCGGACAGGACCTGAATTCGCTGTAATTGGACCGGAAATCTGCCGGCTTTGGTCACATTGCCGTGACTCCCGGGTAGTGGCCAGCAAGTCGAGCCCGAGCATCGGATCGCCGAACACAAGGCGGATGCGGTCGTAGATGGCGCAGACGGCGCGCGCGAGCAGGAGCACGGCCTTGTCGTAGCCCCAGTTCCAGAGCGACGAGTCCCTGAGCCGGCGCACGTCGTGGCGGCGCCACCGCGTGCGCTGCTCCAGCGCGCGGCGGGCCTCGTCGGTGGGGAGCTTCCGCGCCGTTTGCTCGAGCTCGGTCAGCACCTCGAGCTCCGCGTAGAGCGCGGCGGTGGCGGCCGCGAGGCGGTCGAGCTTGCGGACGAGCGCGGCCGCGTCGGACGGGGAGGCGACGGCGAAGGCAGCCGCGGCGGTGCCGGAGCGGCCGGCGAGGAGGTCGGCGTAGACGTGGTCGAACCCCAAGAGCGCCGGGAGCGTGCACCGCCGCCCGAGGCGCGACGCGACGGCGGCGACGCGGTTGAGCGCGTCGAGCTTCTCGGCGAGCGCGAGGGCCAGGAGCCGCGCGTCGTCACCGGGGACGAGCGCGCGCACGGCTTGGGAGCCAAGGCAGATCGGGCCGAGCAGGCGCGCCGCCTCGGCGTCAGAGAGCGAGCGGTAGAGGTTAGCGGCGCGCGACATGGCGTTGGCCACCTCGAACGACAGGATGCCCACCCTGCCGTCCTCCGCCGCCTCGCCGCCCTTGGCACTAGCTGCCGGCCTCACCTTCTTGGACGACGACGACGACGTCGCCATGGAGAGCACCTTGTGCACGAGCGGCTCCGCCACCATGCCTCCGACCTCCTCGAGCTCTCAACTCAAAGATTTGCCCCCAAACTACCAAAAAAACATGAAAGAAAGAAGCGAAAAATCTACAAAAGATTAAACCTTTGCGAGAAAAATCTTGGCTTTGAATTCAAACAGTCCGGTTTCGTGTCTGACTAGCTATCTGGCAGTGAGCCAGAAGCTGCAGCAAGAGGGAAGAAATAATGGCGGAGCAGAGATGTCACGACTGGAAAGGAGAAAAGAAAAATAGCATTTCTTGGGTGGTGCTCCAAGAAACCAAGATGAAGAAGAAATGTGGAGAAGAACGAGAGGAAGGGGACGAAGAAGAGAAATGAGCCAGAGGAAGCTAGGAAGAGGCTAGTGCTAGCAGTGAGATTTGGATGCGGGCGACGACGCCATTGATGCAGCCACTGCTGGGCGCCCAACTCCTCGCTGGTGGCATTAAATCGCCATAAATTGGAGCGGGAGCAAGGCAACAAAAGCAAGCAGCCGCCGCGGCCTCACCTCGCCAGGCAGGACGGACGGAGCGAGTGATGATGGACTGGTGCAGTGGTTGGCTCGCTCCGGGCGTGTAACTTTCCCGGTGCCTTTTGACATTTCGGGCGTGACGAGAGCTGAGCGTTTCCCGTAGGACTGCCTTGTCAGTGAGGCGGGAGATGGTGCGTAGGGTGGGGCGTCGGTGCGGATGGGTTTTGTTATTGGGCAGAGTAGTCTGCTCTGGGAGGGAGTAGCAGTTGCGTTTGAAAAGCGGGGTGGACTTTGGAGCAAGTAAACTTACCGCAACATCTCCTTTTGCAGTTTGGTCCTCGGATTTCTTAATGTTTTTGCAACAAGATCAAAAATCTAAAATTAGATAATATACATAAATATATTTGTCGAAATAGATAATATATTATCGTATTTACAAATTTAGCATCCATATTCGACGCATCAATTACCAAAAATAGATTTTTGGTACACTGTACACCGAAAAACCCATATTCAACGCACATTATGGCAAATACGGTACTGTAGCCCATATTCGACACATCGTGTACTGAATATCAACCGTATTCGGCATACGGTGTGCTGAATACGGGCTATAGTACCGTATTTACCATACGGTGTGCCAAATATGACCGTGTGTCGAATTAGTGACCGCACGGCAGATAAAAGCTATATTTGGCACATCGTGTGCCGTATGCCGAATATGGTATTGTAGCCTGTATTAAGCACACTGTGTGCCGAATATGAGCTACAATGCCATATTCGACACACGGTGTGCCGAATATGATCAGGTCCATAGTTTTTCGACGTACGGTGTACCAAAATTTTATTTTCAATAAATAATGTACCAAATACGAATGTTAAAATTATAAATACGATAACATATTGTCTATTCAACAAATATGTTCATGTATGTTGTCTAAATTTGTATTTTTTTTCCTCTTTTTTTCCAATTGAATGCATTATATATGTCCTTTTCCGCCGTCTAAAAAAGATATTGGTCATTCTTCCATTCCATTTTCTTAGTTCTTATCAGGTCAACGCCATTCCACTATCAATAAAGATCAGAGGAAGTAGAAAATATTAAGAAAACAACAGATGCTACTGTGTATAACACAATTAGGAAAAGATTTGAGAAAAAGCAAGGGTTTGGGGAACCTTATTGAACCCCAAATATTACGCTAGAAACTTTAAATATTCCATTGAATTTTTCTAGAATTCTAAAAAATGAGTAAAATATGAAATTTATTCGGGATTTTACAAGCATGAGTTTACATCATCATTCTTGACATTCTAATTTTCTCTCGTTTTCTTACTGGCCAAACCGAGTTTGAGCAGACTATGACAAAAAAGAGAACTGTCCATGGTCACTACGGGAATCTAAGGTCTCTTTTAGAATGCGAGATTTTTTTTCCCCATATCATATGAGAACTAAACTGATTTCTGTGAAATTCCAATATTCCAAAACAGGTCTAAAGATATAAGTGCATTTTTTTGTGTGTTTGCCGGAACAGACAACAAAGTAAAATCGACGGAGGGATGAAGATTTTATCTCTATATTACAGCAGATCCTTTTATGCTGCCAACTTGCATTAATAGATAATTGCATCTCTTGGAGGGAATTCCACATTAATTGATGATGATAATTGCAAGTGCAATAGCCATATAGTATAGTATAGTATAGCAGTGTTAAAACACTTGCCCGGTATGGAGACATGATGCTTAAGGAAAAGTTGCGTTTAAAAATTATTATGTGAATGACACGCCGACTAAAATGATGTATCACTCTAAGAAAGAAAAATGCTATAGCTACATGATACAGTTTTCATGGTTTGTTACGTTCTATTCACTGTTTTGCCCAGAGTACTCGGAAAAAAGTTAATTTAGCCTAAGTTTTCCCTAAGTTTTCGGTTAACTAAAATATAATACAAATGGCTGGTTGGTGCATGCGCTGTCGTTGCTTTATTTTTCTTGCGATTGGGTGAAATCTAAGTATGACTTTGTGTTGCTTTTTAACTATGAATATTATTTGAAGTGACTAGACAGTGATATTATAATGACTAAAGTTCGCTACTTAAGGGTAATGAGAGTTGCCGTGCTTTCCTGCGGTTAAAAGCAAAAGATTTTGCCTACAAAGTTAGCCTCAGTGCGCACTATGAATTTGCCTTAGGAAACGTCCAAATTAATATTGCCTTGGAGTTCATCTAGCTTCGATTTTTTGATGTGACTATCTCGCCACAAGATTGGACGCGCCTCCTTCTGCCGGGCACGTCGGCCCCACCTGACCCCTGCCGGCCCACACTCCAGCGGACAGCAGCTCCGGTCCTCAGCGCCACCTTCCAAGTCACGGTGAGCTCCGCGTGGAGCTGCTCCAACATCACCTATCGATCGGGATCCCCTTACTTCGCTCAGTGAAATGCAGCCACCCGCTCCATCCACCATCCAAGCAATTAGACCTCTCCAATCATATTTTCTTCATTTTATTTCATTCTTAATTCTTCTTCTAGTTCCTATTTTTTTATTTTTTCTCATCTCTAACGGTTTCCATTCGAAAGAATTCGTGAACAGATATGAGAGAAAATCTCATCTGAAAAGAATGACTTTGAAGATTCTTTTGTGACAAAAATTATGGAAAAAAACCGTTAAAACGCTGAAAGAAAAAAATCCCTTCTCAAAAAGATTTTGAATCCTAACATAAAACTATTGCAGATGGTCTTACACGGCTCCTCACGTGACCTAGATTGAGACGAGAGTCCTTTCTTCTCCCAACAGTTCCCCCTGCCCTTCAACATCATTAGCGTTTCGTTACGGCACTACACAACCGAAATATACGTGATCGGAAATTTCTTCAGAGCCCGCTGTACGAACGGTCTAAGCTAGTTGAACGTCTTGCATCACAACCGAAAGTTGGTTGTTGCTGTTGAGAGGAGACGTTAATTGGCTTCTCGAAGTTCGCTTGTGTTCAGTAGGATTATGCTACTCTAAATGTCTTATTCTTTAGGTGATTTATAAGAAGAGAGAGTAAAAAATTATTATTAAAAAATAAATTTTCAATACATATATGTGTTACTAGTTTTTTAAGATCTTTTAAATTAATTAATTATGTTATAGTCATCTCAAATTTCTTGGACACCTAATTAATGCCTCGATCTCCCTGGCACGTCGGCCCCACCTGACCCCACCGACCCACTCTCCAGTGGGCAGCAGCTCCAGTGCTCGGGAGTCAGCACTCGCGCCACCTTCCTTCTCCCGGCACCAAAACCAAAAAGCGGCGCGCGCATTCCGTTTTGACTTTCCAGGCCACGGCGATCACTGCGGGCGAGGCGTTTGCTCCGCGTGGAGCCGCTCCACCATCACCGCTGCACCGATTGGCTGCTTCATCAGAGCCACGGGCACTCGAAGATCAGGGTGCAAGGTTAACAAAAATTGCGGCGCAGGATCAACGGTGAGAGCGCTGATTTCTTGCGAATAATGCACACCTGGGAGTAATCTAGTGACGAGAGTTTAGTTTACCTAGAGAGACGATTGCGTTTCATGCGAATAATGCACTTTCGAAAATGAAGGGGCTATGGTAAATCTAGCGATGGTCAAGGATACCAACTAATTAGCAAGGCTACATGCGTATACATCCAAATCCAGTGCTGACATATATCAACATCATTAGCGTTTCATTACGGCAATACACAAACCGAAATACACGTGCCAGGAAATTTCTTCAGAGCGCACTGTACGCACGGTCTAAACTAGATGAACGTCTAGCATCACAACCGAAAGTTAGTTGTTGCTGTTGATAGGAGACGTTGGCTCCTTGTACTTCGCCTGTGTTCAGTAGGATTATCCTGATTCCTTTTGACTTCCACGAACTTGGACACGTGTGAAGGTTTTAGCTGCTTCAAATTTATATACACCAAGCCTTCTGCTTGGATGGTTAGGGGAGATGACTTTATCCTCTAACCATTAGGGCTCAAACACTTCAAGACAGAATTTTATTTGGTAGACGATGTATCCGTCAACAACGAGATATCTTGCTAACTTTGTTAATCTTCAAGCTCTATATATCCGATCTTTAATGGATGTGTGAGTGTGTAAATATAATGATATGATTATATGTGTGTCTATAAATTATACTGATGTTTTAAAAAAATATAGAGATAACTATTGTTATCCTCTCTAAGTAAAAGAACTCACACATATGTACGCGTCTCATATGGCCGGAAACCATCATCTCATATGGTTTATGTGGCATCATAGTTATAGCATTATGCCACTCACAATATCTTATTTCGATATCTAAGAGAAGAGAGAGTAAGATATTACGGTTAAGAAATAAACTTTCAATGTATGCATATGTGTTGCTAGTTTCTTAGATCTTCCAAAACAATTAATTATCCCTTGTCATCTATGATTGTTTAAAGAGCTAGTTTTTTTCTATAAGATATAAGCTAATCTTTTTTATTAATCTATTATTATTCTATACCCTTTAAACGAATTTCCCTAAGAAAAGGGGATGATCTGTGAATTAACCTAACCATTAACTAAAAAAATCCTATGAAATATCATAATAGAAAAGTAGGAAAGACTATTTGCTTTGATCTAGTTATACTTTTCGAGTATACTGATAATTCCAAAAAATTAGATTCTCCCTCCTCTTTAATTTGTTTGCCACGCCAATTTTTTGCATAAGTGCATACCTAATTAACGCCTAAGATATCAGCCAGCTTGGAGCACTCGGAGAGGTAAAAAAACCGCCTAGTGATAATTGTTACACGATTCTAAGCTGGAACTGTTAGAGACAATGGATTCCAAACCGTCTGTGATACTTGGCTTCATAGTTTAAAAAGAAAAGAAAATGTAAAATCTGTCCAAAACAAAATTGTATGATCCGTCAGGTCACCCACAATCAACATGTCTCACTATTTTCCTACTTTTTTTGGCCAGTGTGTCGTCGGGGAATGACCTCGTGCGGGTTATCCAACACTCCTACCAACTAAGCTAGCACGAGTTTCATGCCAAGGATGCTAGTGTTCTAACACATGTTTTTGGTCTGAGCTAGCACATGTTTTAATGCCAGTGATATAATATATATTCCTTTTAACCTGCAAATGATGCGTTTAAATCATACATTCATTTAGCAATTTAAATCACACTTCATTTAACCTTGCTTGTAGTTTTTATCAATTCAATGTACTTAACATATTTAAGATTTGTTAGGAGAGAGACAAAGAGGTTTTCATTGAGCCTCTTGTCTCAGACGGGAAGAGTGGTTCAATGGCGAAGCAAAAGGCTATTAATTCTTGTCTCTAAATAAAAAAAGTGTGTAAGCATATATGGAAGAGAATTTAAACACAAGAAAATTTAGGCTAAGAAGTTAACTGGTCTTTTTATTAATTGACACATAAGAAAGACTAGTTACACACTAACACTAACACTAAGCCTACGCTAGCCTATGCCTTTTCATCGGCGGGCAACCGAGAGTAACTCATATTTTTACACAAATAAAGATCAATTACTAAAAAAAAAGATCTAGATTACATAAAGACCCTATCTGGATTGCAAAAAGTCAGCTAAATCGAAATTCCTTAATTTGAATTAGCAAGAATGCATCACCTACATACTAACACTAAGCCTACGCTAGCCTACGGCTTTTTGTCGTCAGGCTACCGAGGGTGCCAGCGTGGCCGATGACGATGAAGATACACATGGCACCACTGTCGTCATCGTCACATGAGTTGATGTTGGAGTCAGTGCCGGACTACTCCTCATGGTCAGCCTCATCGTCAGCATGGGACTCCCCCTCGGCGCTGATAAAGGAGTGTAACAAGCCAAATTTTCACCATGAATAAATATTTAATTTACAAAACAAAATAAAAAGAATAATTTAAACAAAACCTAAAGTATATATATACATATAATACATAAGGTTTTGTATTTGTTGCAATTGTTTGAGTTATATATATAAATATATATATTGTTTGATTGTTTACTTCTATATATATGTATATGCTTGATCTGTAGGGTATTATGTATAGTATATTTATAATGTACATATATGTGTATACATACATACATACATACATACATACATACATACATACATACATACATACATACATACATACATGAGTACGAAAAACAAGAAATAGAAATGAAAACAGAAAAGAAAAAGAAAAGGGAAAGAGAATCAAACTAGGTCAAAACCCTTCACCCAACCCATCTCCCCACCTAACTCTACCGGCCTAGTCTGACTCCCCTCTTGCGCAAGCTGACGCCTTCCGAGCCGAGCTAGCCCACTTCCGTGCGTGTACCCAGCCCCGCCAGTCTCCTCTCCTCTTCCTCCTCCTCTCCCTCTCTCCTCCTCTCTATTTTTGGTTTGGCAAGAACCTAACAATGGGGATACCACGCCTATCCTACCTTGTCCGACTTGGATTTCACGTGGAGATTGCCAAAATGAACTCGTTGAGGCTTCAAGAAGATATGGCCCAAGCTATCTTTGGCCGAGCCCAATGCGAAGAGGAGACGACTTTGAGCTCAATCCGCCAGTCAAAATGGCCTAATCCAAATCGAGCCAACTTTCGAGCACGAGAGATTCTGGAAGGTGTTCACACAAGTTCAAGAATCTTCCGCGGATCTTTTGCCCAACTAATCTCTAATCGAGCTGGTTTGAACGAGGAGATTGAATTCGGATAGCTTCCACCAATGCAAAACCTAGTCTGACTCAATTACGACTCCTTGTTCTGCCCCGACTATATATGTGCACCCAAGAACCTACTCTCGTCATCCCAAAGCTTTCGCCCAACTTGCCGAGCTGATTCCATCACTAGAGAGCCTTTACATTGAAGCCGAAGCTAGACACCCCCGCTGCTCGTTGCCAGAAATTAACAAGCTTCAATGATGACCACACGCCCCTTAGACGTGATCACAGTGAGCTCCTGGTCCTATTCTGTCGCTAGTCGGAGCAAGCCGAGTAGCGCAGGGTAGATCCAGTGGGATTTCGACCATGCGCCACTAAGGAGAAGCCATCGCTACCGCTTTGCTCCACCGGAGCTGAGCCAGGTGAGCATCCGCTATTCGATCTCCACTCGACGATCTAGATTAGAACATGCATACCCCTTTGGTTCTTTAGGTCATGACCATTCAATCCAGATCCAACCACCGATATTTAAAGAAGGCTGCCACCTCACTCGAGCCACATAGTCAGCCACATCACACGCCATATCAGTGCCGCAATTGTGTCAAACACGTCACCAAGCCAAATTAGCGTTTTATTTTTATTTTTCAATTGTTTTCTATGCTGATATCATATATGTATATATTGTGCAATAATTAGGTTTTTCCGTACAAAAAATAATTCTAAAATAGGATAAATTTGAAATAATGTCTTAATAAAGATTATTAATTTTGTTTAATGTTTTTATATGGTTTAATAATCCAAATAAATGCTAATAAATTTAAAAAATCATAGAAAATCCTAAAAAAAAAAATCATAGATTGCTCTAGAAAATTCTAGAAAAATTCCTAATCTTTATCTTTTTGTTTTGTTTTAATATTCTGAGAGTCGTAACTTGCCAAACATAGCTTTGATTTGATCTGTTCTTTCACTAAAATTTCTAAAAAAAAAACCTAATATGTCGTGTGATTATGTTTTATGTGTGCTATTTGGTTCTTTTTGATCTTAGTGTTTATGTGTTGCCTTTTTTCTTATGTTCACGAGTATACGTCAATGTTTCGGAGGAGCTAGAAGGACATCAGAATCAAGATTTTGAAGACCCAACTGAGTACTATGAAGGCAATTTGTGTCCTTAACCATATTGATTCTAATTTTTAAAATATTTATTTTACAAATATAAATGCTAATTAATAATATTATCGGAAAACTCAAAGTTAGGTTTTACCCGAGTTTTTCTTTATCATTCTTGTCACTATGGTTATTGTTTGGTTATGAAAGAGTAGGTCATACTTAGTCTTGCTTCAGTTTACCTAGAGAGACGATTACGTTTCTTGGCATTCATTAGATTAATCTAAAGCACAACTTCGAAAATGATGGTCAGTTGGTCAGTGGTCAAGGATAGGAACTGATTGGCAAGGCTACATGCGTATACATATCTAAATCCAATGCTGACATATTTCAACATCATTAGCGTTTCATTACGGCACTACACAACCGAAATATACGTGACAGGAAATTTCTTCAGAGCGCACTGTACGTACGGTCTAAAGCTAGTTGAACGTCTAGCATCAAAACCGAAAGTTTGTTGTTGCTGTTGATACGAGACGTTTTGGCCTCTTGTACTTCGCTTGTGTTCAGTAGGATTATGCTTATTCCCTTCGACTTCCTCTAATTTGAGCACGTGTGAAGGTTTTAGCTGCTTTCAATTATATATTGGGATAACTGAAGTTATTCCTCTCTAGCAAGAATAAGAAGAAGAAGAAGAAATTATTACTAAAGTTTTGAAATGGTTACAGTAACGGTCATCACCTCTGACTATGAATGTGTCCACCAATATATCACTACCACACATGTACATCTCAAATGGCTCAGAAACCTCATCTCAAACGGTTTCTAAGCCGTCATAGTTATGGCATCAATGATAAAAGTTGGTTATCTCGGATTGGTATAAAACCGTCTAGCATTACTATAGGAATCGTCATCAGTGCTGGTTCAGAACAACCATTAGTGTCGGTTTTTGAATCGACACTGCACAATCGACAATTATAGTATGTGATAATCACTGCTGGTTTTTGAACTGACAATGATAATGGACTATCATTGTTGGTTTGAGCCACAAACTGACAATCATAGTCTAATATCACTATCGGTTTGAGCTATAAGTCGGCAGTGATATCATCACTATTATTGCCGTCGGTTAGAGCCACAGATTGGCATGATGTCTCCACTATCACTGACTGTTTATGACTCTGTCGGTGTATTCAGAACCAGGGGTCCCCAAGTCCCGAGACCAGGCCGGCCATCCGCCACATGTCACCACCCTGCAAGATAAGAAGAAGCTAAGTCCCGGGAGAAGGTGCTCGGGGCCGCCGCCTCTGGTTCCCGAGCACCCTAGTTCCCCGATGATCCGCAGAGCCCAAATACCAAGAAGGAAGTGCTCGGGAGAGAGTGCTCGGGGCTGCACGTGGCAGCCCCCGAGGACTCGGTGCCCCGAAGGTCCCACCGAAGTGCTCGGGAGAGAGTGCTCGGGGCTGCACGTGGCAGCCCCTGAGGACTCGGTGCCCCGAAGGTCCCACCGAAGTGCTCGGGAGAGAGTGCTCGGGGCTGCACGTGGCAGCCCCCGAGGACTCGGTTCCCCGAAGGTCTCACTCAAGTGCTCGAGGGAGAGTGCTCGGGGCTGCACGTGGCAGCCCCCGAGGACTCGGTTCCCCGAAGGTTCGCGCAAGATCATTCGACGACCCGAAGGGTCCCGTCGTCAGGGTGTCATCCAGTCAAAGGCCCAATGCCGCATTTAATAGGCACGCGCGGCCTGACATCCTAACATCCTGACATTCTCAGCTGCCCACGCCCCAGTGTCAGACCCTGCCATGCACTGGCAGGGGGGGCGTGGGTCCATTAAATGCACGGGTCCCGTCCCGTTTCATCCGGGTGCCTCGGGATAACGTTGCCAAGATCGAAGCGCTCCGTCTGTCACCCTGCCATGGCGGAAGAACAAGACAGGGTGGGCGCACCGGACACCTCTGAGGCTGCCCGGCGGGCCCCCTTTATGGCGCCCGAGGGCTTCCACGGTGGCGGGTGGTCGAATGCGCGCCGCATTTCTCCACCGCCCCTGTCACTTCGCCAAGACGAAATGATTACGCCTTTCTCCGTGGCACCTTGGCATTCGCATCCCCTCTTTCCCATTCAGGATATGTTGAGGTCGGCGCGCCTATAAAAGGAAAGGATGGAGAACACGTAAAAGAGAGACCGGAAGTGTGTGAAGAAGAGGACGCAGACGCTCGAACCAGCTCAAGCCAAGCTAGAACACGAGAGCCTCAAGCTCTTTGTAAACGGCTCTCCCCTTGGAACCAGATACATCCTTGAAGAATTCCCTTCAAGGATAAATATAGCGCTCACACAGGAGTAGGGTGTTACGCCTCCGTGCGGCCCGAACCTGTCTAAACCCCGGTGCACCCATTTTTCTCGCATTAGGGCGATCATCTCCCACCAGCCATCGCATTTGTTTCCGTTCCCGCTTATTTCCCAAACAAGCTTTTCCAGGATCATCCCCCCGGTCGAATCTCTAAAAAGGGGTCTCTCGGGATCCCTGCGACAGGAGTTCACCCTCCGATAGACTCCAACCTGTACTGAAACTGGTGATATCACTGCCAATTCTTAACTCGAACCGGCAGTGATAATTCCAATCCAAAAAAAAAACACATATGGTTTAAATAAAGTTCATTATCATATATCACATATGGTTCAATACTGGTAATAATCGGTTATCACATATGGTTGATATGCTATTCATCATTCACAAATAGTTTTATTATTTATTTATATAGAAATTTAAAAGTAGGCATTTCCTAATGCACCTTCCTCTCCCCTGCCCAGGTATAATCTGCCCTGATATAATCTCTCGACGGTGATCATCAAATCAACTTCAAAACATTACTAGAAAGATGGCGCGGCAAGCCCTCGTCGCTAGACTCTGTAGGGTCAATTAGAAGAAGGTTGTTTCAAACCCTTAAAGCAACTAAACATAGAGCTTTATGCCATATCAAGGTAAGACCCATTTTTTTAGCCCACGAAAAAGAAGTACCCTTTCTTTGGCCTGCTGGTTCTTGAGAACCTAGCTAGTTTAAGGTGGAGTGAGAGAGGAAGTGCTGTATATAATTATAGTTATTGCTTCGTCACTCTTTAGAACATTTCATTTCAATGTACATATTGTAATTATTATCTCAGTTGCTTTGCTTTGGCAAATGTAATTTATCAGAATACCTGTAACAACCCAAAATTGGGGTATTTTAATTTTTTTATATGCAAAGAAAATAAACAAAAATCTATATAGGTGTATATCCATATACTTATATGCACAAAAGGTTACAAAGTCTCGGTAGCAAATGTGTGAATTAGGAGTTGTTTGTATATCCCTTGGTTGATACGTAATGTGCTTTACATAATAAAGTGAGTGCATATGAATGTATGTATATGTATATAAAGGGAAAACAATAAGAAGAGTAAATAATGAAACCTATAGTGTGTGTCTATATATATATATATATATATATATTGAAAAGGTTTCTAGATTTGTTTTTCTTTCGTTGATTTAAACATGTTGAATTGCCTGAATAAAAAACAATATATAACGGTTTATTTTATAAGGTATGCTAAATAATATGCGCACTGTATAAGTGATTATACATGTATGTATATGTGTATACCAATGAAAACAAGTAGAATAAATAGAACCTAAACATATATGGATATGAGGTTCCTAAATTTTGTCTCCAAGTGTTTGTTTATGTTTTATTGATTTTCGTGCTGCTTGGTTTATAGTGTGTAATATATAATGCATAAAATGTATATGGGTATATACATATATGTATAAGTGTATAGGTAATAAAAAGGGAAAAGAAGAAAATCTCGCTTTGGGCTAAACACAGCTAGCAGCCCATCTCTCCTTCTCCCATCCCTCTCGAGCCGGCCTACCATTTTTCTCTCTTCGGCCTTTTCCCCAAAAACCTAGCCTGCTCACCCTTCTTCCCCCTCTCTCTCGGCCTGTCCTCTGGCCCAGCCGAAGCCATCGCCTCTCTGGGCTGCGCGTCCTCCTTCCGGCCCACTTGCACTCGACGCCGCCCGGCCATCTGTTCCGTTTTTTCTCTCCCTGCCACTCGGGTCCCACAAGTCAGATCCATCCTCTACCTCCGTCCAGTCCCCGATCTCTTCACGAGACCAAAGATACTGAAGGGTTCGTGTCAAATCCGGCGGAGTGCGCCAGGGGGGAATCCTCCAGGAGCTATCAGTCGGGATTGCCCCGGTCTCTGAAACCGAATCTACCTTTTTGGAGTATTCGCGCGCGAGCAATTGGAGTGAAGCCGTGTTGCGCAGTTCCCCATCCGAAAACCGAACCGGCAACAACACCGTGCCTAAATCCACGGCAAAACGCGGGGGGGGGGGGGGTGGGGGAGAACTTCTAGAAGGCATCAGGCGGATTCGAGACGAACTCCGCAACCGATTGACCACTTTATCTCCAGCCGGACCCAATTCAAACGCGAAGACGTGTTGAGCTCGAGCTCGTATCGCCGCCGGACTTTCCCTAAATTTTAGCCCGGTGGAGTTCGAACTCTCTGTTGCTCCCATATTAGGAGAATTATAATTTAATTTCTACTGAATTCGATTTAAATGAGTTTATCTTAAATTATAGTTACAGTGCATTTTTTTTAAAATTTAGAACACTGTATCACTATTCATGGAATTAAGAAGGAAAATAAAAGAGAATGGTTGAAAATAGAGATGAGTCACTTACCTATAGGGCCTACATGAGCTGAGTTGGCCCCACCTTTCTTCTTCTTTCAGTAGCAGCAGCTCACCTTCATCTCTCGCTCTCTCACAAACATACCAAAGAGAGCAAACATTCTCCTCTCTTCTCCCTAAAATCTCCCTCAAGAAGTTAGATTTGAGTATATATATCACATCGTTGCGTTCCCTAGCCCTCAAACTTTCCATCCATCCAAGCATTTTGCGCATGTATGAAGGATTTCTCATTATTCTGGACCTTTTTCTCTCATTTGCTTGAAGCATCGAGAAGCCATGTCACTTCTCTCATTCCTTAAGCTTCTTCCTCTCTTTTGCCCCAACCGACGGTTGCCACCCCAACAAGGACGTGGGGTAAATTCCCTAGAAGCCAATGGTGTTGTTGCATGCGATGGATTAGGGTATAGTTGAGCATTGGAGCTACATTTTTGTGCTCACGAAGCTCCGTCATGTTCTTGATTCAAAAGAGCAAATAGGAGGAAATGGTTTAGAGTGAGCACTTGTATTTAGCTTGTAGGGATGGTCAATGAAGCTTAGAATCTATGCTTCAGTGCAAACACATACTCTTGTGAAACGGTTTCCACATGGAAGTTGAATAGGCCGAGTAATCGATGCAAACTTAACCATGTTAGTTTGGTCGGAAGTTCCGACTTTTTGATCCGAATTTCCTATTATTTAAGAAAATGCCAACCTGAGAACCTCATGGTTTCAAAAACCAGGGTTCCCGACCACATCGGATGTTCCAACCCCAAAAATTAGAATTTTCGATTAAATAAAATTGCTGATCCGAGAATCCCATAGTTGCAAAAATAAAAAATTCCAACCTAATACTGAAAATTCTGACCACCATCGGAAGTTCCGACCCTACCATCGAAAATTCTGATTAAATAAATTTAGCAACCGGAGAACCCAATATTTCAAAATTTTGGAAGGTCTGACCGATCGGAAATTCCGATATTCTAATCGAAAAATTCCGATATTTTAGATCAAAACTTCTGATATTACCATGATGCTCTCATCAAAGAGACTTCCTTTCTTTCGTGTGTTATTGCATTCATAGCCTAGTGTACTACATCTCCACACATTCATACATCTTGGAGCATACCTTATAGCATTCATCATGTTAATCGCGATGCATCGTCTTTCTTTTAGTGACAGGGGTATTCTCGAGGTAGGGCTTGATTGTGTTGTTGAGCACGAAGCTACTGAGAAGCACTGCAAGATCTAGCATATTTCACCTCTACTTTGGATCAATGTGATGCTTAATTTTGATAAGTTATCATTTTATGTATGTCTTGCGTGTTTAGCGAGTCGATATCAGATTTTGTGGGTAGAACCTTTTGTTGTTGCATTTCCTCTACCTTGACATTGTGTATATCTTTATCCATTGTAATCGAGGGTGTCATTATATAATTGTGAAACATAAAATGAACGCGATGAGCTTAGCAAGTTTAGGTCACCGGTAGAAGTCGAGCGGTAGTTCGTCCATCGTTGGCGAGCTTTAGGGCTTAACAATGTTGCACCAAAATAAAGATGTTGAGATGATGAGATGTGAGGATGAGACGAGATTTGGGAGGGCATTAGGGATGGTTCGGGAATAGAGTCTCAAAGGTCATATGCCCGCTTAGGTCATTTAAGCTCCGATCGTTGATGCCGTTGGCTTAAGCACTTGTTCGTACTTTTAACATATCCGAATATGGTAAGATGAGCCTAATACCTTTTGTTGCTGTGATACTTTGGCTTGTAGGTCTACGGTATGGGAGGGAGGGCTTGTAGAGACACTTGAGTTTGCTTTGGGAGTATACCTAAGTGGACTCCGCACCGAGATACATATGTTAAAATGTTTGGGGCTTAATTGGGAAAGGTTGCCACGGGTAACCCTCTTGCAATTTGATCAGTTGCATGATCTCATGTTGTGTGGGTAAAAAAGTATCTCATGCAGGGTGGAAGATCAATTCAAATTTCTACGCTCTCGGTCATGAGCACGCTTAATGTCCATTGGACACCAATCATAGAGTTCCAATGTTGGGTGATTATGGTTGTATGTGGTATGTTGGGAGCTGGTTCACGTATGTCTATGTTGAGATGAGCATGTTCTTAAGTTGGGTATGTTTAAACTTATGTTCTCAAGATAGGATAGCATAAGTTTGAGATATACTAGGTGCTCACACTCCCGAGTCAAATCACCGCTTTGCGTATAAATTCATTAACCTTGTGGCTTACTCCTAGCTACTCATTCTAAATTCATTTTATATGTACCCATATCAGTAAGTCTTGCGAGTACTTGTGTACTCGTGGTGTAATTGTTGAGTTTTTTTGCATGTGAGAATGAGTTAGTTTATGGCTGCTTCGTGCCCGCCGATGTCGGTGATGGGCAAAAGTGACTCAGTGGTGCCTAAGGGTTCATGACACCACCTCTTTTGTTGTTTTAGATTATATTTCCACTTCGTACTAACATTAACATGCTAGGATATGAACATGATGTATTTTGTTAATTCTAACATTTGTTGATGTTATGTTGAGAGCCCGGACTTGTTTAAATGATTTTTGTCGGCGATTGGTGAACCGTCAATCTTACGAACTTGTAGAAGAAATGGGGGATGTTTCGAGTAGATGAATCAAAGGAATACACAGAGGGGTTTTTATACAGGTTTTGGCCTCCCATAGGATAATAACCCTACATCCTATTTATCTTGTATTTTTTCTCTGAAACTGTTACAAGAGGGTGCGTGGCTAGCCTAGATAGATCTAACCTAGCTGGGCAACTTCTTTACGTGTAGTCGAAGAAGATCTAGCTGCGAAAGGCTTGCAGAGATTCCGCATGTGTGTGTTGGCTTTCTAATGACCAGTAGAGACTTGTCCTCCGCAGGGTCCCCAGGCTTCGTATATATAGGGGGAGGGGGCGTTGTACATTCTCTGAAGTCTTCATTCCTATTCTTAGAGATAAACTTCCCTATTTATAAGATATCTTGGGTGTCCACAGGCAGTTTCCATTCATCCAGGGATCCAGAGATCCCCTTTCCAGAGATAGAGATATGCCCTGAGAATTACAGGAAACCCTAGGGTATTCGAATATGGTAGTTACCCACTAGTAATCGTCAAGTCCCTTATCAGTACGTGAAATGAGGATTCGATGGGTCAAACACTTGGCCAGCAAAGATAAGCCTTTTGACCGACCGCGCCTTCGAGTAGAACTCAAGTCCCTGACTAGCATGCATTCTACCGGGTTCTTCGGGGTCCTCAAGTCATCTATTCAGGATTCCTAATGCCTATGAGTTCTCAAACAAGTCTTCAAAAAGTTATTCCATCCGAGTAGGATTCCTGGGTTGCTCGAGAATATCATCCCATCCTTGTGAAAGGATGCAAAAGATAGGATTTTTGCTAGCTGGGTTAGGAAGTTCGGTAGTGGTGAGAATCTTTTACCCAACAGGATATCATGATTAAACTGGGAAAATACACATGCATGGCGGCGTGCTGTGCCGGGTTTCTTGGGTTACTGATCCAATGCGACATGCATGCGTTGGGCAATAAATACGATGTGATGGTAAAGTAGGAGATTGTGGTCTCGAGTCATGCCATGACGTCAGTCGAAGAGCCATTTCCAAAAGCCACCACCCTATACGAAAGCAGAGGGGGAGCCCACTCAACGTTCACCCTTCCATCATCATCTACCTCCCGTTATCTCCTTGCGCCTCTCGAGCATTTTTTTGCCTCCAAAAACCCCAAAAAATCATCCTCCAGCTATGGGCCAAAAGAAGATCGAGAAGGTGGAGAGGTCTACCACCGGTGAGATGGTGAGAACGATCCCAACGTGGCAGGAATCTGACATCATGGTGGAGGCTTTGGACAAGGCAGAGCACAATGAAGTGATTCCATCTCGAGCCCTAATTGCCTATGCGCCGACAGGTGGGTGGACAATCCGAAGACTGAAAACTGCTTGGATGATAGTTTTTCTTGATTTCTTTCATTGCGACTATTAATCCCCCTTCCAATTTTCTCCTTTAGATGCTCTCTTTCTATGGCCTGGAGCTCATTCACCTCAATCCCAACTCCATTGTCATGCTTAGCGTTTTTGCATATCTGTGTGAGGCCTTCTTGGGCATGCGCCCCTCCCTTGACCTCTTCAGGTATTTTTACCTCTTGAAGGGGTTCCGGGGCAAGGTCCCCAGTTGTGTTGGATTTTGCCTCTGAGAGGGAAAGATAGTGGGGTACATCAATTTTTCCATCACTAGTTTTTTGTCAGGATGGCACAAGAAGTGGTTCTACTGCCAACCCAGTCCGCTGGGGCTTCCTTACCGGGCCTTGCCTCACTGCCGAGGGTAGCGTGGACAGAAGAGTCCAAGGTTACCGCCCTCTGCCAGAATCTCATTAGTGATATCTGGTATCTGAAGTAGAAAGGATTGATGGCATATGATGTCACAAGGGATTTCATCAAGCGTCGCCTGAGCCTATTGAAGTCGAGGATGTTTTGTGCTTGGCAATTCACGACCGGGATGAACCCAGCCCGAGAAGGTGAAATAGGTACTAATCAATCCTGAGTAGCCCTTTAGAGAAGCCATGGACTTACTTCTCATGAGTCATCTTTGCTTATTGTTTTCTACAAAGCTTTTGCTAAAGGTGGTGGACCATAGAGGACCAAGCTCTTGTTCGACTCAATCCCCGAGTCCCGTCATATACCGACCTCCCGATCCCCATCGTAGAGATGGATGCCGAGGCTTAATAGGGGATCTAGCTTTTGCTGAAGGTGGTGGACCACAAAGGACAAGGCTCCTATTCGACTCAATCCTCAAGTCCCATCACACCAACCTCCCGATGCCATAGTAGAGATGGATGCCGAGGCTCAACAACGGATCTTGTCGGTAAGTTTCCTAACCCTTCTTGTTTTTTTTTATTTTATCTTCTTTTCGAGTAGTCGTAAACTGTAATGATGGATGTCGTGAATTCATGAAGCTCCCTAGGTGTGGGAAACCTGACCCAGAAGCTGAGTACGCGGGCGCTCCGGATGTGGACCCTGACGAGGTCCAGATTACAGGGAGTAGAGGCCCGACTAGGAGCCACATCGGTGGTGCCACGTCACAGTCATCAACTTATGTCGATGGCAGGGCATCAGACTTGAATGACCTACTCGAGGACATTGACTCACCGATCGATGGCCCCGTGCCACTGATACTGCCTGCTCCACCCGCAACCCCTGAAGATGCAGCCCCAAATCCGCTTCCCGTAGATTCAGTGCCGACTCCGACCATCAAAGATCCAATCCCGACTACTACCACTGGTGGTCCGGTCATAACATGAGCACTTGGAGTTCCAGTCCTGACCCCAGTAAATTAATTATTTAACTAGAGCCTTTTAGCTACGATGTATAACCTCGAATGCATTTTAGGCACCAGCCCAAGATTGTGGAAAAGTGATCGTTGCCGTAGGTACGCCAGGTGTGCAACCCTGGCCGTGCCCGAAGCAGGGATAGGAGGAGATGACCCCGAGAAGACGTTCAAGAGTCTGGCATCCATCCTAGTCTAGTTGACGTGTTCCCTGGCCAAGAAATGACCCATGTATGCATCATCAATGAGATATCTTTCCTATGTTGGTAGGTGCAGAAGTTTTAGATTATTTTCCTCGTAGGTTGCTTGGAGCGCCACCTCGAGTCCCTAAGCCCTGGTCTCTTGAGACTCCAGTTGTCTTGTCCTCTGAGGGAGGTGAGAGCAAGACTGATAGAGCCCTACATCAGTTGTCTAGAGCCAAGGAGAGGAGTTTCCACACCCCCAAGCTCTTCCCCCGAACTTAGTGCATGGGCTACCTAGAGATTTGACCTAGAGGGAAATTGTCAAGGTCCCTGCGACCAAGACACGAACAACGTCGTCACCTCCTCCTCCATGGTGAGTGCTTTCCTACAAATCAGTTGCTTAGTTGATGGAATGACAGGTACTGACATGAGATCTTGTAGCCGTACGTGGCGTGGCTGCAGAGAGTCCATAGGGAAGCTTGGCAGGAGTCCGTTTGAGTAGACGAACTTGAAGGGGAGGCCACCAAGTTGCACCGCCAACTTTCCTGGATGACCTCTAAGAAGGAAAATGTGTGCATTGAGCTGGAGGGCCAGACGAAAGGTAAGCCTCCGACAACCCAAGCATGCCACCTCTTCACCTTATTACTCAGAATACGATGTTTTGCAGAACTCTTTGAGATCCGAGAAGCCATGGCCTAGGAGGAGGTCCAGATGACCATCGCTCAACAACAGCTTGCCCCTGTCCTTGATGTCTTCCAGGAGGCACTCGTTGGAATTGGGATCCAGGTAACCACCGGACTAACCACTCGGGTAACTAAGCTTGCCAAGGCCTACAGGGGCTCCAAGGGAAGGTGGTCAAGCGCCTCTCGACTTAGGCCAAGCGGGGCACAGAGGAAGCGATTGCCTTTGTGCTAGCTGTTGGTGAACGGTCAGGCTACGCTAGCCTAAAACAATTTTTTTCTACCACATTCACTAAGGAAATCATGCTAGTAGGAGATCATAGATAGTTACCACTCGACATACAGTGAAGCGGAAAAAGAGTTGGAGTAGACCAATCCAATGTCGTGTGCGTCAAACTCCTCGACCAGCTCTGAGCAGGTGGTCATGCTCCTTGACCAACTCCGAGCATGTCATGTTCAACTCGTCAAGAAGATCAGCGCTGCAATAGCAGTAGCGCCTCTACGGTATCCACACATACTGGGCAAAAATGCTGAGCGCCGATGTGCTAGCACTGCACACGTAGCTAGGGTTTTGGGAGATCGTGTGGAAGGCTGCGGCTAGGGTTTTGGAGTGGCTCAACCTCAGCACACCCTACCCATGCCTCTCCTTATATAGAGCTCGCCAATGGGCTCCCATGTTTGAAGCCCATTAGGACTCTAACTTCTCATGGATCACAATCCAATCAAAACCCATATACGAATCCAATTCACATGTTTTGTTCCAACCTATTAAGTGTGTAACCTGTTAGGTTCATGTACAAACAGCTACGACTCGGAAACCCTTTCCAAACCAAAATCAATAGCGGTCCTTCACCTCACGATACCAGTCAAGCTCAAGGAGAGATACGTGCCACCCTTGTGATAACCCGATCATTCACTCGATCAAGTAGTGGATTTATCATGATGAACTATTTAATCATATCGGTATGGCTATACACTTTCTCAATCCAACTACCTCCAGGGGCCCAGAGATATCTCTCCCGTTATCAAGGAGGGGCAAATTCCATCTTGATCGCTCATACCCTATGACCTGTTTCATGCCAAAACCGAAAACTACCTTTATGACTACCTAGTTACGGAATAGCGTTTGACAGCCTCCAAGTATGCCACTACACATTCTGGGAATCAATGACGATCTCAGGCCTAAGGATCCTGCAGGTACACCATTTGAGATAACAACTGATGGCACATCATAAATAGCAATCCCAGCAGTATCTCAAGGTGGTCTATCCAACATCATGTTCTCTAACATAAATGTCCACATTCTTGACCTGGTATCTCTATACATATGATCCATGAAACGTGATCATCAATCAATACATGTGCTGGTCTTATGTATCATCACAATGATATGCGACCAGGGATCGACTAAGAATAACATCATGAAATAAACAAAGAGTTTCATGAACAAGTCACATACTTGCCAATTAATGTAAACGATAGTCATTCTTAGAATAACACATTATTCGGTAGTACATGAACATAGATGTGTGACACAATCATTTCTATGATTTCCTCTAGGGAATATCATCTTCAATCTCCCACTTGCACTAGAGTCAATCATGTAAGTAGCTAATACCCATAGCTCTCATGTGTCCCTCATGCTTGGGCCGCGGGAGTGGCTTTATCAACGGATTAGCAATATTCAAATCCGTGTGCACCTTGCATATCTTCACGTCACCCTGATCTAAAATCTCTCAAATAAGGTGATAGTGCCGCAATATGTGCTTGGACTTCTGATGTGACCTAGGTTCTTTAGCTTGCGCAATGGCTCCACTATTGTCACAATAGAGATCCATTGGACTAGAAGCACTAGGCACCACACCTAACTCAGAAACAAACTTTCTGATCCAAACAACTTCCTTTTTAGCTTCAGAAGCTGCAATATACTTAGCCTTGTAACACCCAAAATTCAAATTTTTGCAATAATTTAAAACTTTCCTAGAAATTAACTCAGGTGTTGCAACTTAGCTCAATAGGAAATTAATTTCTAAAATTAATTTGGCCTAGGATAATTGTTTGAATGCATTCATGCCGTTGTAGATGCAATAAGGTTTTATTGAGTGGAAAAAGTTTGCAAAATTTCGCTAGGTTTCGTCGCTTTAAAACTTCATTGGAAAAAAATATGCTGAAATTCAATTGGAAAAGGTTTTGGAAATTAAGAAAATGCGCTTGGGCTGATTTCTTTCTTCCGGCCCATTTTACCTTCCTCCCCTCCCTCCTTTCCCCTCCTGCGTGGGCCGGCCACTCTCCCCGCACCAGCCCAAGTCTCTCTCAGCGCCGGCCCAAGCCAGCGCTGAGCCGACCCGCCTCCCTCTGCAGCCGGCCCCGTCGCCCCGCTCTCGCTGACATGTGGACCCGCCGAGCCCGAGCCGAAGCCAGCGTCGAGCCTCGAAGCCGTCGGCTCGCCTTCTTCCTCCTCCCGATGCCCGACGCCCGAGCTCTCGTTGCCATCGTCGTTTCAAATCAAAGCCGTCCCGCGCATTGAATCGCGAAATTAATCGCATGGCCGTGATCCTCCCCCTCCCCACTCTTGATTCTGACCGTTTCCCCTTTGTTTCCCCTTCCCCTTGCATGGAAACCGTAGTTGGAATAAAATTTGAGGCCGCCGGCCAAACCACTCGAATCCGGCCGCCTCCCTTCCCCTTTCGGCTATTTAAGCCCTCTATCGGCATCGTTGCATCATTCCCCACCCGAACCATCCGTTTTCCCCTCGGTTTGCGCTCGAGTTTAAGCCCTCCGCCGAGACACCATTGTTGACGGTAAGAAGCTTGGCCGCCGCCCGTTTCCTTCATGACCGAGCCTCATTTAACCTTGTTCTTCGCTCAAACGGTTCCGTAGGGTCTCGGTCTTCGTCCCTCGGCGCTCTTTGGAGTGTCTCTCGTGGCCGGACTCCACTTCCGCCGAAGACCGAAGCACCGCCGGCCTCCCTCACCGTCGCCAGCCATCTCCGGTTCTCCTCTGCTGCCGTTGAACCCGTGGTGAGCTTCCCTTTCTCCCCCTTTCTCTTTTCCGCCGCTCACCGTTGAGTCTCATGGTCGGATGTGCCGTTTGGCGCATCGCCGACGAGCTCGCCGCCGTCCCTGCCGCTGCCGGCCATCGCCCCCTCCGTTGGAAGCCGCCGGCACTGCTGTTTCAAACCCCGGCCATCGGATCTCCGATCTACGGCTCGGATTAGACCGGCTGGGGGCATACCCCTTCGGTCCACAATGGACCGGTGGACCAGTGTGTCCTCCGTGGTCCACAAGCCCCGTGAACCTTTTCCACGCCTTTTCCTTTTAAGAATTAAATCTGTTTTGCTTTATGATGTCATAAATCCAATTTTCCAGTATAAAAACAATCCGGATTTTCTCTGATAATAAGGAAATTTTGCAGAAACACCCCTGAAACTTCAAATAATCATAACTTTTTGTTCGTAGCTCCGATTTAAGCGATTTTTGCGCTCAAACGATTGTAGCGTCGCGTAGAATCTGTTTATAGGGTTTTCATCTAGTTTTAGGAATGTTTGGTGTACTGTTCTTATGTTAGATTGTGTGCTCGTGTAGACGGTTCAGTCCAGGAGTTCGGTAACTTTCAAGAGGAAGATTTTGAAGGACCTGTGCAACACTTCGACGAAGGCAAGTGTCTTGACCATGTTGCAAACCTAGTTTTTTTACATAAAGCGAGTCTTTGACAAATATGCATGCTGTTTTACAAAAGGGTAGTATAGCAAATACTAGTGTTAGATACAGGTGCTTTATCCATACAAGATCATCATGTTTATGCTTAGCCATGCTTTAGATGAACATGTAGCGTGTAGGTGATGAATCTTGAGTTATGAACTAAAAATTGATATAGGAAGAATATCATGGAAACTGATGTTGTTAAGGGAGTTAACAACAAAGATAATTGGGGTTTTGGGCAAGAAAGGGCTACTTTTTCCAGCATGATTGGTTGTTTGGTAGTATACCCTTATGGGGTTATTGGCAGTCTTGCCCAGACCATTTTAAGGACCGGTTCGTGGAGCGAACATCCATGGCAAACAAGGCAACCACGAGACCAATATGGTACGGCTTGGCCTAGTAACTAGATGTTCTCCCAGTGTCGTATGAGCCAATAGGATGTGTAGATAAGGAAGGGTTACTTCCCGATTCTACCCGGCACAAGAGGGGGCTTCTGGGGTGGAGGGTTACTCCACTTATGTACGGCGGTGAAGCCTCAGTGGGCGAGTGCATACTGGGAGACTCTCTGGAAAAGCCTCGTAGTGATCTCTTGGCGCACACCCCGGAAGTGTGTAAGGTACCATCAGGTGCCGGCAACAGAGAAGATCACGACTCGTGGGTAAAGTGCACAAACTCTGTAGAGTGTCAAACTGAATATTCAGCCGTGCTCACGGTTATGAGCAGCATGGACCCTCGCATGATTAGTCGGGGTGGGTATTTTTCTTGGTCTGGGAATTGGGTTGAATTCCCGAAGGTTAAAGAAGATCTTTGGGAATTGGGTTGAATTCCAGGAGGTTAAAGAAAATCTTTGGTACATCTTTTCTCGGTTAAAATAAAAATTCGTTTTCCATAGTTCAGGGCTAAAAACTGGCTTTTATGCAAATGAAACCCTAGATTAGGAAACCTTGTTTCAAGCCACCATATTAAATTCATTTTTCCCCCACTTGTTGAGTATTGGAAATACTCACGCTTGCTGTTTCAGAAGGTGAAACCTTTGAAGAATTTCCTGAGGATGACTTCCCCGAGGATGATGCCGAGTTCTAGGCTTGTGGAACTCTCGGTCGGCTGCCTGTTGGCTTGGAGCTGCGCCGTTCCTTTTTCCGCTGTGGTGTTCTTTTCTTTAGACCCGTGTGTGGTCATTTTGTAATAATTTAGCGATGTAATAAGAAACACTGTGTTTGTTACACTAATGAAGTCGCTATATGTATGAATAACTGATCCTGGCATACATATAGTTTACATCTGGTTTTGGTCTTAAAACCGGGTGTGACAAGCCTCCATGGTGGAATCGACCACCGTTTCTTGCTTGGAACTCTTCCAACTCACTACTCCTCCATTAAGACAAAACACAAAACTAGATTGTGATCTCGAATCATCCCTGTCGGTTTGGAAGCTAGCATCGGTGTAACCATTTACAACGAGCTCTTCTTCACTTCTATAGAATAGGAACATATCCATAGTTCTTCTCAAGTACTTGAGGATATTCTTTACTGTTATCCAGTGAGCTTCACCCGGGTTTGATTGGTATCTACTCGTAACACTTAGAGCATAGGAGACATCTGGGTGTGTACAAAGTGTGGCATACATGATGGACCCGATAGCGGAAGCATACGAGATTGCACTCATCCTCTCGAGCTCATCAGCGGTTGAAGGACATTGACTCTTGCTGAGAGTGATGCCATGTGACATTGGCAAGAAACCTTTCTTTGAATCCTGCATATTGAACCTTTTCAATACCTTATCGATGTATGTACTTTGGCTTAATCCGATCAACCTTCTCGATCTATCTCTATAGATCCTTGTTCCCAATATGTATGCTGCCTCTCCTAGATCTTTCATTGAAAAACTCTTTTGCAATGAAGATTTGAAAGCATCAATCATTGGAATATCATTTCCGATCAATAATATGCCATCTACATATAAGACAAGAAACACAAGTGCGCTCCCACTACCCTTTTGTAAACACACATTCTTGATGAAACCAAACCCTTTGACCACTTCATCAACACGAAGATTCCAACTCCGAGAAGCTTGCTTCAGCGCATAGATGGACTTTTGCAGCTTGCATATCTTCCTAGCATTTTTCGGATCTATAAAACCTTCAGGCTATGTCATGTATACGATCCTCACTTAGGTTTCCATTAAGGAAAGCCATTTTGACATCCATCTGCCATATCTCATAGTCATAATATGCGACAATTGCTAGGATGATCCGGATAGACTTTAGCATTGCGACGGGCGAAAATGTTTCATCATAATCAATACCTTGAATCTGCTTGAAACCTTTTGCCACCAATCGTGCCTTATAGATGTGAACATTTCCATCAACGTCTATCTTTATCTTAAAAACCCATTTGCACTTAACTGCTTTGACACCATTAGGGGGATCAACCAAGTTCCAAGCTTGATTATCGTGCATGGATTCTATCTCGGATGTCATGACTCGAAGCCATCTCTCAGAGTCCAGTCCCACCACCGCTTCCGATTAAGTCTTAGGTTTTTCATTGTCTAACAATAATATATCATGCTTCTCCGTTGTTAGAAACATAAACCTCTCAAGTGCGCGACTAATCCTTTCTGACTGTCGTGGGGCTGATGTCTCCACAACATATTCTGTAACATCCAATTGTGTTTCAGTAGGAGCTGAAACACTTTCTGATGGTTCCCGAATCTCTTTGAGTTGCACCATTCTCCCACTGATATTCCTTGAGAGAAACTCTTTCTCCAGAAAAAAACCGTTTCGGGCGACAAACACTTTGCCTTCTTCCCGATTATAAAAGTAATATCATTTGGTTTCCCTAGGATACCCCACAAAGAAGCATTTATCTATGGGAGTGAGCTTATCTGACGTCAAATATTTTATAAAGGCCTCACAACCCCAGATCTTAAGGAAAGACAACCCAGGACGCTTCCCGGTCCATATCTCATATGATGTCTTCGCTACAGCTTTAGATGGAACCCTATATAAAGTGAACACAATAGTTTCTAGAGCATATCCCTAGAAGGATAATGGAAGATCAGATTGGCTCATCATGGACCGGACCATGTCCAACAAAGTTCGGTTCCTCCGTTCGAACACTCCATTCCATTGAGGCGTCCCCGGTGGAGTCAACTGTGGAACAATTTCACATTGCTTTAGATGATCACCAAACTCATGGCTCAAACAATCACCTCCACAATCAGATCGTAGAAATTTAATTATCTTGCCAAGTTGATTTTGTGCTTCATTCTGAAACTCCTTGAACCTTTCAAAGGACTCAGACTTGTGCCTCATTAGGTAGATGTAATCATATCTACTAAAGTCATCGGTAAAAGTAATGAAGTACTGAAAACCACCTCTAGCGATAGAGCTCATTGGTTCACATACATCAATATGTACAAGGGCTAACAACTCACTCGACCTCTCTCCTTGATGGATGAAAGGCGCCTTAGTCATCTTGCTAAGTAAACAAAATTCGCATGTATCAAATGATTCAAAATCAAATGAATCAAGAAGACCATCTTTATGGAGCCTCCGCATGTGTTTCTCATTTATATGACCTAAGCGACAATGCCAAATAAAAGTGGGATTCAAATCATTAGGCTGAGGCTTCTTCGTATTAATGTATAGACAGGGACATTCTCAAGACCTAGAATATATAATGATGAGGACATCACTCCCTCGGATACATACAATGATCCTCCATTGAACTTTCAAGGTCCAATCACAAGAGCTCGCGCACGACAATTAAATTTAGAGGTGAGCTCGTTCCTAAGCAACTCTTTATATAATTTTGAGAATAGATTACTACCTAATGATTATGTGTTGTTTAGGAATCATGGAGAGGACAAGGAAACACATAGAGGAAGGCTTGGAGGCGTGGAGGAGCAGCTAGGACGTCCAACAACAGCAGGAGGTCCAGTCCAACTCGAGTCCGAATCAGCCTCGGCCTCCAGGACCAGCGAGCAATAAAACGGACGCCCAGGACGCATCCGGACTCCGTTTTCGACGATTCACATATGGTTGGAAAGATAATTTCATAAGGAAACCAATGGCGTTGGTTTGAGGTCCAAATTCCTTCTGAGTCAACGGGAAACGTCGAAACAAGTCAGCGTCCAGAATCTGTCCCGGTGCTGCGTCACCGTTTTTGGTCCGTTGGGCCATGTATCGTGTTGGAGTCCATTAGGGACGCGTCTAGGGGTCCTTGGCCGACCCTAATCCTTTATATACAGTAGCCGCCGCCCTAATTAGGGTTGGGTTTTGCTTAGATTATTCTGTCAAGAACAGTTTCGCCATTTCGTCGGTTTGTGAGACCCTAACTCGTGAGATTAATCATTCATCTGCAATTTGGTTGCATTCTTCCTTGTTTTTGCTTGTGTTCTTCGATTCGCAGGCAAGGATTTTAGCCTTCTTGGTGAGGTCAACCGTGCAACGCCGGTTGATAACCAGAGGAGACGTGGTGCTGCGATTGCGGGGTTTCGGATCGTGTTGTTCGGAAGCCGGATCGACTTGTGTCTCGTTTCCACCAAATCGAGAGTTACCAGAACCTTTCGGAAGATCGGGAACCCTTGTTCATATTATATAATCCATTCACCAATGGACAATTACCATATAGCATACCATTCAAATAAATCGAACAACACTTGTTCTTTATTATGAAATCATATCCATCTTCTTCCAAACATGAAGAAGAGATAATGTTTTTGCCCAAGGCAGGAATGTAATAACAATTATTTAATTCCAAAACTAATCCTGAGGGTAGCGATAAGGAATAAACACTGACGGTCAACGCAACAACTTTTGCACCATTGCTGACACGAGCATCCATCTCGCCTCTCGCACACTTCCTAGTCCTTTTCAGTCCCTGCAACGATTTGCAAGTATGAATCATCGACCCGATATCAAATACCCATGAATCTTTAGGACAAGTAGAAAGATTAATTTCAATAACATTTATACCTGAAGTGGAATTCTTACTTCCCTTCTTCTTCTTGAGTTCTTCCAAGTATAGCTTGCAGTACCTCCACCAATGGCAAGGCTTATGGCAGTGGTGGCAAGCATTAGAAGCAGCAGGGCCAGCCTTTGACTTTCCAACAGGTTTAGGCTTTGAGCTCGAGATCTCATCTGAGACTTTAGCCTTGGCCTTGCGCTTTCTCTTCTTTCTATCTTTCTGAACCATCATCACATGACTAGAGCTTTTCTTAATGCTTTCCTCAGCAGTCTTAAGCATCCCATGCAATTCAGCCATGCTCTTCTTCATGCTATTCATATGAAAATTCAAACTGAATGGCTCGAAGTTCGCAGGGAGCAACTGGAGAATTACATCCGTAGCCAATTCAGGACTAAGGGGAAAACCAAGTTTTTCCAGGCTCTCAATGTAACCAATCATCTTGATCATATGAGAACTAACTTGACTGCCTTTTGTTAACCTACACGCAAACAAGGACTTGGAGATGTTGAACCTCTCAGGCCTACTTTGGTTCTCAAACATGCTTCGGAGTCCCACAATCATATCGTGAGCATCCACATTCTCAAATTGCTTCTAAAGCTCAGATAACATAGTGGCAAGAATGAGACAACTAACATCGAGTGAATCGTTGGTATACTTCTCGTAAGCCCTCCGATCATCGGCAGATGCATTATCAGCTGGTTCATCAGGATAGAGAACCTCTAGAACATACTCCTTTTTCTCTTGTTTGAGAATAATTCTCAGATTTCTATACCAATCAATAAAGTTTGTTCTAGATAGCTTTTCTTTTTCAAGAATCGGATGCAAATTAAAACTGGAATTGGTGTTAACAGTAGGTGCCATTATCTACAACAGAAATAAATATGCAAACTTTAGCACTATGTTTATGTAAACCTTTCATTAAACAATTTAACAAAAGATACTCCCATTATATGTTTTGAAACCGTTTCCCTCTAACGACATATAGTGAAACTGGTTCTAGTGAGCTTTGGCATCACTGCTAGAAACTTAGGTGACATAGGTAAACAACATCTTGCTAATCACATCCCTATGTGACTCTTGTTTGTTGGGTGGCATCGAATGCCCCGGCCCTAACACTATGCCCCAAAGCCCAAAACCATTTTGATAGCTTTGTTAAGTAAACCAACACTATGAGTGTGGATGTCCGACATCCACCACTGGTTAAGATAAAAGATGGCACCCTACTTTGGCAAACCTACCAAACAATGATTAAAACCTAAGTAGGTGCAGTTATTGGAAGGGCATCAATTATTCTTAATTTTTTTGAGGGAAGCTATTGTATCATGTAAACATATCCATCTCATAGAAAACATGTATAAAACAGTATGACAGGAACATAAATAAGCATCACAGGCAATCATATTAACTGTGACATAGTATGACCCCTTCACATGGTGATCTCTATCGCCATGGTCCTTGTCCTTCGATTCATCATGCTTCGAGTCTTCATGGTTATGTATTAGTGTATTACACCTAATAGCACTAGACAAACTACATGAGAATATGAAGCATCACATGTCAGTACGCAAGCCGTTATACAATAACATGACAACATTGGGCTGCAATTAGCCATGAAACACAGGTCATGAAAATTACAAACATGCATCACATAAGGCCATGCTAGTCACAACATTCTCTGCAAAAATGAGTTAAGCGTGGAATCGAATTCTAATGTCACAATGTCAACATGTTATCTTTATAAGCCCTGGAAACCTCTCAGGAATTCATATATTGTATCTATGGAATCGCTATGAAAATCTCATCGGATTGATCATATCAAGCCGATTCCGAATCATTCACAATGCCTCAATTTTCATTGGATCAATCATATTGATCATCGCGTGAGGTTTTCTGGAAACAACAACAACACGTACAACCACGATATGTTGTTCTCCCGACCACCAAGTGGCGCACGCTATCAGCCCCGATGGCGATTCCAGCCAGTAGAGGCAAGTCGCACGCGCGGCCAGGTGAGAGATCGAGCTAATCTTTTGGTCGTATGGTTCCATCGACTCGCACCTCATTTGATCCCAATTACACCAAAACGTGCAGCAACCGATCAATCACATGAACCGATCACTAAAATAATAGATCCAATCTATTACTACCACATATCACATATATGTGACCGATCCAGATCAACAACTACGCAAGATGACTCTGATACCACTGTTGGGGAACGAGCAGGCTATGCTAGCCTAAAACAGTTTTTTTTACCATCACCCAGAAAATCATGCTAGTAGGAGATCATAGATCGTTACCACTCGACACGTAGTGCAGCAAAATAAGAGTTGGAGTAGACCAATCCAATGTCGTGCGCGTCAAACTCATCGAGCAGCTTCTCGATCAATTTCTCGACCAGCTCCGAGCAGGTGGTCGTGTTCCTCGACCAGCTCTGAGCAGGTGGTCGTGCTCCTCGACCAGCTCCGAGCAGGTGGTCGTGCTCCTCGACCAGCTCCGAGCAGGTGGTCGTGCTCCTCGACCAACTCCGAGCATGTCACGTTCAACTTGTCAAGAAGATCAGTGCCACAATAGCAGCAGCGCCTCTACGATATCCACACATACTGGGCAGAAATACCGAGCGCCAATGTGCTAGCATCGCAAGCGCGGCTAGGGTTTTGGGAGATCGTGTGGAAGGCTACGGCTAGGGTTTCGGAGTGGCTCAACCTTAGCACGTCGTACCTACGCCTCCCCTAATATAGATCTCACCAATGGGCTCCCATATTGGAAGCCCATTAGGACTCTAACTTCTCATGGATCACAATCCAAGCAAAACCCATATACAAATCCAATTCACATGTTTTGTTCCAACCCATTAAGTATGTGACCCGTTAGGTTCATGTACAAAGGGATACGACTCGGAAATCCTTTCAAAACCGAAATCACTAACGGTCCCTAGCAGGACATGTTGACTCCCGAGTATACATAAAAGATCATATCGGCTGAACCTTGATATACACATGCACCGATCCCTTCACTTCACGATACCAGTCATGATCAAGGCAAGATACGTGCCACCCTTGTGATAGCCCGACCATTCACTCGATCAAGTAGTGAATTCATCATGATTAACTTTTTAATCATATTGGTATGGCCATGTACTTTCTCAATCCAACTAACTCGAGGGGCTCAGAGATATCTCTCCCATTATCAAGGACGGGCAAATTCCATATTGATCGCTCATACCCCACGACATGTTTCATGATAAACCCAAAAACTACCTTTATGAGTACCCAATTACGGAATAGCGTTTGACAGCCTCAAAGTATGCCACTACACATTCTGGGAATTAATTACAATCTTAGGTCTAAGGATCCTGCATGTACACCATTTGAGATAACAACTGTGGCACATCATAAATAATAATCCCAGCAGTATCTCAAGGTGGGTCTATCCAACATCATGTTGTCTAACATAAATGTCCACATTATTGACATGGTATCTCTATACCTATGATCCATGAAACGTGATCATCAATCAATACATGTGCTGGTCTTATGTATCATCACAATTATATGCGACCAGAGATCGACTAAGAATAACATCATGAAATAAACAAAGAGTTTCATGAACAAGTCACATACTTGCCAATCAATGTAAACGATAGTCATTCTTGGAATAACATATTATTCGATAGTACATGAATATAGACGTGTGACACAATCATCTCTATGATTGCCTCTAGGGCATATCACCTTGACTAGCCATCCTGAAAGTGCACTACTCGAACATTGACACCGACATTCTCCTAGAGGGCTTCAGGAAGGAGTCGGAAGAGTCATTGGTGCAGAAGGTGGAGGAGATGATCGGGCTAGCCAAGGCTTTTATGGACATGATGGACTTCAGAGTTGAGTCCTCGTCGTAGGATTTTTACCTTGCAGTTTGTTATAAAGAACTCGGTAGCTTGTTAGACTTGTAGGAGTTTTTAAACACTTTTGCATTTGGTGGGAGGACTCGGTATTGGACACAGTCAACATCATATCATTATTTTCTTACTTGCTTCTTCCTTTGATTAGTTCAGGACACGTTTGTCACTAGTCGGAGCGCTTATTATCATAGTCCTTAGGTCCGCTTGAGTGGAAGACATCGTAGCCCCTAGTCACTTATGGAACGCGATAAGGAGCCTTTTCACAACCCCGAGTTCGCAATGTAATGATCCTTCCCTTCTCATTGTAATTGGTTTTCAGGGCATACACAATATGTTGTTTTCAGTTTCTAGTACTAAGTATGTGTTAAGCCCCCGACTATCTACCCGAAAAGGTTTTTCGAGCACACAGTGTAAATAGAAAGCATAATAAAGCAAAGAGAGCTCATATTGCCTTTGGGGGCTTTTTGCCACCCTAGGCGCACTTGGGGTGAAGGACCTGCGAAGCGACTACCCCGTTGCCGGGCATGAGGATGCATGGAAAGACAAGCAAGATAGAAGAAGAGTTCAATCAATGGGAATCCATCCGGGTCAGGAGATTTATTGTGCTCCAATTGGAAAATTGCATCGCATACTTCATTTTCATTGAAATAGGCCGATAATATGTCATTTTCGGCATCTGTCACCTAAGGGATGTCCTCTCTTCATGTTGCACTCAACGAAAAGTTGTTGTTCTCTGGTGGGCCAAAAAGCTCTTTGCAGTACTTTATAATGTAAGCCTCAATTTGCGATTCCCCCTCGATTGTACCTTCTTCATATTCCAGGTAGTAAATAAGATTTTTCATATGCTTGGCATTAACAATCGAGTGGAAATATTTCTTATTACTATCACCATAGAGAACATGATTCTCTTTGGCTCTTTGGTACCATTTTATCTCCTCTTCATGGAGGAGTTTAACCAGTTTCTCATTAGAGTGATTTTTTTGTTCAATTTCTAGATCAGTCAACCCCTATGTCTTGGATATTCTATCATGGTTATCAATGATTTCCACGTGCTTTTCTTTTCTTTTTTAGATGCACCAGCAGTATTCATTGCCTACCCTATGAGATGACATCTCAGCGAGCTAAGTTTATGTGTCCACCTTTGCATGGGCGTTTGACCTTTAGATTTTTGATTCCACACCATCGAAACATATTATGCAAATCCCTCATGATCTAACCAACCCAATTCAAACTTTAATGGTTTGTGACCCACCCAAGAGAATGAGTCTCCAATGTCTAGAAGGATGGGAGCATGGTCCAATATTGTCATCCATTTGAGAGCACAAACAGTGAACAATGGGTATTTTGATTCCCACTCTATGGTCATTAACGCTCGATCAAGCTTCTCAAACGTAGGGGTAGGAATATTGTTGTCCTAGGTGTATTAACGACCTAAAAGTTTGATTTGCTTGAGGTCCAAGCTATCGATGAATGCATTGAACAGGGAAGGCCATCTATTTTTGAACCTATCATTATTTTTCTCTTGTCGATATCTTAAGATATTGAAATCCCCGCCAATCAACAATGGCTATGGGTTATCACGACAAGCATTGACAAGTTCTTTGAGGAAGCAATACTTGAAATCAGCTTGTGCCGATCCGTGATTTGCCCATCAGAAATGTGGTAAATATCAAAAGAAGCCAAGTTGACTCCTAACAAAATATCCCCGTACCTACCACTAGGAGGTAAATAGTGCCACATAGGGTCCAAACCACCAGATAAGCGATTAAGAAACCCTGCATCGATGACATGTTTCCTTGTTTCCAAGAGAGCAATAAAATCTTGATGGTGATCCAAAACGCAGTCGTAAATAAATACAAGTTTAGACAAATAGCTAAGACCTTTACTATTCTAGAAAATGCCTTTCATTGCATACCGTTGATTTCTTTTTGTTTTCTTGACTTTTTGGACAATTGATATATGCAACCTTTTTTCTTGGAAGAATGTGACTTGTATTTTCTAGGGTTAGCTTAAAGGTCACATAGAGTTCTTCCCTGCTTCGCCTTATCCATGTCAACCTCAAAAATCTCTTGTATTAAGTGGGGTAGAAAAGAGCCATTCGAAATGCCATCCATGTTATCCACACTTATCTCAGATAATTCATCCCCCTTTTCCGCATGTTTGCATTGTTTTGAGACTTTAGGAAGAACCTTCAACCTATCGAATACCATGTGTTTAATCGCATTAGTTGAGAGTTCCATTTCTACATCATTTTGACCCATAAAAATTCCTAAAGCTATAAATCTGAAGCAATATGAGAATTAACAAAAGGTGAATGTCATAGGGTTATGGTTGGTTGTGTACCTAGTGTAGCCACATAAGAAGTCATAACCGAATGTAGGAGCTTGCTGAAGGCACCCGTCGATGTGCCATTTTTCGGTGTGTTCCGGGTTCTTGATGGCCGAACATAGCATTGCTCATTCCATCGAATCCCTATCTATCGCTATAGAAGGCTGGTTCATCGCCACTGACGTGGGTGAAGCTTTCATAGCAGCCACCATTGGAGAGCCCTGAACTAGGTAATCCAGGTTCCTGCTAGTGGCCCACCTCATCGCCCACGCCATCATATCTTCATCTGATGCCATGACTCCAGAGACATTGGGTAGGGTGGAGGTACACCCACTTCGACGAAGACCGGTCAATTCAAAGCCACATAGCACAAAATTTTGAGAGGTGGTGGCGAAGAAGGAATTGCGGGCAGTGAGGCCCCTGCAGAGACGTTGGCCTCCCCTACCGACTGCCTCATGTATGTTCATGGCGTCTTCATGAGTGCTTTTGTAGGGACGTTAATCTAAGGCAGAAAATCAGATATTTGAGGTGTTTCAGGGGGCTGAGATGCATTCTCACTGAGCTTGTTGGTAGCCCTGATCTAGCCGAGAACCTCACCAATCGGGTGCTTTGACACGGCAGCCAACCCCACAACTGGCCGAGCTGACACGTGGATATGCCTTGCCAAGTTGGCAACCGATGGTGAGAATTTCGTCAGAGTCGCACCAACTACTCTAAGTGCTGGGGAAGCGGCAATGTTGAACCGTGTGTCAATGCATTGTTCTGGATAGCTAGCAGGGGTAGTGCTGGGTCAGTCTGCACCTGACAATCGAAGGAGGGGAGGGGTACGTCCAAGAGGGGATAGGAGGGAGCGAGCTTGGAAGTCAGAAGTCAAACAAGCATTATAAAGTAAGCCTAGTCAAATAAAAGCAGCAGCAACCCATTAAGATCCATAGCAAATTTGAGCCATGATTAGATTCATCCAACAATAGCTTCAACATTTTGAATACAAGAGAACTCGCTGTGATCCTTATTATTAGATTTTGATACACCCCTATTGTAATTTTTTCTTGAGATTAATATAGCATAATAGAACATAGGGTTATTATCCTAAGCAAGGCTTGGACTTGTATAATATCTCGTGCCATCTTTGATAATCACAATTGATGAACAAATATCCCTAATTTAAATAAGTGTTTATATAATCAATTTTACCCATCATTGATAGGTAGTGTCATCCTTGGGGATACGATAAGGCATGTTTTGTAGGATTGGTTACTCACAAACTAGGCAATCAAGGGGGTGTTGAATGATTATGGAAGCTAAAACAGAAATTTTCATGATTAAAAATTCACCCTTTATAAATCCACCAAGTTTTTCGAACTTAGAAAAATGATCCTATTGACTCGAAATATTGGCAGCGAAAAGTAGACAAAATATTGCAACTAATGTAAAAAGAATCACATCAATCGAAAAACTGAATCATAAGATATGCCTCCTGGAAAAGCCAAGTTGGATGCAAAGAAATAAATAACCTCTACAAACCTAGAGATGATCAAAGCATCGAGTTGGAAAATTTCATCTTCCTAGGCAATATGATCTTTATTATTATGAAGGTACTCTAAGTACTTACACTTGGGACTTACAGAGCTAATTGATGACCTGCAAGCTATGGTAGACCTAACATCTTTAAACCTAAATGACACGGATTAGATTAAGCCGATAAGCAGGAATCCTGTTACTTTGGGGGCAGAGTAGGCGTTGTTACATGGGTTCTGAACTAGTCATGGAACAAAGCCCCCAGGTTTCCGGGTTTGCATCTAGAGGTGCCGTGGTTGCAGTCATGACTAAGGCTTCTTGTTCACCTTGATCCTTGAGCTCTTGTGTTCCTTGATGGGTTGGTGTTGAGACGCCCTATAGAGACTCTGTTTGTCACAGCGAAGACCTGCTTTTGGGCAGCCCCGGATGGTGATGACCCCCTCGATCTCGGGATCTTCACACACTAGTAAGCGTAGTGCGCGATAGCCATGAACTTGGCAAATGTTAGTCGACCCAAGATGGCATTGTACAATGTCTCAAATTCGACGACATCGAACATGATCTTCTCTGTCTGGAAGTTGTCATGCTTCTTGAAGGTAACTGAAGCGATATCTGGCCGATGGGAGTGGTCGAGGACCTGAGTACTATACCATAGAAGGCTTGCATAACTAGATTAATGGCTAATCAAGAGATCTGCATCGCTTCAAGTGCCGCCACAAAGAGTTTGTTTAGGGAACTCCCTCCATCTATAAGCACTTGGGAGACCCTACAATTGTTTGTCATAGACTTGACCACTATCGGGAAGCAGCCTGGTCGTACGAAGTTTTCTAGGTAGTCATCCTGGGCGAACAATATTTTGATGTTCGACCAAATGTGGAATCAATGGTTCACCACTGAGCGGAATTTGCGGTGTGTCGTATCATTGCATCATTCTTACGACCCTCCTTGTGCCACCGCAACAATTGTGACTCATTTTTGTTCCGGAACAAACGCTTCAAACGGGGAATTACAGGGAAATACCACATCACCTTTCTAGGAGGCTCTTTTCTCTGGTTGCCTTTCTCCACGTCGCCACCATTATTTCTACGCTTGTATCGATGGGTTTCACAAATAGAACATTATCCAGGTCTGCATACTCTCCACGAAACAAAACACAATCCTCCTTACATACATGTATTTTTCTACCTTCAATCCCAAAGGACAAACTATCTTCTTCGTGTCGTAGATGATCTTGGGTACCTTGTTCCCCTCTGGTAGCATGTCCTTTAGTAGATGCAATAATGCTTTGAAACTCCTATCGGACCAACGATGGGTTGCCTTCAATTGCAGAAGCGTAAGCACCACAAACAACAGCGTGTATTTCTCCTTACAGCTAGGATAAAATGGTGTCTTCGAGTCTCGCACCAGTTCTTGGAATTTGGTAACTCACCATCACTATACTCATCATGCCTCTCAGCATCACGGACCATTTGGTCCACATTCTCTACAAAATCCACGTAGTCATCATTGAATCCTAATATGTCTGCGTCCCTGAGATAATCATCCATATCACCATGGAGAGGGCACAGACTAACCTATGTCGCAAACTTGGACTGCTCCAGGAGGATCACTCCCTCGAGGCAGCGATGAAGGAATATGTGGCCTTACTCAATGGCCCCCTGTCGGATTCTTCAACATCAACGATGAAGAATTCACCAACATGGACAGGACACTGGTAAAGTGGGCGGGTGAAGGCGCCCCAGTGATGATACTAGACCAGGCTTCTGCAGGGGCCGCGGCTTGAAGCCAATTCCTTTGCAACGCCCAAAGCGAGCTTTTTGGTCATCTGAAATGCTGCACTACATGATCGAGTTTCCTAGGCTCACTGACTGTATGCGTTGCCAACAATTTCAGCGGCCCCTCGACAAGTATTTTGTGCTCCTTAAGTATGGCCAGCAGCTCTAGCCCCCAAGCAAATCCTAGTTCACCCTTGCGACTCCTACTTGCTACGGGCATATGTTACCTCATGTACTGCCCCATGCATATACCTCAACCTCCTGGGTAAGAACACCCCATTAATCATGATGGCGAGAACGTCCCGTGATGATGGTTAGGCCTAACCTCACATTAATCCTTTCCTGGAACGTGCACGGCTTAAATTATGCGGTGCAGCGTGATGCGGCATGGTAAATGACGTCCTCCACAAATTGCCACATAGCTTGCTTACAGAAAACAAAGCTTTGCGATATCGATTCGGGCACGGCGCCTAGCCTAGGGGGAGGCAGAATGTCCCGAATCGCCCATAGTCCAACCTCGGATGCTCCTTGGCCTAGAGGGGGGCTGCTACTGTTGTGGAATGAAAGCTTTGTCGACCTCGCAAACATCACAGTTAGGACCTAACACATCTCCGCAGATGTGACCATAAAAGAGTGTGCCACCTCTTTCATGTTAACTTCGATGTGTGGACCCACATGCGACGCTGCAAAAAAGAACTTCCTCTGTGAGATTAGACGCCTTCTACTACCTGTGGCCTGTGGGCCAGCAATGGCTTCTGCTAGGTGACTTCAACATTATTTATAAGGCCAGCGACAAGAATATCTAGAATTTATACCGCAGCCAAATGAACCTTTTTGGGAACACGCTGAATGATTGTGAGCTTCGGGAAGTCCACCTCCAAAATCGGAAGTTTACCTGGAGCAATTAATGAGAGGCAAGCCCCAACTTTGGTCAGCCTGGACAAAGTATTTTGCAATGGCGACTGGGACGCTGACTTTGATAACCATTTCCGATCCGATCACTGCATGCTTCTTTCACACCAAAATGGACCCAGGTGCCCCAAGTCTTTCAGATTTGAAAACTTCTGGGTTAGAGTCCTGGGGTTTCTTTACATCATTTCACTATTACAAAAACTATTTTTTGACACCCAGGATATCTTTCCACAGACGGCTCATGTGACAAACTGCTTGAGCAGTTGGCGGGGACCCCTGCGGTTTCAGGCCGGCAATGGTTGATTTCTAGAGGCGAGAGACATAAGAAGCCATCTGTGTAAAAGGTCATTTCCAGAGGCGGCTGCTGAAATGGTTGATTTTCAGAGATGGGTGACATAAGAAGCCATCTGTGTAAAAGGTTATTTTCAGAGGCGATTCTTTATGTGAACCGCCTCTGATAATGAGATGATTGCCGCAAGCGATCCACATAATTCATAACTTTTTTCATATAAAGTCGGATGGGAATAAATTTTATATGAAAATTGTAGCCCTCAATGAGATCTACAACTTTGTAGTTAAAAACTTTTTCATTTGAAGTCATTATATGTCCAAATAATCATTTGAAGTTTTAGACAGAAGAGATCAAAACGATTGCATATGCTATTAGTATCACTAGTACTTCTATGGTGGGATGGTATGGATGTATCGCGCGAGCTGAGAAGTCCCGGGTTCAAGTGTCATGGACTGCACATGCGTGTATTTTGCGCGAAAAATCTTGTGACTTGTGACGACGCGGCCGCAGGGGGTGCCTGGTTGGGCCAAAAAATTCGGTTTTTTGGGCCAAAAAACGTTGATTCCGGGACCGACTACTAGAGATTGTTCACTTAAGAAACCGTCTGTAGAAATGGGAATTACCACAGGTAGTTCCTTAAGTACCGTCTCTAGTAATCAGTTTCCACAGACGGTCTCTTTTGCACATGTGAAAATCGTTCATTTCTACAGGCCTTCGACTAGAGATGGGTGGCTAAACGCCTCTGTAAATGGGTTACCACCTGTCTCTAGAAACTGTTTCTATAGTAGTGTCTCCTTAGGGTGGAACATTGCAACGGGGCACCCAAACCCCTACCACATTCTCAAAATGTAAGCTATGCAATTGCGAGAACCGTCCAAATTGTATTTGAATTAATCAAATCGGACGATCGTTTAATAAGATGAGAGCTAGCACATACCCGTCTCTCGATATGCCACATGCTAACCCACATCTCAAGCCATGATCACAGGCACTGAGTAATTAAAACAAATCTAATCCCGGTAGTCTCAGCATATATTTTATGCCCAACATCAGAACATACACATTACAACAAGCTTCATCGTATCAAGGAGTAATAAAGAGCGAGTAATATTACAAGTCTTTAAGTCATTACAAGTTCAGCAATTTAAAGTACTACTTGCTGAAATTAAAAGATAAGAGCCAATAAGACATGTTCAGGCTCCCAACATAGACATGAACAAGCGCTAGAATAAACAAAATACATCAAGTTTATATCATAGTATGTTAATGTCACTACGCAGCAGAATAACATCTATAAATAGCAAAAGAGGTGGTGCCATTTGCCCTAAGGCATCACCGAGTCACCGCGAGTAGCACATCACTACTCTTACCCGTCACCGACATCGGTGGGCATGAAGTAGCCGTACACTAATTCATCCTCACCTACAAAAACTCAACGATAGTAACATGAGTACGAAGGTACTCGCAAGACTTACTCATATCGGGTACATATAATAATCCGACTCCAAGGATAATGTATTTGGAAAGGATAGCAAGGAGTAGGGCACAAGGTTAAATGAATTTATACACAAGAGCAATTTATTGACTCAAAAGTGTGAGCACCTAACATATCTCAAAATTATGCTATTCTATCATAAGAACATAAGTATAAACATACCAACATAAGAACCTGCTCATCTCATCATAGACATACACGAGTCACTTCCCAACATACCACCTTAACCCAACTTCAAAAACTCTATGATTTATACGAATGGATATTAAGCATGCTCATAACGGAGAGCATGACAATTCGAATTGATCTTACACCCTGTAGGAGGTATATCTTTACCCACACGACTCAGGTCCATCTACTTGGCCCCCGAGACAACCTTTCTCATACCTGAAACTACCCACTTTCACTTGCCCCTATGGCACCGAGGTTACCGCGAGCGTGTCCTAGACACCCCCAGCTCCCTACCACCTTGCTTCTCCTCATCATTTTTCTCTTATGCGTCATAGGGCCACAAGTCAAGTGTTAGCACGGCATATGATAATTGGCTCATTCGTACATTTATTGAATCTGTGGAAGTACAGAAAGTGCTTAAACCAATGGCAAACAATGGTCGGTGCTTAATCGATCTAGGTGGGACTGTGACGTTTGAGACTCCATTCCTAAACCATCCCTAATACCCACCCAAATTATAGGAATTTTTGTACCACAACTATACCTCAAGATGAACCCATTTGAATTGGATTCATGCTCAAATTCTCTTGTGGAAATTAAATTAAGATTCTCCAATTTTGGTTACTAGCATAGCTCATAGAATTTTTTATGGCATCGATTAAATTCCCAAAAAAATTGGAAAATTCACTAAAATTTATCCTAACAAAATAAACAATGCTCATAATCAAACATGATGCTCGATGACATGTATATGCATTTTTGGGATGTCACAACAACACGGCCAAAAAATCAATCTCCTGGAGCAAGATGCTACTTTTGGATGCAAAACGTTAATTGCTTAAGGCCCTTGATGTTCTTTTCCATGAAGATGAAGTGGAGGTCACCCAATATCCCATTAAAAATATCATGTCCCGACCTGTTCCTCAAAGGGTCGACTTAAACTGGAATTTCATGGGTCTTCATGCAAACAACCTATCTCCATTGACACTCCCTTTTTCTGACGAGATCAATATTGCTATTAACCATATGCCTTCAGAAAAGGTGCCTGGGTATGATGGCTTCACTAGCCACTACCGCAGAACAGGTGATCAGTGCCGGTTCAAAAACGTGATCAGTGTCGGTTTATGAACCGGCACTGATTAATCGGCACTGATAGTCAGTGACTATCAGTGCCGGGTATGGAACCGGCACTGAAAATCACTATCAGTGTCGGTTCTAGATTAGAACCGGCACTGATAGGTGCACTATCAGTGCCGGTTAGTATAATCAACCGGCACTGATAAGTGTTTCCCTCCTTTTTTTAAAAACGTGACGGTTGCCGCCAGTACAGTGCCATTTTCAAATTTTCGACGTTGCCGGAAATAGATACGCATACATATCAAGTTTCATCACAGCATATATACACAACCACATATAAATTTTATTTATAAAAAATCAAGTCTCATCACAATATATATATACCGCATACTTATCAAGTTTCATTACAATAATATTATGGAGTTTAAGATTTCTTGTGAACCGATGGATCTGAACTCTGCCCTTTTTTATGGGTTGAAGAAAACGAGAAAGACGATCCAATTTCATGGAACTCACCGGTTGGATTGATGATTTCGTCATTGATAAACCCGACAAGTTGTTCTTGAAGCGCGTTGATTTCATGAGGCATGAGACGTTCTTTGGACAGCTCGAGGATCTGCAATTTGAAGAATTGATAAATCAATACATATGATTTTGGCGTATCAAACCTGAAAATTAGTCATCAATGTGTATACCGCCTACCTCAGGATCTTTCGGCAGGATCGAATCCTCTGTGTTGAAGCTGTGCATAAATTCCATTACATAAAAACCACATAAATTATTGCCCGGACCCTGCTTCCTACAAGGAAAGCCATGTCGGACTGTCCATTCTTTCGTGTATGGCCTGTATCTAACGCTCTTCTTGGTGTATCGCGGGTACACTCTGTATGTGTGTGATTATTACCGTAAGTAGACTTAGATTCAATCAAATCAAATATTATAAGAGCAGTAACAAAATGGTCGGTTTTACCTTTGTAGCAAGTCAATGACGGGTTGGTAGGTTTCTTTCGGATTATCTTGTGAGTCGAAAATAAAGATCTTGCTAATATCTGACTGGATGACAAGAAGGATCCAGTGAAAACTGTACATAGGTGACTATAGGTTAGTTGGTCCTAATTTCTAACGATGTATTGCTAAAACGAGTAGAAACACGTACCCCCAATGGTAGGGTAAAAGTATGTATTTCTTCAATTGTAGCTCCAGAAGACACTTCAATACGTAGTCCTCGGTTTTCTTTAGGTCGGTAGATTTCATCATTGTTGGGTTAACAAGATATGGGTCGATAAATCCCACATGCATGATGCACTCCTTTCTGCATCTTTGTACCTCCATTCTACACAAGGAATAAGTTAAGAGATTCAATACAATGGTACAGAAATGTATATTGTGAATTTTACGTATACGACACTTACAGAGTCCAACAACTCAAGATAGACACGTCGAGGGCATCATACTGGTACAGTCGATACATTTCCTCAAAGAATATAAAAATACTGCCGTCCCCGTGGAGGAGATCTTGTTCCTTGAATCTGGCCTCAAAACTTTCCCTACCCTCCTTCGACTCATTCATGTACCACGCATGAAATTTCCGAAGTTGATATGTCAGTTTGGCCCACTCGTCCGGCGCGACCAATAGTTCGCCCAGCTTAAATTGCCATCTCTCAACTGCTTTGGGTGCCACGGACTCGTTAAAAAATTGCTCTTTTGTCATATTGGTATCCTTAAGGAATCTTTCTAGTTGTTGTTCTTCCCGTACCTGATCAATAGAAGCCTGCCTCAAGGATTTCTTTCCTTTGATACGCTCGTAGTCTGATTGACGCTTAGCCATAGCAGGTTTGCTCAGCGTCAAGAGAAATTTTTTTGTTTCCTTAGTGAGTGGTTTTTTCTTCTCAGGCTCTCGCTTCTTAAAAAATTTCTTGACTTCGGCGTTCACTATCGCTCTGTTTTCCTCTGCACTTCTTTCATAAGGCAACTTCTCAGGTGCTGCCACCTTCTTAGACTGAGAGCGTGTTGTCAACTTCGGAGGAGTTGGCAATTTTGGTGGCAGTGTTGCTGACTTCGGAGGAGGAGGAGTCAGCTCACTTGGAGGCACTGATGCTGACTTCAGAGGGGGAGGTGTTGGCTCCCTTGGTGGCACTGTTGCGGACTTTGGAGGGGGGGGGGGGAGTTGACTCTCTTGTTGGCGACTTGTGTGGGGGAGGAGTCGGCTCTCTTCTCGGTGATGGTGGCAGTGGCGGCAATAGTGGAGGAGTTGGATCTCTTCCTGGTGACGGTGGCACTGGCGCCGACCGTGGAGGAGTTGGATCTCTTCTGTGTGCTGGGTCCGACTCCGCATCAGATGACTCATCTGTCTCATCTTCAAATAATATGTAGCGCTTGTGCCACAAAACGAAACCACCCACGTTTGATCTGAGCCTCTTGGAACCCGTCTCTCCGGGGTAATCCATGTCAAGCTTACGGTACGGCTTTCGCACGGAGTCCACGTGGACCTTAGCGTATCCCCGTGGTATCAGAAGATCGTTCAAGAGAGCCCCTTCGACGCATTGGTCGACCTGCCCTATAGCCACCGTGATGGTAATGTTCATAGTGGGCACGACAAGCTTGCACACCTTGCTTTCTGTGATGTCATCCACGGGGTAACGGGCTAATTCTTCTTCTCCAAACCCCGGGGACGCGCAGCTGCTCCGACGAACACCAGGGCTCACAACATTTTCTTCGCCTTGCCGCTGTCTGATTCCTTGCTGAAATGATTCTTTGATTTATCTGATTTTGGCGTCTGTCATCTGACGCTCTTGCACAAGTTCTTGTCGCACTACAGCCAGCAGGTCTTCCAGCTCTTCTCTCCTTCTCTTTCGGCTCCTATAACTTTCGACGGATTCTGGGAATCCCTCTTTCCAGGGCACCACACCCTTGCCTCTGGTGCGACCTGGGTGCTCCTTGGTTCCTAGTGCCAAGGTTAACTGGTCGTTCTTCCTATCCGGCCTGAAAGAGCCTTGTGAAGACTGAGTGTGGGCATCTGCAATTCTCTGCATCACTTCCTGTTTTCTGTCGCTTTTGAAGTTCAGACTGCCATCTGCCGCCAAGGTCACCCGTCTCGCATACAGATAGTGCTTCGCCCGTTCAATCCAGGGAGCCGTCTGAGGTGTGGCACCACTGCGGGTTACCTGTTCTTCCATCTCATCCCACTCATCGTATTTCCTCACGTACCCACGCGAGCCAGTTCTGTGGGGGTACACGTTCTTCTTGGAGTTGGCTTTGTTGATCTCGCTTAGTCTTTGTGCTTCCTCTGAACGCTTGTGCTCTATGAAATCGTTCCAGAATGGTTGAACCGTCGGATAATGGTCCCATTTTGGTGTCCGGCCCACCAAGCCATAATTTCTCCATAGCTTACCCTTGAAATTCTTGAATGCGATGGACATTGTTGATAGGGCACGACTCTTCGCTTTCGCCATGCTGCATCCTTCAGGGAACTCAAACTTTGCCAACAACTTGCCCCACATAAGATCCTTGATATTTTCGAGAACCAACCACACGTCATCCCGTCTGCCTCTCCAAGTTCCGTATGTGACTGCGACATGGTCCCTCACCAGACACCCGATTGCTGTCTTGTACGGGCCCAGAATAACTTTTGGTCTCGTGGGCTCCCCGACTGCATTGACCTCCGCGATGATGAAACGTCCCTCAGGCATCCTGCTGGGACCTCGTCCACTCCTCTCTTCTCCAGTCATCTCGTCACCACCCGGACATCAGCATCAGGGTCGATCTGACCCTCCGGTGCATCACCTTCGGCCGTGCCCTGCGTAGCCTCAGCGGCTGTCTCCAACTCAAACTGTTCCATGTTCAAGTACAACCTTGGGCTACCGCCCCATGTCTGGTCCGGCTCCATGTTTGCAGGCTCATCATGTACTGAGGCTGGAGCCGGACTTGAGGGACCTTGTATCGGAGGGGGGACGGGACGGGGCCGTGCACGGTGGTTGGATTTCGTACGTGTCATTCCTACATCAACATTGTACACACAAGAAGCACTTGATTTAGAGATAATCTAAAACCGAATGCTATACTGGAACATAGAAGAAATGAGGAGAAAGGGACGTAAAATGCAAGGGCATAAGGCATACAGAAATGCAAAAGTACAACATATTGATCAGGTCCATAAGTACAACATACATCAGTTTCAGTTATGCAAGTGTTCATAACCAGAGTACTATACACATAATAATCAGGTCCACACAAGCATTATACATTCAAACTACTCATCGCTATCATCACTCGGCAACCACCAGTACTCATCGCCCTCAATGTGGCCAACATCATCGCCCTCAACGTAGTCATAAGGAACCACGTCGTTCGGGTCCACGCTAGAATCCACATCATCACCCTCAAGGTGGCCAACATCTTGACGGTCCAGCACCTCGGCCGATTGAATGGACAACTTCTGAAGCCTTCTCACTACCTCCTCAATTTGGAGTACAAGCCGGTTCACATCCATAGAGCACTTGCACGAACAGGGATCGAAGCTTTCCTTAGCCATCTTCCTTAGGTCTACAACTATATCATCAATCTTTTCGATGGTCCACGCCGAACCATCAGTCATTGTTCTACAACCATCCAAAACGGATAGGAAAACACATATGACATACCAATTTATGACAAAGCTATATATACAAAGCTATATATTCAAAGCTATATATACAAAGCTATATATTCAAATCTATATGTACAAAGCTATATATTCAAATGAAAGGCACATATTAGAATCAATGACAAAGCTATATATACAAAGCTTCTGATCCTCAACCACCTCCAAAGGTCTCTTTCTAATCGCTGTCTTTGCATCTTGTTTGGTGTGTGCATGAATTTGCTAGAAATTATCCTTAATCAATTAATCATCACAAATTGCATATAACAACAAAGAAATAAGACAATATCATAAATCCATAGAACATTAGATAGATTTATTACACCAAACGTAGCAATGTCATCCTAAATGTATAGTCTTATGACATGATTGTGCAAAAAAATGAACATAGTCCCAAATGTTATACATATGTATGAATCAGAAAATTTGCCTAATGTGAAAAGATCAATACAGGAATTGTCAGCATGAGCACAAGTGCACAACTTCTGAGTTCGGTAGCTCTCAAGGAAATCCTTCCTGATGTTTGTTTAAAAAATATACAGAAATTCAAAACACAACAGAATAAGACCAACAGATGCTACAATATTCAGCATGCAGAAATAGTCAGTTTACGGCTGAATGTGCAATCAAAAGCTCATAGTCTTGTTTATAAAGGTAAAACTACAACCTGAAGAGATAACTAAGAATCAAATGTACCATGATACAGATCATCCTTAAGTCTTGGTAACGCAATCTAAGGATTGTGGGGTAACAAACCACCATCCAATTTGTGCAGAGTGTAAGAATTAGTAAAACTCATAGTCTCGTTTATAAAGGTAAAAACTAGGCCCTGAAGAGACAATCAAGAACCAAATGCACCATGATACAGACTATCCAGGTCTTGGTGAGGAAATCTAAGGACTCTAGGTCAACAAGAACTCCTCCAGCACCAAATTTGTGCACAGTGTATGAATTAGTAAAACAATAGATAAGAATGAATTTAGCTCTCGAAAAAAAAGATAAGAATGAATTTAGCATACAAGATGCATAAGCATGCAATACCTAAATTTAAGGTGATATATACTGGTATACTGACTCCATAGGGTAATCCTTTATGTATGCAGACATCAGTTTTCACAAACAAAAGAAATGTAAAAGGATATAAAAGATTTATGAAATTTATATGCCAAACAATGAGACCCATATATCAGGATGCAAATCCTTAAAGAAAATACATGCCTAGCAGGACTCGAACACTAGAACAAGCATATGGGAAAAGGTGATGTGCCATTGCACTACAAGGTGTCAAGGTTGTTTCTTCTTCTTTACCCGCTTGGTTAATTTTATATGTTCCGAGGACTTGCAGCTTTGATCTGCAAAGCATCGACTTTCATTTATCTGTACTAAATTGAGCAACCAAAAGTGCTATTGCGAATACCCTAGCATTGTAACTTACTAAAATGCCACACCATAAGAATTCAAAACAGCATTGCACTTTGAGTTGGATTAATGAGCATGAGGTCTCGTATCGAGGTAACTGAACATTCATGACTAATCATTCCTGAGATTCTAACAACAAGCCCTTGCACTTTTGCTTGTCTAGATATATAGTCAGTTCGTTGCTGAGGGGTATTGATTCATGAACAATTGTACTGGTCAAGCTTAAACAAAATAGTCTCGCATATATGTATATTTGAAATTCACATTTCAGAGAACAAAACTAGAACCCTAGTTCGTAGTTCCTCTATTTCTCCCAAATTCTTCCATCCTTATCACAAATCGGCGTTGGGGAGGATGGGATGGTGCTTACCCGTTGGGCTTGAAGGGGATGGAGGAGAGCAGAGCAGGAGAGGTGGTCCTCGGCGTCGGCGTCAAGGGCGGCGGCGGCTCCTCCTCCGTGGGGGTTGACGACGGCGACGGCTCGGGGACAAATCGGCATTGGGAGGAGGCGGCGGAGCGTCGGGGCGGCGTCAGGAGGAGGCGGCGGCGCGTCCGGGTGGCGTCGGGAGGAGGCGGCGGCACGTCGAGGCTCGGGTGACTGAAGTTAACGAGGAAGGTAGCGCTAGGGTGAATAGAGGAACGAGGATGCGGCTAAGTGTTGGCGATAAATATAGGAGACGTATCAGTGCCGGTTCTATTTCCCAACCGGCACTGATACGTCTATCAGTGCCGGTTATATGTACAACCGGCACTGATAGTTCAAGTATCAGTGCCGGTTATATGTACAACCGGCACTGATAGTTGAAGTATCAGTGCCGGTTGTACATATAACCGGCACTGATACTTGATTTCCCAGCAAATTAATTCTTATAATGTGCTTTGTTTGACAAAATAAATGCATTAATGTGCTTTGTTGCATATAAAATTAGTTTTAATTCTAGAAAATTGCAAATAAATTTTATAAAATCTTTTTAACTTGTTTTATGTTGAAAAATAATTCTAGAAAAATTCAATATGCACTTGATATAAATTAAAGCATATTATTACATCACTCATACATGTCCTTCATACAAAATAAAGCTTAACCTAAATATTATACAAATTTCACCAAATACATGAAAGCTGCTTTCACTGAACGATTAATGCTTCGTTATGGTCGCGGCGTATGTAGGTAGCTTCCGCAGTGTCATCAATGAGAAGCAGTTCGATATTCTCTCCAAAAGGAGGCAGGTCTTCGAATTTGTCGCAGTCTTCGTCGTCGACAATATTCTCAACACCGACGATTTTTCTTTTTCCTTGAAGAACCACGTGATGCTCCTCCTTGTTAGCTGGGTCCGGGTCCTTTACATAGAAGACTTGTGCAACATCGTTGGCAAGCACGAATGGTTGTTCTCTGTATCCGACGAGTTTGAGGTCCACGGTTGTCATACCGTACTTGTCGACCTTGACTCCCCCTGTGAGTCTGACCCATTGGCACCAAAACAGAGGGACCATCAACTCGCCATATTCAAGTTCCTAAATCTCCTCTATGAATCCATAGTAGGTCTCCCTGTTGCCAGCGCGGTCACAGGCATCAGTACGGACACCGCTATTTTGGTTAGTGCTCTTGTTGTCTTGTGCTCGCGTATAAAATGTATAGCCGTTAATCTCGTATGCTTGGAATGTGTGAATCGTAGTTGACGGGCCATTTGCCAGCAGTTCCAACAGAGCATCGTCGGTATCCTTACCCATCATGAGTTGACGTAACCAATTACCGAAATTATCTCTGTGCTCTTTTGCGATCCAATCATCTGACTTTGTTGGATTTGTGGAGCGTAGCTTGCTCACATGCATTTTGACATACGGGATCACTACAACTGCCTGTTGCAGAACTGCGAAGTGTGCTTGAGTGAATGAAGCACGATCTTTGATATGGATTGAAGTATGACCTATCGTCCCTTTCCCCTTTAGCCTCCCCTCATAGCGAGATATAGGCATACCAATCGCGTTCAGTTTCATATAGTCAATGCAAAACTCAATGACCTCCTCCGTACTCCACCCTTGGGCAATGCAACCTTCCGGACGACCTCGGTTACGAACATATTTCTTCAGAACCCCCATGAACATTTCGAAAGGATACATCTGATGCAGAAACACGGGGCCAAGGCTCTTTATCTCACCCATAATGTGAACAATTAAATGGGGCATTATATCAAAAAATGTCAGAGGGAAAATAGTCTCAAACTGACATATAGTATGGACCACGTCTTCCTGCAGCTTTGCCAGTTTGTTCGGATCAATGACCTTCTGTGAAATTGCGTTGAAGAACGAACACAGCTTAATGATTGGGTCTCGGACCTTATCCGGCAGAATACCTCGAATTGCAACTAGAAGCATCTGCGTCATCATCACGTGACAATTATGAGACTTCATGCCAACTAACTTCGTATCTTTCATGTTTACAAAGTTCCTGATATTGGAGGAGTAACCGGTCGGAACTTTGACATCACGCAAGCAACCACACAGGCGGATCTTCTCTTCCTTGCTCATAGTGTAGCAAGCTGTGGGAAGTTTCTTTTTGCCGTTGTCTAGTTGTATGTAGTGTAGGTCCTTCCTGAGGTTCATTTCTTCCAGGTCCAGCCGTGCATTTAGTGTATCTTTTGTTTTGCCGGGTATGTCTAGTAAGGTACCAATCAAGCTATCAAACACATTCTTCTCCACGTGCATGATGTCGATTGCGTGTCGGACCATAAGATACTTCCAATAAGGCAGCAACCAAAATATTGACATCTTTTTCCACATGGGAGCATTTTGCCCAGCCTGCATTTTTGTACTGCCTGGCCCCTTTCCAAGTACAACTCTAAGTGTATTAACCATCTTAAATACCTGTTCTCCACTGCGAATCTTCGGAGCTTGACGAAGCTCCATTGTCCCGTCAAAAGCTCTTTTATTCTTGCGGTATGGGTGATCCGGACGGAGGAACCTACGGTGACCCATGAAGATCATTTTCCGGCTGTTTTTTAGCCACCGCCCCTCCGTTTCCTCCAAGCACTGAACACATCCATTGTACCCTTTTACAGTCTGCCCTGATAGGTTACCAAGAGCAGGCCAATCTGAAATCGTCACGAACAGCATCGCGCGCAGGGTGAAATTCTCGCGTCTGTACTCATCCCATACTCGTACGCCATCTTTCCACAGTACAAGAAGATCTTCCACCAATGGTTTGAGGTACACATCGATATCGTTGCCTGGTTGATTCGGCCCACTAATCAGTAGAGGCATCATAAGGTACTTCCGCTTCATGCACATCCAAGGTGGAAGGTTGTAGATACAGAGAGTCACAGGCCAAGTGCTATGAGTACTTCTCGTGTTGCCGAAAGGATTCATCCCATCCGTGCTCAACCCGAACCTTATATTTCTCACTTCATCTCTGAATTCCTTGTATTTCGAATCAAATCTCCTCTATTGCATGCCATCAGCAGGGTGTCTAAGCATTCCATCTTTCTTGCGCTGTTCGGCGTGCCATCGCATTAGCTCGGCATTCGCTCTGTTAGAAAACAATCGCTTCAAACGGGGGACTATAGGGAAATACCAAGCCACCTTAATGGGGGGTCTTTTCTTCTTTCTCTTCACCCCTACGCCATCACCCTCGATATCATCAACGCTGCTCTTGTACCGCGGTGCATTGCAAACGCGACACGCTTCCAAGTTTGCATCCTCACCGCGGAACAACATGCAGTCGTTTCCACATGCATGTATTTTCTCTACTTCCAATCCTAACGGGCAGACAACCTGCTTGGCATGGTACGTGTTTTCGGGCAACGCGTTCCCCTCTGGAAGCAATTCCCTCAAGAATTCTAACAATTCATTGAAACCCTTATCGGCCCAACCATTGCTAGCCTTCATTTGCATCAGTGTCAGCACCACATGCAACTTGCTATGCTCATCTTTACAGTTCGGGTAAACTGATGTTTTAGAGTCCTCTACCATGCGCTGGTACTTTTGATGTTGTCTTTCAATGGTGAAGTCCCCCTCCCCATCGCGCAACATTTGTTCTATGCCTTCCTCATTGTTGCCAACAAAACTGTCCCGATCATCGTTCTCGACAAAAGTATCTTCAAATGCCGACATATTGAAGTCTTCGTTAGCCGTCGGATCGTTGACTCCGTCACCTTCGACTGTTGGTTGCCCTTCACGCCCAACATCTGCAAGTTCACCGTGCTCAGTCCAACGGGTGTAGCTAGCCTTAAAACCCCTGCAAATCAAGTGTGCACGGATCTGCTCTATGTTTGAAAACTGCTTCTCATTCTTGCAGTCGACACACGGACAACATATATAGTGCTCGTCACGCTTCCCTTTTGGCTTCTTGTACGCCGCGGCAGCCCTCAAAAAAGCCTCGATGCCAACAATGAACTCTGGCCCTCGTTCCTTGTACATCCATGACCGGTCTATCTGCAAATCATTATAATTAAACACATTGGACTTATAATCATTAAACATTTCAAAATCTAGAACATATTCATCGAATTACCTCGCATCCTGATTGGTCCCTATTTGAGGGCCCATCTCCTTCAGGTACTTGGGCCGGGTCGGGGGACCCGCCTTCCAAAGGCTGCCGAGTCTGATTGCGACCCATGGGTGGACGTGCCATCCCTACAACACAGTATTTTATGAACTGTACATGTTAAATTCAGTATGTTGATTAATTAACAGATGAAATTCATCGGATTATTATTAAAATTCATGACTTTAAAAATATACGCAATCCACATACCAGAAAATTAGAGCTAGATTTTAGAGACATTTTACAAATACCTCCCTGATTTTTTATTCTTTGGATGCCACTCGAATGACAGTTCTAGCGGTATTTTTGCAATTTTTGAATGGCAATAATGGTTCAACAAGTTGCAAAGTTGCAACTCGTTAAATCATCTACAATGATAAAATTGCGACCTTTCTCTAATTTATATGGATATTTGAGCTCTTGCTCATTTCAAATTTCAACACCAACTAACAACCACCTAAATTCTAACCTAGAGAAATCTAACAACTAAAATCCAACTAAGAATCAAATTTAGATCATCTCTATACATATAACAACGACAAAGTTGCAAAATTTACCTAAATTATATCCCAACTACATCTCTAAATCCATAACCATGGAACAAGCACCATCCATCATCAACCCTAGAGCAATTTACCAAGTAATCTATCCAAAAATGAAATATAGATCTCACTAACCTTAAAACAGTTGACTCCTCCAAATTTTGAAGGCTCCCACGCAAAAAAAAAAACCTTGAATCGCCAAAAAAATGGCAAGGAGGCGCTGTAACACTGGGCTGCGGCGGCGGCAGCTCTGTTCTGGGTCGAGACGGGGAAGAAGATGGGCTATATATACTGTAGCAGGCTTTCAGTGCCGGTTTAAAGAGAAACCAGCACTGAAATACCACTATCAGTGCCGGTTTGTTATTAGAACCGGCACTGATGTATCAGTGCCGGTTCTAACCACCAACCGGCACTGATAGTTACTATCAGTGCCGGTTCTTAACTCCAGGTCCTCGATCGCGGCCGGGAGTTTTAGAACCGGCACTGATACCTCTTTCAGTACCGGTTCCTTTGAACCGGCACTGAAGGTGGCGACTATTATGTGGGGTTATGTAGTAGTGAGCCTCTTCTTAAAAAAATGCTGGCGCATCATCAAGGAAGATTTCATTAAGGCCATCAAGGAATTCTTCGACCTTCATGCAAATAGTTTCCATTTGCTAAACTCTGCCAATATTATCCAACTCCCGAAGAAGGGAGGGCGGAGAAGATTGCAGACTTTGGGCCAATTAGCCTAATACACTCAGTAGAGAAGATCATCTCCAAAATTCTTGCAATTCTCCTAGCCCACCATATGAACATTTAATCTCCGAGTGTCAGAGTGCCTTTATTCAAAATCGGTTCATACATGACAACTATATGTCGGTGTGAGGCACGACCAAGCATCTCCATAAGACTAAGACACCCGCCTTGCTCATCAAATTGGACATCGCCTATTAGGGATTGGTCTCACAGGCCCCTTCGGATGTCGGGTCGAAGACCTCCATGGATGCTGCAGACTAACAAGGCTTACAATTACCGTAGATATGTCATGTTGGAGGAACCCTTCAGGAAGCCGAAGGAACCCTTCAGTCATATGTGCACTGCAAGGACGGTTCCAACAACTAGAATGAGTGAAACCTTCGTCGGACCTTTGGGGCACAGCTGAAGGACTTCGCTCGACACCACGAGGGAGTCCCATCAAGGGACACCAAAGGTGCGGCTGAGCGGAGACCTTCAGAGGCCCAAGTGAAGGGTGACCTAAGTCCACGATGACAGAGCAAAGGGCGAAGACATGATCGAAGGGAGGACCATATGTGGCGACCGAAGACCATGGAGGGCAAAATTGTAAATAATCTGGATGTACTTAGGAAAGTACCATAGTACCCTCGAATATGCTGAGCATGTGGCAGTTGGAGGGGTAGTCTCATAAACTGTAATGGGAAGTGTTTGAGTACGGCCTATAAATAGTGTGTCACTGTAACTGATGAGACAGGTGACATTAATATTAGTGAACAGTTCCCCACTTTGTGTGTGTTCGTCAATCCTTTAGATCACTTTGGGGTTCCGAAGGCCCACCACTTTGTTCGGTTACGCAAGTTTCCAACAGTTGACGTCGTCCGTGGGGACCGATACATTCCGAAGCCATGCCATCCAAAAAGAAGCCGAAGGGCATTGATACAACATAGCAGACACTACAGCTTTCGGGGGGCGATGCAACTGTGACTACCCCTCCGGCCACAACAAAGCCGATCATCGCTTCGATTCAGGTAGTCGCAGAAGACCAGCAAGAACTAGATGATGTGGCCATGCTGGCCACTGAGGATGCTCCAGTTCATGAAGACCCAACTCACCAGGAAGATGCAAGTTCTTCGATGCGAAGGGTTGAAGACAACCTTCATGCTCGTTTCAAGGCTTCGGTAGCTGCGAAGGGGAAGGCCCCCGTTTTGAAGAGCAGGAAGCCTTCGATCAGTTTCAAGATTATGAAGACAAGGAAGAGGAAGAAACCTAAGCAAACATAATTGCATGACTAGAAGCCGAAGACTGGAGCTGCAAATAGCACAGAAGAAGCATATGCTAGAGAGTTGACACAAGTCGAAAGGCGGCTAAGTATCGTTGATGAGCTGACGAAGCAAGAAGAATGCTGGAATAGTTGCAAGGCTAGATTAACGTGCTGCAGCATGAGGGAAAGGACACACGGTACAACATTACCCCTTTGTCAGCGTTTGTAACACAGGCTACACAAGACTTTTGGCCCATGTCACGTGCAGGCGACCTAGACTCCCCACTATCTTCTGGCCTGCAGAACCAGCCTTCGCCTTTGGCTTTCAAAATGCTGAGAGTTGTGATGTTTGACGGAGAATCAGATCCAAGAGAATTCATCATGAGCTTCGAGGCAGCAGTCGAATCTGCTGGTGGGGATGACACGACACTAGCGAAGGCCTTCGTGCTGGCAGTAAAAGGAATAGCAAGATCTTGGTACTCCACCTTGCCTCCGGGGTCAATATATTCCTGGGAGCAGTTGCGCGATGCCCTCTTCTGCAATTTCCAAGTCAATCGTGCAGAAAAGGTCATTGCCGGACACCTCTTTGCAATCAAGCAACAGCCGATAGAGCCATTCAAAGACTACATGCGTCATTTTGTACATGTACGATGTCAGGCGAAGGGCTTGGGTGAGGACACAATCAACGACGCCATTGTCCAGGGCATCAAAGGAGGGCTGGTAGCAACAAAGCTAACACGTAAGAGGCCGCAGAGTGTTCAAGACCTCTTCAACAAGATGGAAGAATATGCAAGATCCAAAGCAGACCATCAACGAAGGAAAAGAAAGATGGCAGCGTTAAAAATGTCAAAACCTTCTCCCTCCAGCAAAGAAGGCGGTAGTGGCCAAACAAAAGACAAGCCGAAGCACTTGAAGAAAAGCGATACCTTTGGGTATATTCCAAAGAAGAAGTAAATTAACCAAATAGAATCTGGACCAAAGGACATCTTGCAAGAGTCGTTGAAGCCCCGGGCGGTGTAGGCCACAGCGACCAAAGCGGTAGAGGTTGCGGCAGCTGAGATGGCCAAGGAGCATGGGCACCGCGTGACCCAAGTACATTGTACTGCATGATACACTGTGAAGGTGCCGGACATACAACTAAATATTGTCCACATATTGTAGCCATGAAGGAAGGCCTGGGGAAGCAACCCTGTGACCCTGTAAGGATAGTGAATCATGCCGCGCCATATAGGCCAGGCAATGTGTGGCAATGTCAACAGGGGCAGGGCAAGGCTCACGGCCCAAATCCTTTGGCATTTGCTTCTCAATGGTGTCCAATGGCTTCGGTGCAGCCATATGTTCCAGAACCTTTGGCTCCATCAGATTAGACCTATGCTCCATCAATGGTCGTTCAAGCATTACTTCCACCCCCTCCGCCAAGACCTACAATCAAAGCTCCCTAGAAACCAGCATGTTAGTAAACACACTAACACACGGATTAAATGTGGTGTTAGCAATCATTGATGGCTCTAATTAGGAGACTAAGTCCAAGAGGCAACAAAAAGAATATGTTCGACGGGTTAACCATGTCGGTATAAACCCCGCCTTCATCCATTCAAAGTGGTCTCATGTCCCCATCACCTTCTCATAGGAAGACATGAGAGTCCTGGAATATCCGCATACAGATGCCTTCATCATCGTGGCTAATATTTCAGGAGATGAAGTCCACAGGATTCTGATAGATGGCGGCAGCTCAGCGGACATCATCTTTGCAGTTGCCTTCGATAGGATGGGTTTGCAGTAGAGCGACTTATAGTAGACTGGATCTCCATTGCTGGGCTTTAGTGGAAAAGCAATTAGCGCTTTGGGAAAAATTGAGATACCAGCCTCTTTTGGCAAAGGGTCAAACTTTTGAACAGAAGATATCATCTTCGATGTTGTCGATATAACGTACCCATATAATGCAATCTTTGGAAGAGGGGTACTAAACAAGTTTGGGACAGTACCACATCATGGTTATTTGTGCATGAAAATGACTGGCCCCGAAGGCATTATCTCAGTGCTGGTAGATCAACAGATGGCCTGTAGAATTGAAGTGGGAACTGCTCCAGGCTGCCACAATGTCCATGTGGTGGCAGAACCATCATCGAAGCCTTTAGAAGCCAAAGACCTACTCTAAACACAATGAGTGCCGAAGGCTGAGCCCGAAGGCCAAACAAAGAAAGTATTGCTATGTCAGGATAGACCAGAAAGAGTTGTGATCATAGGAGCTGATATGACACAGGAGGCTGAGCGAAGAAGGATAGAGTTTCTTCGCAACAATGAAGATATCTTCACATGGTCACCGAAGGATTTGCAAGGGGTCAGCAGAGAGATAGTTGAACACACTCTGAATGTTGATCCAAAGGTGAAGCCAAAAAAGCAAAGGCTTCAAAACGCATCAAAAGAAAGAGAAGATGCAGCAAAAGCTGAGGTGGAAAAATTGCTCGATGCGGGGTCATTCACAAAGCATTACACTCTGAATGACTGGCTAACCTGGTGTTAGTCAGGAAAAGCAATGGCAAATGGAGAATGTGTGTTGATTTCATAGACATGAACAGAGCCTATCAAGAGGATTACTTTCTATTGCCACGCATTGACCAATTAGTAGACTTCATAGCTGGTTGTGAGATGTTAAGCTTTCTGGACGCATACTCGGGATATCATCAAGTCTGGATGGCGAAGGAGGACGAGGCGAAAACAAGCTTCAGAATCTCCTTCAGAGTATACTGTTACGCAAGAATGGCTTTTAGCCTTCGAAATGCTGGGGCAATTGCCAGATTGGTCCAAATTATACTGCAGTCGCAGTTGGGAAGGAACGTACATGCGTATGTCGATGACACAGTCATCAAGAGTACCAAACAAGTCGATCATTTGGATGACCTTCGGGAGACTTTTGGCAAGCTCTGAAGCATGGGTTTAAAGTTGAATCCAAAAAAGTGTGTCTTCGGTGAGCACTCTGGCAGGTTGTTGGGATTTTTGGTGTCAAAAAGAGGCATCAAAGTAAACCCAGAAAAGATAAAAGCAATACTTGATATGAAGCCTCCGAAGAGTAGGAAGGAGGCACAGTGATTGGCTAGAAGATTAGCAGCTCTAAGAAGATTCATTGCCAAATCACCTCAGCGAAGCCTACCTTTCTTCAAAGCCATCAAAGGCTGCGACTCGTTTAGGTGGAGCGCAGAGCCACAACAGTTGTATCTTCGCCTTCAGGCATAAAACTGTGGTACGCGGCCAGGCTTGATTTTTGATCAACAAAACAATGTAGTAGAATATGAAGCAGTCCTCCTTGGCCTTTGTAAGGCGTAAGCCCTTGGCACCCGAAAGGTGTTGGTCAAGATAGATTCCCAGGTAGTCGCAGGCCATATTGACAAAACTTTCCACATGAGGGAGTTAGAGATGGCCAAGTACATAGTAGTTGTGCGGAGCATGGAAAAGCATTTCTTAGGTTTCACTGTTAAGAGAATCTCAAGAAATGACAATTGCGAAGCTGATGACCTTGCAAAAGCTGCGGCACAACAACTGCCATTGCCTCTAGATGTTTTCTATCAGAATTTGTACATACCAGCTATCAAATCCTTGCAGCAGGCGGCCCATCATATCAGCATAGTTGAGAGCGAAGATTGACAATCTCCCATAATGGCCTACCTTCAGGGCCATTATGAGCCCAAAGACCAGGTAGAAGCAAAGCGTATGGCACAAAGAGTCAGAAATTACAAGATTGTGGGAGCTGACTTGTACAAGAAGGGAGTTTGTGCACCGATGCTTCGATGCATATCCCAAACAGAAGAGCAAAGCTTGCTCAAAGAAATACAAATGGTTATGTGGCTCGCACATCGGCACTTGAGCACTCGTTAGAAAAGCATTCAGGCAAGGATTCTATTGGCCAAAGGCAATCTCCGATGCGGAGACCACGATCCGAAGCTGTGCGAAGTGCCAGTACATGGTCAAGGGATCAAATAGGTCTTCGTCAGCGATACAACTCATCCCACTGATTTGGCCCTTGACTCGGTGGGGGATTGACATCATTGGACAGTTGCCAGCTACTCCGGGAAACTTTCGCTACACTGTAGTGGCAGTTGAATACTTCTCTAAATGGGTGGAGGCAGTCCCGCTGGTGAAGATAACTTCAAAAAATGTTCAAAAGTTCTTGTAGCAAAACATCATCTGTCACTTTGGCATTCCTCATGAAATAACAGTCAATAATGGGACACAATTTGACAGTGAAGGCTTCAAACAATTTTGGGAAGACATGGGAATCAAAGGTCGATTTGCTTCAGTGTACCATCCCCAGTCGAACAGAGCTGTAGAGAGGGTGAATGGAAACATCTTACCTGGTGTGGCAAGATGCCTGCAAGGTCTCCCAAAGGGAAAGTGGGTCGAAGAGTCGTCAAAGGTCTAATGGTCGATCAACACAACAACAACAATACCTACGGGTTTCACGCCGTTTCGCTTGCTCTTCGGCGAAGAGGCTATGACTCCAGAGGAATGTAAAAACAAGTCATTTCATGTCACAGCTGAGACAACTCGTAAATCCCGATGATTATATGAAGTTACATGTGCTTTGATGTAATTTATGCATGATTCATCTCCTAAGTGATGCAATTCTTTGTGTCGGTGTATTGAGTAAAGGGGTACCCCGGCTAACAGGCCATACAAAGGGTGTAAACAGCCAGGGGAACATGCCTCCTAAAAAGCTGATCGGTCGCGCGATCAGGGTAGGGTTACCGCGGCCAGTGCAAGGCCTCCAGCAATCAATCTCGCTACGCCTTCACATAAACCCGCGACCAGCCCCACTGGTCGTGGGACCGGATTAGACGCAACCCATCCGAAGCACCTTTATTGGTACCCGCTCGAAAGCTTCTCTTCACCAGGCATCGGCTCTGGCGGATAAAGTCGTGGGCGGTGCAGGGGGGCATTATCCCGTCCCATAGCATAAAGGCTACGGAGTGAGACTTTACAGGATGACGCAGCACCGCATGACAGATGGGACGTTATCAGCCACTCCACAGGGCAAGGGGATGGGGCTGGCGCAGAGAGGCAAGTGGACGGGGATGGCGCAGAGAGGAAAGTGTACGGGGACGGAGCAGAGAGGCAAGCGGACGGGGATGGTGCAAAAGGGCATCATTCCATCTCGCTGGCGAGGTTGGGCTCTACGGGCTAAGCACGACGGCGCATGGCAGCACGACATACAATGCCGTCAGAGCAAGTTGGCATGCCTGGTCCTCCGTAATGATGCTTTGAGTTAGATATTAGAATGAACAGGGCCATCTGTGTAGGGCCCACATGTAAGTTCTCCCCCTCCCTACTATATAAAGGGATGACGACCCCGTTTGGAATGATATACAGAGAAATCAATTCTGGCAAACTGCTAGAACATCATCTGTAACCAAGTGAGATCTCCGATAACACAAACACACGACGTAGGGTTGTTATCCTCCGGGAGACCCGAACCTGTATAATCCTTGGTGTCCCTGAATCCACCATCTACACACAGACACACCGAGTCCCTGAATCCACTATCCAGCATACCCTGGAATCACTGTCAGGGATTTACCCTCAACATTTGGCGCGCCAGGTAGGGGGGCGCATTTTTGTCGTTTCAGCAAGTTTGAAAAAACTTGATCATGCTACCCATGGTCGAATCCACGGCAACTGCTGAGTCCCATTCCGAGGACCTTGGCCGTCGTGACATGTTTGTCATGGGGTACCATCTGGACGAACCAGGTGTACTCCAGGCATGGGACACCGAGCCGGAATCAGGGAGCTCCGAGACCTAACACGAGGTCTGCATGGCAGCCCATTCCGCAGGGGGCGCTGGAGGGCCCCACGCCTCAAACACCAGCGGCGAACCCCCGGCTTTCCGCCCAGAGGGAAACAAGCCTGGCGCCAGACAGGCAGGTGCTCCAAGACAGCCCCAACATTCCCAGCACCGTCCCGAGGAGCCCTTGTACAGGGCATTTTCTACGGTGGCGTCTTCACCTAGGCCATCACGCCGCCCCAACACTGGGGGCTCCTCACCTCATGACCTATCACCGCTCCACGCCCAGCATCTCGACTACGAGACCATGACGCCAACTCAGAACCTCCAGACCCTACGGGTTCTCCTCAGCCACCCGTCGGTGCCCGTACTGGAGGGCTCATCGGTGGCACCATGGCTACGTGATCTCGCCCTCCTGGTCGAGACCGCCCGGCGCCAGACCACGTCGGCATGCACCGCACCTGTCGCGAGGTCCAGTGAAGGTAGCGGTCGCTATAGGTCACAGCCGAGCGTGCGACGGAATAGGTCTCGTGCTTCGCCAACCACGGGGAGTACCCGTGGGCCACCACCAAGTCGGGGTGGTTAACCCTCCAACCTACACGACTCCCTGTGCCAATGTGACCTTCGTGGCATAATCCAGAGCCAGGTGGCCACTAGAGAGGAGGAGAACAAAGCCCGACGGATGCTAGAAAAGGGCAAACAACCCTACCGTATGCCTTCCCCCTGCAGGGAGGCATCGGATGGCTCCACCTCGTCGCCAGGACCCAGAGACCGCCATCTCTCCCCCAGGACACGTGTCGCTACCCAGCAACGAGCGGCACCCCGTTACGGGATAGGGTGTAACGCCCTGTCCGCTAGGCTACGGGAGGTGCGCTGGCCGGACAAAGTCCGACCGGTCCTAGCCAAAAAGTATGACGACTTGACCAACCTAGAAGAGTTCCTATAGATCTACACCACCATGGTGCAGGCAGCCGGAGGACACGGGAAGGTTATGGCCAACTACTTCCCTACTGCCCTGACTGGTTCCGCCCGGTCTTTGTTGATGAATCTCCTCGCGGGTCAGTTCACTCCTGGGAGGACCTGTACGACCAGTTCGTCGCCAACTTCCAGGGAACCTACACCCGACCAGAGGTCAAGGACGACCTGTATCAGGTCTGACAGCGACAAGACGAGTCATTACAAGACTACATCCGGCACTTCATTGAGCGCCGGAACACTATTCCGAAGATCACGGGAGAATCCGTGGTCATAGTGTTCAAGAGGGGGGTCAAGGACCAGAAAATGGTCAAGAAGCTGGCCACCTGGTAATCTGAAACACCACTGAGCTCTTCGAGTTTGCAAACAAATGCGCACAGGCCGTCGAGTCCAGTAGCGGCAGATCGACTCCAGGTCGCGCCCGGTGTCCCACCGGCCCGCCTCTTCCAAAGGAGCCGAATGAAAAGACAAGAAGAGCTAGCGGAAGGCCGAACCTCCCGAGATCTTGGCAGTTGAACAAGCCGACCTTATACGCCAACGCTTCGAAAAGAAGGACAGAAAAAAGGGTCGGGGCTACTGCCCGATCCACCGTACAGATGCCTATGATCTAATCGAATGCATGGTCGTACAAGGCATCATCGACCAGGAGCTCAGAGAGCGCAAGCACAAATGCGGTGACAACGATGAAGACCAAGCTACCCCTGACCAGTCGGCACTAGGGTACCAGCAGGCCGATCACATGGTCCATCACATCTTCAGAGGGGCCGCAACATATTCCTCTAATAGGGAATACAAGTCGGTGGTCTGGGAAGTGTGGGCAACCGCATCAAACCCGAGCCCATGCCTCAAGTGGTCGGAGGTCCCACTCACCTTCAGCCAGGCCGACCATCCGGCATGCGTCAGACGCCCTGGTTGCTACCCCATCGTAGTCGAACCCACAATACAAAACATCCGGCTAGGCCGCGTGCTCATCGACGGTCGGAGCTCGATCAACCTTCTCTTCACCGATGCACTGGATGCCCTGCAAATTCCAAGAAGCTCATTAAAGCCATCCCCACCTTTCTTCGGGATCACCCCGGGCCCCTCGGCCAAGTCGCTAGGACAACTTGAGCTACCGGTCACCTTCGACTCACCGGACAACTTCAGGACCGAAAGGGTCCTCTTCGATGTGGCCGACTTTGGGACTGCGTATAATGCGATCCAAGAGCGACTGGCAATGGCCCAGTTCAAGGCCGTTGCTCACTACATGTACCAGGAAATCAAGATCCCTGGGCCAACCGGGGCCATCACCGTTGCTGGTAACACCAAGACGGCCCTGCACTGCGACAAGAAGAGCCTCGACATGGTCGAGCTAACTCCCGAGTCGCAGCCCGAAACCACTGAACCCAGCGGATGGCCAGTAAAAGTCCAGGTCATCGCTAGCCCAGATGATCAACTCAAAGCAGTAAGCCTGGATGACACCAACCCGACTAAGGTAGTCCAGATTGGGGCCTCGCTGGACCCTAAATAGGAACTCGCGCTCATCACCTTCCTCCGGGTGAACGCGGACATCTTTTCATGGGGTCCATCTGATATGCCCAGAGTCCCCAGGAATGTGATCGACCATAAGCTGTCTATACGGTCGGACTCACGACCCGTCAGGCAGAAGGCGCGTCAGTTCGCAGCCGACCGGAAGGAAACACTTCGACAGGAGATCGATAAGCTCCTGGAGGCAAGCTTCATCTGAGAGGTGCAGTACCCAGAATGGCTCACTAACCCAGTCATGGTCTAAAAGCACAATGGTAAGTGGAGGATGTGCGTCGACTTCACTGACTTGAACAAGGCATGCCCGAAAGATCTTTTTCCCCTTCCCCGAATCGACCAGCTGGTCGACTCAACTACCAGCAGCGACCTGTTATGCTTCTTAGATGCTCGGTCGGGGTACCATCAGATTACATGTGTAGGGGGGATGAAGAAAAAATGGCTTTTTGTTACACCCTTTGGGGTCTTTATTATGTAAAAATGCCTTTTGGCCTGAAAAGCGCCAGCGCCACTTACCAACGGTGCATTCAACTCATTCTTTGACCACAGCTCGGGAGAAACGTCGAGGCATATGTGGACGATGTGGTCGTCCAAAGTCAGATCAAGACGGACCTGGTCGCTGATCTCCAAGAAACATTTGATTATCTCCGAAAGTACCGCATGAAGCTAAACCCGGAGAAGTGTACATTCGGGGTTCCGTCAGGAAAGCTGCTGGGATTCCTCGTATCTCATCGGGGGATTGAGGCGAACCCTGACAAAATCAGAGCCATCGACCAGATGCGACCACCGACCAGGTTAAAGGAAGTTCAGATACTAACGGGATGCATTGCTGCTCTGAGCAGGTTCATCTCAAGGCTGGGGGAAAAGGGACTACCACTCTTTGAAGTCCTGAAGAAAAACGATCGCTTCCTGTGGACACCGAAAGCAGAAACAGCATTCCAAGAACTCAAAAGGTACCTCTCCACCCCTCCCATACTAACCGCACCTCGGCCCAACGAGCAGCTCTTGCTCTATGTTTCCGCAACACCACAGGTCGCAAGCGTGGTTCTGATCGCCGAGCGAGAGGGCCTCCAGCGACCAGTGTACTACATCAGCAAGGTCTTGCACGATGCCAAGGCTCAGTACCCACAGGCTCAGAAACTGCTGTACGCCATCATGATAGCCTCTCGCAAGCTCAGACACTACTTCCAGGCTCACAAATTCAAGGTGATTTCCTCATTTCCAATTAGGGAAATTCTCCATAATAGAGATGCAACAGGGAGAACAGCAAAGTGGGCAGTAGAGCTCGGGGGATTCGACCTCCAGTTCGTCCCCCAAACTTCTATCAAGTCTCAGGCACTGGCCGATTTTGTAGCCGAATGGTTGTCCTTCGAGCTCGAGCAGGTACAGGGACCGGAGGCGGACGAGCATTGGACCATGCATTTCGACGGGTCATTCACGCTAAAGGGAGCCGAAGCTGGGGTAGTTCTGACCTCACCCAATGGTGACATCCTCAGGTACGTTGTTCAATTGTATTTTCCAGCCACTAATAACACTGCTGAATATGAGGGCCTCTTGTCCGGAATGTGAGCAACCTCCACACTTGGGATTAAATGATTGTTAGCGATAGGGGACTCGCTACTAGTCGTAAACCAGGTGCAAAAGGACTTTCAGTGCTCTGACCCGACAATGGCAGCATACCTCGCTGAAGTGAGAAAACTAGAGCGACGCTTCATCGGCTTTGAGGTCAAGCACGTCCCTCGCAAGGACAACTTCCTAGCCGATGAGCTGGCCTGTCTAGCTTCTTCTTGAGAATCTATCCCGGTTGGAGTCTTTGAAGGAAGACTCTCACAGCCTTCCACCGCAGTCTCGAGCCAAGGTGAAGGGGATGCTCCACTCAAAAATGGAGCACTCGAGGCAACACCTTTGGAGGCAACGCCTCCTTCGATGCCATCGACCTCGGGCGACCATCATGTGGTCGCCCTGCTCGGTTCGGGTACGACCTGGATGGATAAGATCTTGGACTACCTTCAGAACCGAGCAGTCCCGGACGATGAAGCGTTAGTAGAAAATGTCTCGTGACAAGCCCGCATATACTCCTTGGTAGAGTAACGCCTCTACAGCCGAGGGAGCAACGGCCTCTTACTGAAATGCATCATTCAGGAAGAGGGGAGCACAGTGCTCTCTGATATCCACAGAGGCATATGTGGTAGCCACGCTTCATACCGCACCCTGGTCGAAAAAGCATTTCGACAAGGATTCTATTAGCCCACTGCCCTCCAAGATGCCCGCGAGCTAGTGAAACGGTGCGAGTCGTATTAGTACCACGGCCGAAATACCAACCTACCAGCGCAGGCACTGCAAACCATACCACTCTCTTGGCCTTTCACTGTCTGGGGGCTCGATATCATGGGACCGTTCCCTAAAGCCCCAGGTGGTTTTGAGTTCCTGTTCGTGGTAATTGACAAGTTCACTAAGTGGATCGAAGCCGAACCAGTCAGGAAGATCACTGCTGCAACAGCGATTAAGTTCATACGAGGGCTGGTAGTGCAGTTTGGAAGTCCAAACCGCATAATCATGGACAACAGAACTCAATTTGCCAGTAGTAATTAGCGCAGTGGTCCAAGACTACTGTGAGGAAATCGAGACCAAGGTTTGCTATGCGTCTGTGTTTCACCCCCAAAGCAATGGACAAGTCGAGAGGGCAAATGGGATGATACTACAAGGCATCAACACCGGGAAAGTTTTCCCGAAAAAACCCCAAGCAGTGGTCCAGGCCAATCCATTCGAAAAATAGCGGGACTCCGTTTTTATCCTCCAACCATTGGCAAGGCGCCATAAAACCCCATCAATTTCCATTCATGAGGAGGATAGGTTATAATCCAACTAGTTACACCCGATTGGGCTAACTATCCCAATACTTACCTGCCCTATCCTCCCTAACTCTAGTAACTAGCGCGAGGTTGGCATATAAAGCCCGCCAGACTCTCGCCTCTATCTTCCCCTGAACGAGTCAAGGAACCTCTTATACTCCTCCCTGGGACAGCAGCTCACCACTCTGGGGATCGGACGACGACCAGCGTAAGGGCCAGGGTGTGCGGCCGACGCAAAGGCCCTGCTAGTGCTGATGACTGACCCTAGCGCGTCCTAAAGACCTTCCTTCCGCTTCTCCAACTCTTCATCTCCATCGATCTCCTTCTCTAGAAGGTCCCAATCGAGCCCCTACTCGCCATGAGATATATCGATGACATCAGCTGGGGGATCCACCCGGGCAGGAGAGCGGGGCGGCCCTGCAGAGGACGGATTTTTGTAGAACGGTGTAAGCTTGATGGTCGCGGGCGCCAATTGGGAAAGTATCAGCTTCGATCTTGCGATCGTGATCGCGACAAAATCCTTGTCTGGAAGCACCGTGGCAGGCGGATCCTGGGTGGGAGGTAAATCCCCCTCCGCCGGTTCATCCAAAATCATCAACCTCCCCAGCGATGAAGGAAGGGAATACGCCATGGCCTCGGGGTTTGCCTACACAACGAAGTCGAATACACAACGAGATGAGGACCTGGGTTCTTGGTGCAAAAAGGTTGAGAATAAGAAGGAAGGCAAGGGGATTACTTGAAGAACCCTCTAACATCCATCCTTTAAAAAGATTACAGCGGCCTCCCAACCAACACAGCATTCAAATAACTCGAAACCCGAGGGGGCACGTAGAAAGAACCAAGAGTCCTTCAGGTCCAACGGCAATAAATATGCCTCCCCTTTTTCTCTCTCCCATGACACTTAAACCTCCCCCCATGATGCGGAACTCAAAGTTGAACTTTGAGAACGAATGGCGTCAATGACCACTCCAAGGGCGAACTACGTTTAGCCTGGGACCCAAGTGGTAGGATCAGGCCAAACCGCGATCACAAGGGAGCTTGGGGGCTACTGTCGGTGTATTGTGTAAAGGGGTACCTTGGCTAACAGGCCCTACGAAGGGTGTAGACAGCCAGGGGAACATGCCTCCTAAAAAGCTGATCGGTCGCGCGATCAGGGTAGGGTTACCGCGGCCAGTGCAAGGCCTCTAGCGATCAATCTCGCTACGCCTTCACATAAACCCGTGACCAGCCCCACTGGTCGCAGGACTGGATCAGACACAACCCATACGAAGCGCCTTTATTGGTACCCGCTCAAAAGCTTCTCTTCACCAGGCACTGGCTCTGGCAGATAAAGTTGTGGGCGGTGCAGGGGGGCATTATCCCATCCCTTAGCATTAAAGGCTACGGAGTGAGACTTTACAGGCCGACATAGCACCGCACGACAGATGGGACGTTGTCAGCCACTCGATAGGGCAAGTGGACGGGGATGGCATAGAGAGGCAAGTGGACGGGGACGACGTGGAGAGGCAAGTGGACGGGGATGGTGCAGAAGGGCATCATTCTGTACTGTCGCATTTAATGCGGCGAGGTAGGGCTCTACGGGCTAAGCACGACAGCGCATGGTAGCACGACATACAATGTCGTCAGAGCAAGTTGGCATGCCTGGTCCTCCGTAATGATGATTTGAGTTAGATATTAGAATGAGTAGGGGCCATCTGTGTAGGGCCCACATGTAAGTTCTCCCCTCCCTACTATATAAAGGGATGAGGACCCCGTTTGGACCGATATACAGAGAAATCAATTCTGGCAAACTGCTAGAACATCATCTATAACCAAGTGAGATCTCCGATAACACAAACACAGGACGTAGGGTTGTTATCCTCCAGGAGACCCGAACCTGTATAACCTCTAGTGTCTCTGAATCCACCATCTACACACAGACACACCCAGTCCCTGAAACACCATTCACGCACCCACTTTCTAGCATACCCCGGAATCACTGTCAGGGATTTACCCTCGACACTTTGTTTCAAGGATGCACTCCAATTGACAAAGTAAGGCGAGCCGAAGCCACACAAAAGAAGTCGAGGTAACGAATGTCGAAGTGTGCCTGACACCCTACCTTTTGACTTAAAGACGGGTACACTCCAGCAGGAAAAATCCAAAGTGTTTGAATTACTCCGTATTTATCCTTAAGTTAAAAGCTTTCACCGAAGGTCTCAACCTTTGCTACCATATTTATTTTTATGATTTAGCGTTTACACTTCGGTTGCACCATGAGCGCATGTGTTTAAAATGCGCATAGAAGACGGGGGCTAAGAGTGCCTACCCTCTCACTGAAGATCAATATAATCTTTGGGTCATTAAAAAAGTCAAGGGCTAAGAGTGCCTACCCTCGCACCGAAGATCAAACAAATCTTCGGGTCATTAAAAAAGTCAAGGGCTAAGAGTGCCTACCCTTGCACCGAAGATCAAACAAATCTTCGGGTCATTAAAAAAGTCAAGGTCTAAGAGTGCCTACCCTAAACTGAAGATCAATCAAATCTTCAGGTCATTAAAAAAAGTTGGGGCTAAGAGTGCATGCCCTCGGAACGAAGATCAATCAAATATTTGGGTCATTAAAAAGTCGAGGGCTAAGAGTGTCTGTCCTCGCACTGAAGATCAATCAAATCTTTGGGTCATTAAAAAAGTCGAGGGCTAAGAGTGCCTGCCCTTGCACTAAAGATCAATCAAATCTATGGGTCATTAAAAAAGTCAAGGGCTAGGAGTGTTTGCCATCACACCGAAGATCAATCAAATCTTCAAGTCATTAAAAAAGTTGGAGGCTAAGAGTACCTGCCCTCGCTCCGAAGATCAATAAATTCTTCGGATCATTAAACTGGTCGAAGGCTGAGTGCCAGCCTCGTTCTGAAGTCCAAACAGACATTTAGAAAATAGTAATAATAATAATAATAATGTTGAAGTGGTGCTTAAAGGCCGAAGTATCGCTCATCCTCGCCAGACAGTGCACGCTCGCAGAAATAAAGTGTCAAGCACATCGAAATAACTAATCTCTATTGGCATGTGTCAAAGTTTTACTTTCTGTACACGCGCATTATATCAATGCATCGAAGTTTTTATTCTTCATGTATGCTGAAGTAATGCTTGGCTTTGAATTAAAGGCAGCACACCTCCAGTTTTGAATAAGAAAAGTTTGTGTTGCCAGACCTATGTTGGTGCTACACGCTTCGGTATGATTGAAACAAAACCCTTACTCAAATTTGAAATGAGAGTAGTGGACATGACAAAGATGAATAAACCCTTCGGCCAATATGAAGTTAGTCTTCAAGTAAAAAGATATGAGCAAAGACACTAAGAATCTATCAAAGCAGCGCTTGACTAGACAGCTCATGCCGAAGGTCCCTGCAGCTTAAAAGTCAGGGGGAGGGGAATGGCATTTTCTCGATAGACACTTCGCGCATGTTGAGGCCGAAGGTCCCTACGGCTTAAAAGTTAGGGGGATGATGTTTTTTCGATTGACACTTCGCATGTTGAGGCCGAAAGTCCCTGCGGCTTACAAGTCAGGGGACGGCATTTTTTCGATCAATGCCTCGCACGTGTTGCTATCGAAGGTCCCCACGGCTCAAAACAGTCAGGGATTGAAGACTCAACGGAAGGATTTAACAAAGAATAGCAAAAATTTATTCTGTAAATTCATCAACATCAAGGTCTACAAAGTTTTTATACATCTAACTACGATCGAGTTGGAAAGCAATGCCCCGACTAGCGGGAAAAGGCTGCATCGGGTCCAGAGGGGACCTGGTATAGCTATCCGAAGAGGTTATGGGTGAAGACATAGGCGAAGCACTATGACCTTCGGTAAATGGTGTTCCTTGAGAAGGAACAGGTCATCGACGATAACAAAATTGAAGAAACCCTAGCGGGGGTTCATAGCCTTCATCATTTGGCTCAGGTTTCGGCTCGTGGAATACAAGCGGAGGCTCATAATATCCGTGCTCTATTCTACGGTTTTCTCACTCAACCCTTAGGATCTCTAAGTCCAAAGGGCGAAATGAATCCCAAAAGGCTTTTGAATTGGCATTCCTCGTATCATATGCCCTAGCCTTTGCTCGCCAATACGTGTCAAACTTATGGCAGGAAGGTGATGTGGAATGAATCCCAGCAAGCCCACAACATAAAAAGTTATCCCGCATCATAGTGATGGGAACAAAATCTTCGGTTACTTGCACAGTGTCTGCAGGGAGGACCTGCACAGGAAGCGATGGTGGTCAAAAAGTTTAACAAGAAGTTAAGCAAAAACATATTATAGATACTTCAAGTATCATCGAATGTTTCAAATACAAGGCATAGTACATCACTCCTCGCTCACTCCTGCTCTAGGTCTTCAGCCGTTTTTGGTGCGTCATAAACATTTTGTGAAGGGGTAGGTTGCGAGGTAGGCGGGACAGAGGGTCTCGCAACAGTCGAAGCATTCTTGGTCTTCGCAACAACCTACAATGAAAACCAGTTAGAAATATGTGAGAGATAGAATGATAAAACAATTTTAAGGCATAGCAAAAAAGGTACTTACTCATTGACGGTTGTTCTCCGCCTCTTGAAGGGCGAGGTTGCACCCGTGTTTACACTAGTAGTTGCTAGCGAAAGATCTCGCGGCGGTCTTTGTCGCCTTCGACACCGCTCTGGTAGGCATATCTGGTGGAAAGCAGAACGAAGGGCTTTGGAACGCCTTGTAGTGGTCGCAGCCTATCATCTCTAAGGATTGCATGAGACTTCATCCTGAGATCATAGCGTAGAAATCGCCATACAAGGGGAAATTTAATTTTTTGTCACTCGGCCCCATGTGTCAATGACACAAAAATTGCTCATTTGCCACTCTTATCATGGGAATAGTGGCAAATTGTTAATTTCCCCCCATACAAGTGGGCAGCTGGCCGAAGGTTTTTAGATGATTTTGTGATCTTCTCGAGAAGGCCATCGAGGTCGACCTGGTCAAGAGTTGGAGTCGAGGCTGAAGCACCCAGCTCTTCAATAGTTTTGCTAATAGATTTGCTTGCCCAAACTACCTTCGGCTCCAGGAACTCTACCCGCTCTTTAACAGCATCGCAAGAAAATTGCTTCACCTCCTGCAATGCTTCGTGTAGGCGTTGGTTTTCCATTTTCTCGGTATCATAGAGAGCTTGAAGCTCTAATACGCTCGATTTGGCTGCTTTGGTGTGTCGGTGAAGGTGTCTACCTCTCCTTCCAATCCCTGCACGTGCAAAGAGGCCTCCCTCATCTGCCGGCGACACTCATTGATCTTAGCTTCGGCCTTCTTTGCTTGCATGGGTAGCATGACCCTAATTTCCTCCGCCCCTTTCGCTGGAGCCTTCGCTTGCTCAGCATGTTTACACAGAGCTCGTGAGAGAAGCATACCCTGTAACAAGCATACAACGTTATAAGAGCAAGTATGCAAAGGAGAACTTAATTATAATCCAAGGTACCTTTGCAGTCGCCACATCGAAGGTCAAAAGTAGGTTTTCGCACCAGTTGTGTTTCGAGCTCGGGGAGGATGAAACTGTTGGATATGCTCTTCGCGTCTTTCACCTTTCCCGTGCTCGGTTCAAAAGATGCCACTCGCAGGGCCTTGGCATCAATGACTTTAGCATGGTGTGAGGTACCCACTGATATGAGATCTTTGCCACCGTGATGGCACAGTGGTGGCAAAGTGTTCCCCTCCTCTTTGGTCTCTGTGGCTTTGCGGCCTTCGGAGGAGCTGGAGCTGGAGGACGATGAGCTGTTCGGCTCAGCTCGAGTTCCTTCGGCATCTTCTGGCTCTTCGGCTTATTCCGTCTCCTCCGCCAGCGGTTCGTCACCTTCGTCATCGTCGGGCAGAAGGGGTGTGAGGTCTATTCGCGTAGAAGTTGTAGCGCACTTTGGCGAAGGGACTGGCACATCTTATATCTTCTTCAGAGAAGCATATCAAAGGGGCACCACTTCAATGGGTTTGGGACTCCCGAGGTCAGTATCACCCCAGAATGTAACATCCCAGTTTTTCGGCCAAAAATTCGAATTCAAAATTATTTCAAAATTAGTTTAAAACAATTTCAATCGATCCCAAATAAATTACAAAACCTTTTTCTTTCCTCTCCCTCTCTCTTTCTTCCTCTGGCGGCCTAGCTCACCTTCCCTGGCCCAGCCCCCGCCTCCATCTTCTTCTTCATCTTGCAGTCGCGTGCACACGAGTCGTCGACCACCAAACTCACCGCCGGACTCCGCCATCCTCCCAACCACTACCCATCAACTGTTCTGACACCGCCCCGTACCATCACCACACTCACCAGTTCACACCACTGGTCGCCACTCCTCTGCCACCACCTCTGCGCACGGCGACCGCACGCCCAAAAATTTCATCGGCCGAACTCACGCGCAAAGAAAATCGCCACCCGCCTCGACTGTCGGGCTTGACTCTCCCTCATCGCATGCCACGCAAGGTCACCAATTGCTACACCGCTGGCATTAACTTCATTTGACTGAGCTTCGCCTTGTACCTCACTTGCCCCGTCGTTGTGGACCCGCTGCCGGCCGCCATAGCTCGCCGCTCGCCTATAAAAAGCCTCCTCGTGCTTCCTTGCCACTCACCGCCGCCCACCGAGCTCGCAAGGCAACCTCCGGCCATCCCCTCCCTCACCTCTTTCTCTCACGGCTCTCTCTCTCCCCTGCCGAGATCCTCCCCATCGATCTCCCTCTTTGGCCCTGCTCTGCCGCCATCAGTCCACCCAGAGCCTCCTAACCACCTCCTCCACCCTCCCATGCACCCATCTTCCCTTCCCGTGCCTTCACATCGCCTCTCCACGAGCTCATCGACACGCCGCCAGCTGTCTCCATCCCTTCCCTCACCCGCACACCATGAAAAATGGATTCCCCATCATCTCCTCTCTCTCCCTGTGCCTTCATCGACACAAACAGAGGTCGGGAGCCCTGTTCCGGTGAGGCTCCGGTTGGTCCGCCACCGTGAGCCGAAGCCCGAGCGACGGCGCCGCTTGACCTGGGTGTCGTTTCCCCTGGGCCGCTCTGGACTACCCCAGCCTCGTGACCCGCAAGGCTAACCCGATTCAGCCCGTCAACCGAGCCAACCCATTCACACAAAACAAGCCCAACCCAGCTCAAACCAAAGCCCAATGAACAGTGATGCACAGTAACTCTTCTGAATTTTCCCGAATAACTGATTTTGGAGAATATTCCAGGGAATATTCCCCCTTTTCATTTTCCTTGAATTAAACTCCCGATCAAATTCTGAAGCCCGTTTCAACTCCGATTTTGACGATTCTTCCACCAATATTCATCTAAATTCAAACTCTATCTGTTCATACCAGTTTCATATTTATTTGAAATTTATTTATATTTTTTTTGTATTTATTTGTGTTGTTTGTGTGATGCGCGTTAGAGCTCAAAGCGTTCGAGGATGAGGACGAGGAGCCGGGAACGCAAGACTTCGAGCAGGACCCTCTCGAGGACTTCAACAGAGGCAAGTCTCAATCTGTTTCCTTTGATCATACGGAACCCAGTTTTATCACCACCTCCCAAAGCCGCCATTTTCTACAAATTCAATTGCATGAAGTATTACTAGCTGGCATAATTTCAATTTGTTGATCTAGTTATGACCTAATATAGATTAGCCGGCTTGCTTGTGAATATCCTGAATACAATCTTAGTAACCCTAGGATTTTCGTCTCGGCTATGGTAATTATGCTAAGACAATTACCTTATTACTAGTATGCTTAGGATGGTAATCACTACTGTTATTTTATGCTTAAACAAGTATAATTTTGCGAACTATGTAAAACTTGGTGATTGGGTTGCGTGAGTTGTGGAATGGGATAACTTGTCAGATGATGATAACAAATGAGAACTGGTTAGAGCTGGAGCAAATCAGGGTTTCGTTGGGGACGCCTTGGGAGTTGAAGTGTTGTCTGTGTGGCAGGCTTCGTGAGGAGTGCTGCCTGTGTGGCAGGCTCCATGTGGAGATGCTTGCCCTGGTTCGCATAAGGACCGAGTTGATGTGACATCATACCTAGTCTTTACAGTACAGCCATATGACCCTGTATGGGTAGGACTCAGCCTAAACCCCGCCAACTAGTCTACTGTCGTCTGGAGGCAGGTGTGCAACGCGAAACCATAGAGCAGGTGCAAGTGGTGCAGGCTTGGCAACCCGGTTGGAGGCCTAGTTAAAGGTAAGGAACCCCTGGTCAGCTCCCGTAGGTGGCTAGTGTGATGATGCTGTGGTGGATAATGGTTTTGTTGAGTCGCACTGCCATGACGGCGGTATGTTGCCAAACTCAGCTTGTGGGTAAAGTATACCACTCTGCAGAGGTTAAACTATTTGAATAGCCGTGTCCACGGTCATGGACGAACTATGATTTGGTCACTGCAACTAGCATGGGTTGTGTGCGTTTCCTTGGAAAATGAGTGGGCAAGGTGTGACCGCTTTTGGAAATAGGACCGGTGGTGTGCCATGAGTTGCCATGGACGGGGTGTCCGGCAACACTAAAATTTGGGCCCTGGTGACCTTCCACCACGGCCGAAACCCCCTTCATTTACTAATGATGATATGTTGTTTTCAAAAACTTGCCTTATGAAAATGATCCCTTGCATGTGTATACTTGGCATTTCCGCAAAGTTAACCTTACAGCTTATTCCTTGATGATACCATATGGAAGTATTTTCCACCCCTGCCGTAGGGCAAGGGTTGGGACTTGCTGAGTACTTTTGTACTCACCCTTGCTTATGCTTCCAGAGGATGAATCGAACTTCACCAAAGCAGACGGTGAGGCTGAAGAATAGTTTTCGATCGCGTCCACACCCGAGTTGCATGTGGAGTGGCGTGATCTTCATGCTTTCCCTACTGTGCACTCTGATGTCGTGGACCTTGTTGTTTCTGCACTGCTGTTTAGTGTTGTATGTTTTATTAGGCTGGTGGAGTATATTCACTGCTCCTCATGTTGTATGACTGTGGTATCATTTGTTATAAGACTCTTATTTACCACTGAATGATCCAAGGATTGGTTAAATAAAAGTTTTAAGCACCGGGGTTAACCCGGGGCACTTCAGGTGGTATCAGAGCCATACCTAGCTGTAGGAGGAGACCGTAGACCTAGACATGTTAATTTCTTAAAAACTATGTTACAAAAAGCTTCTTGCTCTTTCCCCTTCTATTGAAAAACCCTTTTGACAAGCACTGACCTTCCCTCTGCAGATGGAAGAACTTGGTTGGGTAACCGAGTACTGCTTGGATGCTGCAATGATTAGACTGGGTATCATGGAACACCCAGAGTACGTTGGCAGGGAGTATGAAGAATACGGCACCGAGCGCTGTGAGGTAACCATCCACGTTGGAGCCAGCGAAGACCACCCAGCAAGATGCCGTGGAGTGTGAACACCACAGGATTTAGGTTTGCTGACACCTACCAAGCTGTCGCTCGCAAGGCTCTACGTCACCTCTGCCAGATGTACGAGAGGCCCATCTGTCGTACATCCTTAAGGTTCTTTCCCCCAATGGAGAGAAATCGCCCCACTTGGATAGCACGAATGAAGACCTTGGAAGGCCTCGGGATGCGCAAAAGCGACCCGACCGTTGTGGCCATGACTCGCTACCTGTTGGCCCTAGACGAGCTGTATGACCAGTAGGCAGGTGCATCCACCGAGCCAAAGAGTCAGAAACACGTGGGAGGACGCTACGTGTCCAGCTTGCAGAAGCTAGAGCCCAAGCGGCAGAAGCCGAGAGTCACATCGTGGTAGTAGAAGTAACGAAGGGAGTAGAGGAGCGCCACAGCAAGCTGATCGATGAAGCCTACCTCACCGGTCGTGCCAACAAGAGGACCCTCCACCTTCCTAGCATAGAAGGACGCCCATTTCTTGAAGGCTTTCCCCTCTGTTCCATAGGAAGCATCAAGAGGAGGTTCTCGGAAGTAGTTCCTGCTCCACCGCCACCCACCCCTCACAAAGCTGCAAGCGGAGAAGCACCTCTCTTGTTGACCCAGCAATCCCCCGATGTCAAAGAAGATGAAGAGTACACTCCCCTCACCCCACCAGAGAATCCCCTCCCCAAGGAGAGCGAAGACCTCGCTGGCCCCGCAGAAGCCTAGAACTTCGGAAGAAGTGGGATGAGGCATCTTGGTCCGACCTTAGCTTTATCGCAGTCGGGTATAGTAGCCACCAGTGTTGTACTCCTCCCTTTATAATAATCGATCTTGTTGAGCTAGTTCGTTGTGTGTTGTTTGCCTTGAGTGTGTTTTCCCTTGTGTGCAAATCAAGGCTTGAAGCCTTGTGATCTTTCTTTAAACATAGTGTTCAAATAAAACAACCCTAGTCTCTCTGCTCTCAGCTTATGCTTCCCCTCTCCTCTCTTAGGCAGATGGCACTCAGGAGAACTGTCGGAAGCCAGCAGCAGCAAGATAACCACAGGGTAAAAGAGGAACATCCGGATGAAAGCGAAGCAGGAAATCAAGGAAATCATAATGGTCAAGGTCAGCCAGATCCTCTAGTCCATGACTTGGTGGCAGTTATAGCACAGCAAACCCAACTGCTAGCAGCTCTTGCTGAAGGACTCAATCAACCCCGTCATCAAGCACAAGGACTTCCCAACAAGATGGCCGAATTCGTTAGGATCAATCCACCCATCTTTGAAGGATCTGATAATCCCATGGATGCAGATGACTGGCTAAGGAACATATAGAGGAAGTTAGATTCCATCAACTATGTGGGAAGAGACAGAGTTCTCCTAACATCCCATCAGCTAGCTGATACAACATTGGCATGGTGGGAGCACTACTGTGAGGCTGCAGATAATGCCGCAGCTATCACCTGGGAGGAGTTTATAGAAGAGTTCCACTGGTACCATGTTCCGGAAGGGACTATGGAACTCAAGGCAGATGAGTTCAGAAGTCTGAAACAAGGCAAAATGTCTGTGAATGAGTATATCCGCAAGTTTGTTGAACTATCTCGCTATGCACCAGAAGAAGTCTCCATCGACAAGAAGAAGCAAAACAGGTTCAAGAAAGGACTGGAAAGCAACTTGAATGTGCAATTGACCCCTCATATCTATCCAGACTTCAACACTCTAATGAACATGACCATCCTAACAGAAGAAGCCAGAACAGAACTGTACGAGGACAAGAAGAGCAAGTTTGCCGCTCATAGGGCTCAGCAGCAAGAAAGATCCCAGAGGTTCAAGCGTCCTGCTTACTCTGGCCAGAAGGCACAGCCTACTATGCAGTACAGGACTCCAGCCTCTTCCTCACATCAGCCCAATCCTTACTACCGCAGTCAGAGCAACATCAAGACCCAGCAAGACAGTTGTGGCCAAGTGACCAACGCAAGCAAAGCATGCTTCAACTGTGGTGAAACCAGGCACTTCATCACCAACTGTCCCCGCAAAGCCAAGCAAGCAGCATCTGTTCAGTCCAACTCTATGAATGGACCCCGACCTGCAATGTCTAGGGCTAGCCGTGGAGCCTCTCACGCTCTCAACCAGCAAGCAAGGTTGCAGCAGTCCTTTGGACAAGCACGCGTCAACCACATCCACACGCAGGAAGCCCAGGATGCACCAGGAGTTGTGCTTGGTGAGTTTTTAGTTGAATCTGTACTTGTAACAGTACTATTTGATTATGGAGCATCACACTCTTTCATATCATCAAGTTTTGTGAAAACGCATGCTATACCTACAGTGTTACTTAAAAACCCCCTGATAACTAGATCACCCAGAGCTGACATTGGTGTCATTTGGGATGCTCTCGGGTAAGGATCACTCTAAGTGGGGTAGTATTCCTAGCAGACCTAGTGATGCTTAAGTCCAAAGGGATAGATGTAATCCTTGGAATTGATTGGTTAACCCAACATGAAAGCACCATAGCCTGTGCAGCCAGGATAGTGACCCTGACCAACCATGAAGGGACACGAGTAACCTGTCATACCCTTGGAAGTAAACCAGATTCCAAGATATATAATCTAGAGGTTAAGACTCTGGAAGAAGTATCAGTAGTTGATGAGTACCGAGATGTTTTTCCAGAAGAGTTACCTGGTATGCCACTAGACCGGGATATTGAGTTCATCATTGACCTTAGCCCTGGGACAGCCCCCATAGCCAAGAGGCCCTATCGCATGGAAGTCGGAGAGCTAATCGAGCTGAAGGAACAGTTAGGGGAACTTCAGCAGAAAGGAACATCAGACTCAGTTCATCACCCTGGGGATCACCAGTTCTCTTCATCAAGAAGAAAGATGGAAGTATGAGGATGTGTATGGATTACAGATCCCTAAATGAAGTGACCATCAAGAACAAGTACCCTTTTCCCAGAATAGATGACCTCTTTGACCAGCTGAAAGGAGCTAAGTACTTCTCCAAGATCGACCTAAGATCATGTTACTACCAAATGAAGATAAGAGCGGGAGATATCCCAAAAATAGCTTTTGTGACCAAATATGGACAGTATGAGTTTACAGTGATGTCCTTTGGTTTAACCAATGCACCTGCATACTTTATGAATCTTATGAATAAGGTATTCATGGAAGAATTAGACCGGTTTGTCGTTGTCTTCATTGACGACATACTGATCTATTCTAAAAGTGCACAAGAGCATGAGCATCATCTGAGAGTAATTCTGGAAAAACTCATAGCCCATAAATTATATGCCAAATTCAGTAAATGTGAATTTTTGCTGGAGAAGATTGCTTTCCTTGGCCATCTTCTTACAGGAGAAGGAGTTGATGTGGATCCTGAGAAGGTAGAAGCTATCGCCCATTGGTCTCAATCGACTAATGTGTCAGAGATCATAAGCTTTCTTGGATTAGTGGGTCATTACCGCCGATTCATTGAATGATTCTCCAGGATAGCTAGACCTATGATCGAGCTACTTAAGAAAGAAAAGAAGTTTGAATGGACCCAGTCTTATGAAAAGAGTTTCCAAGAGTTAAACGATAAACTGACAACTGCCCTAGTGCTTGTCTTACCCAATATCCATCAAGACCTTGTGGTTTACTGTGATGCATCAAGGCGAGGCCTGGGATGTGTCCTGATGCAAGATGGCAGGGTAGTAGCATGTGCCTCTTGGTAGCTCAAACCCCATGAGTAGAACTACCCAACTCATGACCTGGAGCTAGTAGCAGTAGTGCATGCCCTCAAAATTTGGAGGCACTATCTAATTGGGAACAAGTATGAAATTTATACAAATCATAAGAGTCTGAAGTACATCTTCACCCAACCAAACTTGAACTTGAGGCATAGGAGATGGTTAGAGTTGATTAAGGATTATGACTTGGAAATCCTTTATCATCCGGGCAAGGCTAATGTTGTGGCAGATGCCTTAAGCCGAAAATCTTACTGCCATCACTTGGAGGCCCAGAGTGCCCCACTGCAGATAGAAATACAAAAGCTGAACCTGCAGATAGTACCTCATGCTGACCTTCATAACTTGAGTGTACAACCAACTCTGGACGAACTGATCAAATAGGCACAACACAAGGATCAGGGTTTAATGAAGATCCAACAACACACAGGCGAAGATAAAGCCCCGAATTTTAGAGTAGAAGATGATAAAGTCTTATGGTACAAGGATAGACTGTGTACCCCAGGAAGGGAATTTTTGGGAAGTGATCTTGGATGAAGCCCACAACTCAGCATATTCCATCCACCCAGGTGCCACAAAGATGTACATGGACCTAAAAGAGAAATACTGGTGGAATGGGATCAAGGCAGATATAGCCAAGTTTGTTGCCCAGTGCGACATCTGCCAGAGAGTCAAGGCAGAACACCAGAAGCCTGCCGGATTAATTCAGCCCCTATCAATTCCTGTGTGGAAATGGGATGAAGTAGGCATGGATTTCATAGTCGGATTCCCCAAAACAAGGAAGGGAAATGACTCTGTATGGGAAATAGTGGACCGCCTCACAAAGGTTGCTCACTTCATACATGTACGAACCAATTATGGTGGAGATAAGCTAGCTCAGCTGTACATTGACAACATAGTAAAGCTACATGGAATCCCTAGTAGGATTGTCTCTGATAGAGGTACCCAGTTCACCTCAAGGTTTTGGAAGAGTCTGCACGCAGCAATGGGAACTAAGCTAGACTTCAGCACTGCTTACCACCCGTAGACTGATGGTCAAATAGAAAGAGTTAATCAGATCCTAGAAGACATGTTGAGAGCTTGTGCCCTGACCTATGGAAAAGATTGGGAGCAAAGCTTATCCTATGCAGAGTTCTCATACAACAATAGTTACCAAGCCAGCTTAAAGATGTCCCCTTTTGAAACTCTTTATGGCAGAAAGTGCAGAACGCCTTTGATGTGGTCTGAAGTTGGAGAACGTACCCTACTTGGACTAGCCCTCATCAAAGAAGCAGAAGACCGTGTTGCAGAAATAAGAGAAAAGTTGAAGGTAGCTCAATCTCATCAGAAGAGTTACGCAGACAAAAGAAGAAGAAACCTGGACTTCAAGGTTGGAGAGTATGTGTACCTTAAGGTCTCACCAATACGGGGAACACGAAGGTTCCGAGTCCGTGGAAAGTTAGCTCCCTGGTATATTGGACCATATGAAGTTCTGAGGAAAGTTGGTATAGTTGCCTACAAGATACAGCTACTGCAAGAGTTGGCAGATGTACACAATGTTTTCCATATCTCCCAGCTGAAGAGGTGTCTGAGGTTACTAGAAGAACAGGTCCCCGTGGAAACACTAGACCTAGGATGATCTCCGGTATCAAGAACTTCCAGTAAAAATCTTGGATGTGGTCACCCGACAAACCAGAGGCTCAACAGTACGTCTGTGCTGAGTACAATGGAGCAGACATACTGAAGCAGAAGCCACAAGGGAACGAGAAGATGCTCTGAGGAAAGAGTTTCCGTTTCTGTTCGAGGAAGATCCTGAATCTCGAGGATGAGATTCTTTCTAAGTGGGGTAGGTTTGTAACATCCCAGCTTTTTGGCCAAAAATTCGAATTCAAAATTATTTCAAAATTAGTTCAAAAGAATTTCAAATCGTTCCCAAATAAATTACAAAACCTTTTTCTTTTCCCTCCCTCTCTCTTTCTTCCTCTGGCGGCCCAGCTCACCTTCTCCGACCCAGCCCCCGCCTCCTTCTTCTTCTTCCTCTTGCCTTATGAAAATGATCCCTTGCATGTGTATACTTGGCATTTCCGCAAAGTTAACCTTACAGCTTATTCCTTGATGATATCATATGCATGTATTTTCCACCCCTGTCATAGGGCAAGGGTTGGGACTTGCTGAGTACTTTTGTACTCACCCTTGCTTATGCTTCCAGAGGACGATCCGGACTTCACCGAAGCAGACGGTGAGGCTGACGAATATGTTTCGATCACGTTCGCACTCGAATTGTCTGTGGAGTGGCATGATCTTCATGATTTCCCTGTTATGCACTTTGATGTCGTGGACCTTGTTGTTTCTGCACTGCTGTTTAGTGTTGTATGTTTTATTAGGCTGGTAGAGTATATTCACCGCCCCTCGTGTTGTATGATTGTGGTATAATCTGTTATAAGACTCTTATTTACCAGTGACTGATCCAGGGACTGGTTAAATAAAGGTTTTAAGTACCGGGATTAACCCGGGGTGCTTCACAGAATCGCCGAAGGCTAGTTGGCGAGGCCTTTTCTTCAACTCCATGGCCTTCTTTCTCTTGTTTCCTTGAGTCGGAGGGTCTCCACCTTTTCTCTATTGGGGAACAGGTAGGCTACGCTAGCCTAAAATAAAAAAAATTCTACCGCATTCACCTAGAAAACCATACTAGTATGAGATCATAGATCGTTACCACTAGACGCGCAGCGTAATGGAAAAAGAGTTGGAGTAGGCCGATCCAACGTCGTGCACATCAATGCAGAGGAGGCAACTCTCCAACCAGCTTCGAGTGGTCTGTCATGCTCCTCGGCCAGCTCTGATCAGTGTGGTCACGCTCCTCGACTAGCTCTGATCAGCATGGTCACACTCCTCGACCATCTCCGATCAGCATGGTCACGTTCCTCAACCAGTTCCTCGACCAGCCACCAAATAGATCTGTCCTGTCCTTGACTAGCTCCGAGTGGTCACGTCGTGCTTTGCGACCAGGTTAGCAGGTATGTCGACCAGTCGAGTAGGTGTCCTCGACCAGCCAGGCAGCAACAGCGTGACCTTCACGCCAAAGAGATCACCACCACAATAGCAGCAGCACCTCTACGGTATCCACACATATGGGCAGGATTCTTGTGCGCTGGTGTGCTAGCACCACGGGCACGGCTAGGGTTTTAGGAGATCGTGTGGAGGGTTATGGCTAGGGTTCTGGAGTGGCTCAACTCTCCATGCCCCACCCCACGCCTCTCCTTATATAGAGCTCGTTAATGGACTCTCATGTTGTAAGCCCTTTAGGACTCTAACTTCTCATGGATCACAATCCAATCAAACCCATATACAAATCCAATCCATATGTCTTGTTCCAACCCATTAAGTGTGTGACTCATTAGGTTCATGTACAAACGGCTACGACTCAAAAACCCTTTTCCGAACCGAAATCAATAGCGATCCCTAGCAAGACATGTTGACTTTCGAGTATACACAAAGATCATATCGGCTGAACCTTGATATACACATGTACCGATCCCTTTGCCTCACGGTACCAGTCAAGTTCAAGGCGAGATACGTGTCACCCTTTATGATAGCTCGACCATTCACTCAATCGAGTCATGGATTATCAAAAACCGTGATTAACTCTTTAATCACATTGGCATGGCCATACACTTTCTTATCCGACGACATTGAGGGGCCCAAAGATATCTCTCCCGTTATCAATGAGGGACAAATTCCATCTTGATCGCTCACACTCCACAACCTGTTTCATGGCAAATCTGAAAACTACCTTTATGACTACCCAGTTACGGTGTAGCGTTCGGCAGTATGTCACTACATATTCTAGGAATCAATGACGATCTCAGGTCTAAAGATCCTGCAGGTACACCATTTGAGATAACAACTTATGGCACATCATAAATAACAATCCCATCAGTATCTCAAGGTGGGTCTATCCAACATCATGTTCTCTAACATAAATGTTCACATTATTGATTCGGTATCTCTATACCGATGATCACATTTGATCATCGGTATAGAGATACCGAATCAATAATGTGAACATTTATGTTAGAGAACATGCGTTGGTCTTATGAATCATCACAATGATATATGACCAGAGATCAATTTAGAATAACATCATGATACAAAAAAAGGTTCCACGAACAAGTCACATACTTGCTAATCAATATAAATGATGGTCATCCTTGGAATAACACATTATTCAGAAGTGCATAAACATAGACGTGATACAATCATCTTTATGATTGCCTCTATGGTATATCACCTTCATTATCTTCCTCTGGGTTTGGATGGTGGAGTTCTCTCATGTACCGGTGTTCGAAGGCCGACCCTCTTTGGCATGGCCCGCTGAAGTTCTTGATAGCTTTGTCCTATCCTCGTATGTGAGGCCCCACAGCTCAAAAATACGGTTGAGCCGGCTGTTCGGCTGTCGGGTCAAAACCTCCGCAGATGCCGCAGACTAACAAGGCTTATAGTTACCGTGGATATGTCGTGTTGCAGGAACACTTCGGGAAGCCAAAGGAACCCTTCGGACATCTACGTGCCACATGGACGGTTCCAACAGCTAGAACGAGCGAAGCCTTCATTGGGCCTTTGGGGCACGACTGAAGGGCTTTGCTCGACGCCGCGAGGGAGTCCCATGAAGGGACGCCGAAGGTACGGCCGAGCGGAGACCTTCAGAGGCCCAAGTGAAGGGTGACCTAAGTCCACGATGACAGAGCAAAGGGTGAAGGCATGGTCGAAAGGAGGACCATAGGTGGCGACTGAAGAGGATGAAGGGCAAGATTATAAATAATCTAGATGTACTTAGGAAAGTATCATAGTACCCTCGAATATGCCGAGAATGTGGCAGTTGGAGTGGTAATCTCGTAAACTGTAACAGGGAGTGGTTAAGTATGACCTATAAATAGTGTCATTGTAACTGATGAGATAGGCGACATTAATATCAGTGAATAGTTCCCCACTTTGTGTGTGTTCGTCAAGCCTTCGGATCACTTCGGGGTTCTGAAGGACCATCACTTTGTTCAGTTACGCAAGTTTCCAATATCGTCAAAGCTTTCGACCTGGTTAGATTGGAGTACCTCCTAACTCTCCTAGAGCATCTGGGATTTCTGCCGTGCGGGCGAGGATGGGTTTCTATGATCCTAGCCACCTCCTCATCTTGAATCGTTTTAAATGAGGTTCCTAACTACACTATTAAGTATTGCTGTCACTGTGGACTAAGACAAGAGGACCCTCTATCACCGTTATTTTTCGTTTTGGCTTATCCCTTTGCATTGTATCCTGGCCTTGGACATTGAAAGAGGTGAGCTGAGCCGCCTGGGTAACCATGCCTCCAACATGCGAATTTCCATGAACACGGTGCCGCGGTTGTTTTTGTCTCCCCAAAAAAGGAATGTCTCTGCGTTGGCGCGCATATTGAACCAGTTAGGTGAAGCTACAGGTTAAAGGACTAACTTCTGCAAATCTACAGTGGCCCCAATAAGATATCCCGGTACAAATTTGGAGACAATCCTTAGTGATCTACCAGCCGTGACTACAAACTTCCTAATCACGTACCTGGGATTGCTGCTCTCAATCCGACGGCTCAAGAGGGCGGACCCTCGGCCGCTAATTGACAAGGCAGACGGCAAGAAGGCTGTCTTGAACGGGAAAAACATTGCACCAAGTGGATATCTGACCCTAATAAAAGCAGTCATAACCTCAGCAACCAATTTACTTCCTCATGGTGATTAAAGCGTCAAAGCAGGTCCTAAAGCCAATTGATGCTGCAAGAAGGCCATTCCTGTGGGCCAGGACTCAGCCCTTAACTGGAGGTAAATGCAACATTTTCACATAGACACTGTAAAGACATTATGCCGTTGAGGCTTTTGGGTTGCTACATTACTATTCTATGGTCAGTTCACCTGGGGAAACAAGAGCTGTACACATACCGGGAAGCTAAAGCCACCTACAATCTAGAGTGAGCTAACGATTCCGCTCTTCCCATATGCACATGGGAACAGATAATCTAGCCTTGCTGCCCGGTATATACCTACTGGTTAGACTACATCCTGAAATCCATGACGCAGACGGTGTTGTTTGAGAAACAGGCTGCGATCTTGCTGCCTTCTTTGTTCCAGCACACTTCGAAAATGCCACCAGTCCCTCTGTAGGTCTTCAGGATCCTGCCTTCTTTCACAGACCATATGTGTAGGCACTGATCCAGGGACCCACTTGCTATGTATTCTCCATCAGGGCTAAAGGCAACAGAATACACTGGTTGCCTGCAACCATGCGTAAGTTGAGTTCAGCACTACGATCAATCAAAAGAAAGTATGAAAAAAATTCTTCTCTTGGTGTCAATACCTATGGCCAGCCAAGCTGTACAAAAGGCACCCTTGCTCTACTTCCCAAAGCTTGATAGTAGAATCAAAAGATGCACTGCACATAAAACAAAATAAGTCAGCAATTGATGATAAACCTGCTGAGAACTGAGAATGGTATATTAGGTTCTACAACATAAGAAGTGTGATGCAGAAAAGTTACAAGAAGCATGAAACCTACTACTGGTTGCTAAATAATCCTTATTACATATATAACAACAATCTAATCCCTGTACATGAGGAATCAAAATCGGCATAAAGCAATAATCAAAATGCTAAATTCGCTGGAGCTAGGTCTATGTGCTTAATTAAGTGTTGACTTACTAATACACTGATGCCATCCTTGGACTCAGCATATCCAACACTCACCATGATTTCAAATGAGCTAAATTTGTTACTACTAACCATTCTATTCCATGATAGTATCTAGGAATTTATATTTTTTCCCAAATTATTTACCTAGCCAAGAGCAACTGTTTATTGGGATTATTTGTTCCTGGGCCTGTTGGGCTCCATCTAATAGTGTATATTTCCTGCAAAATACATTTGAGCAGATTATAGTTACATAGGCTCAAGCCATCCTAGATGAGGGCAGATTTGGCAAACCTTGGTATGCTCCTTAAAATCGTATACACATTTTTCCTGCTTCATACTCCATATCTGAAAAGAGAAGATAACAAAAAAGAAGGAAAAGGCTTTATTATGGTAGATAGTACAAGCACACCCACAATAATAGCAGCTGTGAAACCATAGGGTTGTTTAAAGGAATAAGTCCATTTCACCCCGCTTCAACAACTGTCGAATCTACAAAACAATTTGTTTGACTCCTGAAGTGAAGTTGAAGAAACATTCGCATTGAAGAAACATCACTGGTTTTTGCTAGTTCAATAAAACTAATTTTACAAAATTATTTCACTTACATGCAAGCCACACATCAAAAAGAAAAATTTTAGAAACCAAGTTAATAAAACAAATCCTAGACGTGGGTCTCATTCAATTTCCATCCAAAGTGAGCTTTACACTTTACGTAAATCATAACACTACATTATGTCAAAGCAACCAGTAAGCTAGTCATCTAGAGATGTACTTATACCTACTCAATGGCACATCTAAAAGTAGAGCAACGTAAGATGAAACAGTTCAATATTACTCAAACAACAATATATTGCAACATTTTGCAACAGAAACCTGAATAATTAGAAGAAAAAAAAACTGTGCACAATGGTGCGATTAACTATGGAAAATACCTGCCATAAAAGTGAATGGATGACTTAATCTTTAGAAAATACCTTTGCTGTCCAATCATCAGAGCATGAAGCCAACAAAGAACCAGTTGGGTCCCACTTGATAGCATTAACTTCACTCTAGAAACATGTGTAATGCCAATGAGAATGTTACACTGACGCTACTTTTCCATTATTAGTGTTAGGGAAAAAAACACTGTTAAGTGTATTTGCATGATAAAGCAGAACACATGACTCCTTCATTTGAGTGCAAATCACATCATGCTATTTAATAAATTACCAATCTGTGTCACATCCACGAAATATACCATGTTATATCTATATAACTATGCAGCCCAGCAAAGTATGGATAATGGAAGATAGTCAAAACTCAAAACTAAATCGAATGAATAGAAGGAATTGATTGACTCCTAGTTCCAAAATGCTTTTGAGTCAAAGAAATAACAATGTTCATGTTCGGCTATCCCAAGTCAACATTCTAAAGATCTCAACCAAGAAATACATAGTTGCTAGCACCTTTCAACAGCATTGCTATGAATGGCAAAAGATGAATGCCCAATAAACAGGCATTTCTATTTTTTCCCAGTGCAAAGAGACGATCAATAGCACATTTCGAAATTTCTAAACACTACCAATAAAAAAAGCTCTGGCAAGAAAAAACAATAAAGAAAAAGGATGACTGCACAATGTATTATGCTAAAACAAACCATACTCAGAAATTTTCCAACTTTTGGTGGGAATTTACTAAATGATACTTATCAAGGAATCTGTGGTGCGGTTATGTTTTTCTCTTTTGGGTTGTAATGGTCCGGGGAAAAAATATGCAATACAGAATGAATTCTGTGCAGTTTCTAACGCGCATGAATTTCAAATAATGTAATCTCTGAAGAAACCAACCTGATGACCACTGAATGTTTTAACTGGGCGCGGTTCCCCAATCTTGCAAACATAAATCATGTTGTCCGTTGAGCATGTTGCAAAAGAGTTATTGTTTCTCCAATCAACATCGAGTGTTGGAGCTACATGAAAATAAGGACAAGTTAGTTTTGAGCTGGAATGAAATACATCTAGCGTTGTACATAAAGAGCTATCAGGTAAAAATTAACACCATTCCGCAGGCAAACTATACCTGAATGAAATTCAAATTGCTGCTTACACTCCCATGTCTTTGTATCCCACACAATCGCAGTTTTATCAACGCTTCCACTTAAGAGAAAATCTCCTTTCTTATTCCATTTCAAGGAAAATATGGGTCCCTTGTGTTTGAACAATGTCTGCTTCAACTCTCCTGATAAATTCATTCATAAGAATGAAACAAAAGAACAGGGCGAACAAAAAAAGTTTACACTGTATGGCCTAAGCAATTTCTACAACTGTTACAAGAATAACAAGGAATTTATCGACAGGCCCATTTTTGAGGAAATTTAACAGATACATTGAATATTTCTGTGTAATGCAAGTCAAATACAGTTATCACAATATAAACTGCAATAAATCACTTCATTATTAAGACAAATTTGAAGGCCATGGTTAACATCAGGATGAAATAGCCAAAGTCAACAAAATATGCATACACAGATAGTGATTGACTCACCATCCCTACTCCATATTCTTGCCTGCCCATCATAAGAGCCTGTAGCCAGTAGTGTACCTTCACCCTGGAAGGGATGGCAGAAGAACAAATACGAAGATGACATTGTCAGAGTAAAGGAACCTAGATGGAAATATTAGTATTTTGCATGACAAACAATGTACGGATGGCTATAAATAACATGTGTGACACAGTACTCAAGATTAATTAGCCCTAAAAACATGAAATGGAAGGAAATGTGGATATAAAAAGCATTTTATAGCATGAAGAAACTCACATTCCAGTCAAGTGTGGTGACATCCTTGCTCTTCTCATTAGTCCGACCCTTAAAATGTTTCAAAACATGAACACCTGGAGGAGATGATTGCATGATGGAACCACATGGAGCATCTGGAATTGTCCAGATTCTAGCAGTTGAGTCTCCTGACCTAGCAAGTTCGAAATAGTAATATAAGTCAAAAAAGAGGATACATAAAAATTGAAAACATTATTGGTAATTAGGCTTGTGCACATTATAATTTGCAACAAATAAAAACTGGATGAAATAGGATGACTGTAATGTATGAAGGGGAAGTGAAATGAGTGTATCAAGTTTTGTGAAGCTTGATATTAGTGCAAAAAGAAGTCCATTAATTTTGATCTTGACAGGTAATGTTCCAGCCCTCAAGACATATCTCCATAGTTATTAAGGCGTCGCCAAATCAACGATTAGGCGTCGAGGCGGTCGTCGCAGCCCTCGACCTGCCTAATTGCGATGTGGCATCCGCCTTGCCGAATATGGCGTTGCCAAAGCTTCACCTTATCGCTCCGCGACGTCGTATATTGTGCAAGGCAGGAGATGCGAGGTCGAAGGAACACGCGTGGAAAAAAATTGAGCACGCGTGGGAGAAGAGAGAGCGCGCGGGGGAAAAGAAAAGAGAGGCAGAGCACGTGGGACCAGACCTAAAGACCAGAACAGAAGGGCGCGCCGCCATCGCTCAAGACCAGATCCGCCATCGCCGCCTCTGCTGTTCCAGTCCAACACGCACGCTGCCGTCACCGCCTGCTTGCCTCCCAAGTCCCCACCTCTGTTGCTCCACGCTCCAGTCCAACACGCCTCCTGCCCTCCTCTGCAGTCTGCCAGTCCGCCACAGTCACCTCCTACCGTGCCCTCCTCTGCTCAGTGCCTCAGTCCAACGAATCTGTGCTCTGCTCCCCTGCAGCGGCGCATGGACTCCTCCGCAAGCCGTAGCGACGCCGGCACAGCTCCTCTTCCACCGTCGACTGGACTCCTCCGCAGGTATACTTGCTCTGCTCCTCCATGCCTCCTGGTACTACTTTGCTTGTGTGCTCTACTGCTCTGCTAGTGCTTGCTATTAGCTATGTTTGTGTACTTTTTAGTGTTATGCTCCTCCATGCCTCCTGGTACTTGCTAGTGCTCTACTGCTCTGCTAGTGCTTGCTATTAGTTGTGTTCGTGTACTTGTTAGTGCTCTGCTCCTCCATGCCTACTGGTACTTGCTAGTGCTCTACTGCTCAGCTAGTGCTTGTGTGCTCTGCTACTGCTTTGCTTGTGTGCTCTACTGCTCTCCTAGTGCTTGCTTTGGTACTGGTATTAACTTGCTATTAGTGCTTGTGTAATGTGTACTGTAGTACTGCTAGCCTGCTACTGCTTGCTATTAGCTATTTAGGTTGCTCCTTAATTTCAAATGTTTTGTAAGCAAGCAGTAGCAAGTGCTAGGCAATTAGAATTGGCCTTTGTCCTGTAATCTGTTCAGTTGTTTGAGTACTGACTACTGAGCTATTTAATTTATAGGAACAGGAAGGATGACTGACAGAGCAGCAAGTGCAAGTGCTGTGGCTGGAGCAGCAAGTGCAGCAGCTGAGCAGTATGATCCAAAGAAGGATCCTAAAAGGAAGGCAAAGTCTAAAGACCAGGGATGGAAGTATGCATTTTGGCCAGAGATTGGTAACAGAGATTGGGTGCAATGTTCACTTTGTGACCGGAAATTATCAAGAGGAATCAAGAGACTAAAGCAACATCTCACGGGTGGATATGGAGATGTGCAAAAATGTGCCAAGACTACAACAGATCATGAAAGAAATGCTAGATTATCTGAACAACAGAAGAAACATATCACTCAACTTAGATGATGATGAAGGGGATGATGTAGTTGAGGTAGCAAGCGGTGTTGGCTCTACCGTTGCCTCTCTTGGTGTTGGCTCTATCACTGCCTCTAGTGGTGTACCAAGTTCTGGGACAGCAGCCAAAAGGAAGCAATATGCCCTTAATTTCATGGCTGCAGCACCAAAAGTGAAGCAAACCAAGTCTATTGCCACTATGCTTCATAAAAGCCATGAAGATGTTGTTCAGGAAAGACATACCAAAGGCATTCCTTCTCAAGTTTCCATTGAGTCAAAGCTGAGGACTAAGGAAGAAAGACATCGTGAACATGCATGTAGCGAAGTTCTTCTATGAGTGTGGCATACCATTTAAAGCCTCAAACTCAAGGAGTTTCGAGGTCATGTGTGAGTCCATTGGACATGCGGTCCTAGATACAAGCCTCCTAGTTACCATGAGTTGAGGGTGCCCTTGCTGGAGGAGAGCGTGAAAGAAATGGATAAATTGAAGGAGAAGCATGAAGAGGCTTGGAAGCAATATGGATGCACACTCATGTCAGATGGTTGGACAGATAGAAGGGACGCCACATGATTAATTTACTTGTCAACAGTCCAGAGGGAACCTTCTTCTTGGGGTCTATTGATGCATCAAATGAAATACATGATGCAAGGATGTTAGCAGATTTGATTGAGAAGAGAATTGAGGACATCGGCAAAGAGAAAGTTGTACAAGTTGTCACCGATAATGGTGCCAACTACAAGGCAGCAGGCAAGCTTCTAATGAAGAGGATACTGGCACTGTTTTGGACCCCTTGTGTTGCACACTGCTTGGACCTTATATTGGAAGACATTGGGAACCTAAAGGAATTTAAGAAGCCTATTGCATGAGCCAAACAAATCACCACATTTATTTATAAGCATGGGAGGCTTCAGGCTTCTTAGTGCAATGAGGGAAAAGACAGATGGGAGGGATCTTATGAGAGCTGGAGCTACTTGTTTTGCCACATCTTTCCTTACTTTGTAGAGTTTGCACAAGCACAAAGATGCTTTACGGTATCTATTTCTTGGTGAAGATTGGACTAGGTCCAAATTGGCAACTACATAGGAGGGCAAAAGTGAGATTAAGATTCTGCTTTCTAAGGAATTCTGGAATTCAGTTGAAGATTGCCTAAGAGCTTCTGAACCTTTACTTGTGTTGAGGGCAATTGATGGAGATGAGAAGCCCGCCATGCCAGAGGTTGCCGGCTTGCAGCACTTATGGATGAAGCGAAGGAGAAAATCAAAACAACTTTCCCTACCCAAAACAACTCAAGATTGCTCAAGAAAATCATGACAATTGTTGACACACGTTGGATGGAGAAAATGGAGCAAACATTGCATGGGGCTGCATTCTTATTGAATCCACGAAAGTTCTTTCCCATCCTAAAAAGAGATGTTGGTGAGCTAAGAAGGTGTTTCAATGATGTGCTTGAAAAAATGGTGACTGATGTCGATCTTCGAAGTAAGATTGATAGACTAGCCCTTCTCTACGAGGACTAGTGAAGAAATGCATTTTCTTTTTAGATGAACTAGCAATAAAAAACCAAGCAATAATGAATCCACGTAAGTGCTATAGTGTTGTATTCATTATTCATTATTAGTTTCAGCACAACTTAAATTTCTGAATTTTAATCTCTTATTGTCATTTTAGTTGATTGGTGGCGTACATATGGTGGCCGAGCCATAGAGCTACAAAGATTTGCAAAGCGTATGACTAGTCTTTGTTGTTCATCCTCCGGTTGCGAGTGCAATTGGAGTACCTTAGAGTTTGTAAGTGAAGATGAATCTTTCTTTTTGAACTCTTCACCTTTTAGCTATGTACAATGTATTTACTTTGACTTTCTTTGCTTCATTTGCTATTTGTAGATCCATACCAAGAAAAGGAATCGATTGAAGCACAAAAGATTGAATGATTTGGTCTATGTCCAATATAACCAGAAAATGAAAAGTAGGTTTCAAAAGCGGTGTGAGGAAGGCTGCAACTATGATCCTTTAATAGAGGAATTTGATTGGGGCAACGAATGGGTGGACCCATTGGCCGAGCCGGTTCAAGGTCACCATGGGTCTAGTGACCTTACATGGGAACATGTTGATAACGCTATTGGTGCATCACAAATGCTTCAAGGTCGCAATCTTCCGAGAAGAGCTCGTGGTGATGTCATTAGCGATTCTCGTCATCCAACTTCTACTTCTGCACCAAGTGTGGATGAAGAAAATGGGCCAGACTTGGTTTTGAGCGGTGAAGATGAGGATGATGATGTTGTTGATGATTATGATGAAGCTCCACAGGACGCTAGTCAAGATGGTGACGGAGAGAATATGGGCAACAATTTGGATGAATTAAACCTTGATGATGATGACTATTGAGAGATGAGAGGGTTGGGTTGGTTGTTGCTGTTTGTGTTTTAAAACTATGATGTTGTCATGTTGAAGTGTTGAACTATTTATGTTATTGCTGTCATGTTGAAGTGTTGAACTATTTATGTTATTGCTATGGACTTGTGGTGTCATTTGTCATGTATTCGTATTAAATTTTATTTACTACTGCTGCTGTGAGCAAAATTATGAAAAAATGATGCTTACTTGCTGCATGCTAACAGTTTGGTAACATACTAACATTTTTTTTTAATTGCAGATTGGCAGAGCAAAGGACAATGTCATCATCATTCATCAAGGTATGCTATTCAACATTCTTGTTTCAAAAATTGTGCTTGTACATTCATGTGAAGTGAGTATGGCGTTGCCTCACCTCACACGCCATACTCGCCGCCTAAAAGGTGTGAAGGTGGTTAGGCGCCTCGCCTCGCCTCGCCTCACCGCCGTAATAACTATGCATATCTCAAATAACAAGCATTGAAGTGTGCAGCAAAGACCTGAAGACTATTCACATATATAGTGACTTAGCACCTGATACCATGCTACTGTTTAGTGGACAATGAGGACATAAGGCTACAGCCTACAGGTGCACAAAAGTTCAAACATGGAATACAAATATCTAAGCAATATAACAGATCATAAGGACCTACCCAGAAGCTAGAAGAGAACCAGCTGGACTCCATGCACAAGCAAAAACCTGAATATAGACAAATTTAAAAGAAAAGTTAAGAGAATATAACATATTTCACTAATCTTTGACAGGGCAAAACAGGTGTGCACCAAAAGACTCTCCTAACCTCTGAACTGTGTCCTTCCAATACAGTCACTTCGGTGCTAGAAATCTCATGAGAAGATGTACTTATGTCCATTGGTGTGGGGCCTATGGTATCAAGATTTAGTACACGCAGGCATGGTGAAGGTAAAGTGATATACACAAAATCCAAAAATTACAATGAAAGAAGATCCTAGTTCTCCACATAACTAATTCCATAAGAATCTGTTACCCCGTGAATCACATAAACTTTCTCTTCTATAATTAATAATGCTCAAGTCCACTGAAATTAAAGCACAGTGTCAACCAATTATATGCCCAAGTTTTGCAGTGTTACCCCAGGTGTCCACCCAGCATGCCTAGACCGACAAAGCCCGCCTAGACAGACGCCTAACACCGCCTAGGCCCACCTAATTGCTGATTACATGCTAGGTGCTGATCTGCCGCCCAACTAATGCCTAGCGGCTAGGGGAACACTGATTTTGCATAACAGATATCGAATAATATAGAGGATGATAGAGGATTATGAAATTTTGGTTATTACAGGTAGTAAAGCACCTTAGAACACAGTTGTCATTTTGTGAAATTTTTCTACATTCATCATGATAATTTTATTTGCTAACCTAATAGTTACCCCAGGGGTAATATTGAGTTATTGTGCCAATATATTGGGTGATACAATAAATGTTAAGGCGATATAATCTGAATGTCTTTTTTTTTAGTGGTGAATGTCTATTTGAAACCACGAAGTTGGCTCACTATTGTTTGGTAATACGAGCAAAGTATGTAGTTTTATGATAAGGACTTTGAAAGGTGTAGCTTTGTGATAATTTTGAGCACACAAGTGTAATCCTTTGAAATTTACTCTATTACAGACTCAATATGTCCCCAACTTACGGCATCAAATATAGAAGGGGAGATCAACAAAGAAGAATAACAGACATGTAAATTTGGGGATTTTGATGCATGGTATACAGAAAGGATGAAAGAAGAGTGGTGCAGAGAACATAGTGATTTGGAGATGCTACTAATAGGAACTCGTTTAATATGCAAAGAAGGCTACTAACGAATACTCATATATGATATCCAATTGAAGAACTGGATGTTTTGCTAGATTACATAAAAGATAGATGTCTATTAACTAAACCATTACTCCATCTCCCATTCAGATTACTGCAACAGAAGACTAAATAAAATACATATGCAAGCATCACACAAAGTGGTAAAAGGCAAATTGTTTGCTAAATCTACATACTAATTTGCATATGGACTGCAATATCTGAAACAAAATGCACAGGAAACCAATAGACATATAACTATATAAGGACATGCACAAATATTACATTATGTGTGCTCTGAATCAAGTGGAAACATGATGATGATGTAACGCACACAGTAGTTTAACAGATTTAGAAACATCAAGTCAAAAAAAGATCCAAGAATCTATAGTCATTCAAGTTTTATATTAAAACTGCATGATGGAAAATGGTACCGGAAGGGGAATGCACCAAGCAGCTAATAAATAATTACCTCCAGCAACAAGAGTATCTTCCTCATGCTTAACCTTATCAACACTCTCTGTATGCTGCTTTTCTTTCTCTTGCTCCTTGTCTCTTTCAGCTCTATCTTTCTCCCTCTCTTGCTCTTTTTCTTTGTCATGGCGATCCCTCTCCTGTTCACCTCCAGGTGGTCGTTCATGCTCCTCCATACATTCTTTCTCCTTTCCCTTGTCCTTCTCAAAGTCACTTTGAAACCTCTCCCTTTTTCTCTCCTTCACAATCTGTTGCAACTCTTCAACATCTTTTGTGATGATTTCCAAAGGTTCAAGCAGGGCAAAATCCCTCTCAACCTCTTCATCATTCTGGAATAAGAATGGTGAATGGTGTAGCATGCGTCAGCAGCAGTAATAAATACTTAAAGATAAACAGGCTTACCTCATCTGTATTTGCTTCCAGTTCTATGTACTGGAGGCCTTTCTGCACGATAGTGATAAGAGCACCAGGTGGAACTAAACTTCCATCAATGCCACCCTTATGGATCCCTGCTTCATACCCCAAAGTAAATGCAGCATGTACAAAACCTGAAAATGTTGGTTAGAAGAGAAACCCTTGAGGTAAAAATCGCACTGTGAAAGATAGTTAAAAGAAGGGATGTTAAGAGTTTGCAAAAGGCGGTAACATGTGGTAAGATAATATCCACAAGACCACAAACAATAAAGAGGTGCATAAAGTTGAGAATGGCAAGGATGGGGTAAAAAATTAACTAAAAGACAGTGTTACAGAGATTCGCGTGTCCAAAAAAATTTTGCCGTGTCGATGCGTATCGTAGTGTCAACTCGCGTCGGACACGGTGCCACACACATCCGATGTGGCTTGGCCGTGTCCAAGTCTGGGGAGAGGAGGAGACGACCGGGGGGGGGGGGGGACGGGGCAGTAGACCTACAACATCGGAGAAGCCACGCCGAGGTGCCAATCACTGGCGGCCCAACGCACATCGCCCATCCCCTTTCACCGGCCACCCGCACTGCTGCCGCCCAGATCCAAGCCACTGCCGCTGCCGCCGCTACCCATTTTTGCCGCCGCCTTCCCCTCCCTGCTCCGGTAGGTAGCTGCCGCCGCAAACCCTAAGACCGTCACCTCCTGAAGCCCTGATGTGAGCACGAGAGAGAGAGAGAGAGAGAGGTGAGGTCGGGAGAGAGAGACGAGGAGAGCGGGCCAAAGAAAAGGAAGGGGAGTTGGGCTGACGTGGGCTAGTTGGGTCAGCAAATGACAGCCCATTTCAACCTTTATTTTTTTCCTATTTTCTTTTTCCTTTTTAGCCTTGACGAATCTAGTGGATCTGATTGTAAATCAGAACTACGATTTTATTTCCTCATCTAGTGTATTAAAGAAGAGATAGATCTCTATGTTATACATATCTTTTATATATATATTTAGGTTTAAAACATAAAATATATATATATACATATATATATATATATATTAGAAGAATCACCAAATCCAATATTTTTGAGTTTGCCAAGTCGGAGACCTGCACCCAAGTCGGACTCCAACTCCCGCACCCGTGTCCCGGTAACACTGCTAAAAGAGCCTCACATAACATTCTTGTTGATGCACCAAATACTATTTTCCCAATACTATTAGGCACTTACCGCAAAGGTGGAAGATCTAGCACCCAAGGCGGTTATGCCCCTAAGTTACCGCTACAATTTCTCACAAAAACTAACAAGAAACAATCTTTCCAATCCCAGTCTGCATAATCTCGAACCTTGCCTCAATCTACAAGTTGCCCTAAAACGCGTCTGGTCCCAACAACATTCCATGTTACCAGATCCTCATTACCCAAAGCAACGCGCGAATCCACTACGAACTAACTAGCGGGAGTAGACACTCCGCAGCGTCAAAGCCCCGAAACCCTAACCTGCGCGAAATGTGCAAATTTCTCTCGCCCTGAAGAACCAAACGTTGGGGGATGGAGGGGCGCACCGGACTCCTGGAGGTAGCGAAAGACGATGAAGTTGAGCTCCGCCGAGGTGATCGCCCCCATGGTCGGATGGCCCGGGCGCCGGCGTGAAAGGACGAGGAGGCGAGAAATGAGACGAGACGCCGGCGGCGTCGAGGGCGCTGATGTGGATGTTATGTTAGGAGGGGCTGGAACGGTGGAAGCGTCTAGGACATCGTTGGGCACGGACGCACGGTCAGGATTGCCTGGAGCTAAAGATCGGACGCTGCAGAAGCCAGTGCCTAGGACGACGGCTAGATCAGCGCCGCTACGAGGATCGAACAGTCAGGGAAATTGGGATTGACGCCCGCGTTCGGGTCAGTTTGCGGTGGTTGCGTTGTGCTGCCGCGCGCCTATGCTTTAAACTGTCGAGAAAAATGTATTACAATTTTTATTACTCCTCTAGTTTAAAATAAGTGTTGTTTTGAATTATGTGCAGTTAATTATTTCAAAATTTGATTATAAATTATTTTTTATATATTGAGTTTGGATATTTGAAAATGACACTAATTGATTTGTCTCGAAAAGTATTTTCATAATAATATACTTTTGCTATATTTTATCAATATATTATAATAAAAAGTAGTTGTCAAAGTTGTATTTTATGACCGTGCCGATGTTTAAAATGATATTTATCAATATATTATAATAAAAAGTAGTAGTCAAAGTTGTATTTTATGACCGTACCGATGTTCAAAATGATACTTATTTCGGACGGAGGAAGTAGTAGTTTACTAAATAAGTTATGCATTGACAAATTCTATTGAATCATTGTTGTTTTGTTTCTCCCATACTTTATGTGTAAAATAAAATGTACTAATGTCTTTACATACAACTTAGATTAAAACAACCCAAAGACTAAATTCCGAGCGTGTATGCTCTCGTCGTGCGGCATGCACGCTCGGATCGATCATTCTGCTCGGTTCGTTCGATATTATCGACTGGTGTGCTATTGTATGTATGGAGAAGGAAAAGATGATAAAGTTATTGATGTTATTCACATGCAACTTCATTTCGAAATTTTAAAACTCATAGTTTACAAACCGAGCATCTAAATTAAAATCCGATTGCACCATTGTGTTTTGTGCGATAAAAGCTTCAAAACTAGACCTCAATTGAGTATATTTCGATGATATTTTTTCTAGTATCAACTTTATATAAAAAAAAAAGTGCTTCAGAGTGCATTATAATTTGCTTATGATTTTTCAAAAACTTGCTCATGACTTTAAAAAACTTGCTTATGTGACCGATAGTTGATAAAGTGAATTTTTTTCCATCATCAACTCCATATAAAAAAGTGCTTCTAGGTGCATTATAATTTGCTTACGATTTTTCAAAAACTTGCTCGTTACTTTAAAAAACTTGCTTATGCGACTGATGGTTGATAAAGTAAAGTACTGATGTGTATATTGTGAAGAGAGTATGAACAAACATGTATTAAAACAGGGTGAATAACTGAGTTGTATATGTGAATATTTTTTTAATGTTCTAATATAGGCAGTATTAGAAAACCACTTAAGTATTTTAATTGGATTAGTTTAGCAGTTTTTCAATTCTGACGTAGGCAATTTGTGTCTGTCAAAAAAATACACCAAAATATAACCAAGATAGATCTCATTTTATTGATAAAAATGTAAAGGACTATAATTGTGTAAACGTATCAGAGATTAGATACACTGTTTAGAAAATATAAGCATTTGTATTTGATGAAATTCTACTTTTTGTGTGTTCACACTTGTCCTCTTTTTTGTATGGAGCATATGGGTATGATTTACCTTCACACAGTTCTATTTTTATTTTTTAATCATATGATTTTACTTATATATTTTGATAAATTTACTTATATAGTAGGGGTGTAAAGGGAAGAATAGATGGGTTTTCATCAAGAATGTGCTTGGTTTTTGTCACATAATGATAGTGAGATAAAAAAAATTGAGCTCTAAACATTGATTGTTAATTATCCAAAAACGAAAAATAAATGTATGTGTTCAGATCAACTTTTGCTAAATACGGACGTGCATGCTAAACTACTATAGTGTGCACGCCTAGAATTTAGCCATGTCCTTAAAACAAAGCAGTTAGCCAACAATAATAAGATTTGCAAAGAAAAAAAAAGGACCCGCGATACATAGAAAGTGGGTGCTAGCAGTTACCCTTCAAATTTGAAATTTGCTTATGTTGGCCACGATTGTGGTTTAAGTGATGTTACCCTTCAAATTTGAAATTTGCAACTAGGTACAAATCCTAATTGTTATCCTTCAAATTTGAAATTTGCAACTAGGTACAAATCCTATTTGTTATCCTTCAAATTTGAAATTTGCAACTAGGTACAAATCCTAATTGTTGGCAGATTCCGGACACATACGTGGCATTAAGTGATGTTACCGTGGCATGTGCTCATAATTTTCAAGGGACCCTTCACCTCTGTATCTCTGTCACGCCATTATTCTTAATGTATCTCCTATATTACTAGCCATAGGACATCATCTAAAACACCCCTCTTTGTTACATTACGGTATGCCTCTGGGTGCAAACGGATCTGATATTTTCTGACCAATTAATCATTTGAAGGAGTTCGGATAGCATTTCGAAACAAAAAATCTGATATCCGAGAATTTTTTTTATATCAGAGTTGGATAGTTGTATCAGATATCATATTCGGATGTATGAAGATATGTATTTATCAGATATCGGATGTCCATAATAAAATCGGATATATCCGCAAACTATGTGCCCATCTTTAGGAGCTTTTAACTTTTTATATGGGGTCGGATAAAGACAATTCTTATATGAAAATTTTAGCTCTTGACGAGATCTACAACTTTCAATTTGAGATTTTTTTCATTTAAAGCAGTTAAGGTGTTAAAATAATTAAAATAAGCTTTAAGTAGAATACTGAACACTCATAATTTATTCAACTTCACTCCAACATGACTCATTTCATGGGAGTACATTGCTCATTACACGTTGAATTGCTAATATAGCTGAGTTTTAGACACATAGAATGATCGACCGATCATAACATATACAATATATATGATTATTGCTTTTACTCAATATTTAAAAAAATATTCATAACCGACATTGTGTGTATCGGACGCATCATATATTCAATTCTTATTTGTGAATATAACAAAATATTTGTTTTGCCCCTAAGGATGTGGGGCTCACATGTCGGTCGCCTTCAAGCCTCTCCTCCCCTCCGTCGTGGTACGCTCTGCTCACCATCTTGGACCCAGGCGTCGCGGCCTCCGTTGCCCTGCACAACGGCGTGGCCAACTGGGACATCACCATCGACCTTCTCACATGTTCCCTGTCCTCACTCTCTACCTACCACGCACCAAAACAAAAGGGAGAGGGATGTTTGTCCATGGCCGCCAATGGCACGATGGAGCGAGGTGGATATGGTTACTGGTCGTGCCGTCATGAAAGTCGAGGAAACCGACATCCATATCCAAGGAGGAGCAACTTGCTGCTGCCACTGCCCCATGGCCCTCAGCTTGCCAACACCAATCCCAACAAATCAGCCATAGAATTTCTTCCCACTCTCGCCATGCAGGCTGCAGCAGGATCCTGCACCTTCCCGCCCGGCAACAGAAGCCGCCACACGTTGATCTCCTCTGTGTTATGGTTGACCTCGTTGCCATGCTAGTGGCTCCACCTTGCTGCCCTCAGCTGATGAGCTCTACCACCGGCCTCTACACAGTGCCGCCCTACCTAGTTCAATGGTGGAGACATAGACAGTGGAGGAAAGGTGGGTGATGAGGACATCACTCATTTAGATACACGTGCTATAAGTGATCCTCCGGTGATTGATCCATTACAAGGACCGATTACACGAGCTCGTGCACGTCGTTTAACTCATGAGGTGAATTCGTTACTCGCTGTCCATACTACTAATTATAAGGATGGGGTGCTACTCAATTTTTGTGAATTTTTTATGCTTAGGAATATGGGAGAAGCACCTATGGAACAGCCAAGTCGGACGGGGCTCAAGCCAACTTTAAGTCAGAGTCGGAACTCGGTTCGGATTCAGCAGACAGCGCCGCACTAAAACGGCCATAACTACTTCATATGGAGTCCAAATAAGGTGTTCTTTGATGCATTGGAAAGTTAAGGACGATAGCTTTGTTTTGGTACTGGTCCCAGCTCCAGATTCACGGTGGATTATTTTGTATCGTCAAAACAATGTGCTGTATCACAATTTTGGGCCATATCGGGCCTTGTAAACGTGTTCGGGTCTAAGACCAAGTTGTGGACGCCCCCTTGGTCGCCCAAAACCCTAGCACACCCCTCTTCATATATCTAGCAGCTGTCGTCATAGACTTTTTGGGTTTTGCTTAGATTAATCTGTCATTAAACAGTTTCGCCGTCGTTCGGTTTGTGAAACCCCAATTCATGAGCTTAATCATATTTGCAATTTCAGATTGTGTTCTTCCGTGTTATTGTTTGTGTTCTCGATTCGCTTGCAGGAATTAGCCTTCTTGGCGAGGTCAATCGTGCCGTGTGCGGTTGATAACCAACGGAGCAGTGGTGTAGCAATTGCAAGGGTTGCGTTCTGTCCTGATCGAAAGCTTTGGATCGTCAACGTCGAGTCTCCACCAATCGACTTACCATTACCTAACAGAAGATCGGGCCTAATCTTCTCATCAACTGGTATCAGAAATTCAGGTTGTCCGCTAGGTAATTTCGTTTGTCCCTTAGATTAGTTCTGTTTTCATCACCTAGAGTCTACAAAAAGCCAAAAATATTTCCCTTGTCCGCTGTCCTAAAACCCTTTGGGCCTTGCAATTTCGTTTTTGGTGTCGCGTTGTTGAGTTTCGTTTGCAAAAATCCTAGTTTTAGCAGTGTTCACTAAATCGGGCGTAACTTTTGCCTTCGAACTCGGATTTGGACGTTCTATACGCCGTTGGAAAGCTAATTTCGAGCCCGACGTGAAAAAAGTAACTTGTCTTTGACTTGTTGCCCTGTTTGACCCCCAAATTCTACTGTTTAGACCCTCTTTTGAGGTCCGGAAGTTTCAGCACCCGTTTTTCACATCCTGCTGTCTACCGCTTTGTGATCTATTTTGGCTTTGCTTGCTTCTAAATTTTGTGCCTATCCTTTTTAGACCCTTTATAAGTGTGTGCTACAACATCTGGAAAAAAAAGTGTGCAAAAAAAATAGAGAACAAATATTGTGGTAAAAATCAGAAATATTAAAGGCATTCAGATTGTGGTAGCACACTGTGTTCTTTGTGCTTGGTCCTTTCTTTCAGCTTGTTGTGCTAGGTCTAGGGACACACTAGGGACCAGCAACGATAACTACTTTGGACATTTATTCAGCTTTGCTAATCTGATTACAATTTTTGCTACTCATTACTACCATATTGTTCCGTGCCAAGCTACACTTTCTCTTGATCAGAACAGGTCCTCTCTTGCAATCATACCCTCGCTCGACAAGTTATCAAGAAGCAGCCGCCGATTGTTCCACCTGCTGCGTTGGTAAGAACACTTGTAAGAGTGTGGTAAGATGCATGAGTGTGTGTGATTCCACTGCCTAATAGTGATAGGGATAATTTTGTTTTGTCCTTTGCTTTCTACTAACCATGGCAGATGATCCGACGGATTTCAAGGACTGTGTCTCCAAGGGAGAACTTAACACCCTCGTTTAGCAACAGAATCAAGCGTTGAACAACATGATGGCAAGACATAATCAAACATTGAACGATATTGTCACAAGGATGAACGACATGAGAGCAAGCATTGCTAATCTAGTCACACGGGTGAACGACATTGAGCTACGGGATCCACAGGAAGAAGATGCTTCTGACAATGATGATCCCAATGCTGGATATGAAGACGATGATGCTGGTGTTTTTGTGGGACAAGATTGGAGGGCACAACTTCAGCGCCGGCCGAACAACAATAACAACAACCGTAACCACCGCATGGGAGGTAATGATGATCACTACGCTAAGGTCAAGTTTAAGATACCCTCTTTTGATGGTTCATATGATGCTGATGCTTATTAAGATTGGGAAATGACGGTTGAGCAGAAGTTCAATTCTCACATGGTTCTTGACATACATAGAGTTAGACAAGCCACTAGTGAGTTCACTAATTATGCAATTATTTGGTGGAATGGGTTGGTAAATGCTGGATTAGAACCTACTACTTGGGAGAGATTAAAGCATGCCATGTATAGTAGATTTATCCCCCCTGAGTACAAACGAGATTTAAAAAAGAAATTGCAGCGCTTCAATCAAGGTAGTCGATCTGTTAATGAATACTATAATGAACTACACATTGCTGTCCTTCGCTGTGGTATACAAGAAAATGATGATGATACAATGATTCGTTTTTATTCGGGGTTACGACGTAAAATTCAGGACTTGGTTGATTATAGAGATTATAATACCATGGGTAGGTTGTTCCATCTTGCTGTGTTGGCAGAGAAAGAATTACAGGGACGTGAGCTAAAGTCGTGGAACATTGGGAGATCGTTTTCCTCCAGATCGCAATCGGGCAAAGCCAAATCAGCCTCTTTCGCTCCGGCACAGTCTGCTGCCCCCTTCGATAATAGGGCGCGTACAACAGCACCGTCACCACCAGCACCACATACAACCGAGGTGAGCAAATGTCACACCCGGTTTTAACGGCCAAAACCATATGCGACTTATGTGTGCCCAGGATGTTCAACACACATAAGGACATCACAGGTGAAGTAACAAAAGCAATACTTTAACTTACAATCGTTAAACTCTTACACAAAGTCTTCACCTAAACAACTCTACTAACCAATCTATAACTATTAAACGACGGCAGCGGAACAAAGGCATTGGCGACCAAGCACTCCACATGCAACGACCAGAAGACACACTCCTAGAATATCAGGTCATCATCTTGAAAGTCTTGAAAGTCTTCCACTGAGCAGCATATGTATTGTGGGAGATAGCAAGGGTGAGCACATGGAGTACTCAGCAAGTGTGGGAAAATAATGATATGCAGGCTTATATCAAGAATAGGCTAACACATAGTATATTTGCGTAAATACGAGTAATGAAAACATATTTGGACTCAAAAGCATTAAACAATTATTAAGTGAATGTATCCCATATAACCAACCAACCAACCTACAAGGCTCCCCGCCTTGCAAATCACAACCTCCTAGTACTTCCTGTACCAGAACCATAACTACAACCAAACTCATAACCATACCATAACCATTCCACCACCAACTAATCATGTGAGGATCCAAGTCTCTCATGACCGTGAGCACGACTGATATATCAGATTTTACACTCTGCAGAGATTGTACAACTTTCCCATGAGTCGTGATTTCATCACCTGCAAGCAGATGATTAAAGTCTCCATATTGCAATGCCGGCCAAGCACTATACACACGCCAGTGGTGTGTTACCAGGAGATCACTATGAAGCCTTTACAAAGAATCCTCCCAATATGTGTCACCAACACTCCAGGTCGGTGCTACCACCTAGAAGCCCCCTCTTGTGCCATGTGGTTTCTGAGAATTTCCTTCCCTCATCCACACCTCCCATCTGGCCCACACAACACTGGAAGAACCCTAATTAATCGGCTAAGCCTTCCCATATCAGTCTCGTGTTTGTACGGAACTTCTCGGGTTGTCGCTCCACGAACCGGTCCTTACTTAGGTTACTTGAGCAAACACTAAACCAACATCATAACCATGACAACTATCAAAACCACTTTGCTCAAGGCCTAAGGTTCCATGTTGCTAGACCATTAACACATTAACGACCATTGTTGCATATGTTCATTAGTCAAGATTATGACACTTCTCAACATCCCAAAAGCATGACTAAGCAATCCACCCATAAAAGACATTTAACCATAAACCATCTAGGTTCTAAGGGATGATAAGGGAAAATCTAGGGAAACCCCTAACATAGGTGACTACCTATCATATTGACACTGCATGCAATTTTGTAAAACAAAATAGTTTAAAAATAGAGGTTCAAGATGATCAAGGATACTTGCCTTCTCCTTGCTGCTGCTCAGTATACTCTAGCTCCTGGTCTTGATGTTCTTCAAACTGATCCGGGACGTTGACGACTAATCGCACAATTACTGGCAAACACACAAATAAGATACACTAAGAACAGAGAATAAAACAAAAGAACAACGAGATAAAACCTATCTAGAAAGAAAGAGCACTGAAAAACGAATCTATCGGCGCAAGAATCGCTTAAAACGGAGCTACGACAAAAAAGTTAGGGCTAAAACAAACCTAGGGTTTAATCTGAAAAAGAAAAGGGCTTATTTTGAATAAAACAGAAAGTTCAGGAACCTTTTTGTAAAAATAGGGAACCTAATTGTAATTATGGAAAAGTCTAGGGACTTAACTGTAAAAAGACAGGGCTCTTTTGTTATTACAGAAAAGTCTAGGGGTCTTTCTGCAAAATTACCAACTAAAGGAATTATCTGGAATTATTTTTGTACTGAAAAAACTTGAAATATTGACTGGGCTGCTTTGGGTGACGTGGCACGGTGACAGGGATGACACATTAGCAATTTTGTTGATGTGGATGGTGATGTGGCGTGTGAGGTGGCTGAGATGTTGACTGGAGCAAAGGATGGACACGTGGCAGCACGGCATAGGCGGATGAAGGGGTATCCTTTGTTTTAATCTAGACCACATGTTGCTAAACAGACGGCTAAGGAAGTTTGGGGACAGATGGACACCGGCGGGGAGGAAGTCCACGGCGGAGCCGAGCTCGGGCACGGCGGCGACACGCCGGAGTTGGCCGGAACGACGCTCCGGTATGCGGATTGCGATGGCGAGCGGCGGATAAGCCTCAGGAGGGTAAGGGGGTTCCGATTGAGGTCTTACCGAGAGCGGTGAGGAAAGCGGCGGCGCACGGAAAGTCGTTGAGATGGATGCTCTGGTGGTCAGGGAAGTAAATCGACGACACCAGCGCGAACAAGGGACAACGACGGAGGTATAGGGCTGCTCGACGACGGCGGAACAACACTAGAGCATCGTGGCGGCTGCCACTGAGGACTACAAAAATAGAATATTTGTTGTACAACGGGTTTTGAGTGCTCAAATGGAGCAAGCGGAGCAGCTTCAACGCCATAATTTGTTTCAGATGTTTCTCATTGTCAAGGACTGCCGTGTTTGAGTTATAATTGATGGTGGGAGTTGCAATAACTTGGTGAGTTCAGATTTTGTCAAGAAGCTTGGCTTGGCCACTCGCGCACACCGTTGTCCATATCACCTTCAATGGCTCAACAACAGTGGTAAGGCGAAAGTAACACACTGTTCATGTTTATTTTTCCATTGGTTCCTACAATGATTATGCAGATTGTGATGTCATGCCTATGCAAGCATATTCCCTTTTGTTAGGCTGTCCTTGAGAGTTTGATACTAATACTACACACCATGGTAGAAGTAATAAATACACACTTATGCACAAAGGAAAGAAAATAACCTTGCTTCCTTTAACGTCGAGTGAGATTGTGCAATGTGATAAAGCGATAGCTGAAAATGCTAAGAGAGAGCAAGATTTACAATCTGAAAATCAGCAAGTAGCTAAACATGTTTTTCCACCAAAGAAAGAGCAACCAACACCTTCTTCTAATTCCACAGGTATTAAATTAAAAGGTGGTGTTATGCTTGTTACAAAATCAGACCTTGCTGAAATTGTTAACAATGATGTTCCTTGCTATGCTTTGGTATGCAAAGAGGCTTTATTTTCACTTGATGATATACCTTCCTCTTTGCCTTTTATTATCACTAACCTTTTGCAGGAGTATAAGGATGTGTTTCCAACCGAGATACCCCCAAGGCTGCCACCTTTGAGAGGAATCAAGCACCAAATTGATTTGATCCTGGGAGCGACTTTGCCAAACCGTGCAGCATATAGGACCAATCCGGAGGAGACTAAAGAAATTCAGCGGCAAGTCCAAGACCTTTTGGACCGTGGATATTGACGAGAAAGCCTTAGTCCTTGTGCTGTTCCTGTTCTTTTGGTTCCAAAAAAAGATAGTAGTTGGCGCATGTGTGTTGATTGTAGAGCCATTAATAACATTACCATAAGATATTGTCATCCTATCCCTAGGCTAGATGACATGTTTGATGAGTTAAGTGGTTCTATTGTGTTCACAAAGATTGACTTGCGTTACCACCAAATAAGAATAAAATTGGGAGATGAATGGAAAACTGCTTTTAAAACAATGTTTGGTTTATATGAGTGGTTAGTGATGCCTTTTGGTTTAACTAATGCACCTAGCACGTTTATGAGATTGATGAATGAGGTTCTACGTGCTTTCATTAGTAAATTTGTGGTGGTTTATTTCGATGACATCTTGATCTATAGCAAGTCACATACACAACATATTGATCATCTACGTGCTGTTTTTGATGCTTTGCGAGAGGCACGTTTGTTTGCTAATCTTGAGAAGTGCACCTTTTGCAACGATCGAGTTGGTTTTCTTGGCTATGTTGTTACTCCACAGGGAATTGAAGTGGATGAATCGAAAATTGAAGCCATCAAGAGCTGGCCGACCTTGGAGACTATTACACAGGTGAGAAGTTTTCATGGTCTTGCAGGGTTTTATCGGCATTTTGTGAGAGATTTCAGCACCATTGCTGCACCTCTTAATGAGTAGACAAAAAGGGTGTTCCATTCCATTGGGGTCCAGCACAAGAAGAAGCTTTTAACACGCTAAAAGAAAAGCTTACACATGCACCTCTACTTCAACTTCTGGACTTTGGAGAAGCATCGGATGTACAGGAGTGTGTTTTGAGGGAAGAACTCACAATGGTGTTGAATGAACATCGATAAGCTATCAATGACGACATCGATAAGAAGCTTGCAGAGACAAATATTACATTGCAACGACTTAATGATAGTATTGCCATGCTCAATACACGTTTTGATCGAGTGGTTACTCAGCCACCAAACCATGGGCGTGTGGATCCTCATGGCGCAGCCCATGAGCAAGAGGAGTCTGTTGCAGATGATGAAATTTTGAGGCAAGAACAAGACGCCTTTGATGCACGACAACAAAATCAATTGAACTTCAACCATCAAGGTATGAGAGGTAATAATTTTCAGCAACATAACCCACGTTTTAATGATGATCCATTTGCTAAGGTGAAGTTTACTATACCGTCTTTTGCGGGTGCTTATGATACTGAAAAGTATTTAGATTGGTAGATGACGGTCGAACAGAAGTTTAATGCTCATTTGGTTCCTGAAGTGCATAGAGTTAGGCAAGCCACTAGTGAATTTAAAGATTTTGCAATCATCTGGTGGAATAGAGTTTGCATCGATAGGTTAGCGCCTACTACATGAATGCTTTAAAGGTTGCTATGCGTAACAGATTTGTTCCACCCTCTTTTAAACGTGATTTGCATAAGAAATTACAGCGCTTAAACCATGGTGATAGATCCGTAGAAGAATATTATCAGGAGCTACAAATTAGTATGTTGCATTGTGATATTATTGAGGACGAAGAGGCTGCAATGGCACGCTTTTATGGAGGGTTAAGGCGTGAAATTCAGGACATCGTTGATTACAAAGAGTATAATAGTGTTTCTAGATTGTTCCAACTTGCATGTCTGGCAGAAAAAGAATTGCAGGGACGACAACAGAGGCCAAGGAGTAATTTTGGAAGCATGACTACTTCAAAATCAACACCGAGACAAGTCAATATAGCCACACGTTCAGCTACACGGTCTGCTGCCCCCTTCTCGAGTAGGGTGCGTTCAACAGTACCTCCGACACCGTCACACGCTGCCGAAGTAAGCAAATCCGTAAGTGTGCAGGGTCCAGCCAAGAGCTCTTCATCGGTTGCTTCTACAGGCCGATCGACCGGGATTGTATGCCACCGATGCAAGGAAATGGACCACGTCATGAAGGATTACCCAAGTCAGTGAGCGTACAATGTAACAGAAGATGGTGGATATGTAAGTGCTAGTGATGTTGAGAATGAATATGCTCTTGCAGCTAACCATGCAGGTGACCAGGATGGACGTGAGACGGATATCGACCATGAGGAAGTGTTCGATGCCACTGCCACGGAGGACAAAATAATTCTGAATAATAATAATAATTAGGTAATTAATTTCTGAAAATTTTTAATAATGTTTTATAGGTTTATTTAATTCTATTTAATAGTTTTAAATAGTTTTATAATTCAAATAAATGCAAGAAAATCCCAGAAAATCATATATGACTTTGGAAAAATCCTAGAAAATTCCTAGCAACATAATTCCATCTGTAGATAATATTTTTTGTTCTATTTTAATATT